>NC_053390.1:574686844-575323970 GCF_905171765.1 Bufo bufo
CCTGCAACGCCTCCGCTAAACTTTACCCCGAAAATACAATCGCCGATTATATCACTAAATTAGCAAAATACATCCATCTTCGCAGTCCTTACGAAGCGGTGTTAGTAGAGATTCAGTGCCCTCATACGTGGAAAACCTTTGGGACCGGCGATGGTGTATTCTACGTCACCCGTCGCGATGACCCTGTGAGAGAGTTTTTTGTTAAATTAGGTTATTACCCTAATATGAACGAGCTGATCAAAGCCATTAATAACAAACTTGATTCTATAAAAATACCGCCTGATCAATTGCATCTAACATACGATGAGATTGACACAACCGTTTATGTAACGAAATCGAGCTTATAGAAGTTTATGCTTGGTGAAAAGTTAGGCAATATATTGGGGCTTTAGGGGTACTTGAGCAATTGCTTGAGCAAGAATGTAGACGCGGAGCACATTGTTTTGTGCTACAACGAATCTGGATTGCCTGTTTTAGAACATTTTGTGGATGTTTTAGCCGGTGATGATGATTTAGTTTTAGGAAAAGAGAACGATTTATTACCTATAAAGAGAAAAATGTACCCCGATATCAAAGCCGGATTTTATACAATGTTTGTTTATATCGATATCATTCAGCATCAACTTGTTGGCGATAGTTAAGTACAGCTTTTAAGAACTGTGGAGCTAAGCGGCAAAAATGGCGAAATAGTCACGCAAAAGTATAACAGGCCAAACTATATACCTCTCTGCAAACAACACTTTGATACCATTACAATATTGATACTCACGGATCAAGCTAAACCTGTTAAATTCAAATACGGGAAAACTATAGTGCGATTACACTTTAGACCTCACGCTGTGACGACGCATTAAAATGTTGTCCCAGAGAGTGTGCGGCAACCCGGATGCGTATACACCTTATTACATAGCGCAAGCTGGTCATGGTTTGGACGGCTTTCACGGCGCAGAATTCATGCACGGTTCTGGTCTCGCCGGGTTATTTCGTGGGTTGTTCGGGCGAATCTTTCCCCTATTCAAGAAAGGTGTGGAACTTGTAAAACTGCACGAAAAAACAGCTGCCAGGAATATTGCTAAAGATGTTGTCGCTACGGCATCGACCTCCATTATAGATCGAATAAATAGACCTACGCAAGGGCAGGAAGGCTCTGTCGTCGTGCAAATTCGGAGAGAAATGCTGGAAAAAAAAACACGGTCGCGACAGCGTCGTCCTACCCCCTTTTATGAATAAAGTAGAGCCGACTAAGAGATGTCGCCGCCAGAAAAAAAGAAGCCCTTCACCGAGTGACATCTTCTAATTAGCAGCTATGGCTTTTGTACATGACGCATCCGCTGAGTACTTAAAATCAGAATTGGATATCTTTCAAATTCCGCCCACGCAAACAACTTTTGAAAAATTGCTTTATGTAGAGGTACAACTGATAGCGGCCATTGCCAACAATACGCCTTTGGAGTTATTCATCTCTGGCAGCGATGAATATTATTGCGACCTAAATAACACTCTGTTATACGTTGTTTGCAGAATCGTTAGCCCGGATAACACAGCCATAACTGACGGATCCCGCGTTGCCCTTATCTACCCTATTGCTAGTCTTTTTAATCAATTGGACATAATGCTCGGCGACACTTTGATTTCAAGAAGCAACAACCTTTATACATATAGAGCGTATATAGAGTCCCTAATAAATTATAATTCACAGACTTTAGCTGCCCAATTTACAGCCGGCTTATTCTATAAAGATACCGCGGGGTATCATGATGACAGGGTTCTCGGCAGCTGTAATGTCTGTTTCGCCAAGAGAGCTCAGTATACGACTCGCTCTAGAAGTGTAGCATTAATAGGCCCCATTTACGCCAATATATTTAATCAGCCAAAGTTAATACTGAACGGCCTAGATCTAAAGATAAAGTTGACCAGAAACAAAGATTCCTTCTGTCTTATGTCTGCCGAGGCAACACATTTTAAAGTCCAAATACAAAAGAGTTCAAGTATCGCCAGCTGTGAGAATCGGACACAGTCTCGCTCTGTTAACCTCTAACGCAAAGTACTCAGTCGATCGCTCAGCGCTTAAAGTGTATAGCATTCTCCCCGGTACTCGCATATTTAACCACGAGAATCTTTTTCTGGGAAACATACCAAAAACAGTAATACTAGTGTTTGTAGACAACTAATAATTTTCCGGGAACTACCAAAGAAATCCTTTATGCTTCAATCACTATAATGTATGCCGCCTTATATTTGGACGGACAACAGATATCGCAAAACCGTTTCAGCCTAATTTTCAAGACTATTCAGCTGACAACGCTTTATCCGTGGATCGGTCAGAATTTTTGAACGGGTACACTTTGTTCGCTTTTGGTTTATCACTGGATCAAGAGCTGAAATTAGATTTGCAGAGCCGTGCTAAACACTATTAACATGGTTGTGTATTCCGTTCATGAAAATATTATTGAAATAAACAATAGAAGGGAGGTTTTATATGATTTTCAATAAAAATTAATAATTATGAAATTACCTCCGTTATCAAAGCAGACTTTCACGCTCACCACATATTTAAAGGTGTATTTCCGTGCGATTTATTACCGAAAAATAAAATCATCGACCGTCCGGTGGCCTATATTGTAAATACAGACATTCGAATCAGTGGAGAAAGCACTGGATTTTAATTATAATATACCCGAATGACGTATCTATTTTTTTTATTATCGCCCGCGAATGAAATATTTCCTGGTGAATTTATTAATTTTTTTTCTAAAAATTCTAAGATTATAAGGTATTAAAACAGACAAATACAGGACGCCGCTAGTTCGGGCTGGAGGCATTACTGCATCTATATATTACATTGTATCGCTAAAGGAATGTCTTTTGAAAATGTATAAAAAACATTTACGAGTGATTTTAGAAAAAATTACTGTGTTGTACGCTCATTTGTAACAAAGTGCATGAAACAATTATGTATACATTGCTGTAATTACTCACAAACCCTACTGAGTTATTGAAAAATGTACCGTGATGCGTCGTAAATAGACATTTTGCTTAGATCATGTAGTTACTTCCCTAACAAAACAAAATGATTTTGACGCTCTTAAATAACGTCTTAGGACATGTCCGAACATGCCTTCATCATGTGCGGACATTCCCTAACGTGCTTCGCAAAATGTGGGGCCGAATTTCACAAAACGAACGCTAAATCGGCACCCTGGAAAGTTGGGTGCCGCGGCTGGCGCTCTTAAATAGCGTCTTAGGACATCTGAATTACTGACTGCACATCTTAGGACATGCCCGAACATATCTTCAACGTGTTATTGGCACCTGGGAAAGTTGGGTGCCGCAATTAGCTATTGTTAATATTCATAAATTATACGTATCTGCGTTAGATGCGGCGATCAAATATTATGCTTAAATTGCGGACACCTTCGATTAAACACGATCGTATATAGTTAAAGCAAGTTTGAAAGATCGCAGGTCCACTAACAAAGGGAATGCAAGAGTTACCTTTAAGGACCAGCGGTGACATCATCAAAGGTCATTTAGTTTTAGGATCCTAGACGGCTCAATTAGACATTGTCAATATTTATAATAGCTTAATAAGAGGTTAATACAAGCTTAATATCATTTTATTTTTAAAGATATTAAAACTGAATTAAATTACTGACGCATTATCAGATCTAACAGAATAAAAGGGTGTTGATTGAATTGTCGGTATGACATTATCAAAGGTCCTTTAGCTTATTAAAGATTCTAAGAATTTGATAAGCTTTTAATAGATTCATAGAGCTTTTAATAGATTCATAGAGCTTTTAATAGCATTTTATTTTTAAAGATATTAAAACTTAATTGAACTACTGACTCGATATCAGATCTAATAGAATAAAAAAGGGATTTGAATAGGCGGTGTTTAGGCATGATATGGGGCGGTATTTAGGCTTGGTTTGGGAAGGACTGGGAGGAAATGTGGGTGGAGTGGGCGGAGTTATGGGCGAGGAAAGGGCCGTGTCCACCTGTCACTTTTAGTTTGACGAGAACAGGAGAGGCTTTACTACTCCGAAATATATCTCCTATTGTCTCTCTATAATCTTCTTATACCGTTCTTATCACAATATATCAGTGGCTTATCGCCGTAAATATTTTTTGGCAGTTAGAGCCAAAGCACATCCTTCCAGGTTGCATGTGCGTTCTATGACACTGTCTGTAACAGGACCTTGCTAAATGTCAGCCTTTGAGCCAATCAGGTTAAGCTCTCCCCTCATCTTCCTCCCAGTGTCATGTGACTGTCCTCCTTATTTCTCCCTTGTGCTTTTTCCCACCAATATGAACAGTAAAATGGTGCTGGGCACCATTTTTACACAATCCATCCAAAGCTAATCAGAAAAGCTTCGGATTTGTGTGGCTGACAAAATTAGATATAGTTAGAAACAAATCCGGTTCTAACAGAATCAATACGCTCATTCTTAATTTAAGTACAAATGTTTTTTCCTTCTTTGTGAAACTGGTACATAAATTATCCTGATCTACATTGACCTAAATTATATTTATCATGTCAGTGAAAAGAACAGCTTTAGTCAAATCTACCGTTTACTTTTTTTTATGTATTTTATGTGGTCTAAAGCTATTTTCCAAATGCAGTTAATTGTGTTTCTCTTCCTCAAACAGAAATAGTAAAAGTGATGACACCATATTCACCTGCAATGGTACCAGTGTTAGCAACTTCCTTAATACTGGCACTTTCACAGAATATACTGTAGTGGAAGATATTTGTGTTGCTAAAATACATGAAGATGCTCCATTGGACAAAGTCTGTTTGATTGGTTGTGGATTTTCCACTGGATATGGCTCTGCTATAAATACTGCCAAGGTAAGAACAGAGAGTGCATTTTAAGACAATCAATCAATTAGTAAGATACTCACAATCAAAGAAATACTTAAGTCAATACAAATGTCAATGAGGAATGATTATTGTCTCCAGCCTTCCATAACACCACGCAACAAAAAAAAAACTTTTCGTCTGCTACTGGGCAAAAACCTTTTGTCCTATACTAAATCGAGTGTGCGGATTACAAATCCGCAGTCAGAATTGTTGTAACACGTCACAAAATTTTGCTATGCATAAGTATGCCTAAATGAATTAAGCACTTGGAAAGCATTGAATAATTTTGAACAGAACGAGTTTTACTCCAACAATTACCTGATCTACATCAAAGTTTGCGTAGTAAACAGCGTATGAAAATGTAATGGAGTAACAAAATTTCTAAAAGTCACGTTTTCAAGTCTTACTTGAGCAAGGCCCAGTACTGTTAAAAGTTCTTCAGGCATCTGCTTTTGCGTTTGTGAAAGGTCATATTTTCCCGTTGCAAAAACCAGCAGTAATCCCCCATCATGTTGGGATTCCAGCGGCCTTGATACCTGTTCTCCATTGTAGAAATATATTTATAGAACCGTTCTCCTTGTTCGTCACTTTGTACGTGTCCCAAATTGGGTGGGAAAAAGTCAAGATGGGAATGTAAGAAATGCACTTTCAATGACATTTGGCAGCCAAGTTGTTCATATGCTGTAAGCATGTTGTCTACTAATTCAGCATAGTTTACAGCTCGTCTGTTCCCAAGGAAGTTCTGCACTACTAGCACAAATGCATTCCAAGCTGCAAATTCCAGAGGGTTAAGTTTTGTTCTAAATGTGTCATCATGCATTAGTTTGTTGATTTTGAGGCCAATAAAAATTCCGAACTTTATTTTAGCATCAGTTTTCAGTGTGCTAAACTCCTTCAAATACTGGAAACCATTTCCATCACGATCAAGTGCAATAACAAAATTTTTCATTAAAACAAGTTTAATGTGAAATGGTGGAAGATAAACTTGAAGTGGATCGACCAGTGATTTGTGTTTGTACATTGTACTGACCAACTGTGTGCTCGACTCTGAGAGGCCACTGTCTCATTTTGTAATGATTGTCATGATTGTAATGATTTGTCATCACGACTGTTCCATAGGCACAAGAAACACATATGCTTTGTGTACCCTAACTGTAGGCCAAGCAGCAGTGCTACCACATTCAGGTCAGCACAAATTTTCCATTTATGTTCTGAGTATTTGATCATTTTCAAAATTAACTCCATAGAAGCATTGTTCTATTTCATTTCAATCGCATGAGCCAATGGAACAGATGGTTTTTCGTTACCATTGTGCAACAAGACAGCTTTCAAACTTGTTTTGCTAGAGTCTATGAATAGCCTCCATTCATCAGGAACATGTGTACCATCTAGCTCCATCATAAGACCATTTACATCAGTACAGAAACAGACATCGCTTTCCATTGCATAGTATGCAGCTAACTTGGTGTGTCGATGATGACGAAAGTGTAAAGTTGTGGTGCCTCGTTGTAGCAAATTCCATTCCTGAAGTCTAGAAGCTAGCAGTTCTGACTTTTCTTTAGATAATGACAAATCCCTTACCAGATCATCTAAATCTGATTGGCTCAGTAAGTGCGGCTGACCCTCCAGTTGTTCTGGATCAGAAAATACATTGTGACAATCATCATCTTCTTCTTCATCAGGATCAGAACCGTCTCTTTCAATTGCCTTTCCTGCTGTGAGAGAGGCAGGCCCTGGATTCTCTACATCGTGTGATACTGGTTTAAGAGCAGACTCACAGTCAGAATACACAATTTGTGACTTCTTTCTCTTTGAATATCCAGCGATTTTAGTCCTGCAAAAGTAACAGTTTGAATGCTCACGCCAAACCATATGCACTGCAAAAGCCATTCCTTTCCTTTTACCATTCAACCACTGCGTTAGCCCAGAGTAACACACAGTGCAACAAACATGAGGTGCCCAGCTTTTATCTTGATCTCCAATTTTACAGTCAATGTAATACTTGTTAACAAGATGCACTCGCTTTGTCAGATTCTTGCACTGATCATAAGTAATGTATTTGCCACATATGTAGGTCCAAATCCACATGGGTGCCACGGGTTACATGCTTGACGGCCGTCAGAAGGTTCACCCAGTGGTCAGTAAAAGTTATGTACCTTCCATGCCTGTGTTTGCTAGACCATGTGTATGTGGTCAGATTTATCTTGGCACCAACACTGTGTGCCAGAGATATATTAACTTTCCACTGAACGTGGCCATGGAGTTCAGGGATGCCCTTCTGGGAGAAATATTCAATTGCGTAGTGTCAATGGCCACAAATTTATTAAAGGCCTCTGAGTCCACCAATTTATATGGCAGTAGTATGCAGGCTAGCAGTTCCGACAAGCCAGTGATCAGCAGTTGGGCAAGAGGATTATCTGGCGTCATCATTTTTTTATGCTCAAACATTTGGGCCACGGAAGCCTGCCTTGTGCCAGATGAACGTGACGATGGTACGGTGGAAGGTGGCGTGGAGGACAAATGGGAGGAGAGAGGAGAAGGAGAAGAGGCAGGACATGAAGCACCAGGAGTGTGGCTTTGTGGGTTCTGACGGCGATGCTCCCACTGGGCTTGGTGATGGGAGGCCAGGTGCCTTCTAATGGCAGTTGTCCCTAGGTGAGTGTTGGGCTTACCGCGACTTATGCATTGACAGCACAGGCTGCAATGGGCAACACTATTATCAGCAGCTGACAAGTTAAAAAAGCCCACACTGCGGAGCCATGTGCCGGCGTCCTGGGAGTGCCAGATGTGACCGTGCATGGTGGATGGCTCGCTCCAGATACATTTGCAGTCTCCTTTTAGCCTCCTGTGCACTGCAAGTTCTGCCTGCTTCGCCTCCTTCTCCTCCCTATCTGCTGCTATGTCTGTCCCTCTGAACTCCCGTCCTCTTACTCTCTTGTGGGCACCCACATGATGTCCATCGACATGTCATCATCGTCACCTTCACCACCACTGAGATCTCGGAAAAGGCAGCAACAGCGGGGACCACCTTCCTTGGGCTGATCTGGGTACTGTCGTCAGATCGCTGGGTGGCGATCGTTGCTACCTCCTCTTCCTCATTCGATACCAAGAATGACTGCACATCGGTAAGGTCTGGGAATCGATGAGAAAATAATTCCTCTGACTCGAGTGGAGGGGCTATGGTGGTGATGGTGTCTTTGGGAGTGCACACAGCAGAGAGTGAGGAGGGTGCAGATACAGAAGGCTGAGTGAGCCACTCAACCAACTCTGGTGCGTCCTTTGATCTAATCGCACACACCTTCTCCAACTTCCCATTTATGCTCCGGCCTGGGGCACCTGCCCGACCCCTACCACCCCTGTGGAATGGCCTGCCTCTTCCTCTGCCTGTCATTTTCAAAATGACCCTGTGACGAAGTCCCTGTAGAAGAGCAGTATTTGTGGAAGCAGGTATATAGAACCCCTTAATCAGTTTTTTGGGCGCAACTGGTATATAACACCAGTTGCAATTAGTTGTTCCAATGGCATTTGTCCGTCTGTATAGCTGCGGTATCTCAGCAGAACCGCACACAAATGCTGCACAATACAAATGCACTATATAGAAATTATACACTGCTCAAAAAAATAAAGGGAACACAAAAATAATACATCCTAGATCTGAGTTAATTAAATATTCTTCTGAAATACTTTGTTCTTTACATAGTTGAATGTGCTGAATAACAATATCACACAAAAATAAAAAAAATGGAAATCAAATTTTTCAACCGATGGAGGTCTGGATTTGGAGTCACACTCAAAATTAAAGTGGAAAAACACACTACAGGCTGATCCAACTTTGATGTAATGTCCTTAAAACAAGTCAAAATGAGGCTCAGTAGTGTGTGTGGCCTCCACGTGCCTGTATGACCTCCCTACAACGCCTGTGCATGCTCCTGATGAGGCGGCGGACGGTCTCCTGAGGGATTTCCTCCTAGACCTGGACTAAAGCATCTGCCAACTCCTGGACAGTCTGTGGTGCAACGTGAAGTTGGTGGATAGAGCGAGACATGATGTCCCAGATGTGCTCAATTGGATTCAGGTCTGGGGAACGGACGGGCCAGTCCATAGCATCAATGCCTTCGTCTTGCAGGAACTGCTGACACACTTCAGCCACATGAGGTCTAGCATTGTCTTGCATTAGGAGGAACCCAGGGCCAACCGCACCAGCAGATGGTCTCACAAGGGATCTGAGGATCTCATTTCGGTACCTAATGGTAGTCAGGCTACCTCTGGCGAGCACATGGAGGGCTGTGCGGCCCTCCAAAGAAATGCCACCCCACACCATTACTGACCCAATGCCAAACTGGTCATGCTGGAGGATGTTGCAGGCTGCAGAACGTTCTCCACGGCGTCTCCAGACTCTGTCACGTCTGTCACATGTGCTCAGTGTGAACCTGCTTTCATCTGTGAAGAGCACAGGGCGCCAGTGGCGAATTTGCCAATCTTGGTGTTCTCTGGCAAATGCCAAACGTCCTGCACGGTGTTGGGCTGTAAGCACAACCCCCACCTGTGGACGTCGGGCCCTCATATCACCCTCATGGAGTCTGTTTCTGACCGTTTGAGCAGACACATGCACATTTGTGGCCTGCTGGAGGTCATTTTGCAGGGCTCTGGCAGTGCTCCTCCTGTTCCTCCTTGCACAAAGGCGGAGGTAGCGGTCCTGCTGCTGGGTTGTTGCCCTCCTACGGCCTCCTCCACGTCTCCTGATGTACTGGCCTGTCTCCTGGTAGCGCCTCCATGCTCTGGACACTACGCTGACAGACACAGCAAACCTTCTTGCCACAGCTCGCATTGATGTGCCATCCTGGATAAGCTGCACTACCTGAGCCACTTGTGTGGGTTGTAGACTCCGTCTCATGCTACCACTAGAGTGAAAGCACCGCCAGCATTCAAAAGTGACCAAAACATCAGCCAGGAAGCATAGGAACTGAGAAGTGGTCTGTGGTCACCACCTGCAGAACCACTCCTTTATTGGGGGTGTCTTGCTAATTGCCTATAATTTCCACCTGTTGTCTATCCCATTTGCACAACAGCATGTGAAATTGATTGTCACTCAGTGTTGCTTCCTAAGTGGACAGGTTGATTTCACAGAAGTGTGATTGACTTGGAGTTACATTGTGTTGTTTAAGTGTTCCCTTTATTTTTTTGAGCAGTGTATTATAGGTTTATCACACCGCTTCCTCAATCAGATTTTTTTGGGGACAACTGTTATATCACTCCAGTTGCAATTAGTTGTTCCAATGACTTTTGTCCCTCTGTATAGCTGCGGTATCTCAGCAGAACCGCACACAAAATGCTACACAATACAAATGCACGATATAGAAAATATATTATAGGTATATCACACCCCTGCCTCAATCTGAATTTTTGGGTGGCAACTGGTATATCACACCAGTTGCAATTAGTTGTTCCTATGGTGTTTGTCCCTCTGTATAGCTGCGGTATCTCAGCAGAACCGCACACAAATGCTGCACAATACAAATGCACTGTATAGGAATTATATTATAGGTTTATCACACCCCTTCCTCAATCAGATTTTTTTTGGGGCAACTCATATATCACACCAGTTGCAATTAGTTGTTCCAATGGCGTTTGTCTGTCTGTATAGCTGCGGTATCTCAGCAGAACCGCACACAAATCCTGCACAATACAAATGCACTATATAGAAATTATATTATAGGTTTATCACACCTTCTTCAATCAGATTTTTTTTGGGGCAACTGGTATATCACACTAGCTGTGGTATCTCAGCAGAACCGCACACAAATTCTGCACAATACAAATACACTATATAGAAATTATATTATAGGTTTATCACACCCCTCAGTATGTCACACCTATCGATATCACACCTATACCAGTCCTTAAAAGGTCTTTTGTGGCCCTACTAGCTAGCGTTTGGTGTCTTTATACTCTCTAACAGTCTGTCCCTGCTCCACACAGCAACCTCTCTCTACACTGGCAAAAAACTGAATGTAAAATGGCGGCCAGATCGGGTTTATTTATAGGGTAGGGGGTGTGTCCATGTGCTGAAACATTTCAATTGGCTGTCCTGTCCCACCTGATGGATGTGTCATGGGTCAAAGTTCTGCACAATGCAAAGAATTTGGCGCCGGCGGACATTCCCCTGTTCGGTGAACAGCGAACGAGCAAAGTTCGCCGCAAAACAACCGACGGGAGAACGGCAAGGCCATCTCTAATTTTCAGCTCAAACCATGTAGACCATGGGAAATGGGGGAATCATGGTTTGATTCCGGAGAGGGAGCCTGAGAAACAACTACGGCTACCACATCAAAGAAAGGCAGCATGCACGGAAATTACCTATTAGGTATAATTAGGTGAAGGCCTGCAGGTGAGCTGACCCTGTAAAAGATATTAGATGTGGGCCGAGAGCTGACCCTGTAAAAGATTTAAATTGCGGGCTTGCTGGTGAGCTGACCCTGTAAAGGATTGTAGGTGATGGCCTGCTGGTGAGCTGACCCTGCAAAAAATTATATGTGAGAGCCTGCTGGTGAGCGGACCCTGTAAAAGATTTTAGGTGTGGGCCTGCTGGTGAGCTGACCCTGTAAAAGATTTTATGTGCGGGCCTGCAGACGAGCTGACCCATTAAAAGATTGTAGGTAAAGGCCTGCTGGTGAGCTGACCCTCTAAAAAATTATATGCGACGGCCTGAAGGTGAGCTGATCATGTAAAAGATTGTAGGTGAGGGCCTGCTCCTGAGCTGACCCTCTAAAAAATTATATGCAAGGGCCTGCAACTGAGCTGACCCTCTAAAAAATGATATGCGAGGGCCTGCATGTGAGCTGACCCTGTAAAACATTATATGCAAAGAGCATATATGCGAGGGCATTATATGTGACGAATAGGCATGTTGATATGATGTAAGAGGAGGAGGATGATGAGAAAAAGAAGATTCAACCATATACCCTTGTTTGTTGTGGAAGAGGTGCATGGGAATACAGTGTATTCAGTACATTATAAACAACACATTTAAAGTGCCTTTATGTTCAGCCGCTTTCCTCTGGTGGAGTTGAGAAGTCATAGTCAATCCAGGCCTTGTTCATTTTTATAAGAGTCAACCTGTCAGCATTTTCAGTTGACAGGCGGATACGCTTATCTGTTATAATGCAACCAGCAGCACTAAATACCCGCTCAGACAAAACGCTGGCAGCACGGCAGGCCAGCACCTCCAAGGCGTTAAACGTGCGAACATATGGCGATATTTGCACGCGCCATATTTTTTTGCATAGCGCCGAACTTTGACCTATGACACATCCATCAGATGGGACAGGACAGCCAATTGAGACGTTTCAGCACATGGACACACCCTCTACCCTATAAATAAACCCAATCTGGTAGCCATTTTACATTCTGTTTTTTGCCAGTGTAGGGAGAGGTTGCTGTGTGAAGCAGGGACAGACTGTTAGGGACACCAAACGCTAGCTAATAGGGCCACAAAAGTCTTTTTAAGGACTGGTATAGGTGTGCTATCGATAGTTGTGACATACTGAGGGGTGTGATATACTTATAATATACTTTCTAACATAGAAAGTATATTATAGTGCATTTGTATTGTGCAGCAGTTGTGTGAGGTTCTGCTGCGATACTGCAGCTAGATAAAGGGACAAACGTTATTGGAATAACTAATTGCAACTGGTGTGATATACCTGTTGCCCCCCCAAAAAAAAAACTGATTGAGGGCTGTAATATATCTATAATATACCTTCTAACATAGAAAGTATGTTATAGTGCATTTGTATTGTGCAGCAGTTGTGTGCGGTTCTGCTGAGATACAGCAGCTAGATAGAGGGACAAACGCTATTGGAATAACTAATTGCAACTGGTGTTATATACTGTACCTGTTGCCCAAAAAAAAATAAAAAATTATTGAGGGATGTGATATACCTATAATATACCTTCTAACATAGAAAATATATTATAGTGCTTTTGTATTGTGCAGCAGTTGTGTGCAGTTCTGCTGAGATACCGCAGCTAGATAGAGGGACAAACGGTATTGGAATAACTAATTGCAACTGGTGTGATATACCTGTTGCCCCCCCAACAAAACTGATTGAGGGGTGTGATATACCTATAATATACCTTCAAACATAGAAAGTATATTATAGTGCATTTGTATTGTGCAGCAGTTTTGTGCGGTTCTGCTGAGATACCGCAGCTAGATAGAGGGACAAACACTATTAGAATAACTAATTGCAATTGGTGTGATATACCTGTTGCCATAAAAAAATGATTAAGGGGTGCGATATACCTGCTTTCACAAAATACCGATTAACGGGTTTGATATACCTGCTTCCACAAAATACTGATTGAGGGGTGTGATATACCGGCTTCCACAAAATATTGATTGAGGCCTGCGATACACCAGCTTCCACCAAATATTGATTAAGGGGATTTGATATACCGGCTTCCAGCAAATACTCATTAAGGGGTTCTATATACCTGTTTCCACAAAATACTGATAGAGGGGATTGATATACCGGCTTTCACCAAATATTGATTGAGGCCTTCGATACACCGGCTTCCACCAAATATTGATTAAGGGGTTTGATATACTGGCTTCCAGCAAATACTCATTAAGGGGTTCTATATACCTGTTTCCACAAAATACTGATAGAGGGGATTGATATACCAGCTTCCACCAAATATTGATTGCGGCCGGCGATACACCGGCTTCCACCAAATATTGATTAAGGGGTTTGATTTACCAGCTTCCAGCAAATACTCATTAAGGGGTTCTATATACCTGTTTCCACAAAATACTAATAGAGTGGATTGATATACCGGCTTCCACCAAATATTGATTGAGGCCTGCGATACACCAGCTTCCACCAAATATTGATTAAAGGGGTTCTGCACTTTGTTTAAACTGATTATCTATCCTATCTAGCTTCTGATCGGCGGGGGTCCGACACAGGGACCCCCGCCGATCAGCTTTTTGAGAAGGCAGCGTCGCTCCAGCAGCGCCGCGGCCTTCTCATTGTTTACCGCAGGCCCAGTGACGTCACGACTAGTATCACTGGCCTGGGCGCGGCTAAGCTCTGTTTACTTGAATAATATTGATTAAGGGGTTTGATTTACTAGCTTCCAACAAATACTCATTAAGGGATTCTATATACCTGTTTCCACAAAATACTGATAGAGGGGATTGATATACCGGCTTCCACCAAATATTGATGGAGGCCTGCAATATACCTGCTTCCACAAATACTGCTCTTCTATAGGGACTTTGTCAGAGGGTCATTTTGAAAATGACAGGCAGAGGAAGAGGCAGGCCATTCCGCAGGGGTGGTAGGAGTCGTGCAGGTGCACCAGGCCAGAGCCTAAGTGTGAAGTTGGAAAAGGTGCATGCGATTACGTCAAAGGACGCACCAGAGTTGGTTGAGTGGCACACTCAGCCTTCTGCTTCTGCACCCTCCTCATCCTTTGTATCTGCACCCTCCTCACTCTATGCTGTGTGCACCCCCAAAGCACCACCATAGCCCCACCACTCGAGTCAGAGAAATTATTTTCCCATCCATTCCCAGACCTTACCGATGCACAGCCATTCTTGGCATCGGATTAGGAAGAGGAGGTAGCAACGGCCGCCACCCGGAGGTCTGACGACAGTACCCAGATCAGCCAAAGAACGGAGGTCCCCGCTGTTGCTGCCTACTCCGAGATCTCTAATGTCAGTGGTGGCGAAGGTGACGATGATGGTGTGTTGATGGATGTCACGTGGTTGCCCATAAGAGAGGAAGAAGAGGGGAGTTCAGAGGGAGAGACAGAGCAGCAGATAGGGGGTAGAAGGAGGAGAAGCAGGCAGAACTCGCAGTGCACAGAAGGCAAAAAGCTGACTGAAAATGTATCTGAAGTGAGCCATCCACCATGCACAGTCACATCTGGCACTCCCAGGACGACGGCACATGGCTCCGCAGTGTGGGCTTTTTTTAACGTATCAGCTGCTGACAATAGTGTTGCCATCTGCAGCCTGTGCTGTCAACGCATAAGTCGCGGAAAGCCCAACACTCACCTAGGGACGACTGCCTTAAGAAGGCACCTGGTCTCTCATCACCAAGCCCATTGGGAGCAACACCGTTAGAACTCACAAAGCCACACTCACGGTGCTCCACTTCCTGCCTCTTCTCCTTCTCTTCTCTCCTCCCATTTGTCCTCCACTTCACCTTCCACCGTTCCGTCGTCGCGTTTATCTGATAAAAAGGCAGGCTTCCGTGGCCCAAATGTTCGAACGTAAAAAGTTGATGATGCCTGATAACCTTCTTGCCCAACGGCTGACCGCTGGCTTGTCGGAACTGCTAGCCCGCCAACTACTGCCTTATAAACTGGTGGACTCAGAGGCCTTTAGAAAATTTGTGGCCATTGGCACACCGCAATGGAAAGTCCCAGAAGGAAATATTTATCCCAGAAGGGCATCCCAGAACTATATGGCAACGTTCAGCAGCAAGTGAATGTAGATTCTCTGGCACACAGTTTCCGTGCCAAGATACATCTGACCACAGACACGTGGTCTAGCATACACGGGCAGGGAAGGTACATAACTTTTACTGCACACTGGGTGAACCTTCTGACGACTGTCAAGCATGCAACCCGTGGCACCCGTGTCAATTTGGTGTTACCGCCACAGATTGCATGCAGGCCTGCCTCTTCTTCTCCTCCTTCTACTCCATCCTCCGTCTCCTCCTCGTTTGACTCCTCCTTTTCCACTGCTACCGCCTCTTCCGCTGCACCCCCTAAGCTCCCCAAAACCAATTCGACGTGCCAGGTGAGACTGCAACTGTTGTGCCTGGAAGCCAAGAGCCACACCAGTCCTACACTGCTTTCGGCTCTGCGGTCACAGGCCGATCAGTGGCTAACCCCGCTCAATTTGACAGTTGGTAAAATGGTGTGTGACAACGGTGCCAATCTGCTGAAAGAGCTGAAACAGGGCAAAATGACATATGTGCCTTGCATGGCACACGTCCTGAACTTAGTTATGCAGCGATTCGTTGCCAAATACCCTGGGGTCCAGGACGTCTTGCGGCAGGCCAGGAAAATCTCTGGTCATTTTAGAAGATCTTACATGGCCATGGCTTGCTTTGCTGACGTTCAGTGGCGACACCACCTGCCCGTCAGACGTCTGATTTGTGACAGCCCGACGTGCTGCAACTCCACCTTGTAAATGCTTGATAGGCTGCTCCAGCAGCAATGTGCCGTTAACAACTACATGTATGAACTCTGCAGCAGAACAGGTTCTGGGGAGCTTGGTTTCTTTTCACCACGCTAGTGGCTGCTCATGCGCGACGCATGCAGACTTCTGCGACCATTTGATGAGATCACCAAAATGGTCAGTCGCAGCCAGGGCGCCATCAGTGACATTGTGCCTTACGCCTTCTTTCTGGAACATGCATTGCATCATGTCATTGATCAAGCCGTCGAGGAGCAGGAGCTGGAAGATGAGGAAATCGCAATGCTGAATAAATTCCATGGGGGGGCTACTCCATCTGAGACAAGTCAGCAGGAGTCTGAAGAAGAGTCAGAGGAGGATGGTGCCTGGGGGGAGGAGGAGCAAGGATTTAAACTTTTCGGGGATCCCTGGGGGGAGGAGACCGAGGACGACATTCTCCTTGGCGATGAGCAAGAGCCAGGGTGCTTCACTGCTTCCAATTTAGTGCAAATTGGGGCCTTCATGCTCCAGTGTTTGAAGAGGGACCCCCATATATAAGCATAAAGAGCAAGGACAAGTACTAGGTAGCAACGTACTTAGACCCCCGTTACAAAAACAAAATGGCGGACATGTTACCATCATCACAGAGGGCTGTCAGAATGCAGCATTTCCAGGCATTGCTGCGAAAGATGCTGCATTCTGCTGTTGCGAGCGCTCACAATGAAGGCGGACGCTTTGCATGTGGAAGAGGTGGAAATGGGGAAGACAGTACACAGGGTGACCACCCTCAGTTCGTCTTCTCAGTGCGAATTGGATGATGATGAGGAGGAGCAGGAGACGGTTGCCTCCGCTACAGAGGGTAGTACCCATAGCAGGCTTATTCCATCTGTTCAGCGTGGATGGGCCAAAGAGGAGGAAGAGGATAAGGGGATTGAGAGTCGTCCTCCTAAAGAGGACAGCAAAGTCTTGTCTGTTGGGTCTCTGGCACATATGGCTGACTTTATGTTATGCTGCCTTTCCCGTAGCCCTCGCGTTATATGCATTTTGGCCAACACCGATTACTGGTTGTTCACCCTTTTTGACCCCCGCTACAAAGAGAACTTCTCATCTCTCATTCCTGTGGTGGAGAGGATTAGCAAAATGGTGCAATACCAGAAGGTCCTTGTGGAAAAATTGCTCCAAAAATTTCCATCTGACTATGCTGGGCAACCGAGGAGGGGAGACGAGGAAAACACACAGCAGTTCCAACAGAGGCAGGGCAACACTCTCCAAGGCCTGGGACAGTTTCATGACACCCCGCCAGCACCCTCACCCTGATGCGCGGCCTAGTGTAACAAGGAGAGAAAAGTTTTGGAGGATGGTGAAGCAGATAGCAGACCATGTCAGCGTCCTCAGTGATACCTCTGTGCCTTACAACTATTGGGTGTCCAAGCTGGACACATGACACGAAATTGCGCTCTACGCTTTGGAGGTGCTGGCCTGCCTGCCGTCAGCGTTTTGTCAGAGCGGGTATTTAGTGCTGTTGGGGGCATAATAACTGATAAGCGCATCCGCATATCAACTGAAAATGCTGACAGGTTGAATGTTATCAAAATGAACAAGGCCTGGATTTCCCCTGACTTCTCTACTCCACCAGAGGAAAGCGGCTGAACATAAAGGCACTTTAAATGTGGCTTTTATGGTGTATTGAATACACTGTATTCCCATGCACCCCTTCCACCACAAAAAAGGGTATATGGTTCAATCTTCCTTTTCTCGTCCTCCTCCTCCCTCATATAAACATGCTTATTAAGCTGCCCTCACTCCTAATGTTTTAGAGGGTCAGCTCAGCAGCATACTCTCACCCCTAATGTTTTAGAGGGTCACCAGCAGGCCCTCGCCCATAATGTTTTAGAGGGTCAGCTCACCCCTAATGTTTTAGATGGTCAGATCAGCAGCAGGCACTTGCCCCTAATGTTTTAGAGGGTCAGCTCAGCAGCAGACCCTCACCCCTAATGTTTTAGAGGGTCACCAGCAGGTCCTCGACCATAATGTTTTAGATGGTCAGATCAGCAGCAGGCCCTCACCCCTAATGTTTTAGATGGTCAGATCAGCAGCAGGTCCTCACCCCTAATGTTTTAGAGGGTCATCAGCAGGCCCTCACCCCTAATGTTTTAGAGGGTCAGATCAGCAGCAAACACTTGGCCCTAATGTTTTATATGTTCAGATCAGCAGCATACCCTCACCCCTAATGTTTTAGATGGTCAAATCCAGTAGCAGGCCCTTGCTCCTAATGTTTTAGAGGGTCACCAGCAGGCCATCAATCATAATTGTTTAAGGGTGTGTATGTGTCACAGATGGTGTTGCAGAAAACTGGAAGTTATAAATAAACATCCGACTGACTTGATCCCAAACTTAGGAACATATGGGTGAGCCCTATAAAACCCCTAGAGCTCTCCCTGACTGCTTTGCCCATGCAAAGATCTTTATGATAGATAATTGCATGCCCTCGTACCTAGACTGTGTGACACCTGAAAACCCTATAAAAGTGAGGGGACACGACCACCGGCTCCCTGCACTTAATACAGAGGGAGTCAGGGTCACCTAGAATCAAGCCAGCACGGAAACACAAATAAAGGAAAAGACTTATCTGAGGAACCAGCAGTTGCAGCCTCTGGCAGTGAACACAATCCAGGAAGTAGTATAAACCGCAAAGTGAGGCAGTATGGGAGGGAATATAAAGGGAGGCAATCAGTGTAAATAGATGACAGCTGGGAGAAGGAAAAGAGATGACAAAGTGAAACCAAAACAAAGAACATCATGCAAGAGGTACAGAAGAACGTCTGCCAGAGCTTCTCAGAGAGCTGGCGGTGACAGTATGATGCTCTCCTTTATGTGTAATAAAGGGTGTATTGGAGTGCCGGTTCCTTGTAATTTTTGGCAGCCCTTTCACTTAGTGCATAGGCATTATGAGTGTAGGAGTCCCACTACCTGAACAATTGTACCACAATGTGAATGAGGCTCTCCTTTATGTGATATGTAGGTTGCATCGGAGTGCCTCTTCCTTGTAATTTTTGGCAGCATTTACACTTTATATACAACTAAATATACAGGAAAGAATGTTTCCTAACAATTTTTCCTCTAAAATCGATTTTATCTTCGGTTTTGTGCGTATTATTGTCAGTCTGTAAAAGTAGCGTACAACTCGGACAACATCGTTCTCAGCAGCGACCTGAGAGTCCAAGATGCATCCAGACATCTGTTACCGAACCATTTCAGTGGTGTTTCCATCAATTTCTGACCTTTTCCTATGAACCAGACACCCTCCCCTCTTCAGAGCAGGGGGTGCCTGGTTTAATGCTCGGGTTCTCCCATTGACTTCCATTGTGCTCGGGTGCTCTGTAGAGCACCCGATCATCCCGAGGTGTTCTACTCGAGCACCCGAGCACTTTGGTGCTCAATCAACAGTAATGAGGACCTTTACAACCATATATTAATTTTCCGTCCAAAACAATAAAGCAACTTTGTCTTTACTAAAATAGCAAACATTTTGGATCTGGGTTGTGTCTATAACTCCAATGTTGACCCATATGTTTCTATTGTATTAATCTAAAAAAAAATCCCTGATTATTTGTGTTGTACAAATCCTGGTTATAAAAGTGGTCATAACAATGGATGTACAAAAGTTAATAATATAGAAATGCTTACTGCTTTTCAGATATAAGTTGTTCATCAACAGATAGGTTGTGGTCAGGCGAGTTAAAGGCATGGATCCAAGAGGTGGGATCCACATCTATCAGACATATCCTTTTATCCGTTTAATAAAATGTAAATTCTATATCATATGTTTTTCTTATTACAGGTTAAACCCGGCTCTACCTGTGCAGTATTTGGTCTGGGAGGAGTTGGCTTGTCTGTAATTATCGGATGTAAAGTAGCTGGAGCTTCCAGAATTATTGGAATTGATGTTAACACTAATAAATTTGCAAAAGCCAAAGAGTGTGGAGCCACTGAATGTATCAACCCCAAAGATTATGACCATCCTATCCATGAAGTGTTGGCAGAGATGACTGAGGGCGGAGTTGATTATTCCTTTGAGGTTATAGGAAACACTGGAGTCATGGTTAGTAACATAACAGTTGTGACTAATTCATTTTGGATTATTTTTTTTAACTCTTGCACATATGTTTAGGAATCTGCCCTGACTTCTTCTCACTTTGGCTATGGTACCACCATCATTGTTGGAGTAGCTTCATCAAGTGCCAAGATGTCCTTTGACCCATCCTTGCTACTTACAGGTCGAACCATGAAGGGATCAGTTTTTGGAGGTAATGCAATGTACTTAAGTAGGAACTGGGGGAAATGAATAATGTTGAATAATAAATTATGTAAAATGGATTTATCCTTCCAGCGTCATAGGTAACAAGAGAAATAAAACAAAGTTTTAATAGAACTGGCTCACTAGGAGCGAGCATAATAAGCATTATGGAGTAAGCATGATTAAGACAGACTGTAGTGGGGGAATTATTTTCTCTCTCTTCCCGTTCCTTTTAACTCCTTAGTGAACAGCCTGTTTTGGGGCTCAAAGAAAATTTAGATTTTTTTCAAAGGTATTTTTTAAACAAACAAATCTATACAAATTTGGTATCGCTGCAATTGTATTGAGACACAGAATAAGGAGTTCATGTCATTTTTAGCAAACAGTGAGCGCTGTGATGTAAAACCCCCAAAAAAACATATATATATTTTTCCAATTTTACCCCACAAAGAATTTTTTCGTGTTTTCCAATACAAGACATTAAATGGCGGCATTAAAAAATGTATCTTGTCCCACAAAAAAAAACTGCGGCTCTCCAGCTGTTGTAAAACTACAAATCCCATCATGCCTTGCTGTAGGCTGATAGCTGTAGGCAGACTAGGCATACTGGGAGTTGTAGTTTTACAACAGCTGGAGAGCCACAGTTTGCCAATCCCTGGGCTATGTGAATGGAAAAATTAAAAAGCTACAGCTATTGGAAGTGGGGGAGGAAAATCAAAAATGTAAAAATACAAATAGTCCAAGTCTTTAAGGGCCTATTCAAATATATATAATGAACTAGAAGCTTTGCAACAGGTTTTTGGAAAAATTGCACATTTGGACAACCTCTGCAACAAAAATATATATTGCTGCCTGGTTATGCACTAAAGTACACTTATTTGCACACTTATTAACTGCTGAAAATATGCAATTGGACAACCCCTGTGCCAATATGCAATGCATTCGGAAAGTCTTCAGAGAGGCCCTTTTACTTTTTTAACATTTTGTTATTTTGCAGCCTTGCGCTAAAATAAAAAAAATATATGTTTTTCCCTATCGTTTTGCACTCAATACCTCATAATGACAAAATGAAAACAGAGTGTTCGAAATTGTTGCTAATTTATTAAAAAGGAAAAACTAAAATATTGCACCTACATAAGTATTAAGACCCTTTACTCAATACTTAGTTGAAGCACCTTTCGCAGCGATTACAACCTCCAATCTTCTGGATGCCACAAGGTTTGCACACCTCGATTTGGGGATTTTCTGCCATTCTTCTCTGAACATCCTCTCAAGATCTGTCAGGTTGGATGTGAACTATCGGTGGACAGACATTTTTAGGCCTCTCCAGAGATGTTTAATTAGGTTCAAGCTAGGGCACTGACTGCACCTCTTATGGGCATTCACAGAGTCATCTCTAAGCCACTTCTGTCATGCCATAACTGTGTACTGAGGGTAATTGACTTTTTGGAAGGTCTGGGGCCCACAGCATTCTGGATTAAGTTAATTAGGAATACCTATGTACTTTGCTCCATTAAGGTTACCCACAACCCTGACCAGTCTCCCTGTCTCAGTTGGTAAACAAATACCCCCACAGCATAATGCTGCCACCATCATGCTTCATTGCAGAAATGGTATTGAGCAAGTGATAAGCAATGTCTGGTTTTCCCCAAACATGACTCCAAGAATTAGGCCAAAAAGTTTAATCATGGTTCATCAGATTGGAGAATCATGTTTCTCAAAGTCTTAGTGTCCTTTAGGTGCCTTTTTGCAAACTCCAGCTGGGCTTTTTTGTGTCCTTTACTAAGGAGAGGCTTCTTTCCGGGCACTCTGCCATAAAGCCCAGATTGGTAGAGTGCTGCAGTGATGGGTGACCTTTTAGAGATTTCTGCCAACTGCACACAGGTTTATTGGAGCTCAGCCAAATTGACCATTGGGTTCTTGATCACCTCTCTTACCAAGGTCCTTCTCCACTGATGAATTAGGTTGATGTAGCAGACCCCCCTAGGAAGAGTCCTAGTTGTTCCAAACATCTTTCATTTAAGAATTATGGAGACCACTGTGCTCTTCAAAACTTTTAGTGGCGCAGAAATTGTTTTATACCCTTCTCCAGATCTGTGCCTGCATAAAATCCCCTCTCTCTCTCTCTCTGATCTGCAGAGTGTGACATTGAATACTTTTGCGTTAATTAATACAAAAGTATTAAGGGAGTGATAACTTTATAGGCTAACCAGAAAAAAACATATACACCAGGCAGTATTTTCCTCCTCATGGTTTGTTTTTTGCTTTAAAATGCAATGTCATCTTGGAGACCTTATATAGACAGAGGGTGTGTCTTTCCAAATCATGTCCAACTGGCTTTAATCTATCACAGGTGGATTCTAATTAAGGTGTAGAAACATCTCAAAGATGATTAAGAGAAATGGGAGGCCTCCAGAGCTAAACTTCAAGCGTCATAGCAAAGGGTTTGAATACCTATGTCCATATGAAATTTTAGTTTTTCCTTTTTAATAAATTTGCAAGGATTTCTAAAATTATATTTCCACTTTCTGGTTATGGGGTACTTAGTGGAGGTTTAGAAAATAATTTTTTTTATTTTTTAGCACAGAACAAATGAGTAAAGCTGACATGCTGGCAAAAAATTTTTATATGCACAAAACCACTGCAGACTCTGTCTTTGATGCATATAGAGGAGAAAATTTTCAGCATCCAATTCCAATAAAAATTATCACTTCATTAAGTCAGTATAAAATCCAGTACATGTACACATACACTGCTTACATTTCAGGCATTAAGTTTGCTCTTACTCATAGTAATTATATATATATATATATATATATATATATATATATATATATATATATATATACTTAACAAAATGACGAGGCAGCACTTCCAGCTTTAAGGTGACAGGGTGAAGACCCCAATAGACTTTAATCCGGCAACGTTTCGGCCTGCTCAATGAGGCCTTTATCAAGCTACATAACAGTGTATACAACCAGGTATATATACCCACAATCCAATACAAAATAATTACAATCAGTGATTACACATGTCATCAATCAAGTCACATGATCTCCAACTCCATCATCACGTGACTTTTGTGCATAGTAAACATTTGTAAAAAAGTCATACAAAGATATAAAAAATACAAAATAGTGATCATCCTTGCTTACAGTAGATATGTGCATTTCAATCAATATATGTACGTACATCCATTTTAAAAAAGAGTTTATGTCCCCTGCATACATAACCCCAAGATGTACATAAAGTGCATAAGTGCTCCGTGCATAAAGAGTTAAAATCTTTTATTTGTGATGCAGCTGCATCATATCTAAACTTAAAATCAACCTGTTGGAGCTCACCATTCATGGACCCATAGAACAGACCGGCGTTGGCGTCCCTCAGTCTGCAGCGCGCATGCTCTGGGTCAGACGTCACTGGTCCCGCCCCCTACGTCGCCGCGCTCCTACGTGCCAACTCCGTGGACCGCAGCGTCATCCAATGGAGCGCATCGCAGGACCAACAGCAACGAGGGGAGGAGGGCCAGGTCATGTGACACAGAAATACGTCACGCTACATCAGAGGGCGTGTTCACGCTCCGGGTCAGACGTCACTGGTCCCGCCCCCCACACTGCCGCACCCCTATGTGCCTACTCCATGGACCACAACGTCATCCAATGGAGCGCATCACAGGGACAACAGCATAGGAGGGAGAAGGGCCAGGTCATGTGACACGGCGTAAACACCTCGCCGCACCAGAAGGCGTGTTCAGTGTTCAAGGAGATCTGAAAAATCTCAAAGCGGACAATCGCGGAGATGCCTGTAGTGACAGTGCGCAACCTTGCATGCTACAACAAATCTACAACCTCAGCGTATAAAGGGCGGACGGGGTGGAAAAAATGAAATCGACCCCCAACCAGAGGCGATCCCATCTCTTCCACCGGGTCCCCAACTATCAAAATCATTATATGTGCAATTACAATGGGACAAACCCTTCCCATCTATCTGCACCGCGAACTCTGACATCAGTATATAACCACTCGCTATCCGGCTTGTGGCAAGTGAATATTGTATATCAACTCATGTAGTTCGCTAGTTGTAAAATAATTTATAGAGGTCAATAGACACATTGCGCATCAAGTCGCCCACTTGGACACACATCCGCCACCGTCCATCTAATCTCCTCTCTATGGTCACTTCATTCACCGGCGTGTTCAAGGGTCCATAGGCGGCTCCATGTAATGAAACAGATAAAGGGTCATTGGGCTCATCTACAGATTTATCTGAAATAGATGAAAAAATGTATCAACTTTTGTTCAAGAAAGAGTGTACACTGTTACATATCCCCCACATCAAAACAAAATGGAAGAGGACCCCCACGTCCGGCATGCTGACTGCACATCTACTATCCACATAGTTCCCATCTACATTCTGCATTGAGGCCATCAGGCTTCAATGTATGTAACCTGTGTATCCACATAATCTCACGTTGTTTAAGAAGCTTTTCCCTGTTACCTCCCCTTTTCAGTGGTGGGATATGATCTATTACCCTGAATTTGAGGTCCTTTTCCCTGTGTCCAGCTTCAATAAAGTGCTTGGGCATAGGAAGATCTTTCCTCTTTTGGCGAATGGAATATCTGTGATAGTTCATCCTGGTCTTAACATCACATATGGTCTCCCCTACATAAAGGAGATTGCAGGGGCAAGACAAGAGATAGACCACATATGAGCTATCACAGGTCAGAAAGTGCCGTATGTCAAACTGCGTAGTCAAGAAATGTTTGATTGAGACAGAATACACTGATGAATGCAGGGAGTTCATTTTGGACCTGCTCGGTGTAGTACTGAGATATAATTACTTTGCGTTCCAAGATGGCTACTACCTTCAACAGCGGGGAACCGCAATGGGTTCAAATATGGCGCCGACTTACGCCAACATTTTCATGTCGGGCCTGGAGGCTGAACACGTCTATGTGTCCCACCACTTCAGCCATGTGCGGGGGTGGTGGAGATACATAGACGATGTTTTTGTCATCTGGGACGGCACTGAGAATGAGTTGGCTAGTTTTCATGGATTTCTAAATGAAATGGATCCTGAGATCCAGTTCACTCTCACGTACTCCACCGAGCAGGCCCAATTTCTGGACACCATGGTTATGAAGCATGATACTGTACTCATAACCGATTTGTTTACCAAGCCGACGGACTGTAACAAACTATTGAGGTTTGAGAGTTGTCATCCGCGGTCTATGGTTAAGACATTGCCACGGAGCCAGTTCCTCCGTGTGCAACGTATAGTAAAAGACTCACAGGTACGAACTAAGAGACTGTCTGAGATGGCAGATAAGTTCATCAATAGAGGGTACCCCAGAAGACTGGTTCATAGACAATTGAATGAATTGAAAACAGAGAGTCCGAAGGAAGTAAGCAAGCAGGCGAGGGTGCCATTCATTTCGACATACACTGAAGGCAGTTACAAAATAGCAGGTGCCGTTAAAAAACACTGGCCCATACTAAGCAGCAACTTTGGTAAAGTGAAAGAATTCACGGTACCCCCCTCTAATGTCATATAGGAGAGCAGATAACCTGAGGGACAAGTTAGTCAGAGCTGAGGTGGTTGGTGATAAGGCTAAAGTCCAGACGTATATAGGTCGCAAAAAATACGGATGTTATCCGTGTTTGAGCTGTGTTAACTGCAGCTATATGCTTAAAGGGGAGAGATTCACACACCCAGTGTTAAATACGCAGTTTGACATACGGCACTTTCTGACCTGTGATAGCTCATATGTGGTCTATCTCTTGTCTTGCCCCTGCAATCTCCTTTATGTAGGGGAGACCATATGTGATGTTAAGACCAGGATGAACTATCACAGATATTCCATTCGCCAAAAGAGGAAAGATCTTCCTGTGCCCAAGCACTTTATTGAAGCTGGACACAGGGAAAAGGACCTCAAATTCAGGGTAATAGATCATATCCCACCACTGAAAAGGGGAGGTAACAGGGAAAAGCTTCTTAAACAACGTTAGATTATGTGGATACACAGGTTACATACATTGAAGCCTGATGGCCTCAATGCAGAATGTAGATGGGAACTATGTGGATAGTAGATGTGCAGTCAGCATGCCGGACGTGGGGGTCCTCTTCCATTTTGTTTTGATGTGGGGGATATGTAACAGTGTACACTCTTTCTTGAACAAAAGTTGATACATTTTTTCATCTATTTCAGATAAATCTGTAGATGAGCCCAATGACCCTTTATCTGTTTCATTACATGGAGCCGCCTATGGACCCTTGAACACGCCGGTGAATGAAGTGACCATAGAGAGGAGATTAGATGGACGGTGGCGGATGTGTGTCCAAGTGGGCGACTTGATGCGCAATGTGTCTATTGACCTCTATAAATTATTTTACAACTAGCGAACTACATGAGTTGATATACAATATTCACTTGCCACAAGCCGGATAGCGAGTGGTTATATACTGATGTCAGAGTTTGCGGTGCAGATAGATGGGAAGGGTTTGTCCCATTGTAATTGCACATATAATGATTTTGATAGTTGGGGACCCGGTGGAAGAGATGGGATCGCCTCTGGTTGGGGGTCGATTTCATTTTTTCCACCCCGTCCGCCCTTTATACGCTGAGGTTGTAGATTTGTTGTAGCATGCAAGGTTGCGCACTGTCACTACAGGCATCTCCGCGATTGTCCGCTTTGAGATTTTTCAGATCTCCTTGAACACTGAACACGCCTTCTGGTGCGGCGAGGTGTTTACGCCGTGTCACATGACCTGGCCCTTCTCCCTCCTATGCTGTTGTCCCTGTGATGCGCTCCATTGGATGACGTTGTGGTCCATGGAGTAGGCACATAGGGGCGCGGCAGTGTGGGGGGTGGGACCAGTGACGTCTGACCCGGAGCGTGAACACGCCCTCTGATGTAGCGTGACGTATTTCTGTGTCACATGACCTGGCCCTCCTCCCCTCGTTGCTGTTGGTCCTGCGATGCGCTCCATTGGATGACGCTGCGGTCCATGGAGTTGGCACGTAGGAGCGCGGCGACGTAGGGGGCGGGACCAGTGACGTCTGACCCGGAGCATGCGCGCTGCAGACTGAGGGACGCCAACGCCGGTCTGTTCTATGGGTCCATGAATGGTGAGCTCCAACAGGTTGATTTTAAGTTTAGATATGATGCAGCTGCATCACAAATAAAAGATTTTAACTCTTTATGCACGGAGCACTTATGCACTTTATGTACATCTTGGGGTTATGTATGCAGGGGACATAAACTCTTTTTTAAAATGGATGTACGTACATATATTGATTGAAATGCACATATCTACTGTAAGCAAGGATGATCACTATTTTGTATTTTTTATATCTTTGTATGACTTTTTTACAAATGTTTACTATGCACAAAAGTCACGTGATGATGGAGTTGGAGATCATGTGACTTGATTGATGACATGTGTAATCACTGATTGTAATTATTTTGTATTGGATTGTGGGTATATATACCTGGTTGTATACACTGTTATGTAGCTTGATAAAGGCCTCATTGAGCAGGCCGAAACGTTGCCGGATTAAAGTCTATTGGGGTCTTCACCCTGTCACCTTAAAGCTGGAAGTGCTGCCTCGTCATTTTGTTAAGTATATATCTTGGAGGAGGGGCCGGCCTCTGTGAGGAATTGCACCCAGTGCACAACGTCTGACTGTGCTGCTGCAATATTTGGGATTTTATATATATATATATATATATATAGTAATATTATATATAATATATAGTATGCATATCCTGCTGTTGATGCACTGAAATAGGCATAATACATACTTGATACCTTGGAAAAAAGACTCAATTGTGTAACTTCTGCATCTGTGGCAAAAATATACGAAAATGGGTAAATTGCAATGATAAAAAAAATTCCCCCAAAGGAATCCATAGCCTTTAATTGGCTCAAATAGATCTAGAGATCTTACAAATCATTGCTCCACTTGCTGTAGACTCTCGTCATCTCAAGGGTTATGTCCTTTCTTGGGGGCATGTCCTTTCTCCTACTGCTCTCTCCTTGTAGTTGTCACAGGAAGATGTGCACATTACTGTATATTGATCAAACACCAGGGATGCTATTATAATGAAGTAAAGTGGAGCATTTTTGGAACAGAAAGAAAAGTACAAAAGTAACTAATTTTTTCAGATTGAATTATATTAAAACAACATTTAATACTGTCACAGACCAATTTAAGTGACATCTCAACATAAATTAAACATAGTTGGGGAGATTCGTGAAAGCTAGTGGAAAGGCAAAAGTCACTGATTCAATTTCAAAACTTAAAGGGGTTGTCTGAACCCCCTTAATCCCAACTTAATTACGGATGGGATTATGTGCACTATAAGGGGAAAACAGTTCTGTTAACCCTGGGCCTCTCTGGTCACATGCCACTCAGGGACACATCATCTCTGAGGCCAATAAATGGCTGCAAGTAACCACAAATGAAACATCACACTTCTGATCCACAGGGGACAAGAAGCTGTGTGCACTGAACCCTTGGTGCTGGAACAGAGCTGCAGTTTTCTCTTCATTGTGCACATACAACATTCCCATCAGGAAATAATTTTGGGTTGTGGGGGGTCAAATAATCCTTTTACAGAAATTACCCCTCCATTGGTGGCCATGGATACCTTCCATCCATCTATAAGTTACTAGTCACATGATTATATGTTGTGCACTGTGCTAGTACATAGTCTGTTGATAACAATGATACTAGATCAGGTGGGCTGATACAGCACCTACTAAGTGCAGCACACATGCACTACTGACACCCTGTTATCCACACACATCACATGGGCCCTTCATAGAAGGAAGATGTGTTAGCGGATGTTCATCAGTATTTTGCACCAGTGTAATTTGCATTATATACCATTGGGGCCTGACTGTATCTTCCTGTGAACTGGTATTTATATCAGTGTGTATGGTTTCTTTCAGTGATAGTATATCATACAAGCCAATTAAATTGTATCGATGTTCTGTCCTACGTGTGCAGAAATAAGAATAGAGATTACAATACTATTTAATGTGAATATGTACATGCTTTGCATAATGTAACTTCATTTTGGATCCTTATAATAGCTTGTTATGGTGAGTCCAAGCTGCTCCACCCCTGCCTAGAAGAAATTATTTTTAAGGCTGTCATCACATTGGCACTATTTATTTCTGTTGCTCTGCTCCGTTATAGGAGGAATTACACTGGATTTCTTTGTATAGTAGATAAAGAAAAGAGGGCGGACCTCACCACTGTAGTAGCAAAACTTCTTTATTCTTACAGGATGGTACGGATAAAATAGGGCTGGGGTGGACTTCACCTTCACACAGACCGCAAAGTGGCCACTTTGCGGTCTGTGTGAAGGTGAAGTCCGCCCCAGCTCTATTTTATCCGTACCATCCTCTAAGAATAAAGAAGTTTTGATACTACTGACAAGTACAGAGCTGGAGAGGTAAGTTTATTTATTTTTTTAAACTTCTGATCTGATGTCTGATTGGATGCTGGGGGGGGACTGAGGCTAAAACCCCCCTGGGTTTAGCTTGGCTGCCATTAATGCCAAATAAAGAATTAAATACGTAACATTATGAACCTAAAAATTAGACTGCTGTATGTGGTCAAAATAGCACCTGTACTATATGTAATATACAGTTGTGTTCAAAATTATTCAACCCCCAATGCTGTAAAGGGTTTTAGGGAATTTAGTGTACATTTGTAATTGTGTTCAGAATGAAATCTTACAAGGACTTTTTAAAGAACCAAATGCAACTAAAATGACATCAATTGTTTTTGTAATACAGTATTAAATGTTTTTTTTTGTGATTTCTTCATTGACACAATTATTCAACCCCTTAAAGACTACCACTCTTAAGAACAGAGGTTCATTCAAGTGTTTTCGATCAGGTATTGAAAACACCTGTGGATGTCAAGGAGCAGCAATCAAGCATAATAAGCACCAATTTGGCAGATTTAAAAGGACTGTTATACTCAGCTCCTTCTAGACATTTACTGGTGTGTTTACAAACATGGTGAAGTCAAGAGAATGGTCCAGGAAGACAAGAGAAGAGGTGATTTCTCTTCACAGGAAGGGCAATGGCTATAAGAAAATTGCAAAGATGTTAAACATACCAAGAGACACCATAGGAAGCATCATTCGCAAATTCAAGGCAAAGGGCACTGTTGAAACGCTACCTGGTCGTGGCAGAAAGAAGATGCTGACTTCGACTGCTGTGCGCTACCTGAAGCGCAAAGTGGAGAAAAGTTACCGTGTGACTGCTGAGGAACTGAAAAAAGATTTGTCAGATGTGGGTACTGAAGTTTCAGCTCAGACAATAAGGCGCACACTGCGTAATGAAGGCCTCCATGCCAGAACTCCCAGGCGCACCCCCTTGCTGTCTCCAAAGAATACGAAGAGTCGACTGCAGTATGCCAAAAGTCATATGGACAAACCACAAAAGTTTTAGGATAGTGTTCTGTGGACTGATGAAACAAAATTAGAACTGTTTGGGCCCATGGATCAACGCTATGTTTGGAAGAGGAAGAACAAGGCCTATGAAGAAAAGAACACCTTGCCTACTGTGAAGCATGGTGGGGGGTCAATCATGCTTTGGGGCTGTTTTGCTTCTACAGGTACAGGGAAACTTCAGCGTGTGCAAGGTACCATGAATTCTCTTCAGTACCAGGAGATATTGGATGAAAATGTGATGCAGTCCGTCACAAACCTGAGGCTTGGGAGACGTTGGACCTTTCAACAGGACAATGATCCCAAGCATACCTCCAAGTCCACTAGAGCATGGTTGCAGATTAAAGGCTGGAACATTTTGAAGTGGCCATCGCAGTCACCAGACTTAAATCCGATTGAGAACCTCTGGTGGGACTTAAAGAAAGCAGTTGCAGAGCGCAAGCCTAAGAATGTGACTGAACTGGAGGCTTTTGCCATGAAGAATGGGCGAAGATACCCGTAGATCGCTGCAAGACACTTGTGTCAAGCTATGCTTCACGTTTAAAAGCTGTTATAACTGGAAAAGGATGTTGTACTAAGTACTAAGATTGAATGTCACTTGGGGGTTGAATAAAACTGATAATGATGTGAGCACAGAAAATACATTTGTGGTTATTTCCTTATAAATGTTATGTTATATTTGTCTGACTTACAAGTGCCTCTTTGATTTAATTGTAAACAAGATGACTGAAATGATTAAAATCAATGTCAAACTGGCCAATTTCAGTGGGGGTTGAATAATTTTGAACACAACTGTATAGTGTTGAGCACGAATATTCGAATAGCGAATTTTTATCGTGAATATCGCCACTTCGAGAATTTGCGAATATTTAGAATATAGTGCTATACATTTGTTATATCGAATATTTGTCATTTTTTTCCATCTGAACACATGATTCCTCTATGCTTCTTGCTTGTGGGCCAATGAGAAGGAAGCAATGTCAAGTTCACAACAATACTTAGTGCACCAATCAGTAATCTGTAGTCAGACCTGCTAAAATGTGAAGTTGCGCGTAGTGCGAAAAAATATTCTAATCACTGTCGATTAGCGCAATCGCGAATATATTGGAGCACTTGACTCTATCTGCATATAAAGCTATTCTAATGTTCTGCCGTGCCAACCATTTTCTCCAGTCTCAGGTAACTTATACCAGCTTGAAAAATTTAGCCAAAGTGACCCACGCCTGTATTTCGCATTACGAATTTGCATTATGCGATTTTTACATTGCTGATTTTTCACATTCAATAAAATTATCTAGAATTCTCCAAATTTGCAAATATATGACGAATATTCTACAAAATATTCGTGAAATATTGCAAATTCGAATATAGCTCCTGCCGCTCATCACTACTAATATATAGCGCAGGCCCCATTTTTGTGCTGCAAAAATACAGTGCTCTAATTTTTTTTTTATTGAACCTCAATTTATGTAACTTACTAAGTCAATTATATGTTAGAGCAAATATAGCAGTCAAATTTTTAAGCTGAGAATTTTGTATGACCCGCGAACGATGTTACAAATGGCCCTCGGCAGAAAAAAGGTTCCCCACACCCGCAACCACATTTGTAGTTAATCTATTCTGTAGGTACAGGTGCAATTTATCACCGTCTACATCACTATGCAGTGCGCCAAGTTTCATAGTTAATTCCTTCTGTTAATCAAAAAGAAAAGTATGCAGCACCCTTCAGTAAAGCCAAAAACCCATGTGTGCTCCTGCAGGAGCTGTGTCCAAATGGCTCTTTAGTGGAACAAACTAAAGAAATGGAGGCAATAAAGTAGTGGAGAATTTTTTTTCTTTTAATGCGTTTTGTGACAGTCTAAACACCTGCTTTTTAATCTCTTCTGTTAGCTGTAGATTTACTGTCTGGGGCCCCATGACAGTGTGGGGAGGGTGGCAGCAGCAGCAGTGCCATTAACAGTGATAATAGTGGTCCCATGATAGAGTGGTGAGGGTGGCAGCAGCAGTGGCAGTAACAGTGACAATAGTCGCCCCATAACAGAATGGGGAGGATGGCAGCAGCAGTAGCAAGAACAGTGGCCCCATGACAGAGTGGGGATAGGGGCAAACAGCAGCGGAAGTAACAGTGACAATAGTGGCCCCATGACAGAGTGGGGAGGGGGGGAGCAGCAGCAGTGCCTTTAAGGCTGTGTTCACATAACTATTTATTTTTCTATTCTTCTGATTCATAAAAAGAACAGAAAACCCCCATTAAAGAGAAGCCTGTGTTTTGAGCATCCATAAAGTCTCATTCAGACGGTCAGTATATGATCAGTAGGTCCAAAAGAGGGATAAAATGTAATATATATATTTGCATTTCTTCTGTTGGACCCCCTTCATCTTTTGGACCCACTCCTGCTTTTGGCTTACAAATACTGATCTACTGATGCAAAATACTGACTCTGTGTTATACTGAATTTGCATCGTCTTAGGTCTAGAATCCATTTTTTTTTAACAAGAAAAAAGAAAGTCCTGCATGCAAGACTTTAATCGCCTCTTTCACACAGTCAGTATTTGGTCAGTATTTTGCATCAGTATTTGATCAGTATTTGTAAGCCAAAAACAGGAGTGGGTCCAAAACAGAGATAAAATGTAATGGAAATATTTGCATCTCATCTTTGTTTTGGACCAACTCTTTTGGCTTACAAATTCTGAACAAATACTGATGCAACATATTGACCAAAAACTGACCTTGTGAAAGACTCCTTATGCTCAATTTGCATCTGTTTTGGCCATTTATGTCTGAAATCATTTTATTTTTTTTAACAAAGAAATAAAGTTGTGCATGCAGGATGTTAATGGCCTCTTTCACAAGGTCAGTATTTGGTCAGTATTTTGAATCAGTATTTGATCAGTATTTCTAAGCCAAAAATTAGGAGATAAACAGGAGATAAAATTTAATGGAAATATTTACATCTCTTCTGCATTTTTGACCCTCTCTTGCTATTGGTTAAAAAATATTAAAAAAAAAAATGTTCTGTTCTTCTGATGGATAAAAAGAACAGAAAAATAAATGGTGATGTCAACACTGACAAACAGAGACAATAGTGGACCTATAACAGAGTGGGGGGCCAACATCAGTGGCAGTAATAGGGACAATAGGGGATGGGGTCCAACAGCAGTAACAGGGACAATAGTTCCCCCATGACAGAGTGGGGAGGGAGGCAGCAGCAATGACATTGACAATAGTTGCCCCATGACAGAGTGGGGAGGTGGGGCAGCGGTGGTGGCATACAGCACAAGATGGTGGCAGATCACAGTAGTAGCAGAACCCAAAAGCAAGAGGCAAGTTCAGGACAGGTGAGGCTACAGAGGCAGTTTCTGGGCCATGCCAACTAAGCATGGTGTCAGAGGAATCCACTGATTCCTGGCAGTGTGTATCTGTTGTCACTTGAGACAATGTTGAACCATTCCAGTACAGCTGGATTGTTGGTCAAAACACGACCACTGGATGACAATTGCAGATCTGGCCTGTTGCTGTGGCTACTATCAACCTACCTTCTTCTCCTGTAACAGATTAAGAATGTGACATTAGACCACCCTTTAATATTAGACTGCCCTTTAATACGGACTCACAGTAATTCTATGTATAAACTAACAAATTAACTGGAAATGTAGCAGCAGTTCAATAAGATGAATACTGTGATATATTAATATATTAGACAGCCCTTTAATATTGAGGCACAGTAATTCTATGTATAAACTAACAGATTAACTGGGAATGTGGCAGCAGTTCAACAAGAGGCACACAGTGATATATTAGACTACCCTTTAACTCTGAGGCACAGCAATTCTTTGTATAAACTAACAGATTAACTGTGAATGTGGCAGAAGTTCAACAAAATGCACACAGTGATTACACTCAACCTGTACTGTCCCTGCAGCCTCCCTATGCTCTCCCTACAGTACCTAAAACTCTCTCTATGATCTCCCTATATTGTCCCTGCACTCTCCCTATTGAATATTCTTCTATTAATAGCTTTCTGAAACACTGTCCCTAGCATATGCACTTGTCACATCTCTCCCTAAGGGATGAGGCTTTTATAGGTCTGCTGATTGGCTGTCTGCATGGCATTATAGGTCATATAGCATTCCTGGACTTTTTACTTTTTCTTTTTAACACTTGGAGCAGTCATTTTAGAAAAAAATGATTTGTTACCACGAAGTGCACGGAAATTTGGATTTGTGGCAAATCAATTTTTTCCTAAACTTCAAATCGAATTCCACTTCGGATGCTACTCATATTAATAAAAAATGGAAACTCAAGTTGGTCAAAAATTTCTTGCAAAACAATGGTGTACTATAGAATGGTATCAGGAAATAAAATAAGTAGTAGAAATAATTCATAGAATATGTCTGGTCTTCTTTTCAGGTTGGAAGTCTAAAGATCACGTACCCAAACTTGTGTGTGATTATATGAATAAAAAGTTTAATTTGGATATGCTTATAACACACAAATTGCCATTTGAGAAGATCAATGAAGGATTCAAGCTTTTGTGCAATGGAGAGAGGTTTGTAAATTCTACACCTTTTGTTAAGTACGGCAGGTGCACAGGAACATTAAAAGGAGACTAACTTTTCAAAAACTTTGCATAAATCAATAGTTCAGGATTACTGTAAGAAACAGAAAATATCTAAAAAATGCTAGTTTTTGCCTCTAGAAGTTCATTTCTCCTCCACTCTAAAGACTTTTATTAACAGCATGTAGGTATTTATGAGAATAAAATGTGCACAAAGAAAAAAATTAAATGGTCCCTAACTTTCACACAACTTTGCATAAATCAGTAGTACAGGTAGATATAATAAACTTTGTAATATATGTTATCAGAGAAAAATGCTTCTTTCTCCTCTTATCAGCTGTTTCCTCTACACCCCTTCCTAAACTACCATTCACTCCAAATTTTCTGCTGAATCTATCTTGTGAGAACAAGACAATCAACTCATTGAAGGCTCAAATTAGAGTTGTCCATAAAAGTCTGGAAAGAGCTGAGGGGAGAGGAGCAGTGAGAGAGATACAGGCTCAGGCAGGGAGGCTGGAATAGCTAATAACTAATTCTAAATCTCATCTCAAGACCTTAATTCACATGAATGCTGTTCAGTACATCTCTATAATGCCCTATATGGAGTGAGAGACAGTTATGGAGTAGTGATTACTAGTGTTGATCACGAATATTCGAATTTTGAATTTTTATCGCGAATATAGGTACTTCGAAAATTCGCGAATATTTCGAATCTAGTTATATATATTCGTAATTTCGAATATTCACATTTTTTTTTCCCCTTTTTTTTTTTTTATCAGTACACATGATCCCTCCCTGCTTCTAGCTTGTGGGCCAATAAGAAGGCTGCAATATACTTGACTTTAGGAGTAGTAGTGTTTGCGAATTTTGCTCTATATTCGTTTTTTTTCGAATATTCGCTATATTGCTATATATTCTTGTTTTAGAATATTACGAATATCCTAAAAAACGAAGTTATAGCAATATAGCGAATATTCGAAAAAAAAATCGAATATAGACCAATTTAGCTAATATAGTGCTATAATCTTCTTTGTCTAATAGTTGTAAGTTGAAAAATTCGCAATAAAAAATTCGAACCCGAAAATTCGAATTACGAAAATTCACATATTACACAATCATTAGCTTGCCGATTTTTCGAGTAAAAGAGTCGCAAATTTTCGAATTTGCGAATATTCAACGAATATTCTACAAAATATTCGCGAAATATCGCAAATTCGAATATGACCCCTGCCGCTCATCACTAGTGATTACCAAATTGATTTATATATAAAAAATAAAAAAAGAGACAGCTTGAGATACTCCCCGCCCCCTTACACCTGGAAGTGTAGCAGCACATGCACATTCAGCATCTGCACTGCCTAGGTAGCAGCAGCAGAGCCTCTGAGCTTGCACTGCTTCTCAGAGCCATGGATTGACAAGGCCAGGCGAGGTGTCTGCCCTGTCAATGAAGGAAGAGGAAGGAGTCTTAGGCAGTGAGGCCAGCCGCTAACTGTCCGAGCAACCTGAATTTTGAGCCCACACCGTCATTACAGCACAAAACTTTAAGTGCTGGTGCTCTGTGACATAATAGTACATCACAGAGCATTAAAGGGTTCAGTATATCCAATAAAAGTTGCATTTTAATGATTGTAATATACTGTATAACCACAGACTTTGTCCCTCCTTAGCCCTGCTCGTTAATACTTCTGATTTGACTGATTTTTGTGGTTTTCTTCTTTGATTCTGTATACTAGTTAGGAGGATTGGAGATTAGGAATCTGTCACCAGCGACCTCCCTATCCAACTGTTTGCATAGACACATAACTGAGGTCCACTGATTATAGCAATGTTTTTTTTTTTTTTGGATTTGAGCCTAGATTTTGGTTATGATACATTTTCCTAAAATTGCGCTATTTGCACCTAAGCTCCGCTTCTTTGTGTGGCCAGCACCTCCCTTACTGCTTTGATTGCCAGGGCAGGGCAGTGGCAAAACAGTATAGATTTGTGTCTATGCAAACAGTTGGATAGGGAGGTCACTGTGACAGACTCCTTTTAAAGAAATATTTCTATCTGAACCAGGATGTTTTTTTTTAAACTCAATATCTGTAGAAAATAATTTTCTTTAAGAATTGTTTGACTGTATTTTCTTTTTTTTCGGCAGTACTACAGTATGTCTTTGACAATTATAATAAAGACCTCTACTGTGACAGTTCAACCCTATTACGACTTGCCATATGTTCATCTTAAAGGGATCTAGAATGATCTTTTTAGAATTTACAACCGAAATCTGGGTTCGAAGAATTGCACATCCATTAATAGGTTTTAGGTCCCAAACCAAACAATAATCAACATAAATTATATATATCCAAGAAAGTATGCAACAAGTATATACTACTTGACAAAAGGAAATGACTATACCATGCCTTTGTACTGAGAAGACCTGAGATAGGGGGCTTGCACTGTACTCTGCCCCAAGCATGTTGCCAACCAAACCAGCTTTCTTAGGGGTCTGTGATAAAATCAGTGGCTACCTAATATATTTATTCAACCACAATAAATGTGGTAATGGTCACGTACTTACAATCAGAGATCTATTCACGTGTCCACTTTAGGTGAAGTAATGGGATCACTGGTCTCCAGATACCCCTGTGTATTTTACATGTGTTTGGAGTCTATTAGTCTTGCACTCCACTCTTATTAAATCTCATTTGGGTATTTTTAGACTTTCTAACACCTATATTCTTGGGACGACACCTATGAGGCAGCTACAGAGAATTTTAACCGCACTGAAGCACTGTACAATTATTATCAGAGACTTTCTTACTCATTGGAGTATGGCCACATGTACCAGGTCTGCTCTGAAGTTTTCACTGCAGAAATATCATAACTGTACAAAATCGGCAGCAACAAAATCCTCACCAAATAATATATTTTGGTGTGATGTTGATTTGTTCCAGATTTCACTCTTTGCATTTCAAAGAATGAAATCAATGGTGTAAATCTGTGACATAAATTGATATGCTGCAATTTAATTTTAAAATCTGCATCGCATGTCAATGTTTGTGTGGTCATACCCTAACCCCTTAAGGACCAGGCCATTTATCACCTTAAGGACCAGGGCATTTTTTGCAAATCTGACATGTCACTTTATGTGGTGATAACTTTAAAACGCTTTTACTTATCCAAGCCATTCTGAGATTGTTTTCTAGTCACATATTGAACTTCATGACAGTGATAAATTTGAGTCGAAATTTTTTTGGGGAAGATTAGCAATTTTCTAAATTTCTATTTCTATGCTTTTAAAACAGATAGTGATACCTCCTAAAATAGTTATTACTTTACATTTCCCATATGTCTACTTCATGTTTGGATCATTTTGTAAATGACATTTTCTTTTTTTGGGACGTTAGAAGGCTTAGAAGTTTAGAAGCTAATCTTGAAATTTTTCTGAGAATTTCCAAAACCCACTTTTTAACCGCCTCCGGACCGCCGAACGCAGGGACGCGTCCAGAGGCGGTCGATTCATTCCTCCTGGACGCATATACGCGTCCTCTCGCGAGACGCGAGATTTCCTGTGAACGCGCGCACACAGGCACGCGTGTTCACAGGATCGGAAGGTAAGCAAGTGGATCTCCAGCCTGCCAGCGGCGATCATTCGCTGGCAGGCTGGAGATGCGATTTTTTTAACCCCTAACAGGTATATTAGACGCTGTTTTGATAACAGCGTCTAATATACCTGCTACCTGGTCCTCTGGTGGTCCCTTTTGCTTGGATCGACCAACAGAGGACACAGGCAGCTCAGTAATAAGTAACACCAAACACCACTACACTACACACCCCCTGTCACTTATTAACCCCTTATTAACCCCTGATCACTCCATATAGACTCCCTGATCAGCCCCATGTCATTGATCACCCCCTTGTAAGGCTCCATTCAGACGTCCGTATGTTTATTACGGATCCACGGATACATGGATCGGATCCGCAAAACACATACAGACGTCTGACTATTGCCTTACAGGGGGGTGATCAATGACAGGGGGGTGATCACCCCATATAGACTCCCTGATCACCCCCCTGTCATTGATCACCCCCCTGTAAGGCTCCATTCAGACGTCCGTATGTTTTTTACGGATCCACGGATACATGGATCGGATCCGCAAAACACATACGGACATCTGAATGGAGCCTTACAGGTGGGGGATCAATGACAGGGGGTGATCACCCCATATAGACTCCCTGATCACCCCCCTGTCATTGATCACCCCCTGTCATTGATCACCCCCCTGTAAGGCTCCATTCAGACGTCCGTATGTTTTTTACAGATCCACGGATACATGGATCGGATCCGCAAAACACATACGGACGTCTGAATGGAGCCTTACAGGGGGGTGATCAATGACAGGTGGGTGATCACCCCATATAGACTCCCTGATCACCCCCCTGTCATTGATCACCCCCCTGTCATTGATCAACCCCCTGTAAGGCTCCATTCAGACGTCCGTATGTTTTTTACAGATCCACGGATACATGGATCGGATCCGCAAAACACATACGGACGTCTGAATGGAGCCTTACAGGGGGGTGATCAATGACAGGTGGGTGATCACCCCATATAGACTCCCTGATCACCCCCCTGTCATTGATCACCCCCTGTAAGGCTCCATTCAGACGTCCGTATGTTTTTTACAGATCCACGGATACATGGATCGGATCCGCAAAACACATACGGACGTCTGAATGGAGCCTTACAGGGGGGTGATCAATGACAGGGGGTGATCACCCTATATAGACTCCCTGATCACCCCCCTGTCATTGATCACCCCCTGTAAGGCTCCATTCAGACGTCCGTATGTTTTTTACAGATCCACGGATACATGGATCGGATCCGCAAAACACATACGGACGTCTGAATGGAGCCTTACAGGGGGGTGATCAATGACAGGGGGTGATCACCCCATATAGACTCCCTGATCACCCCCCCCTGTCATTGATCACCCCCCTGTCATTGATCACCCCCCTGTCATTGATCACCCCCCTGTAAGGCTCCATTCAGACGTCCGTATGTTTTTTACAGATCCACGGATACATGGATCGGATCCGCAAAACACATACGGACGTCTGAATGGAGCCTTACAGGGGGGTGATCAATGACAGGTGGGTGATCACCCCATATAGACTCCCTGATCACCCCCATGTCATTGATCACCCCCCCTGTCATTGATCACCCCCCTGTAAGGCTCCATTCAGACATTTTTTTGGCCCAAGTTAGCGGAAATTATATATTTTTTTTTTCTTACAAAGTCTCATATTCCACTAACTTGTGTCAAAAAATAAAATCTCACATGAACTCACCATACGCCTCACGGAATCCAAATGCGTAAAATTTTTTAGACATTTATATTCCAGACTTCTTCTCACGCTTTAGGGGCCCTAAAATGCCAGGGCAGTATAAATACCCCACATGTGACCCCATTTCAGAAAGTAGACACCCCAAGGTATTCGCTGAGGGGCATATTGAGTCCATGAAAGATTGACATTTTTGTCCCAAGTTAGCGGAAAGGGAGACTTTGTGAGAAAAAAAATAAATCTATTTCTGCTAACTTGTGCCAAAAAAAAAAAATCTATGAACTCGCCATGCCCCTCATTGAATACCTTGGGGTGTCTTCTTTCCAAAATGGGGTCACATGTGGGGTATTTATACTGCCCTGGCATTTTAGGGGCCCTAAAGTGTGAGAAGAAGTCTGGGATCCAAATGTCTAAAAATTCCCTCATAAAAGGAATTTGGGCCCCTTTGCGCATCTAGGCTGCAAAAAAGTGTCACACATCTGGTATCGCCGTACTCAGGAGAAGTTGGGCAATGTGTTTTGTGGTGTCATTTTACATATACCCATGCTGGGTGAGATAAATATCTTGGTCAAATGCCAACTTTGTATAAAAAAAATGGGAAAAGTTGTCTTTTGCCGAGATATTTTTCTCACCCAGCATGAGTATATGTAAAAAGACACCCCAAAACACATTGCCCTACTTCTCCTGAGTACGGCGATACCACATGTGTGACACTTTTTTTTGCAGCCTAGGTGGGCAAAGGGGCCCACATTCCAAAGAGCACCTTTAGGATTTCACAGGGCATTTTTTACAGATTTTGATTTCAAACTACTTCTCACGCATTAGGGCCCCTAAAATGCCAGGGCAGTATAACTACCCCACAAGTGACCCCATTTTGGATAGAAGACACCCCAAGGAATTCCGTGAGGGGCATGGCGAGTTCCTAGAATTTTTTATTTTTTGTCACAAGTTAGCGGAAAATGATGATTTTTTTTTTATTTATTTTTTTCTTACAAAGTCTCATATTCCACTAACTTGTGACAAAAAATAAAAACTTCCATGAACTCACTATGCCCATCGCGAAATACCTTTGGGTGTCTTCTTTCCAAAATGGGGTCACTTGTGGGGTAGTTATACTGCCCTGGCATTCTAGGGGCCCTAATGTGTGGTAAGTAGTTTGAAATCAAAATGTGTAAAAAATGGCCTGTGAAATCCGAAAGGTGCTCTTTGGAATGTGGGCCCCTTTGCGCACCTAGGCTGCAAAAAAGTGTCATACATCTGGTATCGCCGTACTCAGGAGAAGTTGGGCAATGTGTTTTGGGGTGTCATTTTACATATACCCATTCTGGGTGAGATAAATATCTCGGCAAAAGACAACTTTTCCCATTTTTTTTTATACAAAGTTGGCATTTGACTGAGATATTTCTCTCACCCAGCATGGGTATATGTAAAAAGACACCCCAAAACACATTGCCCATCTTCTCCTGAGTACGGCGATACCAGATGTGTGACACTTTTTTGCAGCCTAGGTGGGCAAAGGGGCCCACATTCCAAAGAGCACCTTTCGGATTTCACAGGTCATTTTTTACACATTTTGATTTCAAACTACTTACCACACATTAGGGCCCCTAGAATGCCAGGGCAGTATAACTACCCCACAAGTGACCCCATTTTGGAAAGAAGACACCCCAAGGTATTTCGTGATGGGCATAGTGAGTTCATGGAAGTTTTTATTTTTTGTCACAAGTTAGTGGAATATGAGACTTTGTAAGAAAAAAATAAATAAATCATAATTTTCCGCTAACTTGTGACAAAAAATAAAAAGTTCTATGAACTCACTATGCCCTTCAGCGAATACCTTAGGGTGTCTACTTTCTGAAATGGGGTCATTTGTGGGTTGTTTGTACTGTCTGGCCATTGTAAAACCTCAGGAAACATGACAGGTGCTCAAAAAGTCAGAGCTGCTTCAAAAAGCGGAAATTCACATTTTTGTATCATAGTTTGTAAACGCTATAACTTTTACCCAAACCATTTTTTTTTTTACCTAAACATTTTTTTTTATCGAAGACATGTAGAACAATAAATTTAGAGAAAAATTTATATATGGATGTCGTTTTTTTTAAAAAAAATTACAACTGAAAGTGAAAAATGTCCTTTTTTTGCAAAAAAAATAAAATCGGTAAATTTCGATTAATAACAAAAAAAGTAAAAATGTCAGCAGCAATGAAATACCACCAAATGAATGCTCTATTAGTGAGAAGAAAAGGAGGTAAAATTCATTTGGGTGGTAAGTTGCATGACCGAGCAATAAACGGTGAAAGTAGTGTAGTGCAGAAGTGTAAAAAGTGGCCTGGTCATTAAGGGTGTTTAAGCTAGGGGGGCTGAGGTGGTTAAGGACCAGTTCAGGTCTGAAGTCACTTTGTGAGGCTTACATAATAGAAACCACCCATAAATCACCCCATTTTAGAAACTACACCCCTCAAGGTATTCAAAACAGATTTTACAAACTTTGTTAACCCTTCAGAATTAAAGGAAAATGTAGATTAAATTTCAGAATTTCACTTTTTTGGCCAGATTTTCCATTTTAATCCATATTTTTCAGTAACCATGCAAGGGTTAACAGCCAAACAAAACTCAATATTTATTACTTTGATCCTGTAGTTTACTGATTTACAGATTTCACTGGGATAACTTTAAGTTGCTATGTCACATTTGAAGACCCCTTGATGCACCGCTAGAGTAGAAACTCCAAAAAAAGACCCCATTTTGGAAACTACGGGATAAGGTGGCAGTTTTGTTGGTACCATTTTAGGGTAAATATGATTTTTGGTTGCTCTATATTACACTTTTTGTGAGGCAAGGTAGCAAAAAAATAGCTGTTTTGGCACAGTTTTTATTTGTTATTTACAATGTTGATCTGACAGATTAGATCATGTAATATTTTTATAGAGCAGGTTTTTACGGACGCGACAATACCAAATATCACTACTTTTTTGGTTGTTTGTTTTAGTTTTACATAATAAAGCATTTTTGCAAAAAAATGTTGTTTTTTTTTTGTGTCTCCATATTCTGAAAGCCATAGTTTATTTTTTTATTTTTTGGGCGACTGTCTTATGTAGGGGCTCATTTTTTTCGGTATGAGATGACAGTTTGATTGGTAGTATTTTAGGGTGCATATGACTTTTTGATCGCTTGGTATTACACTTTTTGTGATGTAAGGTGACAAAAAATGGCTTTTTTGACACTTTTTATTTTTATTTTCTACGGTGCTCACCTGAGGGGTTAGGTCATGTGGTATTTTTATAGAGCATGATGTTACGGACGCGGCAATTCCTAATATGTCTACTGATTTGTTTATTTAAAGGGATTCGGTCATCAGATTTAACCCCTCTAACCTAAACATATGCTCATGTCCAGACTAATAAGAAGAATCCTAAGCTGGCCTTATTAAACCTCACTGTGGCTCTATTTGCCCAAAAAACTGTTTTTTATAACCTGTCAATCACTTACTTAAGGTGCCCAAGGAGAGTTTCGTTAATACAGGATGCCCGGCCGCACCTTTTGCCGTCCGGTGCCCAGCGCCGCCTTCCCTGTCTTCAGCGCCGCCTTCCCTGTCTTCAGCGCCGCCTTCTACAGTTCAGCGCCGCCTCCAGAATCCTCCCTGTCCCTCTGTCAGATCCCGCGCCTGGGCACTAGGCTCAGCCTGATGCGCCCGTGCGGACTCCTGGCGCATGCACCGGCCTGATGTGCACTTCGCTCAACCCTGATATGACCTGCAGATTGGCTGAGCCTAGTGCGCAGGCGCAGGATCTGGCAGAGGGAAGGGGAGGATTGCAGTGGCGGCGCTGAGCTGTAGAGGGCGGTGCTAAAGACAGGGAAGGCGGTGCTGAAGACAGGGTAGGTAGCGCTGGGCATCGGACGGTGAGGGGTGTGGCCGGGCACCCTGTATTAACGGACCTCCCCTTGGGCACCTTAAGTAAGTGATTGACAGGTTATAAAAACCTGTTTTTTGGGCAAATAGAGCCACAATGAGGTTTAATAAGTCCAGTTTAGGATTATTCGTATTAGTCTGGACATGAGCATATGTTTAGGTTAGAGGGGTTAAATCTGATGAAAGTATCCCTTTAAGTTTTACACAATAACAGCATTTTTGAAACAAAAAAAATCAGGTTTTAGTGTCGCTATATTCTGAGAGCAATATTTCTTTTTTTTTTTTAGGCGATTGTCTTAGGTAGGGTCTCATTTTTTGCAGGATGAGATGACGGTTTTATTGGTACAATTTTGGGGTGTGGATGACTTTTTGTTTGCTTGGTATTACACTTTTTGTGATATAAGGTGACAAAAAATTGCTATTTTTAGCACAGTATTTATATATATATTTTTTCACAGTGTTGACCAGATGGGGTGTATCATGTGATATTTTTATAAAGCAGGTTGTTACGCATGCGGTGATACCTAATATGTCTGTTTTTAATTTTTCTTTCTATTTTTTACAATTGTCTCTTTTTATGGGAAAGAGGCTTTCTTTGAAACTTAAATTTTTTTATGTTAAAAATACTTTTTTTTTCACTTTTATTATTTTTTATTTTTGTCACGCTATGGGACTTCAACATTACAGGGTCTGATCCCTGTTTCAATGCAGCACAATACATCTGTATTGTACTGCATTGACTATCAGTGTATTACACACGAAAGTTGTTTGTTTCCATATCCGTTCCGTTTGCGAATAGGATGCGGACCCATTCATTTCACCGTGTGCTGTCCGCATTAGTATGTCCGTTCTGTAGCCCCGCAAAAAAAAAATAGAACATGTCCTATTCATGTCTGTTTTACATAGGCATTGTTACAATGGATCCGCAAAAAAAGAAAAAAAGATGGCATACGGATGTCATCCGTTTTTTTTGCGGACCGCAAAACACATACTGTCGTGTGCATGTAGCATAATACACTGATAGTTTGCCTATGAGACCCTGGGGGCTGGGCCTCCCATATGCCGCGGTCAGAACTGACCGCGGCATATGAGGGGTTAATCCACCGGCATCGGCGTTATCCCTGATGCTGGTGGATGCAGCAGGGATCCTGCTGTCAGGAACAGCCAGATCCATGCTGCTGATCGCGGCACCGCACATGGGGGGGAGGAAGGACCGCAGGATGAGAATGCTCGATCTGGGGACAAGCCATTTAGGATGAGCATTCTAGTCCTGGGTCATTATGGTTTTAAAGGATTATTCCCTATAGGGAATAACTATTAGATCAATAGGGAGCTGGGTCCGACCACTGGAACTTCAACGATTACAAGAACGGGCGCTTTGTGCTGCCAAAATGAATGGAGCACAAGGGGAAAATAATACGCAAAGATGTATCTCCCAGGAAAAGAGAACTATCTCACTAGTGCAAACTTTTGGAAGTTGCTGCCTAAGAGTCAAAATCTGATTTTAGCCAAATATTCATCTGAATTTGTCTTGTCTAGATTTGTCATGTCCCAAGGCTTGTTAAAAAGTCAGATCTTGACTCATAGGGAACCACTCCCAAAAGGTGGCGCTAGCAATACAGTTCTATTTTCCTAGGAGACACCCAGGGGCGTAGCTAAAGTCTCATAGGCCCTGGTGCAAGAGTTCAGCTTGGGCCCACCTTCCGTTAGTGCTTTGTGGCCAGGGAAGCACATTGCCTTCATGCTTCCTCGAGCAAAAATTGAAACGGCACCCCCCTATGCCAAATTCTTCACCTAACCCCTTCCCTCCTGCCAGAGATGTAACTTGACCAGCATGCTCTTTCTATAATACTGGTGTCTTCTTATGCAGCACAGGGGTCTTTAGGTCCCCTCAGGCTCCTGGGCCCAGTAGCGACTGCTACCTCTGCACCCCCTATAGCTACGCCCCTGGAGACACCTCTTTGCATATAATGCATAAGATGATATCTGTGCCAAAATCTGAATCAGAGATTGCAGCAAACCCTTGATTTGATTCTTCATAAAACTAACTAATGTGCTTTTATCTGCAGTATCCGGACAGTGTTGACTTTTTAAGGACCACCGCAAGACCTGTCGAATTATGATGAAGTTCCCATAAAGAAAAATATACTTAGATTTTCTGTTGTGCATTTTATGTGACAATGAAATACAGTTTCCCATTGCCAATTACTGTATTGGCATTACAAGAAGACCATCTGACTCATCAAGGGAAACAAATTAAAATGCAGTAATTATTTTTAATTAAGCAATTCTATATTTTCCTGTCTAGATTTCTCAAACAATAAGTCTGTGTCATGTTACACATGCATGATTTGCCTTTTTATTCTGTGTGTCCCTTCTCTCTTCCCTTCCTGCTGTGCTCTTTGTACAGTCTCCACCTCTCTCTCCCTTGCATTCTGGCTTCAATCTTCATCTCAGCCACATATATCCTGTTAGCTGCTCACACCATGATTTGACCTATCCATTTGTTCATCGATGTATGATCTGCACAGTTTGGAATAAACTTCTTCACGATCTACAAGGTGTCGTTTGGATTGAGTCACTGTCAGCCAATTCAACTAAGATTGATGGTTACCGCTAGTGATGAGTGAGCATGCTCAGCCGAATATCTGTTAGGCTCAAGCATCGCTATGCTCGGCACAAGGCGGTACTCGTTTTGCAGGTTTTAAGCAGCCAATAAAGGTGCAGGTAAGTACTGCCCTCACTGTAATGCCAGTAGACATGTTGGCTGCTGGCATTACAGTGATTGGCTGGCCGGAACGCATCATTGGGTGCTATATAGCACCCGATGACGCATGTTCGGCTCAGACGTAGACAGAGAGAGCAGAGCGTAGGAAGGGAAAGACAGAGTAGGGAGCGAATTTCACAGTTTTTATTCGGAGAAAGCTTTTCCAAGACCCAAAAGTCCTTTTAAGGACTACTGTGTGTGTGTGTGTGTGTGTGTGTGTTTGTTTTAGAGCAACAATCTATTTACCTGCAGTCTCAGGGACAGTGCAGAGGAAGGGACAGATAGTACAACCAAAAGCTTTTCAAAGACCCCAAAGTCCTTCTAAGGACTAATGTGTGTGTTTGACAGAAGCAAGATATTTTTATTTTACACCTAGTAGTGACATATACTGTACATCACCCGCAGACTGTGTATTTAAAGGATAACTGTCACATTTAGACCCTAATTTCAATTTTCATATATGTAGTTACTAATAACATGATATTCCAGAATCAGTTACTACTAGACTGACTTACCCCATATTTAATAAGATTCAGCCCATAGCAACCAGTCTGCATAAAACTGCAATTTCACTATTCAGTTAAGATGGCCGCCACTGCCCTCACCCTGAGGCTAATCCCACCTGCCCTCACTAGCCAGTAACAATAGCCCCCAAAAGTGTCAGTAACCAGAGCCCTTCCCCCTAAAGGGTTAATCTCCTGCAGCACAAAGGGGTCCTCTTACCACATGTTGCTTTCATTTATACACTGAGCAGATGGCAGATCTCCCTTCCCTGTTGTGTGCTGCTTCAACTCTGCATTCTCCAGCTCTGCTGAGTGAGGGAGCGTCTGCCAAGCGCAGGGACAGGGAGAAGTGCACACAGTCCAGGCACTGTTATCAGCTGCTGGGGAGGACCTGGCTTTAAACATTTACTTACAGTCCCTGGCTGTCAGCAATGTGAGCCTGCACGCGTCTATCAACAGATAGACGGACCATGCCTAGCAACCCTATTTTAAGCACAGGTAAAAATAGGCAGTACAGGGAACAAAAATGTGGAATTAAGGGGTAATTGAATACACAGTGAAAAGTTGAAATAGGGCCACCAAGGTGATATTAATCACCACAATCCAATACTCCAAAAAAAATTAAAAAATACGACAGTTATCCTTTAATAATCTGGGCCACATCTAGTGTCCATAGTGTGTGGCTTTGTGTAAAAAATACTGAACTACATCTGCAAACATTGTCTGTATTACAAATTCCAATAATCTAAGGCTAATATAGTGTCCATATTCTGTGGGTTTCTGTGACATATACTGTCCTGCATCCGAAAACAGTGTCTGTATTGCAAATTCCAATAATCTGGGCCTAATATAGTGTCCATAATCTGTGGTGTTCTGTAGCCAATACTGTACTACATCAGAAAATAATGTCTGTATTACAAATTCCAATAACCTGGCCCTAATATAGTGTCCAAAATCTGTGGTGTTCTGTAACCAATACTGTCCTGCATCCGAAAACAGCGTCTGTATTGCAAATTCCAATAACCTGGCCCTAATATAGTGTCCAAAATCTGTGGTGTTCTGTAACCAATACTGTACTACATCAGAAAACAGTGTCTGTATTGCAAATTCCAATAATCTGGGCCTAATATAGTGTCTATAATGTGTGGTGTTCTGTAACCAGTACTGTACTACCGTACATCAGAAAACAGTGTCTGTATTGCAAATAACAATAATCTGGGCCTAATATAGTGTCCATATTCTGTGGGTTTCTGTGACATATACTGTTCTGCATCCGAAAACTTTGTCTGTATTGCAAATTCCAATAATCTGAGCCTAATATAGAGTCCATAATCTGTGGTGTTCTGTAACGAATACTGTCCTGCATCCGAAAACTGTGTCTGTATTGCAAATTCCAATAATCTTTGCCTAATATAGTGTCCATAATCTGTGATGTTCTGTGACATATAATGTCCTGCATCCGAAAACTGTGTCTGTATTGCAAATTCCAATAATCTGGGCCTAATATAGTGTCCATAATCTGTGATGTTCTGTAACCAATACTGTACTACATCAGAAAACAGTGTCTGTATTGCAAATTCCAATAATCTGGGCCTAATATAGTGTCCATAATCTGTGGTGTTCTGTGACATATACTGTCCTGCATCCGAAAACTGTGTCTGTATTGCAAATTCAAATAATCTGGGCCTAATATAGTGTCTATAATGTGTGGTGTTCTGTAACCAGTACTGTACTACCGTACATCAGAAAACAGTGTCTGTATTGCAAATTCCAATAATCTGAGCCTAATATAGTGTCCATAATCTGTGGTGTTCTGTGACATACAGTACAGACCAAAAGTTTGGACACACCTTCTCATTCAAAGAGTTTTCTTTATTTTCATGACTATGAAAATTGTAGATTCACACTGAAAGCATCAAAACTATGAATTAACACATGTGGAATTATATACATAACAAACAAGTGTGAAACAACTGAAAATATGTCATATTCTAGGTTCTTCAAAGTAGCCACCTTTTGCTTTGATTACTGCTTTGCACACTCTTGGCATTCTCTTGATGAGCTTCAAGAGGTAGTCCCCTGAAATGGTTTTCACTTCACAGGTGTGCCCTGTCAGGTTTAATAAGTAGTGATGAGCGGCAGGGGCAATATTCGAATTCGCGATATTTCACGAATATTTGGGCGAATATTCGCCATATATTTGAGAATTCGCGAATTCATGATCTCCAGGCATTATTTTCTTGATTGCGAAAATTCACCTAAAATTTGCATAAAATATGCGCATAAAAAATTCGCATGAACTGGTATTTAAAAAAATCGAATATTCGAAATTACGAATATATTTAGCGATACCCGAAATATTCGCGAATTCTCGAAGTGCTGATATTCGCGATTGAAATTCGCAATTCGAATATTCGTGATCAACACTATTAATAAGTGGGATTTCTTGCCTTATAAATGGGGTTGGGATCATCAGTTGCGTTGAGGAGAAGTCAGGTGGATACACAGCAGTCCTACTGAATAGACTGTTAGAATTTGTATTATGGCAAGAAAAAAGCAGCTAAGTAAATAAAAACGAGCGGCCATCAATACTTTAAGAAATGAAGGTCAGTCAGTCAGCCGAAAAATTGGGAAAACTTTGAAAGTAAGGGCTATTTGACCATGAAGGAGAGTGATGGGGTGCTGTGCCAGATGACCTGGCCTCCACAGTCACCGGACCTGAACCCAATCAAGATGGTTTGGGGTGAGCTGGCAAAAGGGCCAACAAGCTCTAAGCATCTCTGGGAACTCCTTCAAGACTGTTGGAAGACCATTTCAGGTGACTACCTCTTGAAGCTCATCAAGAGAATGCCAAGAGTGTACAAAGCAGTAATCAAAGCAAAAGGTGGCTACTTTGAAGAACCTAGAATATGACATATTTTCAGTTGTTTCACACTTGTTTGTTATGTATATAATTCCACATGTGTTAATTCATAGTTTTGATGCCTTCATAGTCATGAAAATAAAGAAAACTCTTTGAATGAGAAGGTGTGTCCAAACTTTTGGTCTGTACTGTATACTGTCCTGCATCCAAAAACTGTGTCTGTATTGCAAATTCCAATAATCTGGGCCTAATATAGTGCGCATAATCTGTGATGTTCTGTAAGCAATACTGTACTACATCAGAAAATAGTGTCTGTATTGCAAATTCCAATAATCTGGGCCGAATATAGTGTCTATATTCTGTGGGTTTCTGAGACATATACAGTCCTGCATTCGAAAACTGTGTCTGTATTGCAAATTTCAAATAATCTTGGCCTAATATAGTGTCTATAATTAGAGTTGAGCGGACACCTGGATGTTCGGGTTCGGCAGGTTTGGCCGAATTTGAAAAAAAAGTTCGCTTTCGGGACCCGAACTTGACCCGAACTTGATCCCGAACCCCATTGAAGTCAATGGGGACCCGAACTTTTGGCCACTAAAATGGCTCTAAAATAGCCCTGGAAAGAGCTAGAGGGCTGCAAAGGGCAGCAGAATGTGCTTAAGAGCATGGCAAATGCTCTGCAAACAAATGTGGATAGGGAAATGAATTAAAAAACATAAAAGACCTTAAAAAAAAAAATTAGGAATGATGTAGGAGGAAGAGGTTGAGGATTCGGTGAATGGGTGGATGTGACCATGTAGGCTCACGTGGCGGTCTAGGTGGAAGCGGAGGCAAAGGAGGAATAGGTAGCCAACACAGATGTGTGTTATTTTGCATTTTTACATAGGGGTATCCCCCAAAATATTGGGACATATAAAAAAAAATAAAGGAATAAGTGCACTTGAGTACAAGGATGGATGGTTGAGGCTGTTAGAACTGTCTATTCTGCACAAGGTACAGACAAGTCTTGTGGGATCCAGGCCTGGTTCATTTTAATGAACGTGAGTTTGTTCACGTTGGCTGTGGACAGGTGGCTGAGTCTGTCTGTAATGACGCCTCCTGCCATGCTAAATACACGTTCAGAGAGTACACTGGCTGTAGGGCAGGCAAGCACCTCCAAGGCATACAGGGCAAGCTCTGGCCATGTGGACAATTTGGAGACCCAGAAGTTGAATGGGGCAGAACCATTAGTCAGTATGTGTAGTCATGTACACAGGTACTGTTCCACCATGTTGTTCAAATGCTGCCTCCTGCTAACACGCTCCATATCAGCAGTTAGGGCCGGTTGTTGCGGCGAGGTGACAAAGCTTTTCCACATGTCGGCCATGCTAACCCTGCCTTCTGAGGTGCTGGTGCTGACACAGCTGCGTTGACGACCTCTTCCTCCTCCCCTGCCTTCGCCTTGTGCTTCCACTTGTCCCCCGGCGTCAGTCGGGAATGCTCTCAGGAGCGCGTCTACCAGCATGCGCCTGTAGTCGCGCATCTTCCGATCACGCTCCAGTGAGGGAATTAAGGACGGCACATTGTCTTTGTAACGGGGATCCAGCAGGGTGGCCACCCAGTAGTCAGCACACGTTAAAATGTGGGAAACTCTGCAGTCGTTGCGCAGGCACTGCAGCATGTAGTCGCTCATGTGTGCCAGGCTGCCCAGAGGTAAGGACAAGCTGTCCTCTGTGGGAGGCGTATCGTCTGCGTCCTCCGTATCCCCCCAGCCACGCACCAGTGATGGGCCCGAGCTGCGTTGGATGCCACCCCGCTGTGAACATGCTTCATCCCCATCCTCCTCCTCCTCCTCATCCTCCTCCTCCAGTAGTGGGCCCTGGCTGGCCAAATTTGTACCTGGCCTCTGCTGTTGCAAAAAACCTCCCTCTGAGCCACTTCTAAAAGACTGGCCTGAAAGTGTTAGAGATGACCCCTCTTCCTCCTCCTCATCCTGGGCAACATCCTCTTCCATCATCGCCCTAAGTGTTTTCTCAAGGATACATAGAAGTGGTATTGTAACGCTGATAACGGCGCCATCGCCACTGGCCATGTTGGTGGAGTACTCGAAACAGGGCACACAGGTCTCGCATGGAGGCCCAGTCATTGGTGGTGAAGTGGTCCTGTTCCACAGCGCAAAACTCACCCGTGCGTGCTGCAGCTGAAACTCCACTATGGCCTGCTGCTGCTCGCACAGTCTCTCCAGCATGTGCAAGGTGGAGTTCCACCTGGTGGGCACGTCGCATATGAGGCAGTGAGCGGGAAGGCCGAAGTTATGCTGTAGAGCAGCGGTGGCAGGATGAGAACGCCGGAAGCGCGCACAGACGGCCAGCACTTTATGCAGCAGCTCTGACATGTCGGGGTAGTTGTGAATGAATCTCTGCACCACCAAATTCAGCACATGCGTCAGGCAAGGGATGTGCGTCAAACCGGCTAGTCCCAGAGCTGCAACGAGATTTCGCCCATTATCGCACACCACCAGGCCGGGCTTGAGGCTCACTGACAGCAACCACTTGTCGGTCAGTTGTTCTATACCCCGCCACAACTCCTGCTCGGTGTGGGGCCTGTCCCCCAAACACATCAGTTTCAGAACGGCCTGCTGACGTTTACCCCTGGCTGTGCTGAAGTTGGTGGTGAAGGTCTGTTGCTGACTGGATGAGGAGGTAGTAGAAGAGGAGGAGGAAGCCGAGTAGGAAGAGGAGGCAACAGGAGGCAAAGAATGATGCCCTGCGATCCTTGGCGGCGTAAGGACGTGCGCTAAACAGTTCTCCGCCTGGGGCCCAGCCGCCACTACATTTACCCAGTGTGCAGTTAGGGAGATATAGCGTCCCTGGCCGTGCTTACTGGTCAACGTATCTGTGGTTAGGTGGACCTTGCCATAGATGGCGTTGCGCAGTGCACACTTGATTTTATCCGATACTTGGTTGTGCAGGGAGGGCACAGCTCTCCTGGAGAAGTAGTGGCGGCTGGGAACGACGTACTGTGGGACAGCAAGCGACATTAGCTGTTTGAAGCTGTCCGTCTCCACCAGCCTGAATGACAGCATTTCAAAGGCCAGTAGTTTAGAAATGCTGGCATTCAGGGCCAGGGATCGAGGGTGGCTAGGTGGGAATTTACGCTTTCTCTCAAAGGTTTGTGAGATGGAGAGCTGAACGCTTCCGTGTGACATGGTGGAGATGCTTGGTGACGGAGGTGGTGTTGTTGGTGGCACATCCTCTGTTTGCTGGGCGGCTGTTGCCAATGTTCCTCCAGAGGCGGAGGAAGAGGCTGAGGCAGCAGCAGAAGAGGGAGCAGGAGGGGCCTGAGCCCTTTCTTGGTTTTGAAGGTGCTTACTTCACTGGAGCCCGTGTCTCGCATGTAGATGCCTGGTCATGCTGGTTGTGCTAAGGATTAGAACGTTAATGCCTCGCTTCAGGCTCTGATGGCACAGCGTGCAAACCACTCGGGTCTTGTCGTCAGCACATTGTGTGAAGAAGTGCCATGCCAGGGAACTCCTTGAAGCTGCCTTTGGTGTGCTCGGTTCCTTGTGACGGTGGCCAGTAGCAGGTGAACTGTTTTGGCGACGGCTGCTCTGCTTTTGCACCCTGCTCCCTCTTTTTCTACGCTGTTGGCTCGGTCTCACCACTGCCTCTTCCTCCGAACTCTGAAAGTCAGTGGCATAACCTTCATTCCATGTGGGGTCTAGGACCTCATCGTCCCCGGCATCTTCTTCCACCCAGTCTTCCTCCCTGACCTCCTTTTCGATCTGCACACTGCAGAAAGACGCCACAGTTGGCACCTGTGTTTCGTCATCATCAGAGACGTGCTGAGGTAGTATTCCCATGTCCTCATCAGGAAACATAAGTGGTTGTGTGTCAGTGCATTCTATGTCTTCCACCCCTGGGGAAGGGCTAGGTGGATGCCCTTGGGAAACCCTGCCAGCAGAGTCTTCAAACAGCATAAGAGACTGCTGCATGACTTGGGGCTCAGACAGGCTCCCCGATATGCATGGGGGTGATGTGACAGACTGATGGGCATGGGTTTCAGGCGCCACCTGTGCGCTTTCTGCAGAAGACAGGGTGGGAGATAATGTGAACGTGCTGGATCCACTGTCGGCCACCCAATTGACTAGCGCCTGTACTTGCTCAGGCCTTACCATCCGTAGAACGGCATTAGGCCCGACCAAATATCGCTGTAGATTCTGGTGGCTACTGGGACCTGAGGTAGTAGGTTCAGTAGGACGTGTAGCTGTGGCAGAACGGCCACGTCCTCTCCCTGCACCAGAGGCTCCACCAATACCACCACCACGACCATGACTGCGTCCCTTATTAGATGTCTGCCTCATAGTTAGCGTTCACCAAGCAAAGTAAAAAGTGGTTAAGTCACGCCAATAAAAACCCTGATGTAGGGTATTGCACTCAATATTTTTTTTTAAAACTCTATATGACATTGGTATTTGTGGCCTAAATTTCACAGTAACTTATGCACGTTTAATCCCAGATGTGCAGTATATCAGAGGGTTTTTTAACCCCAGTAAGCAAAAAGCCGTATTTGTGGCCTAAATGTGACACTCATTTATGCATGTCTAATCCCAGATGTGCACTATATCAGAGTTTTTTTAACCCCAGTAAGCAAAAAGCCGTATTTGTGGCCTAAATGTGACACTCACTTATGCACGTCTAATCCCAGATGTGCACTATATCAGAGTTTTTTTTAACCCCAGTAAGCAAAAAGCTGTATTTGTGGCAAAAATGTGACACTCACTTATGCACGTCTAATCCTAGATGTGCACTTTATGAAACAGATGTATTTTTTTCAACCCAGTAAGCAAAAAGCTGTATTTCTGGCCTAAATGTGACACTCACTTATGCAGGTCTAATCCCAGATGTGCACTATATGAAACAGATGTTTTTTTTTCACCCCAGTAAGCAAAAAGCTGTATTTCTGGCCTAAATGTGACACTCACTTATGCACGTCTAATCCTAGATGTGCACTATATGAAAAAAAGGTTTTGTTTAACCCCAGTGTCTCAAAGCAGTATTTCTGGACTTGCAGACATGCAGATATCCTGTGCTGGTGCACTGTCGTTGCATAAAATGGCTTGACTAACTGAAGGGGAAAAAGTTTGTTTTCAGTAGTAGTTGGCTCAGGGCAGGCTTAAAACAATTGTGCACTGCACCCACAAATCACATTTGCTGTAGATCGCTGAGTAAAGAAGCAGTTCTTTATAAGATTTCTCCCTGATCTCTCCCTCACAGCAGCTGCAGCCTATCCCTACACTAATCGGAGCAGAGTGACGGGCGGCGCTACGTGACTCCAGCTTAAATAGAGGCTGGGTCACATGCTGCAGTTGGCCAATCACAGCCATGCCAATAGTAGGCATGGCTGTGATGGCCTTTTGGGGCAAGTAGTATGATTCAGCTTGTTGATTGGCTGCTGTGCAGCCATTCAAAAAGCGCCAAGAAAGCGCCGAACACCGAACCCGAACTTTTACGTAAATGTTCAGGTTCAGGTCCGGGTGCCGAAAAACCTAAAGTTCGGTACGAACCCGAACTTTACAGTTCGGGTTTGCTCAACTCTATCTATAATGTGTGGTGTTCTGTAACCAGTACTGTACTACCGTACATCAGAAAACAGTGTCTGTATTGCAAATTCCAATAATCTGGGCCTAATATAGTGTCCATAATCTGTGATGTTCTGTAACCAATACTGTACTACATCAGAAAACAGTGTCTGTATTGCAAATTCCAATAATCTGGGCCTAATATAGTGTCCATAATCTGTGATGTTCTGTAACCAATACTGTACTACATCAGAAAACAGTGTCTGTATTGCAAATTCCAATAATCTGGGCCTAATATAGTGTCCATATTCTGTGGGTTTCTGTGACATATACTGTCCTGCATCAGAAAACAGTGTCAGTATTGCAAATTCCAATATTCTGGGCCTAACATAGTGTCCAGAATCTGTGGTGTTTTGTGACATATACTGTCCTGCATCCGAAAAATGTGTCTGTATTGCAAATTCCAATAATCTGGGACTAATATAGTGTCCATAATCTGTGGTGTTCTGTGACATATACTGTCCTGCATCCGAAAAATGAGTCTGTATTGCAAATTCCAACAATCTGGGCCTAATATAGTGTCCTTAATCTGTGGTGTTCTTTAACCAATACTGTACTATATCAGAAAACTGTGTCTGTATTGCAAATTCCAATAATATGGGCCTAATATAGTGTCCATAATCTGTGGTGTTCTCTGACATATACTGTACTACATCAGAAAACAGTGTCTGTATTGCAAATTCCAATAATCTGGGCCTAATATAGTGTCCATAATCTGTGGTGTTCTGTAACCAATACTGTTCTACATCAGAAAACAGTGTCTGTATTGCAAATTCCAATAATCTGGGCCCTATATAGTGTCCATATTCTGTGGGTTTCTGTGACATATACTGTCCTGCATCCATAAATTGTGTCTGTATTGCAAATTCCAATAATCTAGGCCTAATTTAGTGTCCATAATCTGTGGTGTTCTGTAACCAATACTGTACTACATCAGAAAACAGTGTCTATATTGCAAATTCCAATAATCTGGGCCTAATATAGTGTCCATATTCTGTGGGTTTCTGTCACATATACTGTCATGCATCCAATAAATGTGTCTGTATTGCAAATTCCAATTAGCTGGGCCAAATATAGTGTCCATAATCTGTGGTGTTCTATAACCAATACTGTACTACATCAGAAACCCATGTCTGTATTGCAAATTCCAATAATCTGGGCCTAATATAGTGTCCATAATCTGTGGTGTTCTGTGACATATACTGTCCTGCATCCAAAAACTATGTCTTTATTGCAAATTCCAATAACCTGGGTCTAATATAGTGTCCATAATCTGTGGTGTTCTGTGACATATACTGTCCTGCATCCGGAAACTGTGTCTGTATTGCAAATTCCAATAATCTGGGTCTAATATAGTGTCCATAATCTGTGATGTTCTGTAACTAATACTGTACTACATCAGAAAACAGTGTCTGTATTGCAAATTCCAATAATCTGGGCCTAATATAGTGTCCATATTCTGTGGGTTTCTGTGACATATACTGTCCTGCATCCAAAAACGGTGTCTTTAGCGGACAACAAAACAATATGCGCCACATCTAGTGACAAAACCATTAATATGAAGAAGGAGAGCAGTAAGGGATGGGGAATTGGGCATGATGCTGATGGTGCATACAGAGGCCAACGCCCTGGGCGCATGAAACTGTGCCTGCTGCCAGTGCACCAGAAAAAAAAAAAAACATCCACCGTACCCAAGTTCATGTCCAACTCAGCTGGGCGGCGCAGGACAACACTGTCCAAGTCGGATCAGTATGAACAGTTGGTCAATTGGATTGCTGAAGATAATGCTTTCAGTCAGTTAAGCACCACCCTCTCTTCCACCAAGTCCAGTCTCTGAGTCTGGTCAACCGAATCCTTACTCTGATCATCCTTCCTCCCACCATGGAGAGGCTTGCCAAATGAGTGATCTCACACGCAGATATGCACCAAATTATATGTGCGTGATAATGAATTTAGGCCTAAATCTGTTTAGTTTTATTTCTATCTCAACATGGTGCCAATTTTTTGGGGGGGAGTTGTTGTTCAATATATTCAAACCACCAGATATGTGATTACTACACCAATACCCAGGGTAGCAGACGACATCATCTGAACGGCCCAAAAATATCAGGGCTACAGAAGGGTTCCAAACAAAAAAGCCAGAATGTGGGTAGTAGAAGCACCAGCTATCCAGCCAGAAAAAGTAATAGTAGTAGTAGTAGTAGTAGTAGTAAGCAGATGTATCTGGTGCAAACTGTGCAAGAACAAAATAAGACGTGTGCAGGCAAACTTAAACGTAGGCACCACAGCTCTATTGAACTACATGAAGTGGCATCAACCTATCCTATGGGCAAGTAAAAGTGCCATCAATAATGGAATATGTGGCCAGGAAACAACTCTTATGCAAGCAATTCACTGGTGCACAAGCTTAAAGGGGTTGTCTAGGTTCAGAGCTGAACCCAGTGTGGGGATTCACTCTGGTAGACAGGTTGTACGGATGCAGTACAGAGGCAAATTACCAGTTATTAAATCAAACTTCCATTTTTATGCACACATAAAGCAAAAACAAAACGGCACTTTGCAGCCTTGGTGTTAGTTCACACACAATGGAAAGTCCACATAGTAAAAATTACCTTGTTGGCAGTTCTGCCTCCAGCAGTCCATAGCAGGCTTTTGGGGGGCCTGTTTCCCTTACAGACGGGTCTCAGCCCTCCAGCACGGCACAAACCTCAGATCCCAGCACACACACTTCCTGAGCTTCACTGTCAGACTGAGGTAATCCTCCCCACCTGGCAGTGCTGGCTGGTTTTTAGTCCTGGAAAAAACCCGGCCTGGAACATGGGGAGTAGACACCCACCTAGCACTTTGACTACTGACCAGTAAGAGCCGTCCCGGATCAGCTATACAGCCGTACTAAGTATTAAGGTATCAAACAGCAACTGCTGCTGACACATATAAAACGGCTCTTACTCCGCCGAGGCCAGGAACCTCTGTGACACAGACCTATCATCCACGATGATTCCTTGTACCATCTTACACCAGACAAATCCCCATTTTCACCCCTCCGGCTCCCATTTCATACTCCGATGCTCTCTCTTGCCCTGTGCTGGATTGCGCAGGGCAAGGGCATTTTTGTTTATATTTTTACACTGCTAGGCGAAGGCTTCCACCTAGAAGTGTTGCTAGTGACGTCACTGGCACTGATGGGTGGGTTAAAGCCTGTCCATTAGTGCCGGTGACGTCACTGGGCTCACTGCTAGGCGGAAGCCTTCGCCTAGCTTTCCGCATGGAGAGCCTGGTTCGTCACCGGATCTCCCAAAAAAAGCATTTGCCCTGCACGATTCAGTGCAAAGCAAAGGAGAGCATCAGAGCATGAAATTCTCCTAAATGGACATCTTCCGTTAGGCCAGAAACAGTGTAGATTGTTCAGCCGTGCACCTAGCCTTTCTGTTGCCAGAGGCAAAAACTGAAATGGCGCTCCTCCCCCCAGCAATGCCAATTTCTTGACCTAATCCCTTTGCCACAGTGAAAGCTCTCATTGCCCATAACCCTTCTGCTGCCCCCCTCTTGCCCCCACCTGGTGCTGCCTGAGCCGATCGTCTCACCTGGCCTCATTGGTGGTGCACCCCTGAGATGGTTGCTTTCACTCTACTTCACTCCTTTCATAGGTGTAAGCTGAAGTGTTGCCATGATGTATTGCAACTGATGAGCCTTGACAAGAGAAGCCACACAGCAGATTAGTTGCTGTTGTTTAAAAATTGTGTTATTGCTGTATTGCTCTTGTGATAACAAACTAATATCTTGCAGTAATATGCAATACGTTTAATAACACTGGTATAAAAACGTTGTTATTACAGTATTGCCTTTGCTTTAACTACTCATTATCTTGCAGGATTATGCAACACATTCAGTAAAAGGGATATCATGCAACTAGTTATTAGAATAAAAAAAATTGCTATTGCTTAGCTTTTGGAGCAGACTGTGTGATATTTGAATGCTGGCAATAAGCCCATAAACTGTAGAAACAAGTTTTAATAAAAATAAAAAAATAAAACTGACTGGCTGTTCCTATACAGAAAAAAAAATATTTTTCTTGCAGGGTTTTTAATGCAGAAATAGCTGCCAACAGCTGTATTATGCTTTTCCTTATCAAAGTCCTTAAAATATACCCAATTATATCTTCTTATTCTTTCCCTATACTCTGCTTATAGTGTCCCTATCATATTACATTAGTGGCCTGTGTCTGTAAGAGCTTTTTGTCAGATACCGTACAAGACTCCCTTACAAGTCACAAACTGAAGACAGAATGGCAAGTCTCTCAACATAAGGCCCTGATTGTCTACTGATCCCTGATTGGCTTATCAGGATGTCTATCAGCCTCTGAGCCAATTAAGGAAAGCCCTACACCCCACTTCCTCCCTGTGTCAGGTGATCTTCTTCCTTTCTCATGGATTTCCTTCACAATTTTCACAGTAGAATGGCGCTGGGTGACATTTTTATGCCATGTGTCTGTCACGGATGGTGATGCAGAAAGCTAGAACTTATAAATAAACATCTTGGCTGGCTTGATCACAAACTAAGGAGCATATGGGTGAGCCCTATAAAACCCCTAGAGCTGTCCCTGACTGCTATGCCCATGCAAAGGTCTTTATGGTAGACGATTGCATGCCCACGTACCTAGACTGTGTAACACCTGAAAACCCTATAATAGTGAGGGGACACGACCACCGGCTCCCTGCACTTAATACTGACGGAGTCAGGGTCACCTAGATTCAAGCCAGTAAGGAAACACAAATAAAGGAAAAGGACTTATCTGAGGAATCAGCAATAGGAGCCTCCAGCAGTGAACAACTCATCCAGGAAGAAGTATAAACCGCAAAGTGAGGCAGTATGGGAGGGAATATAAAGGGAGACAATTAGTGTAAATAGGTGACAGCTGGGAGAAGGAAAGGAGATGACAAATTGAAACCAAAACAAAGAACCTCATGCAAGAGGTAGAGAAGAACGTCTAACAGACCTTCTCACAGAACTGGCGGTGACAGTACCCCTCCCTCTACTGGTGGACTCCGGACACCCAGAGCCCACCTTCTCAGGATGAGACCTATGGAATGCCCTGATGAGCCTTAATGTCCACCACTGGGACCCACATCCTCTCCTCAGGACCATAACCCTCCCAATGAACGAGGTACTGGAGAGAATCGCGGATAATGCGAGAATCCACAATCCTAGAGACCTGAAATAAAGATTACCATCAACAACAATCGGAGGAGGAGGCAAAGAGGAGGGTACAGTGGGTTGAACATAAGGTTTTAATAGCGACCTATGAAAAACATTATGGATCTTCCAAGTCTGAGGAAGATCAAGACGGAAGGCAACGGGATTGATGACGGACAAGATCTTGTAAGGCCCAATAAACTTAGGACCCAACTTTCAGGAGGGAACCTTCAGTTTGATATTCTTTGTAGACAACCACACCAGATCACCTACATTCAGGTCCGGACCAGGCACACGTCTCTTATCCGCCACACGCTTATATCTCTCACTCATCCTCTTCAGATTACCCTGAATCTTTTGCCAAATAAATGACAAAGACGAGGAAAATCTCTCCTCATCAGGTAAACCAGAAAACCCCTCTCTAGAGAATGTCCCAAACTGCGGATGAAACCCATATGCACCAAAAAATGGTGAGTTATCAGAGGACTCCTGGCGACGGTTATTTAAAGCAAACTCGGCAAGGGACAAAAAAAGAACACCAATCCTCCTGATTCTCCGCCACAAAACAGTGCAGATATGTCTCCAGATTCTTATTGAAGCGTTTGGTCTGACCATTCGACTGCGGGTGAAAAGCAGAAGAGAACGACAACCGAAACCCCAAGCGAGAACAGAAGGCCTTCCAGAATCTGGAAACAAATTGCGTGCCCCTATCAGAAACGATGTCTGAAGGAATGCCATGCAATTTAACAATGTGATCAACAAACGCTTGCACCAGTGTCTTAGCATTGGGTAATCCAGGAAAGGGAATGAAATGTGCCATTTTGCTAAAAAGGTCCACTACCACCAGAATCACAGTCTTCCCTAAGGAACGAGGCAGGTCCGTAATGAAGTCCATGGACAGATGCGTCCAAGGACGGGAAGGAATGGGTAACGGGAGGAGAAAACCTGATGGCCGTGAATGAGGGACCTTGGCACGAGTGCAGGTCTCGCAGGCTGCCACAAAACCCTCAACCATCTTACGAAGAGCCGGCCACCAGAATTGTGTCGTAAAGCGAGAGGCACAAACAACCTCCCAGGGGGACAAAGATCCGGAGCCTCTGCCTGGGCTGCCTGAACCTCTGGCTCCAAATCAGGATAAAGAGCAGAGACGACCACCCCTTCAGCCAAAATGTGACCCAGGACTTCAAAGTTCCCCCCTCCTGGAAAACAACGTGACAGGGCATCCGCCTTCACATTTTTAACCCCAGGGTGGAACGTAACAACAAAATTAAACCTAGAAAAGAACAAAGACCATCTGGCCTGTCTCGGGTTCAGACGCTTGGCCGATTCCAAGTAGGCCAGATTCTTATGGTCTGTAAACACGGTAATAGGGTGTCTGGCTCCCTCTAACCAATGGCGCCATTCCTCAAAAGCTAATTTGATGGCCAACAACTCCCTATCTCCCACATCGTAATTTCTCTCTGCAGAGGAGAGTTTCCTTGAGAAAAAGGCACACGGTCGCCATTTGGCAGGAGAGGGACCCTGAGATAAGACCGCACCCACACCCACCTCAGAAGCGTCCACCTCAACAATAAACGGTAGAGAGACATCAGGTTGTACCAAAATGGGAGCGGAAGCAAAACTCTCTTTGATAGTAGAAAGGCTTTAAGCGCATCTATCGACCACGAAGAAAAATCTACCCCCTTTTTAGTCATATCAGTGAGTGGCTTAACAACAGAGGAATAATTCAAAATGAACTTTCTGTAATAATTGGCAAAACCCAAAAACTGCATCAGCGCCTTCTGATTCTCAGGAAGCTCCCAATCAAGCACAGCGTGGACCTTCTCAGGGTCCATGCGAAAACCAGAAGCGGAGAGAAGAAAACCAAGAAATTGAATCTCCGGAACCGCAAACACACATTTTTCCAGTTTAGCGTACAATTTATTATCCCGCAGAATCAGCAAGACCTGACGTAGGTGGTCTCGATGAGTCTTCAAATCAGGAGAAAAAATCAAAATGTCATCTAGATACACCAGTACAAATTTCTTCATTAAATGATAAAAAATGCTGTTCAAAAAATGTTGGAAGACGTCCGGAGCATTCATCAAACCAAAGGGCATAACCAAATTCTCGAAATGACCCTCAGGGGTATTGAAGGCCGTCTTCCATTCGCCCCCTACCCTGACCCTGACCAGGTTGTATGCCCCTCTTAAATCCAACTTAGAAAAAACCTTAGCCCTAACAATCTGGTTAAACAGGTCCGGGATCAGAGGAAGCGGATATGGGTCACGAATCGTGATACGGTTCAGCTCCCTGAATCCAGACAAGGTTTTAAAGAACCATCTTTTTTCTTAACAAAAAAAAAAACCCGGCAGCAACAGGTGACTTCGAGGGTTGGATGTGTCCCTTTCTCAGGCTCTCAGAGATATAAGTACGCATAGCGACTCTTTCAGGTTGGGAGAGATTGTATAAACGTGATTTTGGCAGTTTGGCGCCTGGGATGAGATAAATATGAGATAAATAGGGCAGTCGTACTCCCGGTGCGGGGGCAACTCCTGGACACCACTCTCGGAAAACACATCCGAAAATTCAGAGAGAAAAGATAGCACAGTCTTGGTAGAAACCTCTGAAAGAGACGCCGTGAGGCAATTCTCTCTGCAAAACTCACTCCAACCATTTATTTGCCTTGCTTGCCAATCAATGGTGGTGTTATGTTTAGTGAGCCAGGGTAGCCCCAACACTAGAGAAGTAGGTAATCCGCTTAATATGAAACATGACATATCCTCAACATGAGCGTCACCCACAGTCAAACGGATATTGTGAACTATGCCCTTTAATGATCTTTGAGAAAGTGGAGCGGAATCGATAGCAAAAACAGGTATATCCTTTTCCAAAGTGCATACCTGGAAACCATGCGTTATTGCAAATTGATTATCAATGAGATTAACAGCTGCTCCACTATCTACAAAAATCTCACAAACAATGTTCTTGCTGTCTAGCGCCACCCTGGAGGGTAGGAGAAAACGGGAACTGCAAGCAAACGGAAAACTTTTTGCGGAAAACAATTTCCGCATCAACCTTGCCAATAGTAGCAAATGGAAAGTTTTTAGAGGGTTTTTTTCTTTTTGTTTTTCTTTTATTACCATCAGAAAACTCCATGAATCTCCTAGAGGGCAAACATTAGCCAAATTATTTATACCCCCACAACAGAAACAAACCCTCCTCTGAGAGCTGAATTCTCTACTATCAGAGGCAAGCAAACCCAGCTGCATGGCCTCCTCCTCAGAGGGGATTGAGAGAGATTGAGACCCCTGTGCACTGAATGAGACAGCCCCACTGTCCTTGGACTGAATATGACAGGAAGGAGTAGTCTCCCCTCTCTCTCTAAGACGCCTGTCAATACGAATAGCTAGAGACATGGCAGATTCTAACGAGGCTGGTCTCTCATGAAAAGCAAATGCATCTTTCAATCTTTCCGAAAGACCATGGCAAAATTGACTTCGGAGTGCAGCATCATTCCAACTTGTATCAGCTGCCCATCTCCGAAATTCTGAACAATATATCTCTGCGGACTGTTTACCCTGGCATAAAAGACGCAGTTTAGATTCAGCCAGCGCAATATGATCCGGGTCATCATGTATCTGCCCCAGGGCTACAAAAAATTCATTCACCGATCGGGGGGGCCGTGCCCCCACCAGCAGCAAAAAGGCCCAAGACTGAGCGTTATCCCTGAGCAGCGAGATGATGATCCCCACTCTCTGCTCCTCATCACCAGAGGAATGGGGAAGTAGGCGAAAATGGAGTTTGCAAGCCTCTCTAAAGCGAACAAAATTTTCACTACCCCCGGAGAACGTATCCGGAAGCGAGATCTTAGGCTCGGAGCAAACTCCATGAACGCCAGCAGAACCGGTCACCTGAAACTGAGACACAGTTTTACCGAGATCTGCTACCTCCAGCGAAAGACCTTGCATGCGGTCAATCAAGGCTGAAACCGGATCCATGCTTAAGACGGTTATGGCGGTTTGTAATGTCACGGATGGTGATGCAGAAAGCTGGAACTTATAAATAAACATCCGACTGGCTTGATCACAAACTTGAGCATATGGGTGAGCCCTATAAAACCCCTAGAGCTGTCCCTGACTGCTATGCCCATGCAAAGGTCTTTATGGTAGACGATTGCATGCCCACGTACCTAGACTGTGTGACACCTGAAAACCCTATAATAGTGAGGGGACACGACCACCGGCTCCCTGCACTTAATACGGACGGAGTCAGGGTCACCTAGAATCAAGCCAGTAAGGAAACACAAATAAAGGAAAAGGACTTATCTGAGGAATCAGCAGTTGGAGCCTCCAGCAGTGAACAACTCATCCAGGAAGAAGTATAAACCGCAAAGTGAGGCAGTATGGGAGGGAATATAAAGGGAGACAATTAGTGTAAATAGGTGACAGCTGGGAGAAGGAAAGGAGATGACAAAGTGAAACCAAAACAAAGAACCTCATGCAAGAGGTAGAGAAGAACGTCTAACAGATCTTCTCATTGAACTGGCGGTGACAGTGTCCAAAGCAGTGGCGTATCTCCAATAGAGGCAGACCATGCAACTACTATGGGGCCCATGGTTAAACGGGGCCCGCAGTGAACGAAAGGCCCCACCCACTAATTATACTCATTACTGTACAGCTCTAGTATAGTATCCCTCTCATCAGCTATAGGACCTGTGATGATGTCATCACAGGTCCTGTGCATCTAGTAAAAGAACGGCACAAATAATGGTGTAGTTCCCAGGTTAGATAGGAGCATCTGCCAGGACCTGTGATGACATCATCTTCAGCATCACAGGCCCTGTACATCTAGTAAAGGAACTGCACAGAGCATGGTGTAGTTCCCAGGTTAGATAGGAGCATCTGCCAGGACCTGTGAGGATATCAGCATTAGGGATGAGAGCACCTGTGGATGTTGGGGTTCGACGAGTTCGGTCAAGCTTTGTTTTAAAGTTTGGTTTGGGTCCCGAACTTGACCTGAACTTGACGCTGAACCCCATTTAAGCCAATGGGGACCCGAACTTTGGGGCTGAAAAATGGCTGTAAAAAGTCATAAAAAGGGCTAGAGGGTTGCAAAAGGATCCAAAATGGGGGTAAGAGCAGTACAATTGCCCTGCAAACAAATGTGGATAGGGAAATGGGGAAATGACTTAAAAGAACATAAAACAAACATAAAAATAAAGAATAATAATCTTGAACCAGGTTTTGGAAGTTCAAGTGGAGTAGAAAGATGAGGAGGCTGTAGATGTGGCAGTGTAAGTGGAAGAGGCGGAAGCCAATACTAAATTCTTTTTTTTTTCTGTTAATGAAATCTGTGTGTGACCTATGGCCATTTTTATTGGGTGTGGCCAGAATACTTTTCTACTCTGCTAATATAACAAATAATAATCTTGAGCCAGGAAGTGGAGGTCCGAGTGGATGGGAGGAGGTAGCCAACTTTTTTTTTTGTTTGGCTGGCTGCGGCCGGTATACCTCTCTACTCTGCCTATAATGAACGTGAGCTTGTCAACATTGGCTGTGGACAGGCAGATGCGCCTGTCCGTGATTCCCCCCCCCCCCCCCCTCACCATGCTAAACACACCTGCCGGCAAGGCAGGCCAGCACCTCCAAGGCTTAAAGGGCAAGCTCAGGCCATGTGCCCAATTTGGAGAAGTTAAATGGGGCAGACCCATCAGTCAGTATGTGCAGACGTGTGCACATGTACTGTTCCACCATGTTGCTGAAATGCTGCCTCCTTCTAAGACGGTCCATATCACTTGCTGGTACTGGATGTTGCATGTTACATGCTAACAAAGCTTTTCCACATTTCTGCCATGCTAACCATCCCTTCTGAGGTGATGGCGATCCCCCAGCTAGGTTGGTGACTTCCTTCTCTGCCTCTGCCTCCTGCTTCCACTGAGCCCCTGCTGTCAGGTGGGAATGCCATCATTAGCGCATCTAACAGTGTACGCTTGTACTCTGATCACGCTCCAGTAACGGAAGTAAGGACGGCACGTTGTCCCTGTAGAAAGGGATCCAGCAGGGTGGCCAACCAGACACTTGCGTAGGCACTGCAGCATGTAGTCACTCATGTGTGCCAGGCTGCCCAGAGGCAACAACAAGCTGTCCTCAGTGGGAGGTGTTTTTTTTTTGTGTCCTCTTCTTTGTGTCCTCTTTTTTGTGTCCTCTTTTTTGTGTCCTCTCCCCAGCCACGCTCCATTGATGCCCATTAGCAGATTCACCCTGCTGTGAACTCGGTTCCAACTCAACTTCATCATCATCCTCATCCTCATCTTCCAAAACTGTGCCCTGGCAGGACGGGATAGTAACGCTGTGGACGGCGTCTTCAGCGCTGGCCATGTTGGTGGAGTACTGGAAACAGCACAACACAGCACACATGTCCCGCATGGAGGTCCACTCGTTGTTGGTGAAGTGGTGCTGTTCTGCGACTCACCCAAGCATGCTGCAGCTGAAACTCCACTATCGTCTGCTGCTACTCGCACAGTCTCTCCAGCATGTGAGGCAGTGAGAGGTAAAGCTGCACTGCAGTGCAGACAGGCGAGCAACAGCAGAGTGAGAATACCAAAAGCACGCATAGACAGCCCGCACTTTCTGGAGCAGCTCTGACATCTTGGGGTAATTTTTCAGGAACCTCTGCACCACCAAATTCAGCACTTGCACCATGTAAGGGGAGTGTGTCAAACCGGCTAGGCCCAGAGTGGCTACAAGATTTTGCCAGTTGTTGTACACCACCAGGCCGGGCTTGAGGCTCAGCGGCTCCAACCACTTATCAGTTAGTTTTTCCATACCTGTCCACAGCTCTTGCGCGGTGTGGAGTTTTCCCCCCTCACAAATGAGCCTCAGAACAGCCTGCTGTCGTTTCCCTCTGGCTGTGCTGAAGTTGGTGGTGCAGGTGTTACGCTGACCAGATGAGGAGGCGGTAGAGGAGGAAGCGAAGTAGGAGGAGGAGGCAACAGTAGGCAACAAAAAACACCCAACAATCCTCATTGGCGGTAAGACATGCGCCAAACCTCTTTTTGCCTCAGGCCCAGCCGCCACTACATCTACCCAGTGGGCAGCTAGGGAGATATAATGTCCCTGCCCGTGCTTTCTGGTCCACGTATCGGTGGTTATGTGAACCTTGCCACTAATGGCGTTGCAAAGTGCACACCTGATTTTTTCTACTACTCGTTCATGCAGGACAGAGTTGGCCCGCCTTAAAAAGTAGTAGTAGACAACATACTGTGGGACAGCCATCGTCATTACATCTTTAAAACTGTCCGTCTCCACCAGACAGAATGGCAGTATTTCAAAGGCCAGAAATTTGGAAATGCTGGAATTCAGGTCCAGGGCTCATGGGTGGGTAGGTGGGTACTTCCTCTTTTACTCCAGTGTTTAGGGAATAGACAGCTGAACGCTTCCATGGAAAAGTGTGGAGATGCTCGGTGACATTGGTAGTGGCGGTGTTGCTGTCACATCCCCTGCAGAAGAGGCAGCAGGAGGAGCCTCAGATCTTTCGTGGTTTTCAGGTGTCTACTGCACTGGAGCTCATGCTTTGCAGATCGATGTCTGGTTAAGCATGAGGTGCTCAGGTTTAGAATATTTATGTCTCACTTCAAGCTCTGACTACACATCTTGCAAACCACCCGTATCTTGCAATCAGCACACTGCCTGAAGAACTGCCATGCAAGGGAACTCCTTTGAGCTGGCTTTGGTGTGCTCAGTCCCTCAGCGCTTTGGGCAATAGAAGGTGTACTGGCTAGGGGCTTACCGCTGTGGTTTTGCAAACTTGTTCCCTCTTTTGCTCTGCGGCTGGTGCTGCATGACCAACACCTCTTCCTCCAAACTGCACATGTCACTCAGATGACCTGAATGCCATGTGAGGTCCTCCGAAGCATCTTATACCCACTCCTCACACCTCCCCTCCTTGCCAGTCTGCAAAGTGCAGAAAGCCGCAGCAGTTGACACCTGTGTTTCGTCATCATCATCATTAGAGACGTGTTGCGGTGGTCCTCCCACGTCCTCATCCTCAAACATAAGTGGTTGGGCATCAGTGCACTCAATCTCTTCAACTTCTGGGGCAGGGCTAGGTGGATGGTCCATGGAAATCCTGCCAGCAGAGTCATCAGAAAGCATAAGTGACTGCTGCATGACTTGGGGATCAGACTGTTTGGCTCATGTGCAAGGGGTTGAGGTGGAAGATGGATGCTCATGGGCCACCTTAAACTGATGTTAAAACACTTATATTAAGGACATATCTGAGCCCGAGCACCGCGCCAAGGTATCTCAAGTAGCTAGGGACCTAACGCTAACCTACCTGTGCCATATGGGTAATACCAGGAGCCAGTGGGCGAATTACAGGAGCGTAAGGTTCGACTCACAGCAAACTCCCAGTTACCTTCAGCATGCAGCTATGCTTGCAATGGGAGGAGGGAGAAGGCTGTGAGTCCCACCCAAGACTGACTGATAAGGCCCAGGCCTCACAGGTGCACCTAAACATTGCATGTGGGCGAGAATCAGGATCTGTTCCCCTGGGTATAGATGCACAACTGAATATGGGGTTGAGCACTTCCTGGCTTTTAACACCACACCATTTTTTGTATATAGATATGTTTGGAGGTATATAAACTCCAAATTTAAATGTGCCTGATTCTCAGATATGTCCATAACCCCTTCCCGACATGTAACGTACTATTACGTCATGGAAGTCAGTAACTTCCCGCATTTTGACATAATAGTACGTCATGGTGATCGGGCGGCCACCTGAGAGGTGCGCGACTGATCACTGCAGGGGTCCGGCAGTCCCTGGTAGCCTGGCCCCTGCTGTATCTGCCGGCATCGCTGTTTACAGCAATTAACCCCTTCTATGCCGCGGTCAGTGCTGACCGCGACATAGTAGTGGTTTGTGGCGGGTGAAGGAGCGCATCGAGTCCCCGCGCTGTTTTGGCAGGGACCCAGTGCGTGACAAGGCAGCCTGATGCCGTGCAGAGGCTGCCCAATGCCTTGCATGGCATTGGGACCTGCCTTTTACGGGTGCCCAGGAGATTCAGCCTCAGGCTGGGTCTCCTAGGCAACCTGTTAGTGTATTACACTAACAGACAATGCATTACATGACAGATGTATTGTAAAGCATTGCAGAGGGGATCAGACTTCCAAAAGTTGAAGTCCCAGAGTGGGACAGAAATAAAGTGTAAAAAAAAAGTAAAAAAAAAGTGTTTTGAATAAAAAAAAATAAAGTTTTAATTTAAAAAAGGAAAAAACTCACCTTTCCCCAGATTTCATGATAAAAATTTGAAACAAAAAGGAAAAACACACATATTAGGTATTGCCGCGTCAGTAACGACCGGCTCTATAAATATATCACATGATCCACCCAGTCCGATAAACAACATAAAAAATAAATAAATAAAAACTGTCACCTTACATCACAAAAAGTGCAATACCAAGCGATCAAAAGGGCATATGTCGAACAAAATGGTACCAATAAAACTGTCACCTCATACCGCAAAAAATGAGACCCTACATAAGAAAATCAATCAAAAAATTTAAAAAACTATAGCTCTCAGAACGTGGAGAGACTAAAACATCATTATTTTCTTTCAAATATGCTATTATTGTGTTAAAGTAAAATAAATAAATAAAAAGGATACATATTAGGTATCTCCGCATCAGTAACAACTAGCTCTATAAAAATATCACATGACCTAACCCCTGAGGTGAACACCGTAAACAAAATAAAATAAAAACTGTGTAAAAAAAAAAACTTTTTTTCACCTTACATCACAAAAAGTGCAACACCAAGCGATCAAAAAGACATATGTTGAACAAAATGGTACCCATAAAACCGTCACCTCATCCCACTAAAAATGAAACCCTACCTGAGACAATTAGTAAAAAAATTGTATTGTGCTAAAGTGAAAAAAATAAAAAAAATTAGACATATTAGGTATTGCTGCATCCGTAACAACCAGCTCTATAAAAATATCACATGACCTAACCCCTCAGTTGAACACCATAAAAAAAAAAAACTGTGGCAAAAAAAACTTTTGTCACCTTACATCAAAAAAATTGCAACACCAAGAGATCAAAAAGAAGTATGCCCCCCAAAATAGTACCAATCAAACCGTCCCCTCATCCCAGAAAAAAATGAGACCCTACCTAAGATAATCAGTCAAAAATAAAAAAGCTATGGCTCTTAGACTATTGAGACACTAAAACATCTTTTTTTGGTTTCAAAAAAGCTTCTATTGTGTAAAACTTAAATAAATAAGAAAAAGAATACATATCAGGTATTGCCACATCCGTAATGATCTGCTCTATAAAAATATCACATGACCTTAACCCTCAGGTGAACGCTGTAAAAATAAATAAATAAGAAAAAACTGTGCCAAAATTAACAATTTTTTGGTCACCTTGCCCCATAAAGTATAATAATGAATGACCAAAAAATCATATGTACCATAAAATAGTACCAATAAAACTGGCACCTTTTTCCCTTATTTCCAAAATGGGGTCACTTTTTGGGAGTTTCTACTGTAAGGGTGCATCAGGGGGGCTTCAAATGGGACATGGCATCTAAAATCCAGTCTAGCAAAATCTGCCTTCCAAAAACCATATGGCGTTCCTTTTCTGCTGCACCCTGTTGTGTGCCCTTACATCAGTTTACGACCAAATGTGGGGCATTTCTGTAAACCGCAGAATCAGGGTAATAAATATTGAGTTTTGTTTGGCTGGTAACCCTTGATGTGTTAAATAAAGAAATGGATTAAAATGGAAAATCTGCTAAAAAAGTGAAATTTTGAAATTTCATCTCCATTTTCCTTTAATTCTTGTGGAACACCTAAAGGGTTAACAAAGTTTGTAAAATCAGTTTTAAGTAACTTGAGGGGTGTAGTTTCTACAATGGGGTCATTTATGGGGGGGTTTCTACTATGTAAGCCCCACAAAGTGACTTCAGACCTGAATTGGTCCTTAAAAAGTGGGTTTTGGAAATTTTCTGAGAAATGTCAAGATTTGCTTCTAAACTTCTAAGCCTTCTAAAGTCCTAAAAAAATAAATGACATTTACAAAATGATGCCAACATAAAGTAGACATATGTGGAATGTTAAGTAATAAATATTTTATGAGGTATCACTTTCTGTTTTAAAAGAGATAAATAAAAATTTTGAAAATTGCTATTTTTTTTTCATTTTTGGTAAATTTGGGATTTTTTCATAAATAAAGGTAAAATATATTGACTCAAATTTATGACTATCATGAACTACAATGTGTCACAAGAAAACAATCTCAGAATGGCTTGGATAAGTAAAAGTGTTCCAAAGTTATTACCACATAAAGTGACACATGTCAGATTTGCAAAAGATGACCTGGGCAGAAGGGCAAAAACTGGCCCAGGGAAGAAGGGGTTAATATAAGGATATATTGGCTTAATTCTAAATTTTAACACCAGTTTGAGGGTTTAGTCAGATTTGGTTGCTTGCATCCACAGTAGTGCACCTTTCTTATTAATGTTTATTTCATATAGCTATTTAAATCCACACATTTTTATATCTTGTGTAGGATGTCTTTTTGTGGTACTTGTGGTTCGCTGCGGGCATCCTCCACAGTTTTTGTTTTGCTGGGGATCGCCATTAGCAAGAGGCCATAAGTGCAGGATCTGCTTCCCTAGGTATAGATGCACAACTGCATATGGGGTTGAGCACTTCCTGCCTTTTAACACCACACCATTTTTTGTACTTTGCATATAGATATGTTTGGAGGTAAATAAACTCCAAGTTCAAATGTTCACAGGCAACATTTAGGTGCGCCTGTGAGGCCTGGGCCTTATCAGACAGTCTTCGGTGGGACTCACAGCCTCCTCCCTCCTCCCATTGCAAGCTTGAGGTAACTGCTCCTGTAATTCGCCCACTGGCTCCTGGTATTGCCCATACGGCACAGGTAGGTTAGCATTAGGTCCTGAGCTACTTGAGATACCTTGGCGCGGTGCTCGGGCTCAGATATGTCCTTAATATAAGTGTTACGGCAAGTGGGAAAAGGAAGAACACCAAATAAACTACAACAGTAACACAGACTAGGCCTCAAAGCTAGTGAGGAGGGGGATGGTAACCTCCTAGTTATTCCTAAGCCTCTCCCTGACTGCTGACAGTCTGAGCAAATCCTAATGGTGGAAGAATTCATACACCAGAACCTAAGACCTGCTGAAACTGTCACAAACTGTCACGGCTGAGGATGGGGGAAATCCTCAGCCGTGCGGTGAGGGAAGATGTCCAGTCGCTACTCGCCAGGAACACAGAATCAGGGAGCAGGTCACCTCCTGTTCCGTCCCTAACGCTGACCCTGTCTCCTACCTGCATGGGCCGACCTTGATGGTAGGAGGACCCATGCGCAGGAACCTCGGATCCCTGACATACCCTCCGACCGGTCCCCGGGCTAAGGAGCAGGGTAAGACAACCCACTCCTCCTAGGCACGGAGGAGCAGGAGTCTCACTGGCCAAGCAGCATGAAGAAAGGGGTACATAAACAGGACTATGGATAAGACAGGTGAACCAAACAGTTCCACACAAACCTGTCTCAGCCTTGCTGACTGGAACCCGTGCTAAGGAAAGACTGTCCACACAGACAAAGGTAAACAGCACACACATGAAGACACACAGGGACCAGGACATCCATAGCTGCACAAAACACAGAGACACAAGACATCAACAACACATTACGGTATTAGAACTTATGACCGGAAGGGTGGCCCTTACAAGAAGATGGAAATCACAGGAGGCTGCAACAGCAAAGCATGACTGAAGCAACCTACTGAGCCATGCCAAAGTGAGAGGCTTTATAGGCCTAAGAGGCCACACCCAACGGTCAGACACACCCAGTGACATCACACACACTGGGAAGGGAGTTAACCCTTCCAGCACCACAGGAAAGGGAAAACACCAACTTAAAGGGAAAGTGTCCAACACAACAAACACACTGTGGTTGTTGCCGCAGGCAACGACATGGGTGGCAACCGTGTCCTGGGAGTCAGCCCCAAGGCCGGGACACTGCCACCACATGTACACAACGACAAACGTTGCCACGGGCAACCACAGTGCAGGAAAGGTGTCCGTGCACACCACACACTACACAGAGTGCACACAGACAAACGACAGTGCATACATACACGCACACAAACTCCAAAGGGACCGCACACATACCTGTTGTCCGCGGCAACCGCACTTTAGGCAAACAACATCAAGCCTCAAGCTGCGGTTGAAACAACAACCCAAACCGCGGGCAACTGTATGCGGCTCCCAAGGAGTCACGGCCAAAACCGTGGCCGTGACACAAACCCTAAATTAGGAAGCGGGGATGAGACTGCCAGGACCTTCCACCGTGAAGGGACCAGCATCTCCCTGAGACCTAGACACAACACACACACAAAGTAGAAACAGGAGGACTTAGCTTGAGATGAGTAAGAAGCAGGAGAACCTCTAACAACCAGCTTAGAACTTCAGAAGGAAATAACAACCACAAGGTCTGCAGTGAGAGGTGGGCTTAAATATAGTTACTAAACAGCAAATAAGCAGAACCTGTGGAGAGGTGAGATCCTGCCCAAAACAAAAGACAGCAAGGAAAAACAGAAAGACCTGTCAGATAGACTTATGTGCTGCAAGTCTATCTGATCTTCTCAGACCTTTCACGGGGCAGGCAGTGACAATAAGGATATATTAGCTAAGTTCTCAATTTTAACACCAGTTTGAGGGTTTAGTCAGATTTGGTTGTTTGCATTCACAGTAGTGCACCTTTCTTATTAATGTTTATTTCAACCCAAAAATTGGCTGACAGACGAACAATTGTATTTATGTGTCACGGGTGCAAATTAGGTGTTTTGCACCCCTAAAAAATGGCTATAGGTCACTGACAGAATTAACAGACAGATTAACTATTGTATTTCCGTGTTACGGATGAAAATAAAGGTTATCTCCCCACCAAAAATAGGTTTATGTCATTGACAGAAATAACAGACAGATTAGCTTTTGTATTTCCATGTCACAGATGCAAATGAGCCGTATCTAGCCACCAAAAATGGGTTTATTTCACCGACAGAAATAACAGACAGATTAGCTTTTGTATTTTTGTGTCACGGATGCAAATGAGGGTTCTTTCCCCCCAAAAAATGGGTTTACGTCACCGACAGAAGTAAGAGAAAGATTAACTATTGTATTTCTGTGTCACAGATGCAAATGAGGTGTATTCCGACCCCACAAATAAGGGGTTTATGTCACCGACAGAATTAACAGACAGATTAACTATTGTATTTTCATGTCACGGATGCAAATGAGGGGTATCTACCCACCAAAAATGGGTTTATGTCACCGCCAGAAATAACAGAAGATTAACTATTGTATTTCTGTGTCACAGATGCAAATGAGGTGTATCTCGGCCCAAAAAATGGGTTTATGTCACCGACAGAATTAACAGACAGATTAACTATTGTATTTCCGTGTCACAAATGCAAATGAGGGGTATCTCCCCACCAAAAATGGGTTTATGCCACCGACAGAAATACCAGACAGATTAACTATTGTATTTCTGTGTCAAGGATGCAAATGAGGTGTATCTCCCGCAAAAAAATGGGGTTGTGTCACTGACAATGCAAATGAGGGGTATCACCCCAAAAATGCCTTTAACAGACTGATTAACTCTCCTATTACAGTAAGATGGATGCAAAGACATTGTCATGAATCCCAAAAAATGTCTATATGTCACGGACACAGTTAACAGACTGATTAACTCTCCTACTACAGTAAGTCAAATGCAAACGCGAAGTTTAGAACCCCAAAAAATGGCTTTATGTCACCAACACAGTTAGCAGACTGATTAAAGGGGTTAACCAATATCAAAAACAGCCCCCCATGTTCCGGGCCCCTCAGAGGGAATATACTTACCCTGCTCCCTGCGGTACTCCTGGACCCTTCACTGCCGCTGCTGCTTCTCCCTGTACACGGATTAAAACATCCGGTGTCGGGGGGAGCAGCCAATGGCAGGCGGGGATGGGGACGAGCCTTTCTAGAGTCACCTGCGATGCTAGGGAGGCTCGTCCCTGTCCCCACCTGCCCTTGGCTGCTCCCCCCGACACCGGATGTTTTCATCCGTGTACAGGGAAAATCAGCAGTGGTGGTTCAGAGACCAGGAGCGCCGCAGGGAGCTGGGAGCGGGGTAAGTATATTCCCTCTGAGGGACCCGGCACATGAGGGGGCTGTTTATGATTTTGGTTAACCCCTTTAACTCTCCTATTAAATTAAAACGGATGCAAAGGTGGTGTCACTGACACAATTAACAGACATTTAAAAGACTGATTAACTCTCCTATTACAGTAGGACAGAAGCAAAGGCAATGTTATGAACCCTAAAAAATGGCTTTATGTGACTGACACAAACAGACTGATTAACTCTCCTATTACAGTAAGATGGATGCATAGGCGGTATTATGAACGCCAAAAAAAGGCTTTATGTCACCGACACAATTATCAGACTGATTAACTCTCCTATTACAATAAGACAAATGCAACAGTGGACTTTGGAACCCAAAAAAATGGCTTTATGTCACCAACACGATAAATAGACTGATTAACTCTCCTATTACAGTAAGACGGATTCAATGGTGGACTTTGGAATAAAAAAATATGGCTTTATGTCACTGACACAATCAACAGACTGATTAACTCTCCTATTACAGTAAGATGGATGCAGAGGCGGTGTTATGAACCCCAAAAAAATCACTTGATGTCACCAACACAATTAACAGACTGATTAACTCTCTTCTTAAAGTAAGTCAGATGCAAATGCAGAGTTTGGAACCCCAAAAATTGGCTTTATGTCACAGACACAATCAGGGGCGTTGATAGGGTCTCAAAAGATCTGGGGCCCAAGGCCCAATGAATATGGCCCAGTTCTCTAAGTCCCCCCCCCCCACACACACACACACATCGCATTTTGCTGTACTTGCTATACAGCAGCACATACCTGTGACATCCAGTGCCTCCAGGTGACGTCTCCTCCGATGTATATCTTCTCTGTTATCATCTTCTCCATTTAGTCTGGACAACTTCTTTCAGCTGTGCCTTGTCTCTGCACAGTGTGACACACAGACATCTTAGCTTCCTCAGTCCTCACATTTCTATCATCATCTCCCAACCTGGAGTCCCCACAGTGTTATCCTGCTGCTCGCTGTGCTCCTCAATACCTCCCAAATACTATCCTGAAGAGAAATTAGCGCCCACATAGTAATAGTGCTCCTCAAAGTCCCCCCAATAGTAATTCCCTTCTTGAATACCCTCATTAGTAATACTGCCCCTTACAGTGCCCCAATAGTAATAATGCTCCCCATTAGTAATACTGCCCCCTACAGTGCCCCCAACTGTGATAGCGCTCCCAAAGAGTGCCCCCATTAGTAGAAGAGCCCTCCAGTATTAAAAATGCCCTCATAGAGCCCTCTGTAGACATAAGGCCCCCGTATTATTCCCCCAGTGGCAATAAAGCTCTCTACAGAACCCTCAGTAGTAATAAAGCCCCCCCATAGTGCTCTTAATAGAAATAAGGCGGATCTATAAGTCACTCCTATAGAGCCTCAGTAGTAATAAAAACACCTAATGTCCCCTTGATTTATAATACCCCTACAGTGCCCCCAGTATTTATACTGCCCCCTACTGTTATAATGCTCACCCTGAAGTGCCTCCAGTATTTATAATGCCCCATGCAGTGCCCCCTGTAGTTATATTCCTCCCTCCACCATACAGTCCCATCTAAATAACATCACACCATCTTTCCTACCCCCTCCAATATACAGTCCCATGTAAATAACATCCCTATCTATCTACAGCCCCCTCCAAAATACAGTCCCATGTAAATAACATCACCTTCTCCCCAGCTGCCTTCAACATGCAATCCCATGTAAACATCACCCCCTCAACATTAAGTGCATGTAAATAATATCATTCCTCCCCACCAGAAACCTTCAACATACAGTCCCATGTAAATAACATTGCCCCCTCAACATTCTCTCCCATGTAAATAACATTACTCCCTCCCACAGTCGCCATCAACATACAGTCCCATGTAAATAACATCACTGCCTCCCCAAGCCCCTTCCGACATATAGTTCCATGTAAATAACATAATCCTCTCTCACAGCTGCCTCCAACACACAGTTCCATGTAAATAACATCACTGTCTCCCAAGCCCCCTCCGACATACAAGCTTTATTTAAAATCCGAACACGAACACAGACTTTCTTGCCAATATCCGTGTTCACATTCTGGTCTGGGTTCGCTCATCCCTATTCACAAAACAAAATGGCTTCCAGGCTTCCTGAATTGTAAACCTAACTAGTTATTGTAAATCTAACTATGTCTTCCCTTCACTGAGAAACACATTCACTGACATTGAACTAGCTACATCTTGTGTTTTAAGATCTTTGTCTGCCAGACATTTTATACTTTCTATGTTTAACCCCATAAAACACATTCAATTTGTGGTTGGGATTAGAGATGAGCGGATTTAATGAAAATTCGATTCGGCTGCTATGCCAAATTTTATTTAAAAAACTCGCTTCGTGACGAATTACTTATTACAAAATAGTTCGAGTTCGGGACCCGAACTTGACCCCGAACACGAATCACATTGAAGTCAATGGGGAACAGAACTTTTGAGCACTAAAATGGCTCTAAAAAAGACATGGAAAGGGCTAGAGGGCTGCAAACGGCAGCAAAATGTGGTTAAGAGCATGGCAAGTGCTCTGCAAACAAATGTGGATAGGGAAATGACTTCAAATAACATAAAATACGTAGAAATAAAAAATAATAATCTTGATCTAGGAGGAGGAGGTCCATATGGAGTAGGAGGTTGAGGAGGCGGTAGATGTGGCGGTGTAGATGGAAGCAAAGGTGGAGAAGGAGGTAGCCAACACTGGTTTTTGTTTTTTATTTTATTATTTATTTATTTTTGTTCAAATTTGGGTAGACCCAAAAACATTGGGAGATATAAAAAATAAAACAAAGAGAAAGTGTGCTGGAGTACAACAATGGCTAGGTGAGGCCGGTATAAATGTCTATTCTGCACAAGGTACGGACAAGTCCTGTGGGATCCCTGCCTGGTTCATTTTAATAAACGTGAGCTTGTCCACATTGGCTGTGGACAGGCAGCTGCGCTTGTCTGTGAAAACCCCCTCCTGCCGTGCTAAATAAAAGTTCAGACAATACACTGGCTGCAGGGCAGGCCAGAACCTCCAAGGCGTAAAGGGCAAGCTCAGGCCATGTGCCCAATTTGGAGACCCAGAAGTTGAAGGGGGCAGACCCATCAGTCAGTACGTGTAGGCATGTGCACACATACTGCTCCACCATGCCACACGTCCCTGTGACGTCCACGATCCAATTGGATATCTTCCCTATCAACTTTCGATGTTCTTTTATGCGCCTACCATGGTGACGATAAATAACAATACAGGACTCTTAAGATGCCCTGTTATTGGAATTATTAATAAAAGATTACAGGGAATGTCACTGCAGTATTTTGGATAAGGAAACGTTAGACAGGAGAGGCCCTGCTGCCGCTTTGTTGACTCTAGATAACTTCTGCCTGATCGCACGTCCCTGTGACGTCCACGATCCAATTGGATATCTTCCCTATCAACTTTCGATGATCTTTTATGCGCCTACCATGGTGATCACGGGTAACTAGGAATTAGTGTTCCATGCCGGAGAGGTTTGTGAGAAAAGGATACCACATCCAAGGGAGGTCAATGCACTCAATATCTTCCACTTCTGGGGTAGGGCTATGTGGATGGCCCACGGAAACCCTGCCAGAAGATTCATCAAAAAGCATAAGAGACTGCTGCATGACTTGGGGCTCAGACTGCTTGCCTGATTTGCAAGTCGGTGAGTTGAAAAACAGATGGCCATGGGCTGTAGGTGCTAACTCTGATCTTTCAGAAGGCCTGTACTTGTTCTGGCCTCACCATTCGTAGAGCCGCATTCGGCCCTACCAAATAACGCTGAAGGTTCTGTCGACTACTCGCACCTGAGGAAGGTGTTTCACTTGTGCGTGTAGCTGGCACAGATCGACCACGTCTCCCTGCAACAGGAGCTCCACCAACACCAGCAGCACCAAGACCAGGGCCACATCCCTTGTTTGACGCTCTCCTCATTCTTTGCGTTCACCCACCAAGCTAACAGATGGTTTATGTCAGGCGACAATGTAACCGCCAATAGTCAACAATTAAGTTCACTGACAGTAAGGCTGTGCCAGTGTCATAAAGATAAAAAAAATTCTTGAGGTCACACAATAAAATTACTTCACGGTCACAAAAAATGTTCATTTGTCAACCAACAATGTAACAGCAGAATTGACTGGTTGTATTGGACTGTCAGAAATGCAGCAAAGGCCGCAAATGTAGTATCTAGCACAAAATGGGTGTTTTTTTTAAAACCACAATATAACAGCAGTATTTAACGGCTGTATTGGACTGTCAGAAATGCAGCAAAGGCCATAAATGTAGTATCTAGCACAAAATGGGTGTTTTTTGTTAAAACCACAATATAACAGCAGTATTTAAAGAGGACCTTTCACTAGAATAAAACATCTAAACTAACTATACAGACATGGAGAGCGGCACCCAGGGATCTCCCTGCACTTACTGTTATACCTGGGCACCACTCCGTTCTCCCGGTATAGCCTCCGGTATCTTCATAGTTAGGCTCTACCCAGGGGAACCTGCCAGCGTCTCATTCTCCCATGCCGTAGCGCTTGCCAATCGCAGCGCTCAGCTCATAGCCTGAGAGGCTTTTTTTTCTCTCAGGCTATGAGCTGAGCGCTGCGATTGGCCAGCGCTACAGCATGGGAGAATGAGACCCCGGCAGGTTCCCCTGGGTGGAGCCTAACTATGAAGATACCGGAGGCTATACCGGGAGAACGGAGCGGCGCCCAGGTATAACAGTAAGTGCAGGGAGATCCCTGGGCGCCGCTCTCCATGTCTGTATAGTTAGTTTAGATGTTTTAGTCTAGTGAAAGGTCCTCTTTAACAGCTGTATTGGACTGTCAGAAATGCAGCAAAGGTCGCAAGTATCTAGTGCAGCGTCCCACTCAGGACACGTGGGAACTGCAAAATTACTGTGAAACGGCATTATCACATTGCATGTCATTTTGTATTACAACACCTGTTGTATCCCTGTTCGTAGGCTGGTCTGGTGTAATTTATACATCCCACCACTAGATGGGGATAGCACTTAGGTCATATAAAAACTTAAGTCAGACTTAAGGGAAGTAGTGAGAGGAAGGTAGAGACAAGTTAAGAGATGAGAGGAGCAGAGCCAGTTGTTAAGCTGAGGCTACACACCACAGATTAGTGGGTGAAGTCAGATGCAGAAATGAGGTAGAGCCAAGGTATGAGGCGCAGGAGAGCGTTTTCCTCCTGTGATCCTCTTAGTTCCTACATCCTACAACCAGAGGATAGTGTTTTCGTCCCTGAAAGAAGATCAAGCTAAAGAGAGACATCGGTGATAACAGCCACTACTAAAGGCTTAATGGGCACCTTTGCACATGGTGGAGGACAATCTAGCTACAGGCTGCCTCACCATTAGTGATAAGCGGCAGGGGCAATATTCAAATTCGCGATATTTCGCGAATATATGGTAGAATATTCGTCATATATTTGCGAATATTCGTATTCGAGATATTCGTTTTATTGCGAAAAATCTGTAATAAAAAAAGCATAATGCAAATTTTTATACAAAAAAAAGGTGTTGGTCAAAAACGAGTATATAGCACTACAGAATATACTGCTATATGTTCATTATATCGAATATTCATAATTTTTTACATCTGAACAAATGATTCCTCCCTACTTAAAATGCTTGTGGTCAATGAGTCCTTGGCCCACAAGCAAGAAGCAGGGAGGAATCATGAGTTTAGATGTTGAAAAAAGACGAATATTCCAAAAAACTAATATATAGCACTATAGCGAATATATTAGTTTTGACATTTTTTAGAATATTCGTAATTTTTTTTCCCTCCAAACAGTACAGTTAAACCCCTTTGGCATACTCCTTCCCACAAGCGTCCCCGTCACCATGGGAACGCCTGGTGGTTAGAATATACCATCGGATCTGAGTTAGATCGTGAAAACTCAAATCCGATGGTATATTCTAACACAAAGGAGTTCCCATGGTGATGGGGACGCTTGAAGTTAGAGTATACCAACAGGCGCATACATACTGGCCCCCTGCTGCCTGGCGGCACCTGACCTCTGACAGGGCACTGTGATCCACACAATTAACTCCTCAGGTGCCACACCGTAATATTTGCGAATTATCGAAGTTGCGATATTCGCAATTAATATTCGCTATTCGAATATTCGTGCTCAACACTACTCACCATACATTGAAGAATACAGATTAGCTACCTGTTCAAGGGCTTGGAAGAAACAGAAATAATAGGACTAAGCATACCAATAAGTATTACAGGCAACCTTACCAAACTCTACTGGATAAAAATGACCTTCAAGCTAAGTTAAACCCAGCCAAACCTATTAACAGTGGATCAACAGAATTCCTCTAAATCAGGGCTGGCCAACCTGCGGCTCTCCAGCTGTTGTAAAACTACAACTCCCACCATTCCCTGCTATAGGCTGATAGCTGTAGGCAGACTGAGCATGCTGGGAGTTGTAGTTTTGCAACAGCTGGAGAGCCACAGGTTGGCCAGCCCTGCTCTAAATTGCAAAAGACTGTATTCTGTCTGGATGTACAGTACAGACCAAAAGTTTGGACACACCTTCTCATTCAAAGAGTTTTCTTTATTTTCATGACTATGAAGGCATCAAAACTATGAATTAACACATGTGGAAATATATACATAACAAACAAGTGTGAAACAACTGAAAATATGTCATATTCTAGGTTCTTCAAAGTAGCCACCTTTTGCTTTGATTTCTGCTTTGCATACTCTTGGCGTTCTCTTGATGAGCTTCAAGAGATAGTCCCCTGAAATGGTCTTCCAACAGTCTTGAAGGAGTTCCCAGAGATGCTTAGCACTTGTTGGCCCTTTTGCCTTCACTCTGCGGTCCAACTCACCCCAAACCATCTCGATTGGGTTCAGGTCCGGTGACTGTGGAGGCCAGGTCATCTGGCGCAGCACCCCATCACTCTCCTTCATGGTCAAATAGCCCTTACTTTCAAAGTTTTCCCAATTTTTCGGCTGACTGACCTTCATTTCTTAAAGTAATGATGGCCACTCGTTTTTCTTTACTTAGCTGCTTTTTTCTTGCCATAATACAAATTCTAACAGTCTGTTCAGTAGGACTATCAGCTGTGTATCCACCTGACTTCTCCTCAACGCAACTGATGGTCCCAACTCCATTTATAAGGCAAGAAATCCCACTTATTAAACCTGACAGGGCACACCTGTGTAGTGAAAACCATTTCAGGGGACTACCTCTTGAAGCTCATCAAGAGAATGCCAAGAGTGTGTAAAGCAGTAATCAAAGCAAAAGGTGGCTACTTTGAAGAACCTAGAATATGACATATTTTCAGTTGTTTCACACTTGTTTGCTATGTATATAATTCCACATGTGTTAATTCATCGTTTTGATGCCTTCAGTGTGAATCTACAATTTTCATAGTCATGAAAATAAAGAAAACTCTTTGAATGAGAAGGTGTGTCCAAACATTTGGTCTGTACTGTATATGCCGCAACTGGAACCAACCTCAGTAAAAGTTGTGAGTTGTATCCTACCACTGTCTACTTCATTTTTCCACACTACTACAACTGGTTGTACCACCATTAACGGTACTGGCATCGCGACAAATAACACCAAGGGACCCAGCCGCCACAAGCACCCTAAACACCACTGCCATCAAGGGCACCTCAACCTCCATCTAGGCTGGTGCTTCCCTACCACAGAGTGTGCCCCGGAGGATTTCGTGCTGTCTTCCTCAACACTGTTCTCCCAGGCCAGGGAGGCTTTTTGCTAACCGTGAGTAAACCGATGAACTATGTTATTATTTGGCCCCTCATCGGCCCACCGTGCACCATCACGTGTTGCCCTGCGGTTCTGGCTGGCTGCACTAGCACAAAATGGGTGTTTTTTTTAAACCCCAATATAACAGCAGTAGTTTACGGCTATATTGGACTGTCAGAAATGCAGCAAAGGCCACAAATGTAGTATCTAGCACAAAATGGGTGTTCTTTTCAAACTAAAATTTAACAGAAGTATTTAACGGTTGTATTGAACTGTCAGAAATGCAGCAAAGGCCGCAAATGTAGTATCTAGCTCAAAATGGGTGTTTTTTTAAAAACCACAATATAACAGCAGTATTTAACGGTTGTATTGGACTGTCAGAAATGCAGCAAAGGCTGCAAATGTAGTATCTAGCACAAAATGGGTGTTTAAAAAAATTAAAAAATAAAAAAAAATATATATATATAACAGCAGTATTTAACGGTTGTATTGGTCTGTCAGAAATGCAGCAAAAGCCTCAAATGTAGTATCTAGCACATAATGGGTGTTTTTTTAAAACCACAATATAACAGCAGTATTTAACGGTTGTATTGGACTGTTAGAAATGCAGCAAAGGCCGCAAATGTAGTATCTAGCACAAAATGGCAGTTTTTTTAAAACCACAATATAACAGCAGTATTTAAGGGATGTATTGGACTGTCGGAAATGCAGCAAAGGCTGCAAATGTAGTATCTAGCACAAAATGGGTATTTTTTTTAAAACCACAATATAACAGCAGTATTTAATGGCTGTAATGGACTGTCAGAAATGCAACGCAGGCCACAAATGTAGTATCTAGCACAAAATGGGTATTTTTTTAAAACCACAATATAACAGCAGTATTTAATGGCTGTATTGGACTGTCAGAAATGCAGCGCAGGCCCCAAATGTAGTATCTAGCACAAAATGGGTCTTTTTTTAAAACCACAATATAACAGCAGCATTTAACGGCAGTATTGGACTGTCAGAAATGCAGCAAAGGCCACAAATGTGGTATCTAGCACAAAATGGGTGTTTTTTTTGAAACCACAATATAACAGCAGTATTTAACGGTTGTATTGGACTGTCAGAAATGCAGCAAAGGCCTCAAATGTAGTATCTAGCACAAAATGGGTATTTTTTTCAAACCACAATATAACAGCAGTATTTAACGGTTGTATTGGACTGTCAGAAATGCAGCAAAGGCCACAAATTTAGTATCTAGCACAAAATGGTTGTTTAAAAAAAAAAAATTAACAGCAGTATTTAACGGTTGTATTGGACTGTCAGAAATGCAGCGCAAAGGTACTTTATGGAAAAAAAAACATGATTTTTTCATCCACAGTGAAAGAGATGGATTTACTGATTCTATTTCAGTATCAGATTTGCAGAGTAGGCCGCAAAGTTACTTTATGGAAAAAAATATATGATTTTTTTCACCCACAATTAAACTGATGGATTTAACTGATTTTCTTTCACTATCACAAATGCAGTGCAGGGCGCAAATGTACTTTTTAGTAAAAAAAAATAATAATTTGTCCCCCCAGAATCTACCAGATGGATTTACTGAATTGATTACACTCACATATGCAGCACAGGGGTACTTTACAGAAAAAAATGTGAATATGTCACCCCCTGGGTCCCTGAACTCACAGACGGATTACCTGTATTATTTTCCCTTCCCCTGGCACATATGCAGTTTAGGTGCACTTAAAAAATGGGTATATTGGGGGGCGGAGCTAGGCCTGACTGTGATGGCAGCTTAGTCGTGTGAGCTCCGTACTAGAATCCTCACAGCACCAGCTAATTTAAGCTATAAGCAGGAGAAATGGTCAAGATAGGCCAACCTAGGTCGGGTGAGTCCACCAGCTCCAACAGAGCTGCAAATTCGGGAGGAGAAATGGATAAATTTATCCGAAAGGCAGCCACCACTGTCGCGGCAAGAGAGCCCAAGATGGCGCCGACACCCGCGCCTAAAGCCTGCGAGCACACCACTGATATCTCTGATGGAGATTCGGACAATGAAGAAACACTCAGCAAGTCGGCTCTCCCGATCACCCGCCGCTTCCTGAAACAAACTCTGAGCAGGGCAATAGAACCGATCCTGAGCGAGCTATCAGCGCTCCGCCATGATGTACTGCATGTGGGTGACAGAGTGGTCACTCTCAAGACGCACCAATCTGCGATTATAGCTCACCAATCTGCCACGGCCTCCTCTCTACAGAAATGTCACACTCAACTAAATGACCTCCAGAATTCACTGGAGGATCAAGAGAACCGTGGGCGCAGGAATAATTTACGGTTCAGAGGGATACCAGAATCGATCCAGGCGACCGAAATCCCAGCTACTGTACATGCTATTTGCAAATCGCTATTAGGCCCAGATCGAAAGGATGACATCATCATTGAACGGGCCCACAGGGCGCTGTGGCCTAAACCCAAACCCTCTGAACCACCCAGAGACATTATATGCCGGTTTCTAAATTTCCAGGACAAAGCGGCGATACTGGAGGCCGCCAGGAACCAGGAAAACGTAATGTGTGAAGATTCGCCGGTTTCGATTTTTCAAGACCTAGCACCTTCGACACTTAGAAAACGGAGATCCTTGAAGCCTCTGACCGACTGGCTCCGGTCGAATAAGATCCTATACCGGTGGACATTCCCATTCGGACTTACCTTCTCGCATAATGGGCGCCGGCTCTCGATTTCTACATACGCTGATCTTGCTGGAGTGTTTGCCCACTTGCAAATTCCACCTATGGAGATGGAGAATTGGGAGCTTTACCAAGATATCCTGGATCTTCCAGACCTGCCGGTGATTGCTCCTTTTGAACAGCAGCGCACCCCAAAATCACATAAGACGAAACGAAGGAACATTCAGTTCACTCCATGAGTCTTTACTCAGTGATTTTTGTTGCCACCTGGCAATGCAGTAAAGTTTATTAGAGCTGATCTTCCTCTAAATACACTCTCTCTATATTATTCTCCTCTCCCCTATTTCTTACCTTACTATTCATCCACTCTTTTAACCTCATTCCTCTGTCTGATCCTTGTATAAATCTTAGAGGTTAGCTCTCTTATGGTTTATCTGCTCTTTCTCCTAATTGTGTCAGCCTCTAGGCTGGTGCTGAGGGGATCGTAAATGGGTTGATTAACCATTTCCCCCCTTACGACCCTCATTATACTCAATGTTTTGACTCTCCTCGGTGGGTCCACTATGTTAACTGTTAATACTAGTGTCTTACACACTACTGTTTTTGTTCCGTTTAAGGTACATATTCTACATCAATTTAAGAAGCGAAGAATTCTTGGGATTCCTCAGCCATCCAATCTGCTCAGCCTGAAAGACCAGACCCCACATGGACGAGGTGTGTTTCCCTGGGAGTGGGACGCTCCCCAGCTAAGTAACCCTTTTTATGTAAGACATTATGGCTGACCTATCATTTGCATCTTACAATGTGAAGGGTTTCAACTCCCCCTCTAAGAGGAGTCAGATCTTTACATTGGTACGCAAATCAGGGGCCAGTGTCCTACTCCTACAGGAGACACACTTCAAATTCCTAACTATCCTGATTAATCCTTTGCACACTTTTCCCAGTGGTTCCACTGTGGCGGTAATTCATCTGCATCCGGGGGAGTGAGCATTGGATTCCAGAGGAAGGTACCATTTAGGTTCATCTCACACTTGCAAGATACTGTGAGAAGATACATTATGGTTAAAGGTAGCATAGGCCCTCAAACATATACCATTATAGGGGACGGAGCTAGCCGCGTCAGGGAATGGCCGCCTGAACTGAGAGCTCCTCACAGCAGCACTCTGTTATAAGCTATTTGACGAGATCCTGCATCGCTTTAATATGGGGAAACCGAACAGGGACAAGTCTAAAGAGACCCAGATGACGCCTAAACAAGCCAGGGGACAATCCGATTTGGATAAGTTCCTTAAAAAGAAACTATCTTCGCCGACAGTTAGATCCAAGATGGCGCTGGAAGCTGCGGCCGCCGCTACATATACTGAAGATTCAGATGATGAAGGCTCGTGCGCTATGTCTGAGACACGCAGCGAGCGAGGCTCGACACCCATCACCAGAGCCTTCCTCAAAGAGTCCCTGGCCCTTGCTTTTGAGCCAGTTCTGAAAGAATTATCGGCTATCAAAACTGAGTTTAAGCAGACGGGGCAAAGAGTAGCAGCCCTAGAAGAATCCCAGCACGCCATAACTAAGCATAGCCGTGCTTTGCAAACGAAAGTGGAGGAAATGCACGAACATATGAACACAACCTACCTGTACTTAGAAGATCAGGAGAACAGGAGCCGAAGGAAGAATGTTCGTATCAGAGGAGTTCCTGAAAACGTGTAAAGAGAAGACATCTTAGACACGGTCAGTCAAATCTTCGCCTCCTTACTGGGCCAAGAAAGGGCAGGAAAAATAGTTATTGAGAGAGCTCATAGAGCCCTTAGGCCTAAGCCTCCACCAGATGCACCGACACGTGATATCATATGTGGCTTGCTAAGCTTTGTCGACACGGCGGCCATTTTAACTGCCGCTAGACACAAGGGCGAACTGTCTCATGAAAATGCCAAAATACAGCTATATCAAGATCTCGCAGCAAGTACCTTAGCGAAGAGGAAACAACTCAAGCCGCTTACCGAAATCCTTAGGGAGAGAAGACACCCACTACGCTGGCTTTTCCCATTCGGCTTTTGCGCCACCATTAACGGTAAACAGATTACCGTCCGTCATCCAGATGACCTAGTCAAAATGTGGGACGCTTTGCAGATAGACCCCTTAGATATCCCCTCCTGGCTACCTATGACAGGTGTCTTGAGGATGCCACCGCTACCTGCAATAGAAGAGTGGAAGGTAGCTAAGAAATTCAAGTCGCCGCAAGCGAAGAAACACCATGCAGAACTGCAGGACACTTGAATACCTTCTAATATTTGTTACTAATACCTTTCCTCCCTAGGGAGACGTCCCGAGGTTAACCTGATAACCACCTCAACCCCAAGAGTATTATATTGGGCTTAAAAAGGTTGTCTCTGTTCACAAGCTATTGTATTGTGACCATTTTCTTTTTATACCACTGCCTACTTGCCTATTACCTACCTCTTATGATAAGTTGTTGCTTGAGATGCCAATACTATCAGAACCTTGAGAATAAATATACTCCAAGGGACATCTCTACTTAGGTAAGAGGGCAGTGGTACACCACATACTTCTGATTAACTAATGGCCCTAGCATATTATACTAATATTCCTCCATGCAACAGTATTTCATTTGATGAAATAGATTTGATACCAGGTTCGCACCCCACTGCATGGAGATGTCTGAGGGATCCATGCTTAGCATGGGTCGCACCAGACACTATCAACATGGGATCTCATTGTCTGATAATATGCTTGTGCTGTGAGTGGCCCACACAGGCTTTGTGTTTTTCACAGTCTCTCCCCCCTCTACCTAACTATTATCTTTTTTTTCCTGTTTCTTTATACCTTTTAATAACTTCCCCCTCTTCCCTGTTCACTTCCTTCTTTGAATATCCTCCCTTGAAGGAGGTCACCAACTGATGGCTTCGAATATTAACAAACTTAATTTTGTTTTTATGTGTTATGTATATAGTTTCTCAAGATGGGTACTGATTTCAGAAATTTTTGATCCTCTGGGATGCAACTCCTCATGCGGTGACACAAACTTCTCCAACTCATGGATTCCTTGAAGGTAACTTCACTAAACGTAAATGGGCTTAATGTTCCTCAGAAGAGAAGCCAGGTCTTCCAGATGCTAAGGAGAGAGAGGGCAGACCTTCTGTTCCTGCAGGAGACGCATTTCAGGCACAATCATATTCCAACCCTTTTCTCTAAACATTATACAAAATGGATTCATAGCTCCCATTCTTCAGCTTCTACGGGGGTGTCCATTGGCATTGGAGCTAACATCCCTTTTCAGATCCAGGCGCAATATGTAGACCCAGAGAGCAGATTCTTATTCTTAAAGGGCACACTTTTTGGTAATAAACTGACTCTGGTAAACATTTATGCTCCCAACACTAAACAAATTCCCTGGCTGATTAGAGTATTAAAATCGCTTAAAGACTTTAGGGAGGGGATTTTGGTCCTAGGAGGAGATCTGAACCTAACTTTGGATCACCCCATGGACTCTACCTCGGGTTCCCAAATTACAGACACATGGAGATTGAGTCATCCTAGTGACAAAGACTTCTCATTTTACTCAGCTGTCCATAAGTCCTTTCAGCGTCTTGATTACCTTTTTCTCTCTAATTATGTCCTGGATAGTATTAAATCCTCATCTATTGGGCAAATTACAATTTCAGATCATGCCCCTGTCTCTCTTGTTTTCCAGTTGAAGGGCCTTCCTCCTAAAGCATGGTCTTGGAGACTTAACGAGACTCTCCTGGAGAATGACAGAGACAGACTTAGGCTAGAGGGAAAACTTAGGACCTTCTTTGAATTGAACTGTACTCCTCTTATGGATAAGGCTATGATTTGGGAGGCCCATAAGGCGTTCATGAGAGGTGAATTGATTTCCTTGGGGTCGTGGGTGCGCAAGCAGAGAACGCTTCAGGTCGACTCTATCTTGACCCAAATATCTGTCCTAGAAAATATCACAAAAAAAGACCCCTCAGATTCCCATTATAAAGAACTTGTCAAACTAAGAAATCAACTGAGGGATTTATTAAACATTAAGTCAGCCAAAGCCCTTAGGGCTGCTAAATACAAAATCTACATGCACGGTGATAGGGGCTCCAAGCTACTCTCACAAATGATTAAAGGACAAAGAGTGAAAACTTTTATACAGGAAATTAAGTCGGAAAAGGGACATAAGATCACCAACACCCCTGCGATAGCGGAAGAATTTGGTAAATTTTACTCCTCTCTCTACAATTTAGAATCAAATAGCCCAGAACACACATTGGCCAAAATTAAGACCTTTGTAGAGACAATTAAAGTCCCGACTTTAGATTCACTTGAAAGAGATAGGCTGCTATCCCCGATTACAGTAGAGGAGGTACTAGAAATCCTAGTAAATACCCCGTCAGGGAAATCCCCGGGTCCAGACGGATTACCTATAATATATTACAAAAAGTAAAAAAATATCCTGGTCCCACATATAGCAGACCTGTGCAATTCATTATTAAACGGCACCTCCCTCCCACCACAATCTCTAATCGCTCACATAACAGTTATCCCCAAAGAAGGGAAAGACCCTGCCAAATGTAGTAGCTACAGACTTTCTCTCTACTTAACGTAGATGTTAAATTATGGGCCAAACTTCTAAGCCATAGATTAGCGAAACTCCTTCCCAAGCTGATTGGTGAGGAACAAGTAGGTTTTGTGAAAGGACGAGAGGGGAAACATAATGTTAGCAGAGTTTTACATGCCATATACTACGCAAAGAAACACAAGATCCCATTGACCCTGTTAGGAACCGATGCTGAAAAAGCGTTTGATAGGGTCAATTGGATTTTCATTGATAGTGCCTTACGTCATTTTGGTTTTCCACCCTTATTTATTTCTGCTATATTTTCGCTTTACTCAAAACCTTCAGCTAGGGTTCTCATCAATGGCGCCTTATCCCCGCCCTTTAATATATCCAACGGAACGAGACAGGGCTGTCCTCTCTCTCCAGCTCTGTTTATATTGACCCTAGAGCTACTCCTCTGCAAATTAAGAACATCCAAGGTCATTAAGGGTCTCCAAGTGAAGGGGAAAACTCATTCTTTGGCAGCTTTCGCAGATGACCTGCTTCTTTTTATTACAAATCCAGCAGTTGCAATCCCAGAGGTGACTAAAATTTTCACGAATTTTGGAGAAATCTCCAATTTTAAGGTCAACTATGACAAATCTGAGATACTCAATATCTCAGCACCGAATAAACATATGACAGATGTTAAAAAACACACCACCTTTCAATGGCCGAAAGAGGCTATTAAACACTTGGGAATCATGATTCCGGCTAACCCCTTACACCTGTTCAAGCTTAACTATGTTCCTTTATTTGATAAAATCAAACACTTTCTGGCCTCTATTAAACTACCTTTTCTTTCATGGTTGGGTAGGAAAAATCTGCTTGCTACCTACGTTCTCCCGCAGATTCTTTATATTCTAAGATGCTTACCTATACCACTGACAAATAGGTTTTTGTCTAATTTCCGAACTCTCTTCAGTAACTTTCTCTGGTCTAACAAAAAGCCACGACTAGCATACCCCCTACTTATCAGGAAAACAAATAGAGGAGGATTATCCTTACCTGATCTTAAAACATATCTCCATGCCATTCAATTGGAGAGATGGGTTGAATTGGCTAGACCCCTTAATGATTCAATACATGTGGCACTGGAAAAAGCTCTACTGGGAGAGGACGCCACTCACATGCTTTGGGTCTCATCTCCAACCAGAAAGAAAAAGAAACCTCTTAGTGCTTTAACGAATAGCTTGCTCCAAATTTGTAACAGCTCAGAGGCTTTATCAATATCTACTAATAAATTATCCCCCTTAGCTCCTTTATCTGTCCTCCCACATTATCTTAATAAAGGTGGATGTGACTTTCATAAAGCCTGGTCATACCTCTCAGATCTTAAAATTTCCGACCTGGTTAAAACTAAAAACCTTCAGGAGTTCCTGGAAAAGATTTATACTAAAATACCTGAGTCTCAACGTTCCAGACTAGTGGAGTTAGATCTAGAACTTAGCTGCAAAAAATATAGGAAGATATATATGCGAAACCTCATAATGACCTAGAAAACTATGTTCTGTTGCCCTCCCCCCCTACAAAAACTCTCTCCAAGTTGTACTCTCAACTTATATTAGACTCGTCAAAGGAGAAACCCACATACTTAAGAGCTTGGGAACAAGAGCTGCAGATGTCTCTTTCAGATGATGAAGCCAATGTAATTTTAAAGCACTCTCATGGATTTTCGAGGTGTATCCGTTTCCAGGAGAACTCCTTTAAAATTATAGCTAGATGGTACAGAACACCAGACTTCTTGTATAGAATCCACTTGATACCATCAGATAGGTGTTGGCGCTGTCAAGAAGAAGGTGGAACCATATCGCACATCTGGTGGTCCTGTAAAGCTATCACCAACTTCTGGACAGAAGTCGAACGAATCATTAACAAAGTATGTAAATCCCATATCTCTTTAACACCAGCCCTTATACTTCTGTGGATGCCACAGGATGATTTTAAACCATCCCCCAATAACCTGACCACACACATGATAGGGGCAGCAAAATTTGTTATTCCCACTAAGTGGAAAAATACAGATCCACCCACCATTAAAGAATGGTTAGATAAAGTACATCAGATCTGTCTTATGGAGGAGATGGTGGAGTGGGAGAGAGGAAGCAGAATTATTTTTCTAAAAACGTGGCAACCTTGGCTGGATTTCCACAAGAACTATTATTAACTATACCATACCCATTTATTAATGGAGAACATCAACTTTCAACCCCTAGCTGATTTGGCAATTAGACCTACAAGATTTCGTAGGTGATGGAACCTTCCCCTACCCTTTTTCGTAGCTTTAAATATTACGTTTAGTGACACACTCTCATATATATAAGCTTTAACAAGTGCACTTTGTAGTGACCTAGGTTGCTAGTATCTGTAATCTACTTTATAGTAATAGTGTAGGATTGCTCCCATGACTCTTTCCTTTGATCTGAAACAACCCACAGGTTATGTTTTATGTGTTATTACTTTTATGTGTTATGTTCTGGAATTGACTAGTCAGCTACTTACTGAAACCAGGCTGTAAGACTTGCTCATTATAGTAAGGTCATAGACAGATATATGTATTAACACCACCACCCAATAGAAGTAGAGGTCTGAGAAAATGGTCCAATAGCACTATTTCATGTATCATGATCTCTTGTATCGTTATTACCGGTATTAATTACATTTTGCACACTTCATCTAGAAATATGCATATGTTAACAGAGGTGATTGTGAACACACCTCCGAGATCTTAAATTTTCATATGTCTTTATGCCATATTCTACTGTAACAGTCTTTCCATGTTTGCTACCTATTGAAAAAATTCTCAAAAATAAAGAATTTACAAAAAAAAAAACATATACCATTATAAACCTATATGCCCCTAATACTGGCCAGTGCAGATGGTTTTCTATAATCTTCCCAATTATTGAGAAATTTGCAGAAGGCATAGTGGTACTGGGGGGAGATCTAAATGCTGCCCTAATAACACAAATCGACTCATGCACCCAGAGATCTGCTATATCTGCTAATGCTTTGCGTGGAATAAGGGAGGGCCTATGGAACCTACATCTTATTGATGTTTGGCGCACGCTTCATCCAAACCTTAGGGATTACAGTTTTTACTCTCACGTCCACGGGTCTTATCAAAGACTGGACTATTTATTTATATCCAAGACACACTTGCAATTATGCCAAGAAGCAATAATAGGTTCTATCCACCTATCTGACCATGCCCCAATCTTCCTGAAGGTTGCCGCTCCTGTGCCAACCACGACTAAATTTAGATGGCGTCTGAATGAATCTTTATTGGGGGACAAGTCATCAAGCGAAAAAATTTCAGAATTATTGAAGGAATACTTTGCCTTAAATACAAACTCTGAAACATCGGATCAATCTTTATGGGACGCTCACAAACCATTTATTAGAGGCCATTTCATTAGCCTAGGCTCCTTCATAAAAAAGGAGAGGGGTAAAAAGTTAGACACCTGATGCCAAAATATTAAAATAATTGAATCCAGGCACAAGCGCTCACTGTCAGACACACACCTACAGGAATTATCTAACCTTAGAGCAGAAATAAAATCACTACTCCACCTCTCCACCACTAAATACTTTCTGAACTCACAACATAAATTCTTTGCCCACGGAGACAAAGCATCAAAATTCATGATGCATAGAATAAAAAAAAGAAAAGCTGCAAACTATATCCACCAAATAGACTCTCCCCAGGGACTCCCACTTTATTCATCTAAGTTAATCGCTTCCCGCTTCAAGAAATTTTACGAATCTCTATATAATATACCCCCCTCACTTACTCCAGAATCCCAATCTACACTCACCTCATCTTTTCTAGAAACGCTCGACCTTCCATCTCTTTCGCCAAATACCCAAAAGCAGTTATCCTCCCCATTTACTTTAACTGAACTATCAACAGCTCTGAAACAAGCACCATCTAATAAAAGCCCTGGCCCTGATGGACTAACCATCTCGTACTACAAAACATACCAACAACTTTTACTCCCCCATTTACTTTCAGTTTGTAATTCGCCCTGCAAGGGAATCAACTTTCAAGAGATATGACAATCGCTCATATTACGGTGTTACCAAAAGAAGGAAAAAACCCCAATCAATGTGCTAATTACAGACCCATCTCACTTCTCAACATTGATCTTAAACTACTGGCAAAGATGTTTGCAAATCGCCTGGCTACAGTTCTCCCATCAATGGTACAGGGGGACCAGGTGGGCTTTGTCCAAGGAAGGGAGGGCAGAGATAATACTTCTAGAGTTCTGAACATTATATATTATGCTGCCCTTCGTTCCAAACCTTTACTCTTACTCAGCACAGATGCGGAAAAAGCATTTGATAGAATTAGTTGGCTCTACCTGAACTCAGTCCTGAGGGTGTTCGGCTTACCTGGTCCCTTTGTACAAGCCACCTTTGCCATGTATCACCAGGCCTCAGCATCGATCCTAGTAAATGGAGACCTATTAGACCCCTTTAACATAAGAAACGGTACCCGTCAAGGTTGCCCCTTATCGCCCTTACTTTTCGTTTTAGCCCTCGAACCTCTTTTAATCCGTCTGAGAGCAGATCCACTCATAAAAGGAATGACCATGGGAGGGCGGGAACATAAACTTGCCGCTTTCGCAGATGACATCATGATAATGACTTCTAACCCGGAAATATCCCTACCAGTGATCCAAAACAACTTAGATAAATATAGCGCTCTCTCCAACTTTAAAATTAATAAACAAAAATCGGTTATCATATACTTTAGTATTCCCCAAAAAATGCGAACTCGCTTAAAAGTCAACTCAGCTTTTGACTGGTCATCACCGTTCCTCACATACTTAGGAATTAAGATAAGCCCTAATATATCCGACCTTTTCTCCCTAAATTACATACCTCTTTTGCAATCCATTTCCTCAAGTCTAGACAGCTTAAATACCCACATATTATCTTGGTTTGGTAGGAAGAACCTCCTAATGTCCCTAGTCATCCCACGTCTCACTTATCTGCAGCAGGTTCTGCCCCTACATGTACCCAAAACATATTATGCCTCCCTTAGGAAATTGGTCCGAAAGTTTCTTTGGCACGAAAAAAAACCTAGAATATCATATGATACACTATCCCGCCCCAAAAGATCTGGAGGAATGGCTCTCCCCGACCCAGAACTTTATGGTAGGGCGGTCCTGATGTCTAGGGTAGTGGAATGGCTTCGAACTACCAACCCAAAACCATGGGTGGCTATGGAGCAGGAACTTTTGGGGACACCACTACGATCTATTTTATTGGGCAATTCCTGCCAAATTAACTTACCTTCTACACCATACCCAATTATACAGGCCACTCTTAAGGCATGGAAATGGTTCCAAACCACCCATTGTTCAGTTCCCTTCCCGTCCCCCCTTCTCTCTTCAAGAGACGTGTTAGGCACAGCTCTCCCTACGGTATTTGAGTGCACCCCTAGGTCCCTGAGAGATTCGGAAATATCAGTCTCCACTCTCTTCAACTCGGAAGGACAGGTGCTACCGATCTCGGAGCTCCGAAAACTACTTACTCCACACCATCAACACACCATTATCATATCTCCACTCATATATGTCTCAACATACCACTGCAGGTGACTTTTCTCGGCCCTTGGTTTGGATTGAAGCTCTCATAAAAAACCCCAACCCGACAAAAAAGATAATTTCCCAATTGTTCCACAGGATAAACTCACCTCCCATGCTGGCTAAGCCAGCTTATATTTGCCATTAGGAGAGGGATTTGGGTCAAACCTTTACTTCCGCTAGCTTACCTGACATCTTTCTAGCCCCCCACTTCGCATCCAGATGTGTCCGCATTCAAGAAAATGGATATAAGTTATTGACCAGATGGTATAAAACTCCAGATACCATCAGGCTTTTCTCTGACTCATCATCAGATAGTTGCTGGAAATGTCTAAGTGACAGAGATACCTTCTTCCACATTTGGTGGGAATGCCCCTTAGTACAGGAATGGTGGAAGGAAATTTTTCGACTAAGTAATCGAATATGCTGCACCTCAGTACCAATGTCACCTCTCATAGCTCTACTCAGCTTTCATGACTCAAAGGAGTCAAATGATTCCCACCCCCCCCCCCTTGCTTTTCAGACAATTGCTTATTGCAGCCCGTCTGTTGGTCCCAAAATATTGGTTGTCTACTGCTCTCCCTTCTATTGAACAGTGGAAACTGAAAGTAGATCAACTTTATAGTTTTGAGGAGCTTTCAGTATGGGAAGCTAGGAATCATCAGAAATTTGTTAAACAATGGCGAAGGTGGAGGGAATTCAGGTTCACTAGTAACCATTCCCCTACTAAACCGGACCAGGACATAATACATCCTATCTGACTGTCTGACCTTCTTAGGTAGGGGATGGGAATTCATAAAGTGTGATATGCCTATTTCGGTCACGATTTTTCTATCTAGGCAGTTCTCAACATTACCTGCTTAATTATATGGAACTCCTTGCTGGATTGACATGGTTTGGATCCCTCTGAATGATATAAGTATGCATTACATATGTATTGTATGTGCTTTCATGATAGCGTCATGTTGGACGCCTCACTTTATAAATATGTACCATGTTTTGTTTTCTTCAATTGAAAATAAATTTTTTTTATAAAAAATAAAATAAAATAAAAAATGGGTATATGTTGCCCACTGAACTAAAAGAACAGGATAAAATTATTGTCCCTGGAACATATGCAGTGCTCGTGCACTGAACTTGCACAAAATGGCCGCTGACGCCCACCTAACTAATAGACGGATGAAAATATTTTTCTGTGTCTCTGGGCTCAGCGCAGGGTACAAAAATGTTGCATTGCACCCACAAAAAATACATCGCTGTAGATCGCAGAGTTAACAAGTTCTGATATCAGAAAATTTCCTATTCTCTCCCTCACAGCAGCAGCATCCTATCCCTACACTAGTAAGAGCAGAGTGACGTGTGGTGCTACGTGACTCCAGCTTATATAGAGGCTGGGTCACATGCTGCACTGGCCAATCACAGCCATGCCATTAGTAGGCATCGCTGTGATGGCTTCTAAGGGCACACGAGTTAAACGCTTGTTGATTGGCTGCCCTACAGCCTTTCAAAAAGAGCCATTAAATCGCCGAACACCAAACTCGAACCCGAACTTTTACAGAAATGTTCGTGTTCGGGGTCAAAAAATCCTAAAGTTCGGTACAAACCCGAACGTTACAGTTTGGGTACGCTCAACGCTACACTCTACCAAACCTATAGTCCCTCATGATTGACTGAGGCTGATTGCAAGGCATTATGGGCAAGCCTGCCGAGCTGGCGTGCCTCCTGTGATTGTGTGATCCTCGTTCTTCAGCTTCCCTTCTGATCTGTAACATGTAACATCTGTAACATAGTGAAGGACATTTTTAGTGATTTGTTCAGGACAAATCCACAAAATTTTTAATTTGCTAGAATTTGCTTTGAATTTGATTTCTGTAGAATAGAATTGATTATATACGCTGAAACAATTTCTTTATTCCTGGTAGAGAGGCGTCAGCCTAACTCAGCTGGAGCACGCTTGTATGTTGTCCGCTCTCTACCAGGAATAAAGAAATTGTTTCAGCGTATATCGGTGAGTGCCGTCCCTTTGTCTCTTATCCGTGCAATATTATTGAAGCAGTAACTGCCTGGTTACATGTTGGACAGAGCACCTCTGGCAGCGCTTGTACCGCATATGTATACCCGCCAAGTACCCAGGTGACGAGTGTATGGTATAAAAGGGATTTATTTGTACCTATATGCAGTGCCACTCCGATCTTCACTACAATCGCAATATAATTGATTATATCTAATCATTAAAGGGCTTCTGTCACCCCCATTGTGCAATTTTCATTAGCCGACATTAGGTACCGTATTTGCTAATGTCAGCTGAGTGCAATCATACATGTCCTACCTTTGTCTGTGGAATATTTCTTGTAAAAATCATTCTTTTATCATATGCAAATTTCTTCACTACCAGCAAGTTTGGCGTGTACTTGCTAGTAGCCGCTGCATCTGCCGCTTCTAGACACGCCCCATCTCCTCTTGATAGACAGGGCCAGCGAGCGCTCTCCTCCTCCCGCTGGCCCCGTCTGCTGTAACGTTCCTCGATCAGCACAGGCGTACTGAGTGAATGACGAGGGCTTGCCAGCTCCTTCATCAGTGCGCCTGCGCTGATTACGTCACACTACACCCGGAAGAGAAGACTGCCGGCATCAGCGATAATCGGCAGTCTTCTCTTCCGGGTGTAGTGTGACGTAATCGGCGCAGGTGCACTGAGGAAGGAGCTGGCAAGCGCGCGTCCTTCACTCAGTACGCCTACGCCGATCGAGGAACGTTACGGCGCAGGCGCGGGAATTCAGCAGCAGACGGGGAGGAGGAGAGCGCTCGCTGGCCCTGTCTATCAAGAGGAGATGGGGCGTGTCTAGAAGCGGCAGATGCGGCGGTAGTGAAGAAATTGCTGGTAGTGAAGAAATTTGCATATGATAAAAGTATGATTTTTACAAGAAATAAGTCACAGACAAAGGTAGGACATGTATGATTGCACTCAGCTGACATTAGCAAATAGCTAATGTCGGCTAATGAAAATTGCACAATGGGGGGGGGGGGGTGACAGAACAAGGAAGGAACAAATATAAATAGTACTATGACCCTAATCCTATTTTCACACTCACTGCCAGATTTCTGTCACGAATTAGCCTTGAAAAAACCCCAAATTCCCTAAAAATAAGTTACTCAGTAATCAAATTATTGGAATGATTTACAGGTAAGGGTGGGGTCACACATTTGCCTTGTATTTTAGCTGTGCTTATTTAGACCACTACATTACAAGAAGCTACAGTCCTCCAGAAGCTACTGCATTCACAGAGTCGTAATGGATACAGCTGGGAAAGTAAGAAATACTGTGACATTCTGGGGCATACTGTATTAGCAAATGACTGTAGGGGTTAATAACAGTGTGAAAGGAGATTTTAACAAAGATAACTTATGGAGAAATGTACACAGATAAAAATCAATACAAACTGGGCAAGAGAATATGACATGCAGAAGCAGATAAAATGTCTATGACAATTTTATTGTTAGTTCAATAAGCCTTTTTATTACAGTGGTTAGGCTCAGGATAATCAATCAATGTCTGATCAGTGGGTTCTGACACCCCACAGCTCCATGACCTAATGGTGAGAATAGATTTAGATTTTCCTGCTTAGGTTTGCGATCCTTTTTGTCCCATTTTGGAATCTGTAGCTTTTCCTTTCAGCTCTTCTCTGTCAGCCATTCCCAGGTAATATATAATATCCATTTCTACTCCCCTTGATGCCAGATATAGACCTTCCTTCCAGATCTTCTAATCTGACCTCAGGTGGACAACTGTTACTCTAGAGCCGTTGGAACTGGAGCTGTTGGATCTCCGGTTCACTCCTGTTGTTGTTGTCTCCCTTCGGTGATTGTTTGTAGTGTTTGTGTTGTTTGTCCTTTCCCTGTTGTTACCCTAGGTGTCAGTGGTGAAGTGCTCCCACCGTCCTACTCACTACCTAGGGCTTATTTCAAGGTAAGCCCGGGATGAGGCACGTGATGCATTGGCAGCATACAAGCTGACAGCCAATGCATTACAATAGAGGTTGTATTGTAATGCATTGCAGAGGGGATCAGACCCCAAAAGTTGAAGTCCCATAGTGGGACAAAAATTAAAATAAAAAGTAAAAAAAAAGTGTTTTTCATAATTAAAAAATAATAATCACAAAATAAAACACATAAAATTGTGAAAAAAAAGAAAAACAGACATATTTAATATTGCCGCATCCGTAACGACCGGCTCTATAAAAATATCACATGATCCACCCCCTCACCTGGACACCGTAGAATTTTTTTTATAAAAACTGTGCTAAAACATCTATTTTTTTTGTCACCTTCCATCACAAAAAGTAAAACACAAAGCGATTAAAAAGGAGCATGCCCCCCAAAATAGTACTAATCAAACCATCACCTCATCACGCAAAACATGAGCCCATACATAAAACAATCGCGCAAAAAAAAAAAAACTATGGCTCTCAGAATATGGAGACACTAAAACATGATTTTTTGGGTTTTAAAAATGCTGTTATTGTGTAAAACTTAAATAAAATAAAAAAAAGTATACATATTAGGTATCAAAGCGTCCATAAGAACCTTATGTATAAAAATATCACATGAACTAACCCCTCAGGTAAACACCGTAAAATTTTTTAAATTAAAACAGTTTAAAAAAAGCTAATTTTTGACACCTTACATCACAAAAAGTGTAATACCAAGAGATCAAAAAGTCACATGCACCCCAAAATCATACCAATCAAACTGTCATCTCCTCCTGCAAAAAATGAGAACCTACCTAAGACAATCGCCCAAAAAAAACAAAAAAAAGATTGCTCTCAGAAAATGAAGACACTAAAACATGATTGTTTTCAAAACTGCTTTATTATGTAAAATTGAAACAAACAACGTGCCTGTAACAGCCTGCTCTATAAAAATAGCACATGATCTAAACTGTCAGATGAACATTGTAAAAAACAAAAAATAAAAAAGGTGCTAAAACTTCTATTTTTTGTTACCTTGCCTCACAAAAAGTGTAATATAGAGCAACCAAAAATCACATGTATTCTAAAATAGTACCAACAAAACTGCCACATAAGGTCACTTTTTTGAATGTGACATGGCAACTTAAAATTATCCCAGTGAAATCTGCCTTCCAAAAACCATATGGCGTTCCTTTCCTTCTGCGCCCTGCCGTGTGCCCGTACAGCAGTTTACGACCACATATGGGGTGTTTCTGTAAACGGGTAATCAGGGTAATAAATATTGAGTTTAGTTTGGCTGTTAACCCTTGCTTTGTTAGCGAAAAAAAATTGATCAACATCTGCCAAAAAATGTTATCTACATTTTCCTTTATTTCTTGTGGAACACCTAAAGGGTTAACAAAGTTTGTAAAATCAGTTTTGAATACCATGAGGGGTGTAGTTTCTAAAATGGGGCCATTTATGGGTGGTTTTTATTATGTGAGCCCCACAAAGTGACTTCAGACCTGGTCCATAAAAATGGGGTTTTGGAAATTGTCTTAAAAATTTTAAGATTTGCGTCTAAACTTCTAAGCCTTCTAACGTCCCAAGAAAAGAAAATGTAATGTACAAAATGATCCAAACATGAAGTAAACATATGGGAAATCTAAAGTAATAACTATTTCAGGACGTATCACTATCTGTTTTTTAAGCAGAAAAATTTAAATTGAGAAAATCGTGAATTTTTCCTCATTTTTTTGTAAAAAAATAAATAAAAATTAAATATTTTGACTCAAATTTATCACTGTCATGAAGTACAATATGTGACGAGAAAACAATCTCAGAATGGTTTGGATAAGTAAAAGTGTTTTAAGGTTATCACCACATAAAGTGACACATGTCAGATTTGCAAAAAATGGCCTGGTCCTTAAGGTGAAAAATAGCAGGTTTCTGAAGGGGTTAATATACAGTATGTTATTATTTTTATTATTATTATTACTATTATAGTTTACGGAGGTAGTGTAGGAGGCAGGAAGATCACTAGCATCCTATTTCAGTCAGTGCTGTATGAGTCTTCTTTTAAAAGCACTGTCTCATCAGATTGCAGGCCATCAGTTAAATCAGTGAATAGAGAATGTGGATAGGAGTTGTCTTTCTGAGATAACCCCTTTCTGAGATAACCCCCTGCGCTGCTCCTGGTCCCCACATGGCAGCCGCTGCTTCTCCTTGTGCGCGGATAAAAACATCCGGTGTCGGGGGGGCAGCCAATGTCATGGAGGGGGGGAGCCATTGGCTGTCCCCCTGCCTCTGACACCGGATGTTTTAATCTAAGCATGGGGAGAAGCAGTGGTGGCCGTGCGGGGACCAGGACCGGTGCGGGGAGCCAGGTAAGTAGAATCAGGGGCCCAGTCATATGAGGGGGCATTTCCAGGCTTGTATAACCCCTTTAAGTTGTTACCTTGGTGAGGGGTCACCACTCACCAAGCAATCAGTCACTGATCCACTATTTGTAAGCCGTTTAGTTAATAATAAAGTGCAATTTGTAACTACTTTTTTTTTGTGGAGCAGTCTCCTCAGATATATTTGCCAAAACATGCAGTTGTGCAACCTGAACAAGCAAGGCAAACGTCAGATTTCAGATTGTAGATTCTAACCAATGGCTTAATGCAAATGTAGGAAAGTTTTCATGTAATAAAAAATGGAGGAGACGTGGGGGAAAAAATGCTGCCTTAAGTCTCAAGCTCACAACCATATTTTTTTGCAGTCTTTGTGACATTCGTATTGCATCCATTGACTTTAATAGGTCCGCGGACTGCATTTTGCAGCCAAGAATCGAACATGTTCTATCTTGTATTGGAATGATCATATGGATGAGGTCCACGGACCCGCTTAAGTCAATAAGTCTAAAAAAAACTGATGCAACACGGATGTCATGTGCATGAGGCCTTAAAGGGGTTGTCTCACTTTAGCAAATAGCATTTATCATGTAGACAAAGTTAATACAAGGCACTTACTAATATATTGTGATTGTCCATATTGCCTCCTTTGCTGGATTGAATCATTTTTTCCATCACATTATACACTGCTTGTTTCCAGGGGTTATGACCACCCTACAATCCAGTGCCAGCATGACCACCATTGCTGAATTGCAGGGTGGTTGTAACCCCTGGATATGAGCAGTGTATAATGTGATGGACAATAAATCACAGCAAAGGAGACAATATGGACAATCCAAGTACATAAGTGCCTTGTATTAACTTTGTCTACATGATATATGCAATTTTCTGAAGTGACTTTACCCCTTTAAAGAAAAAGTTCCAGCAATAATAAAAAGGGCTTCCAAACAAGTGACTTTTTAATAAAAATTTTTACAATATACTTTCATGAGAGTAAAATTTCAACCAGTTACTTATGTTGTACTCTGAGCACATCCTGCAAACATTTATCATTAACAATATGTGCTAGCAACACAATGGCTAAGATGCCCCAGATTGACTTAGGCCGCTTCGGGCCCTCTCCACTGTGACTTACATTCATCTCTCCCCATAGTCCCTGTCACAAATACTGGTTGCCAGAGAGATGCTCCCTAGAGTGCCAGCCAAAGAAAATAGCCCTAAGAATATTTATCATAGATGTCCCCATGATTTATGCACATCGAATATTAGAAAAATGTAGAACTTAATCACACAGTGAACTAGGAATCCCCTTTAATGAAGAACTGTTCATAATTTTCCACAGACGTCATTAAGAATCCATCTTGCAAATAAACATGGAGAGGACATTTATCATAGACTGGTGTTTTACGCAGGTCTATGATGTCCCCTGTGGTGGCAGAGGAGGTGCCCAATTTAGATGAGACGCAGGTCTCCTCATTAGTGATGGGCGAACCCAGAGCGCCACTTTCAGAACCATACCGGACATTTCCGGGTTTGTTGTTCATACTTTAAATAAAGCTTGTTGAAAGGCTGCAGCGCAGCCAATCAACAAGCGATTAAGCTGTGGGCCCTTGGAAAAACTCTGTACTTTCCACCGTCACAGGGATATATAATAGTTATTCAGCCGGTTAATTGGGTCAGTGTGACCTACCTATTTTTGAAGTTTAAAACACTGTACTTGCCACTGTCACAGGGATATAGTTGGTCAGCCGGTTAATTTGGTCGGTGAGACCTACCTATTTTTTTGGTTGAAAAAACACTGTACCTACCACCGTCACAGGGATATATAATAGTTATTTAGCCGGTTGATTGGGTCAGTGTGACCTACTTATTTTTGTTGTTTAAAACACTGTACTTGCCACCGTCACAAGGATATATATTAGTTATTCAGCCGATTAATTGGGTCGGTGAGACCTACCAATTTTTTGGGGCTCAAAAAACACTGTACTTGTCACCATCACAGGGATATGTAATAGTCATTCAGCTGGTTAATTGGGTTGGTGTGACCTACCTATTTTTGTTGTTTAAAACCCTGTACTTGCCACCGTCACAGGGATATGTAATAGTTATCCAGCCAGTTAATTGGGTCGGTGAGCCCTACCTATTTTTTTTCTGCTAAACACCTCTTTTGCATCCGTGACACGCATATACAATAGTTCGTCTGTCAGCCAATTTTGTGGGTGACTGTAACAAAATGAGGAGAGCATCAACTAGAGGACGTGGCCGTGGTGTTGCTGGTGCTGGTTATGGTGGAGTTCCTGCTGCAGGGAGAGGACGTTGTCGATCTGTGCCAGCCATATGCCCAAATGAAATGCCTTCCTCTGGTGCACGCAGGGAACAGGACGTTCTGCAACATTTTGTAGATCTGAATACCGCTCTAAAAATGGTGCGGCCAGAACATGTAGAGGCGGTAGTAGATTGGAGGGCTGACAGTGCCTCCAGTTCCTTCACATTGTCTTCCACCCAGTCCCCTGCTGAAAGCGCAGAGTTGGCTCCAGCGGCCCATGGGCACCTGTCTTCCACCTCAAACCCTTGCACATCAGCCAAGCAGTCTGAGACTCAAGTCATACAGCAGTCCCTTATGCTTTTTGATGACTCTGCTGGCGGGGGTTTGGTGGGCCATCCACCTTGCCCTGCTCCAGAAGTGGAAGTGATTGAGTGGACTGATGCCCAACCATTTATGTTTGAGGATGAGGACGTGGGAGGACCACAGCAGTACGTCTCTGATGATGATGACAAAACACAGGTGTCAACTGCTAAGGCTTTCTGCAGTGTGCAGACAGGCAAGGAGGGCAGGGGTGAAGAGTGGGTGGAAGATGATGTGCAGGATGATGAGGTCTTAGACCCCACATGGTATCAAGGTCATCTGAGTGACATGTGCAGAGGTGTTAGTCACACAGTACCCTAGCCAGTACACAACTCCTGGCCTTTAAAATGCTGCCATTCTGTCTGGTGGAGACGGACAGTTTTAAAAACCTTATGGCGGTGGCTGTCCCACAGTAGGTGGTTCTCAGCCACTACTACTTTTCCAGGCGGGCCATCCCTGTGAACAAGTGGTGGATAAAATAAGGTGTGCACTGCACAACACCATCAGTGGCAAGGTCCACATAACCACTGATACATGGACCAGTAAGCACGGGCAGGGACATTATATCTCCCTAATTGCCCACTGGGTAAATTTAGTGGTGCCTGGGCCTGAGGCGGAAAGCGTTTTGGCGCATGCCCTACAGCCAGCGAGGATTGCTGGACATTTCTCATTGCCTCCTCTTGCCTACTCTTTCTACTCCGCTTCCTCCTCTACGGCCTCCTCATCCTCCTCTACTGCTTCCTCATGCTCCGCTGAAGCTTCTTCATCCGGTCAGTGTAACACCTGCACCACCAATTTCAGCACAGCCAGGGGGAAACAACAGCAGGCTGTTCTGAAACTCATCTGTTTGGGGTAAAAGAGCTCTAGACAGGCATCGAAGAACAGACCCATGAGGGGTTGGTGCCGTTAAGCCTCAAACCCGGCCTGGTGGTGTGTAATAACGGGTGAAATCTTGTAGCAGCTCTGGGCCTAGCTGGTTTGACGCACATCCCTTGCCTGTGGCATGTGCTGAATTTGGTGGTACAGAGGTTCCTAAAATATTTCCCTGAGATGTCAGAGTTGCTGCAGAAAGTTGCCCTGATTGTTACCAGTGCTTATTACTGGGGGGCCACACTGCTGAATCCCCACTACAAGAATAATGTGTCACCCTTATTTCCACCACTGAAGCGTGATCGGAAGATGCGTGAATACAAGCTCATGCTGCATACGCTTGTATTCATGCATAAATGCACTACTGACGGCATTCACATTTGAAAGCAGGGACTCAGTGGAAGCACAAGGCGGAGGAGGAGGAAGTCGCCAGATACCGACACTACCTCAGAAAGGAGGGTTAGCATGGCCAAAATGTGTAAAACCTTCATCGGCACACCACAACATCCTGCACCAATATCTAATATGGACCGTCTTAGCAGGATGCAGCGTTTCAGCAACATGGTGGAACAGTACGTGTGCATACGTCTGCACGTCTGCCCCATTTAACTTGTGGGTCTCCAAATTGGACACATGGCTTGAGCTTGCCCTTTACGCCTTGGAGGTGCTGGTATGCCCTGTGGCAAGTGTATTGTCAGAAAGTGTGTTTTGCATGGCATGGGGTCTGATCACGGTCTGGTGCATCCGCCTTTTCACAGCCAATGTGAACAAGCTCACATTCGTTAAAATGAACCAGGCATGGATTCTACAGGACTTGTAGGTACCTTGGGCAGAGTAGAGAAGTATACGGGCCGCACCAAGCTATTGTTATACTCCAGTGCAGTTTGTTAGTTCTGTTGGCAATTTCCCAATATCTTTGGGGCCTCCCCAAATAATAAAAATAAAAAATAAATAAATAAAAGAAAAATAAATAAATAAAAACACTAAAACAGTGTTAGCTACTTCCTCCACCTCTTTCACCTATACTTCCACGTCCACCGCCTCCTCAATCACCTACTCCCCTTGGACATCCGCCTCCTGGTCATTTCCCTTTCCACATTTGTTTGCTTGGCAATTGTCCTGCTCTTACCCCCTTTTGCAGCCCTCTAGCTCTTACTTTAACTATTTTACAGCCATTTTACAACACCAAAGTTCAGGTCCTTATTCAATTCTATAGGTTTCGGGTTTGGGGTCAAGTTCAGGTCAAGTCGGGTACCCAAACTGAACTTTAAACCAAAGTTTGCCCAAACACGTCGAACCTGAACATCCATGGGTAGACTCATCCCTAAATATAAACTTTGTGGAGATGTACCAACATTGATTTCTGCCCAGTATTTCACATTATCACGTATCGTCTGCTACCCTATGCACCTACACAAATTTCTACCTAGTATTTCACATCATCAGTCTGACAAATTATCGTCCGCTACCCTTCATATTATAAGAAGACATGTATATGCTATTTTCCCAATCTTCAACCAAAATGTTTTTTATTTGAAACGTGTGGAGATGCACCTACTCGTATTTCTGCCTAGTATTTCACATTATCACTTAGATATATAATCATCCACTACCCTGCATCTTGTAAGACACATATATGCTATTTTCCCAAACTCAAAAAAACAAACAAAAAAAAACTGAACTGTGTGGAGATGCTCTGACACAGAGTTTGGACTAGCTTTTCAGCTGTTATCACAGAGATTTCAAAAATGTTGTTAAAGCATGTGTTTTACAGTTTTGAGCTTATCGTTACTCGGTTGATGGACATCTTTCATCAGGCTGAAGGATGCCCATTTATCATCAGCACATCTTCCTTTATAATCAGAGATTGGCTGCCAATCATCTATAGAAGAGAATGATGGAGGAACGACTGCAGTAGCTATCATTCCTCCTTGATTCAAAGTTTGCATCTGCATTTGCGCCTGCACTGTCTGAAGATCAGGTGGTGTTATACCACCCTTACAATGAAAGGCTTAAAAATTGGGCTTGTTCAATGTGGAAAATATGCCTTATGGGTGAATTAATTTATATATAAACATGTGTGGTCAGTACAAAGAACTGGGACATTATTTATTCATTGCAAGATCTTTAAAAAAATGAACCAGGTGACATTCTTTAAAGAGGACCTTTCACCGATTATTACACTATGAACTAACTATACAGACATGTAGAGCGGCGCCCAGGGATCTCACTGCACTTACTATTATCCCCGGGCGCCGCTCCGTTCTCCTGCTATGCCCTCCGGTATCTCCGCTCACTAAGTTATAGTAGGCGGAGATTCCAGTCACTAAGTTATGGTAGGCGGAGTCTGCCCTTGTTCTGCTCTAGCGCTGGCCAATCGCAGCGCAGAGCTCAAAGCCTGGGAGGTTATTTTCAATGAGGCAAGGGGGAGAGTGAGGTGCCATTTTGGGTATTGAAAGGGACAATCCCCTGCCCACCCTTCCCTTTTTTGTTTTCGGTGCGTATGGAGTTCGATTGTGGGAAAGTTTTTGTGCTGTTTTCGTCGCGGCAGCTGTGGCGGTCCTCGGTCCTCAGAGTTGCCTGGTTGCTGAGGAGGGGAGGGCTCCACGGTTGGGGCTGGACTCCCTTGGTTGGTGGCAGATTTGAGGGGTCCATCAGTTGGTGTCTCCGAGCTGGTGATCAACGGCTGGAGGCAAGATGGAGTTCCCCGCATGGGAATTTAAGTTAATTAATTATGTAGGCTCCGAGGACCTTCCTTCGTCGGTTGTGTTATTTATATTTGTGTATGTTTGAACAAAACGGCTGCTGTGGCCGATAAAATCCACTATAGTGTGTGAGTTTTATTTAAGAGTGGGTAGTGGAAGGTAACAATTGGTGTGGTAAGATGGCGGATTAGTAACCATTACCAACGTCATGTAGCAATGGCCTAAATCTCCAGGTTGCTAAGCTGGAGTCCCTACTGCATAATTGCAAATCTATTTTTCTTTGTTTTCTGAGTTTTAATACATTAATGCATCTTTGTGTAAAGTCACACTATGGCCTCAGGAATCAATTTATCAATGCCACAGTGACAGAGAAAGGGATAGTAAAATGTACTGTACAATGTGATGTAATCACATCCACTTTAAAGCTGGCCATACACATTAGTCTTTTGTTGGTCAAATTAGCTGAGGGTGGCAGGTTCAGCTGACACACTAAAGTATGTGGGAGCATTCGATGATGTCGGGGGAGACAAGGATTGGGCGCAATTCATTTTTTCACCCTATTCATTTAAAGCTACTTCCAGAAGTGTCTGGTAGCACCTTTCTCTGCTCTGCCCATAGAATACACATACACATTCAGATGAGCTAAAAAAATATGTGGAAACTGGGAGTGAGTTGGGAGAGATTGAATGTGTATGGGCAGCCTAAATGACTGTTACACAATAGACTGCTAATAAGCCACGTCTTGCTGTCTTCCAGTTCTATGTGGCCAAATAACTATAATATTTTGCAGGTTATTAAATGCAAAGCTGCAGTGTTGTGGGGGCCACGTCAGCCATTCAAGATTGAAGAGATTGAAGTCGCACCTCCAAAGACCCATGAAGTCCGCATAAAGGTAAACTACTGTTCGTTCACTGTGTGTAACCTTTTGAGCCAGTTTATAAAGGAGTAACACCCTCACCCAATCACAGCAGTGGGTACAATAGCCTCAGCCAAGCTCACTTTTCTGAATTCTATTTAATTAGGAGGCTGGTGGGAAATACCTTGTTTCCTATGTATAGCTAGATCAGAATGAAATGTTCATTTAAGCATAGTTTAGCTTCTGAGAAGGACTGGTACAGTTTCTCCTGTTCTGATGTTGTATCACTTGGTTATTGCATCATAAAGGCTTAAAACCATCTGCAAACAAAAATCTCTTTGTGTTCGGCAATCAAAAGGGGTACAGGTGAATCCCCCACTGGGCACCTGAGCAACATGGGCCCCGAGTCCCCCATTCCCTGCACAAGTGACACATGGCACAGTAGAATGACTGCAATACATACAGATATGAAACATACAGCATTAAACCAGCCTATGTCCATATAAAAAACTGGGCTGATTATAAAAAAAAACCACTTAATTATTATAGAGACATCAGGTGTCTGAGTTGATTTCTGGACACAGAGGCAAGCCAGTCAGTATCGTAATTTCCTAGGGACCCCATAATCAATCATCTTGTAACGTCTTGCTGCTGTCTGCCACTGTGTGAACAGGTATTCTGTATCTGAGCAGTGTGCTACCAGTATTATTTTTATTGGTGGGCCCAAACAAAGCTGGCGTCAGCACCCGACATAACCTGGCAAGTGCGGGGGTCCACAGCACAGCTGCAGCCAGAGCCCAGAAGCAATTAGCGCTTCCATCAATGCAGATGGAAGCCCTCATTGCTGGAACGCTGGGAGCTAGGTCCTGTCACTCACCGCTCAGCTCCCCGCACTGCTCCCCTCCTTCAGACCAGCCACCCTCTGAAAGGTGAAGCAGGAAGACTTCTCCCCGCTCCACCATTCAGCCTGCAGGCACGGATCGTGCTGCCTGCCTGTGTGGGCGGAGCCTGAAGCCCAGTAATCTGCATACGCTCTGCCCAAACCGTGCTGCAGAGCGGTCTGTGCCTGCAGGGGAGAGAGGACTGTGAGCTTCAGGAGCGGGACAAAGTAAGTAGTTACTGTGTTTTTTGTTTTTAATGCAGAGGGGTCACAGAGGACTTTATTACTATGGAGAGGACACAGAGGACTTTATTACTAAGGACGGGGAAAATAGGACTTTTTTACTATGTAGGGGGTACAGAGGACTTTATTACTATGGAGGGGGCACAGAGCTAGAGGGCATTACTACAATGAAGGGGGCACAGTGGGCATTATTACTGTGAAGGGGGCACAAGGCGGATTTCTACTATGAAGGGGGAAAAATGGGGATTATTACTATAAAGTGGGCACAATGGAACTTATTACTGTGAAAGGGGCACAGAGAGGGCATAACTACTATGAGGGGGCACAATGTGGGCATAACTACTGTGAGGGGGCACACATCTGTACAAAAATACTGTGAAGGTTGTACAATGAAGGCAATATTATTGTGAGGGGGTACAATTTTTTAAAAAATATTGGTGGGAACGGGGTACTAGAGAAAGGACTCACCCCGGGTGCCAAACACCCTAGGCATGCCACTGAAGCAGGGAACTATTTGCTCCACTATTGAGCTGCCAGCGCTCCACAGCAGCAGCAGGACAATGTCCTCACACATCGTCCTGCTGATCTGTGTAGGAGGAGGAGCGGGGCAGGCTGGGAATCAGCCTCTGCTCCTCCTACACAGTAGCGCGATGTGTCACAGTATCCTGCTGCTGCTGATGGGGAGCACAGATCATGGAAGGAGCCAGGTGACTGAGGTGAGGAGTATTTATTGTTTGTTTATTTCACTTCCTGTGAAGGGGGCACTTCTGGGCATAACCACTGTGAAGGGGGCACTGGGCACATATCTTGGCATATCCTCTGCACATATCTTCTGTGAAGGGGGCACACATCTTGGCATATCAACTGTGAGGAGGCACATATTTTGGCATATCTACTGTGAGGGGGCACATATCTTGGCATATCGACTGTGAGGGGGGGCACATATCTTGGCATATCTACTGTGAGGGGGCACATATCTTGGCATATCGACTGTGAGGGTGGCACATATCTTGACATATCTACTGTGAGGGGGCACATATCTTGGCATATCTACTATGAAGGGGGCATATCTTGGCATATCTACAGTTGTGGCCAATTGTTTTGAGAATTACAAAAATATTCGTTTTCACAAAGTTTGCTGCTAAACTGCTTTTAGATCTTTGTTTCAGTTGTTTCTGTGATGTAGTGAAATATAATTACACGCACTTCATACGTTTCAAAGGCTTTTATCGACAATTACATGACATTTATGCAAAGAGACAGTATTTGCAGTGTTGGCCCTTCTTTTTCAGGACCTCTGCAATTCGACTGGGCATGCTCTCAATCAACTTCTGGGCCAATTCCTGACTGATAGCAACCCATTCTTTCATAATCACTTCTTGGAGTTTGTCAGAATTAGTGGGTTTTTGTTTGTCCACCCGACTCCTGAGGATTGACCACAAGTTCTCAATGGGATTAAGATCTGGGGAGTTTCCAGGCCATGGACCCAAAATGTAAACGTTTTGGTCCCCGAGCCACTTAAGCAGCAACTTTTCCAATTTCCAATATTTATGTAATTCTCAAAACTTTTGGCCACGTCTGTACTGTGAGGGGGCACATATGAGTAGACCTGAGGGACTGAAACCCTGGGTAGAAAATAAAAGTCGGCATATAAGGACTGATTCACATACAGTATATCCGCTTTGTAGCATGCTCTGTGTAAGGTATTTAATCTATAATAAATGCAGTTTCATTGCTGTAAGCGTCATGCAAAATGCCACAAGGGGGCCCACTGAGACAAATGCTGCAGTATTTAAAGAATAGATAGCCAATTGATAGCTAGTGAATATAACTAAAATGGATAATAGGAAAGGGAATAAAGCATCAGTGCTGTATATCTGGTGCCTCGTCATTAAAGGGATATTCCCATCTTAGATTATCTTAAATTCAGAAGCCAAAACTACATCTTAACTTTTGACTAAACAGAGCTAATGCATGAAGGTCTGCACATATTTGGGGTTCCTATGTTTATTCCTTATCCATAAGCGGACATTTTACTAGTAATCAAGCTTTGTCAATTTACTATTTATTGCTGTTGCAGCTTAGCCACTGCATTGGTACCCTTGTACTCTAAGGCCTCTTTCACACGAACTAGTTTTCTGCGCGGGTGCAATGCGTGAGGTGAACGCATTGCACCCGCACTGAATCCGGACCAATTAATTTCTATGGGGCTGTGCACATGAGCAGTGATTTTCACGCATCACTTGTGCGTTGCGTGAAAATCGCAGCATGCTCCTCTTTGTGCGTTTTTGACGCAACGCTGGCCCCATAGAAGTGAATGGGGCTGCGTGAAAATTGCAAACATCCGCAAGCACGCACGGTTGCTAGGAGACTATCGGAATGGGGACCCGATAATTATTATTTTCCCTTGTAACATGGTTATAAGGGAAAATAATAGCATTCTTAATATAGAATGCTTAGTAAAATAGGGCTGGAGGGGTTAAAAAAAAAAATAATAATTTAACTCACCTTAATCCACTTGTTCGCGCAGCCCGACTTCTCTTCTGTCTTCATCTTTGCTGTGCACAGGAAAAGGACCTGTGGTGACGTCATTGCGCTCATTACATGGCCCGTCACATGACCCATCACCATGATGGTGGATCATGTGATGGACCATGTGATGAGCGCTGTGACGTCATCAAAGGTCCTTTACCCAGCTCCTGAAGAAAGAAGATAGAAGAGAAGCCGGGCTGCACGAACAAGTGGATTAAGGTGAGTTAAATTATTATTATTATTTTTTTAACCCTTCCAGCCCTAATTTACTATGCATTCTGTATTAAGAATGCTATTATTTTCCCTTATAACCATGTTATAAGGGAAAATAATACAATCTACACAACACCGATCCCAAACCCGAACTTCTGTGAAGAAGTTCGGGTTTGGGTACCAAACATGACGATTTTTCTCACGCGCGTGCAAAACGCATTAAAATATTTTGCACTCGCGTGGAAAAATCACGCATTTTCCCGCGATGCACTCGCATCTTATCCGGCCCAAAAACATGACGCCCGTGTGAAAGAGGCCTAACTGTGGATGAGGTGCAGTCAATAGATTTGACACTATTGAATGAAGCAGGCAGATGACAAGTGTGAGACAGTGACAGGTCTCACGCAGGTTGGAGGCAAGGAAGGGGTGGATAGTGCGGTCCACGCCCCTATTCCACCACAGGTGAGACCAGCTGGAGGTACTCAGCCTGGCATAAAGCACCTCCCAGAGTGTCAGCAAGATGGGAGTGTGTTACCTGTAGACAGAGGCCTGGAGGCTCTGTCTGTGTGGTCTCAGCTGGGCTAGGCTGAGGGACCACGAGGCTAAGTGACAGCCTGGAATTTGGGGGACGCAGTGACGCCTACGGTACAAGGGACACAAGGTCAGAGTCGGGAAGACTGCTGGACCACAATCCCCCAAAGGGACTTGCGTTTGCTACAGCCTGGAGGCTGCTGGGCTAGCTGAGAAGGCCGCAGGTTATGACCGTGTCTGAACAGCACTCTATAGGTGAGTCAGGGATTCTACTCTATGTTTAGTTAGAGCCCAGCCGGGCAGGTATTTGTTTTGTGTTATTGTTTGTTGCTGCTGGTGTTGCACAATAAATGCAAAGTTTGGACAGTATATCCGTGTCTGGAGAAGTAACCTGTGAACCCGGGGGAGAGCTAACCCCCCCCCCCCCCCCCACAAGGTTATATGGCCATTGTATGGAGTTCTGCCTCGTACAATGTTTTCATTCACTCACGGCCACCCACGACAGTCCTCCTGGAATAGTAGTCCTCACAGATGAGCTGTTTTTTCATAGTCCCATGGCCCTTGGAGTCAGAGCACATGAACGTACCCTTTATCCAGGCTTGCTAAGCTAACTCTCCCTAGAATGTTTTAGAGTTCCCCCTCCTGGCAGGAAGTAGGACTAGCCCACTCCCACCAAAAGGGGAGGAATGGAATGATAAGTTCCATGCCTAATACCAACAGGGGCAGACTGGGAACATAAAGTGACCCTGGAAAAAAAACTCTAATTGGTGTCATGTTGTAGGCTGGTACAAATTGACATAAGGTGGAGCAACGCAGGTAGGCATGGCCAACACAGGTAGAAGAGGGTCATCAATACCATAGGTCAGCACAAAATACCATCCAAGCAAAACAATAAACTACAGTGCAGCACAAAATAACTACCCAGAAGCTGCCATATTCTGTCCTCCTCCTCCAGTTATCTCCAATTGATATGGAGCAAGGGACTGAGAAGGTGAGATGCTGGCTACAGCACTAAGTCAGCCCTGTCTTCAGCATGCTGCCTGGTCTTTCAGTGCTCCCAAACATACAGGAGAATACCTTCCTACCTATCACATCCAGTAATGTGTCCGCTAAAGTAGACTCTGTTTTTCCTCATCTTCTCAATTCTGATCAGACCACCATGGCACATTTGCCACACAGATATCTGGGATTTCCAACATTTCCATCATCCTCCACCTTCTCCACAGACACTCCCTATCCTGATACCCATACTGTGTCATCCTGCTGTGCTACCCAATTCCCCCAAATACTATGTTGCAGAAAAAATTATGCTCCCAGGTGGTAATAATTCCCCACTACCGTGACCCCAGTAGTAACGGTGGCCCCAGTAGAAAAATGTCCACTGTAGTGTCCCCAGTAAAAATAATGCCCCTATAGTGCCTTCAGCAATAATATTTCTCCCTACTGTGGCTCTAACAGTAATGCCCCCTATAGTTCCCCCAGTATTAAAAATGCCCCATATTCCTCCCTATAGTGCCTCTACTGGTGCTCCCCAAGTGACCGAGGAAAGAAAAAAAAAAAGCCTTGTTCTGTGCCGCCGTCTGTAGTGCAGGCCATAGTCTTTTCTAGCATGCATCCTGAGATGCCTATCTCTCTTTGCCATTTGTATACTGCCTTATATATTGGCCTCTGGTCTATAAGGGCGAATTGCATAGCAGGGAGCCCTGTGCTCTGTGCCCTGTCATAGTAATAAACTGAAAACAGAGATACAGTTGAATTTAGGAGGGGAACCTGTGGCTGCCAACCAGGTTAAGTACCTGATGCTACCAGCGTTAGCCAACACTGAGACCACCAGATCATTTTGTACCTGGCTGTGGCGGTGTAGGTGGAAGTGGCGGTGGAGAAGGAGGAGGTAGCCTACACTGCTTTTTGGTTTTAAATTTATTTAAATTTTTTAAAATTAGGGTACACCCCAAAACATTGGCAAATATAACCCTCCAGTCGTTCTAAACACACGTTCAGACAATACACCGGCTGCAGGGCAGGCCAGCACCTCCAAAGCGTAAAGGGCAAGCTCAGGCCATGTGCCCAATTTGGAGACCCAGAAGTTGAAGGGGGCAGACCCGTCATTCAGTACGTGTAGGCATTTGCACACATACTACTCCACCATGTTGGTGAAATGCTGCCTCCTGCTAAGACGTCCCATATCAGCTGGTGGTGCGGGTTGTTGTGGCGTGCTGACAAAGCTTTTCCACATGTTGGCCATGCTAACCCTGCCTTCTGAGGTGCAGGCGGTGTCCCAGCTGCGTTGGTGACCTCTTCCTCGTCCTCTGCCTTCGCCTTGTGCTTCCACTGTGCTCCCGCTGTCAGGTGGGAATGCCACCAGCAGCGCATCTACCAGCGTGCGCTTGTACTCGCGCATCTTACGATCACGCTCCAGTGAGGGAATTAAGGACGGTACGTTGTCCTTGTAATGGGGATCCGGCAGCGTGGCCACCCAGTAATCAGCACAAGTTAGAATGTGGGCAACTCGGCGGTTGTTGCGGAGACATTGCAGTGTGTAATCGCTCATGTGTGCCAGGCTGCCCAGAGGCAACGAAAAGCTGTCCTCTGTGGGAGGTGTATTGTCTGTGTCCTCTGTATCCCCCCATCCACGCATCAGTGATGGCCATGAGCTGGTCTGGGTGCCACCCTGCTGTGAACATGGTTCCTCCACCTCCATCTCCTCCTCCTCATCCTCCAATTCCTCATCCTCCAGAACTGTGCCCTTGCTGGACAATTGAATACCTTGGGTTTGTGGGTGCAGGAACCCACCCTCGGAGCCACTTGGGAATGACTGGCCGGAAACCCTACGAAATGATCCCTCTTCCTCCTCCTCCTGTGCCACATCCTCTTCCATTATCGCCAGGAGCGTTTTTTCAAGGAGGCATAGAAGTGGGATAGTAACGCTGAGAACTGCGTTATCGGCACTGGCCATGTTGGTGGAGTACTCGAAACAGCGCAACAAAAAACACAGGTCTCGCATGGAGGCCCAGTCATTGGTGGTGAAGTGATGCTGTTCTGCCGAGCGACTCACCCGTGCATGCTGCAGCTGAAACTCCACTATCGCCTGCTGCTGCTCGCACAGTCTGGCCAGCATGTGCAAGGTGGAGTTCCACCTTGTGGGCAGGTCGCATATGAGGCGGTGAGCGGGAAGGCTTAAGTTACGCTGCAGCGCTGACAGGCGAGCAGCAGCAGGGTGAGAACGCCTAAAGCGCACACATACGGCCCGCACTTTATGCAGCAGCTCTGACATGTCGGGGTAATTTTTAAGGAATCTCTGCACCACCAAATTCAGCACATGCGCCAGGCAAGGGATGGGCGTCAAACCGGCTAGTCCCAGAGCTTTCGCCCATTATCGCACACCACCAGGCCGGGCTTGAGGCTGACTGGCACAAACCACTCATCAGTCTGTTGTTCAAGGCCCATCCACAGCTCCTGTGCGGTGTGGGGTTTGTCCCCCAAACAGATAAGTTTTAAAACTTCCTGCTGTCGTTTACCCCTGGCTGTGCTGAAGTTGGTGGGGAAGGTGTTACACTGACCGGATGAGGAGCTGGTAGAGGATGAGGAAGCAGAGTAGGAGGAGGAAGCAACAGGAGGCAAACTGAAGCGCCCTGCAATCCTCGAGGGGGAAGGACATGCGCCAAACTGCTATCCGCCTCAGGCCCAGTCGCCACTGCATTTACCCAGTGTGCTGTTATGGAGATATAACGGCCCTGACCGTGCTTACTGGTCCACGTATCCGTAGTCAGGTGCACCTTGCCACAGATGGCGTTGCGCAGTGCACACTTGATTTTGTCCTCTACTTGGTTGTGCAGGGAAGGGATGGCTCGCCTTGAAAAGTAGTGGCGGCTGGGCACGACGTACTGTGAGACAGCCACTGCCATAAGGCCTTTAAAACTATCCGTCTCCACCAGACGGAATGACAGCATTTCAAATGCCAGTAATTTAAAAATTCTGGCTTTCAGGGCTAGGGATCGCGGGTGGGTAGGGGGGAACTTCCTCTTCCTCTCCAGCGTTTGGGATATGGAGAGCTGAACGCTTGCATGGGACATTGTGGAGATGCTTATGTAACATCCTGAAGTATGTCACTAAACTTCTGTTCCAATGCTTCATAATGTTAGGTATATGCATAATGTCATCTGGTATAAGTTTGCATCATTTCCTCTACAATGTGTATTTTCCAGGTCTGTTGCATTGTATTTATGCTGTAATATTCATGTACACCAGCAGGTGGCAGCAGTATGTAGCAGAACCAAGCTAGTTAATAGACCTAGAATATACCATTCCAGGCTAGCTTCCCCCTATCTGAGGAGGAGTGGAATGTTCCCACATCCTACTTCAGTGGGAGGAAAAAAAGTTCTAGGTAGTGTATCAGCCACCCCCTGTTGGGGCAGGCTGCGTGAATAGGAGCTCCCAGAAAACAGGGATCCCAACCAAGGATTCAGGCCTTTGCTGAGGCCCAAAGCAACCTTCCCAGCCTGAGTTCCTTACCTCAGCTGGATGACAAAGAAAGCAGCCATCTTCAGAACTACTAGATCTCCAGGAAGAAACCACCATTCTCTGCGAGCAGTCCTGTAAGTACAGATTCCAGAACAAGGAGAAGATAAGTACCTCCATAGCTAGGCAGGCCCAAACAAAGCAGAACCCAAGACAGAGCAGAGGACAGATACCTGCCAGATTCTTAAAGGCGTATGTACCAGATGCAGAATATATATATAATTCCTACCACATATTGCCAATACCTGCTGGGATCCTAGACTATTGCTGTAACATTGTATGGATCTAAAGCTGCATATAACCACATCAAGTAAAGATAAGTTGGACCCTATTATCTGTGTGGATTTCCATCATTCCTCCATTACTCCTATTTACAACACTCAATTTTGTTGCATGTGAGCCGGGATACAGGAGTCCAGCCGTACTACAGGTAGGAGACACCGTTGACACTACACAGAGACAATATCCCCCTCTGGCATTCCTAACCTAGTACATGAGCTATATCATCTTAAAGGGCCCTTCTACAGTACCTGCGCAAGCTGCAACTGGCGTCACAAACTTATTTACACCTAAATCTGACCCACTGCATAGCAGCCCCAATGACCCAGTGTCCTGCTCATTGCACTTGGTGACCCAGGTGTTGGTGTTGCTGGCAGATCCTCTGTTTGCGGGGTGCCTGGTGGCACTGTCACTCCAGAGGTGGATGAAGAGGCCGCGACTGCAGCAGAAGAGGAAGCAGGAGGAGCCAGAGACCTTTCTTGGTTTTTGATGTGTCTACTCCACTGCAGCCCGTGCTTTGCACTTAAATGCCTGGTCATGCAGGTTCTGCTCAGGTTGAGAAAGTTTATGCCTCGCTTCAGGCTCTGATTGCACAGCGTGCAAACCACTCGTGTCTTGTCGTCAGCACATTGTCTGAAGAACTGCCACGCCAGGGAACTCCTTGGAGCTGGCTTTGGTGTGCTCGGTCCCTTGCTGCGGTGGGCAGTAGGAGGCGTACTGTCTAGAGGATGGCCACTCCGCTTTTGCACCCTGTTTTCTCTTCTGCTGTGCTGGTGGCTCTGTGCGACCACTGCCTCTTCCTCCGAACTACATCGGTCACTCGCATGACCTTGATTCCATGTGGGGTCGAGGACCTCATCGTCCTCCACATCATCTTTCACCCAGTCTTCACCCCTGCCCTCCTTGTAGGTCTGCACACTTTCGAAAGCCCCAGCAGTTGGCACCTGTGTTTCATCATCCGAGACGTGCTGCGATGGTCCTCCCATGTACTCATCTTGAAAAATAAGTGGTTGGGCATCGGTGCAATCAATCTCTTCCACTTCTGGGGAAGGGCTAGGTGGATGTCCCTGGGAAACCCTGTTAAAAGAGTCATAAAAAAGCAGAAGAGATTGCTGCATGACTTGGGGCTCAGACTGCTTGGCTGATTTGCAAGGGGGTGAGGTGAAAGACTGATGGACATCGGCTGCAGGTGCCAACTCTTTCAGCAGGAGACTGGGTGGGAGACAATGTGAAGGAACTGGATCCACTGTCAGCAACCCAATCTACTGTCGCCTGTACTTGTTTAGGCCTCACCATTCGTAGAGCAGCATTAGGCCCGACCAAATACTGCTGCAGGTTTTGTTGCCTACTCGCACCTGAGGAAGGGGTTTCACTTGTGCTTGTAGCTGGCACAGATCAACCACGTCCTCTCCCTGCAACAGGAGCTCTACCATCAGCACCACGACCTGGGCCACGTCCCTTGTTTGACGCTCTCCTGATATTTTTTTTAATTTAGGATCTTGCCCTAAATGGGTGTTTAATTAATAGTAGAATAGAACGACAGTATGTAAAGGATGTATCTCACACGGCCTGAACCAGACTAGGCCTCAATAAAAGATTTTATTGCCCAAAAAGGCTGTATTTCAAATGCCTAATTCAAACCCCTGTATGTAGAGGTAGTATCTCAGAGGGCCTGAACCTCTGTAGGCCTGAAGTAAATATATCTTTGCACAAAATGGCTGTATTTTAAATGCCTAATTCAAACCCCTGCATGTAGAGGTAGTATCTCAGAGGGCCTGAACCTCTGTAGGCATGCAGTAAATATATCTTTGCACAAAATGGCTGTATTTCAAATACCTAATTCAAAACCCTGTATGTAGAGGTGGTATCTCACATGGCCTGAACCTCTGTAGGCCTGAAGTAAATATATCTTAGCACAAAAAGTCTGTATTTCAAATGGCTGTATTTCAAATGCCTAATTCAAACCCCTGTATGTAGAGGTAGTATCTCAGAGGGCCTGAACCTCTGTAGGCATGCAGTAAATATATCTTTGCACAAAATGGCTGTATTTCAAATGCCTAATTAAAACCCCTGTATGTAGAGGTGGTATCTCACAGGGCCTGAACCTCTCTAGGCCTGAAGTAAATATATCTTTGCACAAAAAGGCTGTATTTCAAATGGCTGTATTTCAAATGCCTAATTCAAACTCCTGTATGTAGAGGTAGTATCTCAGAGGGCCTGAACCTCTGTAGGCCTGCAGTATATATATCTTTGCACAAAATGGCTGTATTTCAAATGCCTAATTCAAACCCCTGTATGTAGAGGGGATATCTCACAGGGCATGAACCAGTGTAGGCCTGAATTCAATATTTGTGCACCAAATGGCGCTATTTAAAATCTCTGAATGTAACCCAAATGTATTTAGGGTGTATCTCACAATGACATCTGCATCAAAGGTGCCAACTAAATTTTTTGTGCCCAAATGAGTGTTTGTTTAAAAACTGAATTTGACAGCAGTATATAAGCCTGTAATTTTACACGTGCTGATGTTGCAAGGCCTGAAAATAGTGTTTTTTGTCAAAAGAGTGTGCTTTTTTAAACCCCAGAAAATGATCGGTGTATTTCTACCCTAAATTGCACACTGACTAATACAGATGTTGTAGATTGCCCCAAAAAAGTCTTTTTTTGCTAACAGAATATGAAAGCTGTATATATTAAACTTGAATTTAACACTTGCAGATCTGGAAAATCCAGATGTTGTAGTTTGCCCAAAAAAAATGGTTATTTGCAATGTCCCAAAAGCTCAGATGCAGTGCTGGTGCACTGAGCATGCATAAAATGGCCGCTGCCGCCGCCACCCACCTAACTAACAGAATTCTAAAAGTTAGTATTTTTTGGTCAATGAGCTCACGGCAGGATAAAACGATAGTGCCCTGCACCCACACAACTATTTGTCTGTAGATTGCTGAGTTAGATTCTTTCCTATTCTCTCCCTGAAATCACAAGTCCAGCAGCATCCTCTCCCTACACTTGTAACAGCAGAGTGACGTGCAGCGCTATGTGACTCAAGCTTATATAGAGCCTGGGTCACATGCTGCTCTGGCCAATCACAGCCATGCCATTAGTAGGCATGGCTGTGATGGCCTCTTGGGGTAAGTAGTATGACGCTTGTTGATTGGCTGCTGTGCAGCCTTTCAAAAAGAGCCAAGAAACCGCCGAACACCAAACCCGGACCCAAACTTTTACGGAAAAGTTCGGGTTCGGGTCCGGGGTCCAAAAATCCTAAAGTTCGGTACGAACCAGAACTTTACAGTTCGGGTTCGCTCAACCCTAATCAGGACTATCCAAATTGCATAAGAAACAGCATGGGAACGATATACTGTACATAAGGGACGAATCTACATGAGCATATCTGTTAAAAACCATAGTAATCCTAGAAACCTTTTTAAAGGGAACCTGTTACAGAAATTTTGTGTATAGAGCTGAGGACATGGGTTGCTAGATGGAAGCTAGCACATCCGCAATACCCAGTCCCCATAGCTCTGTGTGCTTTTATTGTGTAAAAAAAACTATTTTATACATATGCAAATTAACCTGAGATGAGTCCTGTCCCTGACTCATCTCAGGGACAGGACTCATCTCAGGTTAATTTGCATATGTATAAAATTGTTTTTTTTACACAATAAAAGCACACAGAGCTATGGGGACTGGATATTGCGGATGTGCTAGCGGCCATCTAGCAAACCATGTCCTCAGCTCTATACACAAAATCCCGGTGACAGGTTCTCTTTAAGGGTTGGTTGAAGCTGCTGAAAATGAAAAAACATAAAAAAAAGAATTACAGTTTTTATGGTATAAATAAAGTCCTATCGTACTACTATGCTGTTAAAAAATGTATTTGCTTTGAAGCATACATGCGTACATCTAAAGACATGATAACCAGTGATAAGCGGCAGGGGCAATATTCGAATTTGCGATATTTCGCAAATATTTGGTCGAATATTCGTCATATATTCGAGAATTCTAAAATTCATGATCTCCACTCATTATTTTCTTGATTGCGATACAAAATTTGCGATCAACACTATTACTAAAGTCAAAGATATTGCAGCCTTCACATTGGCCCACAAGCAAGAAGAAGTTAGGGATCATGGGTAGGGATGAGCGAACCCGAACTGTATAGCCTCTATAGCCTCTATATAAGCTTGGGTCACGTAGCGCTGCACGTCACTCTGCTGATTCAAGCATAGGGAGAGGTTGCTGCTGCGACGTTAGGGCGAGATTAGGCAGATTAACTCCTCCAAAAGACTTAATTCAGTGATCGATCTCCAGCTGTGGATCATTGAAGTGCTGATATTGAATTGCTCACTTTTTTTTGGCTGCCCAGAGCGTTTTTATATCACTTTTTTCTGGGGTGATCGGCGGCCATTTTGTGGCTTGTGGTGCGCCAGCACAAGCTACCACCAAGTGCATTTAACCATCAATAGTGTGGTTATTTTTTGGCCATATACTACATCAGGTGCAGGCTGAGCCTGTGTCACCCAAGTGCATTTAACCATCAACAGTGTGGTTATTTTTTGGCCATATACTACATCAGGTGCAGGCTGAGCCTGTGTCACCCAAGTGCATTTAACCATCAACAGTGTGGTTATTTTTTGGCCATATACTACATCAGGTGCAGGCTGAGCCTGTGTCACCCAAGTGCATTTAACCATCAATAGTGTGGTTATTTTTTGCTATATCCTACATCAGGTGCAGGCTGAGCCTGTGTCACCCAAGTGCATTTAACCATCAACAGTGTGGTTATTTTTTGGCCATATACTACATCAGGTGCAGGCTGAGCCTGTGTCACCCAAGTGCATTTAACCATCAACAGTGTGGTTATTTTTTGGCCATATACTACATCAGGTGCAGGCTGAGCCTGTGTCACCCAAGTGCATTTAACCATCAATAGTGTGGTTATTTTTGGGCCATATACTACATCAGGGGCAAGTTGAGCCTGTTACCCAGCACCTAAATAATAGACCTGACATTTATATTCCTCCAAATCAGTACTGTTTTAGCTGGTCAAGTTATTTGTAGTGACCGTAAAAGCACAGTTTTTGTTCTGGGTTGAAAAACTATTCCCAAATTTGCCATTCTCAAAATTAGTAGTTTCTGCTATATCAGGCCTACTTTAAATCTATCCCAAAAATGATATCTTAGATTGAAGGTGCTGATAGTGTCATTCTGAAAAACTTAACACACACGCTACAGTGCAGATACAAGTCTAATTCTGTGATTAAAGGTATATCTGTCACACAGCGCGTAAAAAATAGGCCTCACATTTATATTCAACCAAATCTGTACTGTTTTAGCTGGTCAAATTATTTGTAGTGACCGTAAAAGCACAGTTTTTGTTCTGGGTTGAAAAACTATTCCCAAATTTGCCATTCTCAAAATTTGTAGTTTCTGCTATATCAGGCCTACTTTAAATCTATCCCAAAAAGGATATCTTAGATTCAAGGTGCTGATAGTGTCATTCTGAAAAACTTAACACACACGCTACAGTGCAGATACAAGTCTAATTCTGTGATTAAAGGTATATCTGTCACACAGGGCGTAAAAAATAGGCCTGACATTTCTATTCAACCAAATCTGTACTGTTTTAGCTGGTCAAATTATTTGTAGTGACCTTAATAGCACAGTTTTTGTTCTGGGTTGAAAAACTATTCCCAAATTTGCCATTCTCAAAATTAGTAGTTTCTGCTATATCAGGCCTACTTTAAATCTATCCCAAAAAGGATATCTTAGATTGAAGGTGCTGATAGTGTCATTCTGAAAAACTTAACACACACACTACAGTGCAGATACAAGTCTAATTCTGTGATTAAAGGTATATCTGTCACACAGCGCGTAAAAAATAGGCCTCACATTTATATTCAACCAAATCTGTACTGTTTTAGCTGGTCAAATTATTTGTAGTGACCGTAAAAGCACAGTTTTTGTTCTGGGTTGAAAAACTATTCCCAAATTTGCCATTCTCTAAATTAGTAGTTTCTGCTATATCAGGCCTACTTTAAATCTATCCCAAAAAAAGATATCTTAGATTCAAGGTGCTGATAGTGTCATTCTGAAAAACTTAACACACACGCTACAGTGCAGATACAATTTATATTCAACCAAATCTGTCATTACTTGTGTGCCTGTATTAGTGTAATACGGTACCTAAATAGATAGCCAGACAGTGTTAGGCTACTTTCACACTAGCGTTCGGAGCGGATCCGTCTGATGTTTCATCAGACGGATCCGCTCCGATAATGCAGACGTTCGCATCCGTTCAGAACGGATGCGTCTGCATTAAAACTTAGAAAATTTTCTAAGTGTGAAAGTTGTCTGAGCGGAACCGTTCAGACTTTACATTGTAAGTCAATGGGGAACGGATCCGCTTGAAGATTGAGACATATGGTGTCATCTTCAAGCGGATCCGCCCCCATTGACTTACATTGTAAGTCTGGACGGATCCGCTCGCCTCCGCACGGCCAGGCGGACACCCGAACGCTGCAAGCAGCGTTCAGGTGTCCGCTCACTGAGCGGAGCGGAGGCTGAGCGCTGGCAGGCGGATGCATTCTCAGTGGATCCGCCTCCACTGAGAATGCATTGGGGCCAGACGGATGCGTTCGGGACCGCTCGTGAGCCCCTTCAAACGGAGCGCACGAGCGGACACCCGAACGCTAGTGTGAAAGTAGCCTTAGGTGTCTGTAAAAAAAGGCCTGAATTTTAATTCAATACATTGGCCCGAATAATATTTTTCTTATTGTGGTGAACGGTAACAATGAGGAAGACAACTAGTAAGGGACGCGGACGTGGACATGGTCGTGGTGGTGTTAGTGGACCCTCTGGTGCTGGGAGAGGACGTGGCCGTTCTGCCACAGCCACACGTCCTAGTGTACCAACTACCTCAGGTCCCAGTAGCCGCCAGAATTTACAGGGATATTTGGTGGGGCCCAATGCCGTTCTAAGGATGGTAAGGCCTGAGCAGGTACAGGCATTAGTCAATTGGGTGGCCGACAGTGCATCCAGCACGTTCACATTATCTCCCACCCAGTCTTCTGCAGAAAGCGCACAGATGGCGCATGAAAACCAGTCTGTCACATCACCCCCATGCATATCAGGGAAACTGTCTGAGCCTCAAGTTATGCAGCAGTCTCTTATGCTGTTTGAAGACTCTGCTGCCAGGGTTTCCCAAGGGCATCCACCTAGCCCTTCCCCAGGGGTGGAAGAGATAGAATGCACTAACGCACAACCACTTATTTTTCCTGATGATGAGGACATGGGAATACCACCTCAGCACGTCTCTGATGATGACGAAACACAGGTGCCAACTGCTGCGTCTTTCTGCAGTGTGCAGACTGAACAGGAGGTCAGGGATCAAGACTGGGTGGAAGACGATGCAGGGGACGATGAGGTCCTAGACCCCACATGGAATGAAGGTCGTGCCACTGACTTTCACAGTTCGGAGGAAGAGGCAGTGGTGAGACCGAGCCAACAGCGTAGCAAAAGAGGGAGCAGTGGGCAAAATCAGAACACCCGCCGCCAAGAGAATCCGCCTGCTACTGACCACCGCCATCTGGGACCGAGCACCCCAAAGGCAGCTTCAAGGAGTTCCCTTTCATGGCACTTCTTCAAACAATGTGCTGACGACAAGACCCGAGGCTCCCCCTGCTACCTCTTCTGCTGCTGCCGCCTCAGCCTCTTCTGCTGCTGCCGCCGCCTCGGCCTCTTCCTCCGCCTCTGGAGGAACGTTGGCACCTGCCGCCCAGCAAACATGGGATGTACCACCAACACCACCACCTGCGTCACCAAGCATCTCAACCATGTCACACGGCAGCGTTCAGCTCTCCATCTCACAAACATTTGAGAGAAAGCGTAAATTCCCACCTAGCCACCCTCGATCCCTGGCCCTGAATGCCAGCATTTCTAAACTACTGGCCAAATGCTGTCATTTAGGCTGGTGGACACAGACAGCTTCAAACAGCTCATGTCGCTTGCTGTCCCACAGTATGTTGTTCCCAGCCGGCACTACTTCTCCAAGAGAGCCGTGCCTTCCCTGCACAACCAAGTGTCCGATAAAATCAAATGTGCACTGCGCAACGCCATCTGTGGCAAGGTCCACCTAACCACAGATACGTGGACCAGTAAGCACGGCCAGGAACGCTATATCTTTCTAACTGCACACTGGGTAAATGTAGTGGCGGCTGGGCCCCAGGCGGAGAGCTGTTTGGCGCACGTCCTTCCGCCGCCAAGGATCGCAGGGCAACATTCTTTGCCTCCTGTCTCCTCCTCCTCCTACTCAGCTTCCTCCTCCTCTTCTTCCACCTGCTCATCCAGTCAGCCACACACCTTCACCACCAACTTCAGCACAGCCCGGGGTAAACGTCAGCAGGCCGTTCTAAAACTCATATGTTTGGGGGACAGGCCCCACACCGCACAGGAGTTGTGGCGGGGTATAGAACAACAGACCGACGAGTGGTTGCTGCCGGTGAGCCTCAAGCCCGGCCTGGTGGTGTGCGATAATGGGCGAAATCTCGTTGCAGCTCTGGGACTAGCCGGTTTGACGCACATCCCTTGCCTGGCGCATGTGCTGAATTTGGTGGTGCAGAAGTTCATTCGCAACTACCCCGACATGTCAGAGCTGCTGCATAAAGTGCGGGCCGTCTGTTCGCGCTTCCGGCGTTCACACCCTGCTGCTGCACGCCTGTCTGCGCTACAGCGTAACTTCGGCCTTCCCGCTCACCGCCTCATATGCGATATGCCCACCAGGTGGAACTCCACCTTGCACATGCTGGACAGACTGTGCGAGCAGCAGCAGGCCATAGTGGAGTTTCAGCTGCAGCACGCACGGGTCAGTCGCACTGCGGAACAGCACCACTTCACCACCAATGACTGGGCCTCCATGTGAGACCTGTGTGCCCTGTTGCGCTGTTTCGAGTACTCCACCAACATGGCCAGTGGCGATGACGCCGTTATCAGCGTTACAATACCACTTCTATGTCTCCTTGAGAAAACACTTAGGGTCGATGATGGAAGAGGAGGTGGCCCAGGAGGAAGAGGAGGAAGAGGGGTCATTTTTAGCACTTTCAGGCCAGTCTCTTCGGAGTGACTCAGAGGGAGGTTTTTTGCAACACCAGAGGCCAGGTACAAACGTGGCCAGACAGGGCCCACTACTGGAGGACGAGGAGGACGAGGATGATGAGGAGGAGGTGGAGGAGGATGAGGATGAAGCATGTTCACAGCGGGGTGGCACCCAAAGCAGCTCGGGCCCATCACTGGTGCGTGGCTGGGGGGAAACACAGGACGATGACGATAGGCCTCCCACAGAGGACAACTTGTCCTTACCTCTGGGCAGCCTGGCACACATGAGCGACTACATGCTGCAGTGCCTGTGCAACGACAGCAGAGTTGCCCACATTTTAACGTATGCGGACTACTGGGTTGCCACCCTGCTGGATCCCCGGTACAAAGACAATGTCCCCACCTTACTTCCTACACTGGAGTGTGATAGGAAGATGCGCGAGTACAAGCGCACGTTGGTAGACGCTCTACTGAGAGCATTCCCAAATGTCACAGGGGAACCAGTGGAAGCCCAAGGCGAAGGCAGAGGAGGAGCAAGAGGTCGCCAACGCAGCTGTGTCACGGCCAGCTCCTCTGAGGGCAGGGTTAGCATGGCAGAGATGTGGAAAAGTTTTGTCACCACGCCACAGCTAACTGCACCACCACCTGATACGGAACGTGTTAGCAGGAGGCAACATTTCACTAACATGGTGGAACAGTACCTGTGCACACCCCTCCACGTACTGACTGATGGTTCAGCCCCATTCAACTTCTGGGTCTCCAAATTGTCCACGTGGCCAGAACTAGCCTTTTATGCCTTGGAGGTGCTGGCCTGCCCGGGGGCCAGCGTTTTGTCTGAACGTGTATTCAGCACGGCAGGGGGCGTCATTACAGACAAACGCAGCCGACTGTCTACAGCCAATGTGGACAAGCTGACGTTCATAAAAATGAACCAGGCATAGATCCCACAGGACCTGTCCATCCCTTGTGCAGATTAGACATTAACTACCTCCCCTTAACAATATATTATTGTACTCCAGGGCACTTCCTCATTCAATCCTATTTTTTTTTTCATTTTACCATTATATTGCGGGGCAACCCAAAGTTGAAGGAACCTCTCCTCTGTCTGGGTGCCGGGGCCTAAATGTGTGACAGTGGCCTGTTCCAGTGGTGGGTGACGTTAAGCCTGATTCTCTGCTATGACATGAAGACTGATTCTGTGCTGACATGAAGCCAGATTCTCTGTTACGGGACCTCTCTCCTCTGTCTGGGTGCCTGGGCCTAAATATGTGACAGTGGCCTGTTCCAGTGGTGGGTGACGTGAAGCCTGATTCTCTGCTATGACATGAAGACTGATTCTCTGCTGACATGAAGCCTGAATCTCTGTTATGGGACCTCTCTCCTCTGCCTGGGTGCCCTGGCCTAAATTTGTGACAGTGGCCTGTTCCAGTGGTGGGTGACGTGAAGCCTGATTCTTTGCTATGACATGAAGACTGATTCTCTGCTGACATGAAGCCTGAATCTCTGTTATGGGATCTCTCTCCTCTGCCTGGGTGCCTGGGCCTAAATATGTGACAGTGGCCTGTTCCAGTGGTGAGTGACGTGAACACTGATTCTCTGCTATGACATGAAGACTGATTCTGTGCTGACATGAAGCCAGATTCTCTGTTACGGGACCTCTCTCCTCTGCCTGGGTGCCTGGGCCTAAATATGTGACAGTGGCCTGTTCCAGTGGTGGGTGACGTGAAGCCTGATTCTCTGCTATGACATGAAGACTGATTCTCTGCTGACATGAAGCCTGAATCTCTGTTATGGGACCTCTCTCCTCTGCCTGGGTGCCTGGGCCTAAATATGTGACAGTGGCCTGTTCCAGTGGTGGGTGACGTGAAGCCTGATTCTCTGCTATGACATGCAGACTGATTCTCTGCTGACATGAAACCAGATTCTCTGTTATGGGACCTCTCTCCTCTGCCTGGGTGCCTGGGCCTAAATATCTGACAATGGACTGTTCCAGTGTTGGGTGACGTAAAGCCTGATTCTCTGCTATGACATGCAGACTGATTCTCTGCTGACATGAAGCCAGATTCTCTGTTACGGGACCTCTCTCCTCTGCCTTGGTGCCGGGGCCTAAATATATGACAATGGACTGTTACAGTGGTGGGTGACGTGAAGCCAGATTCTCTGTTATGGCATGAAGACTGATTCTCTGCTGATGTGAAGCCAGATTCTCTGCTATGGGACCTCTCTCCAATTGATATTGGTTTATTTTTATATATTTTATTTTTATTTTAATTCATTTCCCTATCCACATTTGTTTGCAGGGGATTTACCTACATGTTGCTGCCTTTTGCAGCCCTCTAGCTCTTTCCTGGGCTGTTTTACAGCCTTTTTAGTGCCGAAAAGTTCGGGTCCCCATTGACTTCAATGGGGTTCGGGACGAAGTTCGGGTCGAACCCGAACATTTCCGGGAAGTTCGGCCGAACTTCTCGAACCCGAACATCCAGGTGTTCGCTCAACTCATGGGTACTGATGAAAATTTTTTTTGTATATTCGCGATTACGAAGATATAGCACTATATTCTAGATATTTGCGAATTTTCGAAGTGCCTATATTCGCGATAAAAATTCACGATTAGAATATTCGCTATCAACACTAATGATAACCACTTGCTAACACAATGTTATATACGTGCCTTTATCAACCACTTAACTATTTGGCTCCTATACATCCTTTCTACTGACATCCTCACCATTATCATGGGGGACCCACTCCATTCAGCTGCCTCCAAACTCCTATCTCTAACTTACTCTTTTGGCCTCTCACAATTGGTCCTCCACAGCCACCCATAAAGATGGACACTCACTTGATGTTATCTTTGCCGACATGTGCTCTGTATCGGATCTTTAAAATTCTCCTTCACTCCTCTCTGACCTCAATCTACTGACAGTACAATCTCACCTTTCTGACCTATTATCGCTTTAACCGCCCCACCAGCCCATCACACCGTATCCCACAAACTCAACACAACATCACTATCCCTAGCACACAAACCAGAAAAGCTTGTAGACAAGCTTGTAGAGCTGCAGAACGATGCTGGTAGTAAACACACTCCAAGCAAGACTTCATCACATATAAACAAGCAGGTCCGAATTTTAGGTCTGTACTAGTGCTGATCGAGCATGATCGGCCGAACACCAGTTCGGCTCAAGCATTCTGATGCTCGGCACATGGCGAATAACCCATGTCCTCGAGCGCAATGCTCGAATCTCCTCCCGGCACGTTTGTTGGCTGCCACGCAGGTAAGTGCTGCCCTTCACTGCAATGCTGTAGCCATGTTGGTTACTGGCATAACAGTGATTGGCTGGCCGGAACACGTCATATCTAGAATATAGTGCTATATCTTCGTAATTGCAAATATACTAGATTTTTTTTCATCAGTACCCAAAAATCCCTCACTGCCTCTTGCTTGTGGGCCAATGAGAAGGTTGTAGTATCTTTGACTTTAGGAGTAGTGTTGATCGCGAATATTGTATTGCAAATTTTTATCGCAAATTTTCAGATTGCCGATTTTCGCAATCAGGAAAATAATGACTGGAGATCACGAATTCTCGAATTCTTGAATATATGACAAATATATTTGCCCAAATATTTGCAAAATATCGATGCCAAGGATTGCGGGCCCTAATTCCATCAGGGTTTCCGCCACCACCTACATTAGGGGCTTCAACCCCCACTTCTCGTCCTCCTCCTCCACTTCCACCTCAGAATTATCCTCTTGCAGCACCAGTCAGCCATCAGTCGGTAGCTGGAAGCAGTGTAGCACTGCAGTGGGGAAGGGACAACAAGCTGTGCTTAAGCTGATCTGCTTAGGTGACAAACAGCACACTGCCGCAAAGCTTTGGCAGGGGATAAGAGACCACTCAACCTAGAACCAGGCATGGTTGTGTCTGATAATGGCCGTAACTTGGTGGCTGCTTTAGAGCTCGGCAAAATCACACACATTCCATGCCTAGCCCACGTCTTCAACTAAGCGGATTCTCAAAACCTACCCCAACTTGCCAGAGCTACTGGTGAAGGTCCGGCGCGTGTGTGGCCATTTCTGCAAGTCATCGACAGCTTCTGCCGGTCTGTCAACGCTGCAGCAGTGCTTACAATTGCCAGCTCACCGACTGTTGTGCGACGTGAGCACGTGCTGGAACTCCACGTTCCACATGTTGGCCAGGCTTTGTGAGCAGCAGAGGGCAGTAGTGGAATACCAGCTGCAACATGGTCGTTGCCTTTCCAGTCAGCTTCCGCTGTTCACAAGCGAGGAGTGGGCATGGATGTCTGACCTCTGGGAGGTTTTAAGAAACTTTGAGGAATCAACACAGATGGTGAGCGGCTATAACACTATTATCAGCGTCACCATCCCACTTCTGTGTCTACTCAAACGCTCGCTGCTCACAATTAAGGCCGACGCTTTGCATGTGGAAGAGGTGGAAATGGGGGAAGGCATTACACAGTGTGATAGCCAGACCACCCTCAGTTCGTCTTCTCAGCGCAAATTGGATGATGATGATGAGGAGGAGGAGGAGGAGAAGCAGGAGACTGTTGCCTCCACTACAGTAGGTAGTACCCATGGAAGTTTAATTTCATCTGTTCAGCATGGATGGGCAGAAGAGGAGGAAGAGGATGAGAAGATTGAGAGTCATCCTCCTGATGACGACAGCGAAGTCTTGCCTGTTGGGACTCTGGCACACAGGGCTGACTTTATGTTAGGCTGCCTTTCCCGTGACCCACGCGATTTACGCATTTTGGACAACACCGATTACTGGTTGTTCACCCTTCTTGAACCCCGCTACAAATAGAACTTCTCCAAAGTCTGGGACAGTTTCATGACACCCCGCCAGCACCCTCACCCTGATGCGCGGCCTAGTGTCACAAGGAGGGAAAAATTTTGGAAGATGGTGAAGGAATACGTAGCAGACTGTGTCAGCGTCCTCAATGATCCCTCTGTGCCTTCCAACTACTGGGTGTCCAAGCTGGCCACATGGCATGAACTTACGCCTTGGAGGTGCTGGCCTTCCCTGCCACCAGCGTTTTGTCAGAGCGGGTATTTAGTGCTGCTGGGGGCATAATAACTGTTAAGCGCATCCGTCTGTCAACTGAAAATGCTGACAGGTTGACATAATGGTAATTTAAATGTGTTTTTTATAATGTACTGAATACACTGTATTCCCATGTACCACTTCCACCACAAAAAAAGGTATATGCTTCAATCTTCCTTTTCTCGTCCTCCTCCTCCTCCTCCATCATAACAACATGCTTATTAGTCTGCCCTCGCTCCTAATGTTGTAGAGGGTCAGGTCTCCTGCAGGCCCTCACATATAATGTTTTAGAGGATCAGCTCACCAGCATGCCCTCATCTACAATCTTTTAGAGGGCCAGCTCACCAGCAGGCCCTCACCTACAATCTTTTAGAGGGCCAGCTCACCTGCAGGCCCTCGCATATAATGTTTTACAGGGTCAGCTCACCAGCAGGCCCTCACCTACTTTTTTTTAGTGGGTCAGCTCACCAGCAGGCCCTCGCATCTAATGTTTTACAGGTCAGATTACCAGCAGGCCCTCACCTACAATCTTTTACAGGGTCAGCTCACCAGCAGGCCCTCACCTACAATCTTTTAGAGGTCAGCTCACCAGCAGGCCGTCGCATATAATGTTTTTAAGTGTCAGCTCACCAGCAGGCCCTCAACCATAATGTTTTACAGGGTCAGCTCACCAGCAGGCCCTTGCCCATAATTTTTTCAATGGTTAGCTAAGCAGCAGGCACTCGCCCCTAATGTTTTAGAGAGTCAGCTCTGCAGCAGAACCTCACCCCTGATATTTTTAGATGGTCAGCGCAGCAGCAGGCACTCGCCTGTAATGTTTTAGAGGGTCACCAGCAGCCCATCAATCAACATTTTTCAAGGGTGTATGATGCCCTCCTTTATGTGTACTAAAGGGTGTATTGGAGTGCCCGTTCCTTGTAATTTTTGGAAGCCCTTTCACTTAGTTCTTAGGCTTTATGAGTGTACCTGAGCAATTGTACCACAATGTGAATGAGGCCCTCCTTTCTGTGATATACAGGTTGTATCGGAGTGCCTCTTCCTTGTAATTTTTGGCAACACTTGCACTTTATATACAAGTATATTTACAGGAAAAAATGTTTCCTAACAATTTTTCCTCTAAAATCGGTTTTGTGCGTATTATTGTCAGTCTGTAAAAGTGGCATACTACTCGGACAACATCGTTCCCAGCAGCGACCTGAGAGTCCAAGATGCATCCAGACATCCTCCCCATGCTGTTCCCAAACCATTTCGGTGATGTTTCCATCAATTTCTGACCTTTTCCTATGAACCAGACTCCCTCCCCTCTTCAGAGCAGGGGGTGCCTGGTTTAATGCTCGGGTGCTTGGGAGAGCACCTGAGCATCCCGAAGTGTTCGGCCCGAGCACCCGAACACCCGAGATCTTTGGTGCTCGATCAACACTTGTCTGTACACGCCTCATCAAAACAGAAATACATCATTACTCTAATTTCTTCTTTGTCACAAAACTCCAAACAATAATTGAATACTTTTTACTCCTTACTCCATCCTCTTTGCTTCATACTTTAAAGGGGTTGTCCGGGTTCAGAGCTGAACACGGACATACCCCTATTTTCACCCAGGCAGCCCCCCTGAGGCTAGCATCGGATAGGGATTATTCAGATGACAGAAACCCTTTAACCTATCACTAACCATTGGTATCTTTCCTTCTTCTTTTAAACATGTCACAATCACAACCATACTTAAGATGTTTTCCCTTGACCCCTCTTTATCTGGCTGTAGTAGCATCTTGCTACTCCATTCACATTAGAAGGTGTAGAACATATCCACCTTGAATGGTCCTCTCACCCCTCATCCCACTATTTGACCAGCTACAATCTGGCTTCCAGCCCCATAACTCCACTGAAACTTCCCTATGAAAACTCACCAATGACCTGCTAGCTGCCAAATCTAAATGTCATTAATCTTTCTTGACCTGCCCTCTATCTTTGTCACAGTTGACCACTACCTCCTGTTAAAACATCTTGCATCCCCTGTCATCAGAGACCTGGCCCTCTCCTGGATCTCCTTATACCTCATCAACCAAAAATTCACTTCCTCATGCGCTCTCTGTGTCAATGTCCATCAAAGCTCTGTCCTGGGACTCATACTCTTTGGCCTGATGCAGGTCATAGCATACCATGGCTTTCTATATCACTTTTATGCTGCTGACACTCAAATTTACCTGTTACGAACCAGCGCGTGTGAAGCCACTGTGCCACATGACTAACCTTCTCTAAAGGCATGGTCTAAGTGAACCCCTCTTTCTTCACACAACCCATGATGGTAGGGATAGACTTTCTGAGGGGAACACCAGATTGCTATCTCTTCAGGAGTATTGGTAGACGAGGCAGCTGGTTCAGGCGGACCAGGGGATACCAAGTGCAAGGTACCAGAGGTACAGCTGTAATCAGCAGGCTGAGTTGTATCCAGGAGCGACAGTGCAGTGCCGAAGTATGAGCCAGAGACAAAGTCAAACAAGCATAGGGTGAGGGCAGGTGGCACAGCTACAGGTTAGGAAATCTGGGTCATTAACAGGAGTCGAGACAGAGCAGGTAAGGATCAAACAGGTAGTGGAGTTTAGAAACACAAGCACGGGTCAGGTATACAGGAACACCAGCACAGACACCAGTATCCTTTGCAGGACACAAGAACCTTAGAAACTCAGGCACCTGGGAAGGGGGCTGGACCACTTATATATGTGCAGGAGGGCTAAGATTGGTCAGCACTGTCACATGTGCTAAACCCATAAATCACAGCAAGTGACATGTGCCAACCCTTAAGGAAGTGCTACAGGGGACAGGCTGGAAAGCATGCTGTGCCCAGGGCTAGAAAGAAACTGTGGAGCAATTTCCTGGATGGATTATGCCTGCAAAGACCAAGCCCAGGACTGCAGTGGTGAATGGAGAAACACTGGTAGCTGATCACTGCCAAACACGGAGCCGGAAACCACGGCGGTAAGTAGGAGAACATTGGTGGTCAGCAACCACTGTTACATTACTTCTCCTGCCTAGATGTCAGTTCCCTGCTATCCAAACCCCAAGAGTGTTTATCCATTATATATTCCTTTATCTCCTCCTGCTTTTTAAAATTCAGCATGTAGATAATATAATTCCTCATCTTTCCCTATTTTACACAGTTCCTCCACCAGGAGTTAATTAAAATGCTAGTTTATGTCCTCCTCGTCTTCCACCTGGACTACTGCAACATTCTCCTCCCATCTAACACTCTTGAACCCCTACAATCCACCGTCAACTTTGTTGCCTGGTTAATCCACCTCTCCCGACATTTCTATTCCACCTCTTCCCTCCGCCAACCACTTCACTGGCTCCCCATTGCCAAGTGATTTCAGTTCAAATTACTAACAATAACATACAAGGCTGTCCACAATATGTACCCTGCTTACATTTCTGACCTACTCTCCCAAAAGATCCTCGCCTGTAATTTGCCATCATCACAAAACCTCCTTCTTTGTTCTCTTCTTGTCTGCTCCTTACACAATCGTTTACATGATTTCTCACATGTATCTCCCAAACTCTGAAACTCACTACCCTTTCTCCCCAACACCAAAACATTCTAAAGCTACCTGAAAACTCACCTCTTCAGAAAAGCCTACAACCTACAATAACCCTGCGCCCACTACACTACCATATGAACAACTTTTATCCTCGCCTACTCTCTCCCTCCCTTTTCCTTGTAGAATGTTTGCCCTGAACTGCAGGGTCCTCTATTCTTCTGTACCAGTCTGTTAATAAGTTAATGTTTATTGTACTTGTGTTTTTGTCATGCATTTATGCTCCTTTTAAAATGTACAGCAGGAATTAATGCCACTTCAAAATAAATAATAATGCTAATTTTTGAATAGATAGTTGCAACTGGAATATGCCGATCAGATGACCATGTAAAGGAAGGATTAATGAAAGACAGAAAGTATCCAGTCATTTTGGGTCATGAAGGTGCCGGTATAGTAGAGAGTGTTGGGGATGGAGTAACTACTGTCAAGCCGGGTAAGTCCCAGAAAATGAGGGTCGGGTCCCAACCAATCAAGCATCAAAATTTAAGCCCTAGAAAACCCCTTAGAGTATTGCTTATTTAAAGGGGTTGGCCACTTTCTAGTTACTGCTGACTGTTGTTTGTGAGATGATTATATGGCACTAATATAGTCATTGTTGAAATTCTGCACCATTTTCTACATGTCATAAGGTATGCACGCTTGTTTACAAAGTTTTTTGTGCTGTCCACACAGAGGTCCTGTCCATAAGATGGCTGCTGATGGAGGGTCATGTGACCAGGAAAATCACCTGCATGTGATATCTCCTCAGAGTTTAATGTAGATGCAATATGTTTGAACAGAAAATACATCACATGGAGGTGATTTTCCTGGTCACATGACCCTCCATCAGCGGCCATCTTATGGACAGGATCCCTGTGTGGACAGCACAAAAGACTTTGTAAACAAGTGGGCATACCTTATGAAATATAGAAAATGGCACAGAATTTCAACAAAAGCTATATTAGTAAGTGTCATATAATCATCTCACAAACACATTGGTCAACAGTACCCAGAAAGTGACCAACCCCTTTAAGTTTAAGTGGGACATTCACTGATATTTCTTTCACAATAAAACAGATACTGTATTTATTAACTCTAACTACTGTTGCAGGCATATTGGCCAGGGGGATCCTACACAGTCTTTTAGGATCCATTTCAAAATGAAAATGTTATGCCCCCTGTAACAACAAAGGTCATAACACCAATGTGAACAGAGTCTACTTGGTTAGCCTATGTTCTTACATTCAGAATAAAGCCACATGTGCCACAGTTTGTTGCAGAAATCTCATTGAGTGTCCCATTCACCTGAATGAAGAATGCAGAAATTCATGTGCTTGCGCCAAAATTAACCAATTTAGATTAATGGAATTGATTTTCAGTTTTAGAAATTTCTGCTACAAATCTGCATTCATCCTTATAATTCTCACCACAACCTGTGCCATTCTTATTAGAAATGTGGTGCTGCTGATAAAGGTTCAAATCCATTTCTTTCTTATTTTAGGAGACAAAGTAATACCGTTGTTTGTTCCTTACTGTGGAAAATGCAGAGGCTGTGTTGAGCCTAAAAGTAACCTTTGTTGCAGATCTGAGTACGTGTTCAATATTACTATAATTATTATCATGATTATTATTAGCAGTAATGTACCAGAAGCAAATAGCTTTACTTATAACTCAAGATAAATATTGAGTAATGTTATGCCTTAGCTTTGATTTGACCAAATTATACACAAAGAATATTACAAAATGATAATAATGTAAATAGTGAAACACACACCATTTTGGCAATAGAAAATATGCTACAGTGTATCTATGGGAACATTATTTTAATTAATTTCTGATTATTATTTTCTGAGTGTAATTTTTTTTTTTTATATATACAAGTAATCTCTTCTGTGCAATTGCAAATGTCGAAAGGGTCCACTTTCTATACATCCCCTAATCCTTGCTAAACTACATTTGTACTGTAGGTAAGAGGAGAAGTAGGGGACAGATGAAAGGGAGTATGATGAAAGGATAGGACTACAAGGGGTTTGTTTCTGATGCATAGATCCACAAAGAAGTTGTAGATACAAAAAATAAATGTGTTTAACGTGTAACTGTTTCAGGTATAAGCAGTCGTGTGTACATGAAGAATATTACTGTTCCTGGACATTATATAACTCGCCATTGTTAGCATGTTTACCCTATGCAATCTGTCTGTAAGTCTAAACTTTTTCAGAACTAGTGGAGGAAGACTAGGCTACATTGCTGGTCTGAGAGCTGCTTCCCCTTCAAACAGCTATTCAGTGAGGGTCCCAGGAATCAGACCCTCACTGATCAAGTATTCATAACTAGAGTTGAGCGAACACCTGGATGTTCGGGTTCGACGAGTTCCGCCGAACTTTCGAAAAATGTTCGGGTTCGGGATCCGAACTCGACCCGAACTTCATCCCGAACCCGAACCCCATAGAAGTCAATGGGGACCCGAACTTTTGGGCACTAAAAAGGCTGTAAAACACACCCGGAAAGGGCTAGAGGGCTGCAAAAGGCAGCAAAATGTAGTTAAATCCCCTGCAAACAAATGTAGATAGGGAAATGATGAGTTAACATAAAATAAATAAAAATTAAACAATATTAATTGGAGTGAGGTCCCATAGCACAGAATCAGGCTTCAAGTCACCCACCAATGGAGAAGGTCACTTACTATTATTTTGACCACAGCACCCAGACAAAGGAGAGAGGTCCCACAGCAGAGAACCAGGCATCATATCACCCACCACAGGAGTAGGCCACCATTTAGTTACTTTGACCCCTACACCCAGACGGAGGAGAGAGGTTACACAGCAGAGAATCAGGCATTTAGATCACCCACCACAGGAGTAGGCCACCATTGAATCAGACCCCGGCAACCATGTCAGATGGCACAAGCATAAGCTTTATATCAATCAGCACAGGAGAAGGCGACTTTGACAGACTTTGACCCCTACACCCGGACGGAGGAGAGAGGTTTCAAAGCAGAGAATCAGGCATTTAGATCACCCACCACAGGAGTAGGCCCCAATTTAATGGGACCCCGGCAACCATGTCAGATGGCACAACCATCAGCTTCATATCAATCAGCACAGGAGAAGGCGACTTTGAAAGACTTTGACCCCTACACCCAGACGGAGGAGAGAGGTTTCACAGCAGAGAATCAGGCATTTAGATCACCCACCACAGGAGTAGGCCCCCATTGAATCAGACCCTGGCAACCATGTCAGATGGCACAACCATCAGCTTTATATCAATCAGCACAGGAGAAGCCACCATTGAGTTACTTTGACCCCTGCACCCAGGAAGAGGAGAGAGGCCCCACAGCACATATTCTGGCATCATATCAGCCACCACAGGAGAAGCCACCATTGAGTTACTTTGACCCCCGCACCCAGGAAGAGGAGAGAGGCACCACAGCACATATTCTGGCATCATATCAGCCACCACAGGAGAAGCCACCATTGAGTTACTTTGACCCCTGCACCCAGGAAGAGGAGAGAGGCCCCACAGCACATATTCTGGCATCATACTAACCACCACAGGAGAAGCCACCATTGAGTTACTTTGACCCCTGCACCCAGGAAGAGGAGAGAGGCCCCACAGCACATATTCTGGCATCATATCAGCCACCACAGGAGAAGCCACCATTGAGTTACTTTGACCCCCACACCCAGGAAGAGGAGAGAGGCACCACAGCACATATTCTGGCATCATATCAGCCACCACAGGAGAAGCCACCATTGAGTTACTTTGACCCCCGCACCCAGGAAGAGGAGAGAGGCACCACAGCACATATTCAGGCATCATATCACACACCACAGGAGAAGGCCTCTTTCAGTGATTTAGGCCTTTGGACCCAGACAGAGGAGAGAGGCACCACAGCACATATTCTGGCATCATATCAGCCACCACAGGAGAAGCCACCATTGAGTTACTTTGACCCCTGCACCCAGGAAGAGGAGAGAGGCCCCACAGCACATATTCTGGCATCATATCAGCCACCACAGGAGAAGCCACAATTTAGTTACTTTGACCCCTGCACCCAGGAAGAGGAGAGAGGCACCACAGCACATATTCTGGCATCATATCAGCCACCACAGGAGAAGCCACCATTTAGTTACTTTGACCCCTTCACCCAAACAGAGGAGAGAGGTTCCACATCAGAGAATCAGGCATCATATCAACCACCACAGGAGTAGGCCACAATTTAGTTTATTTGACCCCTGCACCCAGGAAGAGGAGAGAGGCCCCACAGCACATATTCTGGCATCATATCACACACCACAGGAGAAGGCCTCTTTCAGTGATTTAGGCCTTTGGACCCAGACAGAGGAGAGAGGTCAGAGATTAGCTTCATATCCCCCAGCACAGCAGAAGACCGCTTTATTTGACTTAGGCCTCAGCACCCAGACAGAAGACAGAGGTAGCATGGCAGAGGTTATGGCTTCATGTCACCCGTTAGTTTAACCGGCCACTTTCATCTGGTTAGGCCCCGGCGCCCAGACAGAGAAGAGTTTCATTCAACTGTGGGTTTCATAAAATTTGTATCAAATAAAGAAGTGGCCCGTAGCACAACAAGACATGTTTTAGGCAGTTAATAAGGACTACTCTGCACAAGGGAGGGACAGGTCCTGTGGGATCCATGCCTGGTTCATCTTTATGAAGGTCAGCTTGTCCACGTTGGCTGTGGACAGGCGGCTGCGCTTGTCAGTAATGACGCCCCCTGCCGTGCTGAATACGCGTTCAGATAAAACGTTGGCCGCCGGGCAGGAAAGCACCTCCAAGGCATAACATGCTAACTCTGGCCACGTGGACAATTTCGAAACCCAGTAGTTGAATGGGGCCGAACCATCCGTCAGGATGTGGAGGGGTGTGCAGACATACTGTTCAACCATGTTAGTGAAATGCTGCCTCCTGCTAACACGTTCCGTATCAGGTGTCGGTGCAGATAGCTGTGGCGTGGAGACAAAACTTTTCCACATTTCTGCCATGCTAACCCTGCCCTCAGATGAGCTGGCCGTGACACAGCTGCGTTGGCGACCTCTTGCCACTCCTCTGCCTTCACCTTCCACCTGTTCCCCTGTGACATGTGGGAATGCTCTCAAGAGCGCCTCTATCAGCGTGCGCTTGTACTCGCGCATCTTACGGTCGCGCTCCAGTTCAGGAAAAGTGGGCACATTGTCTTTATACCGGGGATCCAGCAGGGTGGCCACCCAGTAGTCTGCACACGTTAAAACGTGGGCAACTCTGCTGTCGTTGCGCAGGCATTGGAGCATATATTCGCTCATGTGGGCCAGGCTACCCATGGGTAAGGACAAGCTGTCCTCTGTGGGAGGCGTATCGTCATCGTCCACCGTATCCCCCCAGCCACGCACCAGTGATGGGCCTGGGCTGCCACCCCGCTGTGAACTTGCGTCATCCTCGTCCCCCTCCACCTCCTCCTCCTCATCCTCCTCGTCCTCCAGTACAGTGCCTTGGCTGGCGACTTGTGAACCTGTCCTCTGCTGCTTAAACAAACCTCCCTCTGAGCCACTTCGAACAGACTGGTGCAGTGTACTCAAGTTGTGTGCAGTAGGTGTTTCTGGGTGATGTAGTGCAATATACACTAACCTGGTACAGCTGACTCTCTGCAAGGGCAGGTATAGGTAGAAATAGTTCGTGACGCCAGTGCCAAGTAAACGGTGGCACGCCGTTTGCGGATGCAGGAATAAATTGAGGAAACGTAGTATTAAAACAGCACTCCAACTTTAGTAGTTTTCCAGCAGAGACAATAGTGGAATCGCAGTTCCTAAGCATACAGTCGATTTTGCAATTCGGTCGATGCAGGCAATTCAGTTACAGCAGGGTAATTACAGAGTGTTGAACACAGGACTTGCAGCACAGGAGCTAGCACTCTAATTCTGTCTGATCCTGGAATATAGCATATCTTCACCAAGGCCCATTAACCTAGTTCTGGCTTTATATCCTTGGCTATAGCTTTAATCAGTACCTCCTCTGTCTTTCTGAGTACCTCTTGCTTTCCTGATCTTTGCCTCTGTCTCTCTCAGCTTCTGGAAACTTCCTCAGGCTCTAGAAACTTCTGAGCTGTGGTCTAGACTGACTTCTGCACTCCACACTAGATCAGGTTACACTGACTTTCCCTTCCTTGTCTGGCCCTTATATAAACTAGGGCTCCCTAGCTCCCTCTAATGCCTAAGAGCTGGAATGACACCCCTAGCCGGCCTGTGCTTGCAAGTTTTATAGCAACAGGGAAATACATGCATTACATTACATGACATTTTATAAAACTGACATATACCAACTTCCCCATAATTAAGGAGGGACGACAGCACACCAAGTGACCTTTGGTAGTGACGGGTATTACAGTTCCCGTACACTACATACCCCACTGCTTTAAGCTGAGTACGACCTCGTACTCCATCATGGGTCGCCCAACTGGAATCTCTACCTGAAATAGAAAATAGAGACATGCAGGCATACATACATGTAATTCATCTGCATTTACATTTACATCAGGTCCAATTGGCAAAAGTGAAGTGTGGTGACAAGGGGCGTCGTTCTCTTCTCTCAGGATAGTGAATGGAACGGGGGCGCTGACCTGGCACAGCGTAACATTAGAACCAGGATAGTCCATGACAACGAATAAGTCCATGATAAAACAGTAGAAAACGGTATAAAAGTTCTTGGAGGCTCAAATAACAAACATGAGTCCGTACCCAGGTTATTTCTTATTAAATCACAGAGGCTCTCATGCGGTGGAGTCCATCTCTGGGCACAATACTTTTAAAAGAATAAGAATCTCAGAGGCTCAGGTACTTTTGAGTCTGTCTCCGGGCACGGTTCCTTGGTAACAGGTTGCACAATAAAATGGACAGCAAAGACAAGTGCTGTAATACCCCTGATCAACCTGAAAAGGGGGTGAAGGGTAAAAGGTGCAACAAAGGAACAGGCACAACTTGGTGTGGGGTAACAAAAGCAGGCAGGAGGTCCTGGAAACAAACGTGGCCTTGCTGACTTTGTGATTTCAGTGGTCAACACCTACCACTGAGCCGTGGACAAACTGGCAGCTGCAACAAAGGACCAGCAACATAGGACTCCTGTCCTGGAAGGGTTAACATCACCTTCTGAGGAAATAAATCGAGGGCCTAGCAGGCTGACTACAGTGGCACATCATATCCACTTTGCTCTGCTGGCAAGTATCGTCTGTAGTATTCCTCTACAGGAGGATGGGCCCACATGACTGTATCAGGGGGTAGCTGCAGGGTAAAGGGGCCCCTAATAGGTATTGGCCCCATAGGCCTAGGGGTGAACCCTCTGATGGACCGTGCCGGCCCTGGCATGATCACTGCAGGGTGCGACGGGTTTGGCACCGCCGCAGCAAGCGGTCCGGTGCTCGGGATGCAGCAATTTACGGCAATCGCGGGTCCGGTCTGGGTTACTGACGGAGCGGTGACAACAGAAGGCGGTCGGCGGGTGGTGACAGGCACCCTTACCTCATCCTTCCTCGGCGGTGTCTGGATCCTGGCGGTGTAGGTCTTACGCAGCTCCCGCAACTTCTCCTCCAGCCGGACGATCTGCTCACCGATACTCTCTGTGTCGGAGTCGCTGTTCTCTGCTGGCGCCGCCGGCGCAGGTACAGTCACCGATGACGCAGACTCGGCCTCTTCAGGTTCTGGACTTGCATCTGGTCTCCGTCCCATCCGGATGTTCTCAAAGGTAGCACTAAGTCCTTTTAACTGTTCCAGCTCTGATATTGTCTTCTCCCGACGAGGCAGCTCGGGGGAAGGGAGGTAGTCTCTCTTGACAGACCTTCGATTCACATAGAGGTCTCTGCCAGTCAGATAGTCTTGAATAAACCCGTAGCCACGGGATTTGTCAAACGACAGCACCACTCCCTTTCTCCTTTCCAGGCGGGGTTGGGTGTGCGTATGCTTCTCGTGGATGGTCTTGGTCAATTCCTCATACACGATCTTAGTCTTTATGTTCCGCTTGATAGCGGCCTCTCGGATCTCCGCCATCAGGGAAGACCATTTGAACGATGGCTGAAAAAAGTCCCTCCATGAGCCATAGTAGGGCTCGGGTTCTTTCTCCCTGGTGCGGCAGGCGGGTTGCTCCGGTCCCGGAGCGTAGGCCGGTGGAGCCTCTTCTGGCTCTACACCGGTGTCGGTCATTTTTTCAATTACAGGTGTGGACGCTGCAGCAACGCTCTGTTCACAATCCAACATGCTCGATCCTTCTGAGGAGAGCGATAGGGTCGCGTCAATTACAGCAGCCAGCTCCTCCCACTGCACTGGGAGGCCGCCCCCCAGGTATTCCAGTATATGGAAGGCGGTGTCCATGCTGGCAGACATGCAAATGTCCAGATAAGCCGTGGCGCCTGCCCTTGACCTTCTTCCCGCTTTTTCCTCAGAAAGGCGCCAATTTTTCCCGCCTTTTCGGGATGAAGGTGACGCAGCAGTAAATTCAGCAAGCTCAGCGGCCATCTTTAGGTACAAACGCTGTCTATTCACTGACGGCAAGCAGGAATGTTTAAAGTCCACAAAACCACACTCCAATGCGGCGATTTTCTTCCTCTGTGCAGCGCAACACTGCACAGCGCTTTTTAGAGTTTTTTGGTACACTTTGGGTATGATTTTCAGTCCACAAAGTCCACTTGAATAAAACAGGCAAATTGTCACTTTGGTCACAGGGCAACTGTATAAGGCACAAAGTTCACGCTTCTTGCACTAGAAAGCGTGCGTATCCTGTTCGTGACGCCAAAAGAGAAGGTGCAGTGTACTCAAGTTGTGTGCAGTAGGTGTTTCTGGGTGATGTAGTGCAATATACACTAACCTGGTACAGCTGACTCTCTGCAAGGGCAGGTATAGGTAGAAATAGTTCGTGACGCCAGTGCCAAGTAAACGGTGGCACGCCGTTTGCGGATGCAGGAATAAATTGAGGAAACGTAGTATTAAAACAGCACTCCAACTTTAGTAGTTTTCCAGCAGAGACAATAGTGGAATCGCAGTTCCTAAGCATACAGTCGATTTTGCAATTCGGTCGATGCAGGCAATTCAGTTACAGCAGGGTAATTACAGAGTGTTGAACACAGGACTTGCAGCACAGGAGCTAGCACTCTAATTCTGTCTGATCCTGGAATATAGCATATCTTCACCAAGGCCCATTAACCTAGTTCTGGCTTTATATCCTTGGCTATAGCTTTAATCAGTACCTCCTCTGTCTTTCTGAGTACCTCTTGCTTTCCTGATCTTTGCCTCTGTCTCTCTCAGCTTCTGGAAACTTCCTCAGGCTCTAGAAACTTCTGAGCTGTGGTCTAGACTGACTTCTGCACTCCACACTAGATCAGGTTACACTGACTTTCCCTTCCTTGTCTGGCCCTTATATAAACTAGGGCTCCCTAGCTCCCTCTAATGCCTAAGAGCTGGAATGACACCCCTAGCCGGCCTGTGCTTGCAAGTTTTATAGCAACAGGGAAATACATGCATTACATTACATGACATTTTATAAAACTGACATATACCAACTTCCCCATAATTAAGGAGGGACGACAGCACACCAAGTGACCTTTGGTAGTGACGGGTATTACAGTTCCCGTACACTACACTGGCCCGAAAGTGTTAGAAACGAGCCCTCATCCTCCTCCTCCTCCTCCACCTGGGCCACCTCCTCTAACATCATTGCCCTAAGTGTTTTCTCAAGGAGACATAGAAGTGGTATTGTAACGCTGATAACAGTGTCATCGCCACTGGCCATGTTGGTGGAGTACTCGAAACAGCGCAGCAGGGCACACAGGTCTCGCATGGAGGCCCAATCATTGGTGGTGAAGTGGTGCTGTTCGGCAGTACGACTGACGCGAGCGTGCTGCAGCTGAAACTCCACTATGGCCTGCTGCTGCTCGCACAGTCTCTCCAGCATGTGCAAGGTGGAGTTCCACCGGGTGGGCACGTCGCATATGAGGCGGTGAGCGGGAAGGCCGAAGTTCCGCTGTAGCGCAGACAGGCGAGCAGCGGCAGGATGTGAACGGCGGAAGCGCGCACAGACGGCCCGCACTTTATGCAGCAGCTCTGACATGTTGGGGTAGTGGTGAATGAACCTCTGCACCACCAAGTTCAGCACATGCGCCAGGCAAGGGATGTGCGTCAAACCGGCTAGTCCCAGAGCTGCCACGAGATTTCGCCCATTATCGCATACCACCAGGCCTGGCTTGAGGCCCACCGGCAGAAACCACTCGTCGGTCTGTTGTTCAATACCCCGCCACAACTCCTTTGCGCTGTGGGGCCTGTCCCCCAAACATATGAGTTTCAGAATGGCCTGCTGACGTTTACCCCGGGCTGTGCTGAAGTTGGTGGTGAAGGTGTGTGGCTGACCGGATGAGCTGGTGGAAGCAGTGGAGGAGGAAGCCGAGTAGGAGGAGGAGGCTACAGGAGGCAGAGAATGATGCCCTGCGATCCTAGGGGGCGGAAGGACGTGCGCCAAGGAACTGTCCGCCGGGGGCCCAGCCGCCACTACATTCATCCAGTGTGCAGTTAGTGAGATATAGCGTCCCTGGCCGTGCTTACTGGTCCACGTATCTGTGGTTAGGTGGACCTTGCCACAAATGGCGTTGCGCAGTGCACACTTGATTTTATCGGACACTTGCATGTGCAGGGAAGGCACGGCTGTCTTGGAGAAGTAGTGGCGGCTGGGAACCACATACTGCGGGACAGCCATGGCCATCAGCTGTTTGAAGCTGTCTGTGTCCACCAGCCGGAATGACAGCATTTCAAAGGCCAGCAGTTTAGAAATGCTGGCGTTCAGGCCAAGGGCTCGAGGGTGACTCGGGGGGAATTTGCGCTTCCTCTCTAAGGTTTGAGATATTGAGAGCTGAACGCTGCTGTGTGATATAGTGGAGACGCTAGTTGACGGTGGCGGTGGTGGTGGTGTCGGTGGCACATCCTCTGTTTGCTGCTCGGCAGGTGGCAACATTCCTCTCGAGGCGGAAGCCGAGGCAGCAGCGGTAGAGGGAGCAGGGGGAGCCTCAGCGAGTGCCTGGTTTTTAAGGTGTGTACCCCACTGCAGTTCATGCTTTGCATGTAGATGCCTGGTCATGCAGGTTGTGCTGAGGTTCAGAACGTTAATGCCTCGCCTCAGGCTCTGATGGCAGAGCGTGCAAGTCACTCGGGTCTTGTCGGTAGGACATTGTTTAAAGAAGTGCCATGCCAGGGAACTCTTTGAAGCTGCCTTTGTGGGGCTGGGTCCCTGTTGGCGATGTCCAGTAGCAGGCGAACTCTGGGGGCGGCGGCTCGTCTGCTTTGGCCCCCTGCTCCCTCTTTGGCTTCGCTGTTGTCTCGGTCTCACCACTACCTCTTCCTCTGAACTGGCGTCGTTCCACTAGAGAACAAAAAAAGAATGGCGCACCATAGGGTAATACCGTAGAGAGTATATAAATAAAAAGGTAACTCCACTGGGGAGGCTCACCTGATAGAGTTGTGCTAGTTTAGGCACAACTCTAATGTAGACGTATAGCAAAGTGCCATGAACTCCTCACAACGGATGGTGTGCAGCCCGGGATGAATTACTTCTGTTCAGGGATGCCTGGAATCCCGCAGAAAGCCAGTAGTTCAATTGAAAGAAAGGGTATCCCACGGCGCAAAAACCACCCAGTAGTTGGAGTGATAAGGTTATTAGTTTATTTCGGCAAGTGGTACAACGCGTTTCGGGGTTTAACCCCTTCTTCAGGTACAATTAGCTTGCATACATACAGATAGAATTGTATACATATAAATACAATGTAAAAAGCCGCCAAAAGCACACAAGGGGTGGGGTAGGGGCGGGTCAGTGGGCGGTACTAGGCAGGCTCTCAAGCTTATGTGAGCCGATGGGTTAAAAAGCCTTTGATACCTTTCAAACTTATTTTTAATACATAGGCTTGGTGTCCCTATTCAAGGGCAGATCAAACCTGGTGTTGCGATTTCTACTATTTGGTTATGGTACAAGGAAAGTTATAACAAAGTTTGAGGCGGTGCAGGACCTTGTGTTTTCATTTGTAACGGTCACATGATCTTACCATGTGACCGTCGTCAGAGTAGGATCATGGGCGTTCCTGCAAGCCCTGGTGATGTCATCCAATGCGGTCACATGGCTGTACCATGTGACCACCGTCTAAAGGAGATCATGGGCATATGAGGGGAGCGGCTGCTGGAAGCGATGGGCGGTCGCATGAGGCAGCGGCCGGTCACATGCTGGGAGGCGTCGCACTCCGTCTCTTAGCAACCGGAAGCTACTGTTTCGTCAGAGAGGGGGAGTGTCGAATCGAGCTGACTGAGGAGCGGTACGTTCGTACTATACAGACTGGAAACGATGGGACCTTTATTATAAACCTGATTTAGGAATAAAAAGAGATAAATAGATGCTTAGCAATAAAAACCAGCAGTTGGAACTATTGGAACTGGTATTGGGCTTGTATTGTAGATTTGATTAATCAATGGGTCAGAGGGTGGATACCCACGAGTACCAAATGATAAATCAATGAATAGATAAATAACATTAAAAGCATGTGTAGATAGGATATAAAATAAAAACCTCATGGAACTTATATCGGGCTAAATTGTGGAAATAAATAATAGTGGGTTAGGGGGTGGATGTCCGATTAGATGTGAACTGGATTATGGTGGATGTATGGTATTGATGAATGTCCCATTCCTAATCGCTTCTTGGGAATAGCGGAGAGCAGGGTATAGAGAAAGCTATTATGTGAGATTGCTACATTGCTAAAGTGTCCACTTTATTGGAAAGCCGATTTTTGTGGCTAAAAAGGGGGTCCTTGACGGGACCTCTAGAGACAAACGGTTTGGTGGGGGGGGGAGGGGGAGGGAGTTTGTGGTCCACAGGTGATATGGGAGGGGGGAGGGGGAATGGGACATATCAGGGGAAGGGGGGGATATGTTGGGGCTGGGGTATTTGCATAAAACTCAACACGGTGTGATGGATTTCATAAATTGATTTCAAAAGCCTCATTCAGACCGTAAGGGTTGAGGCAGTTTAATTTGTAGATCCAGAACATTTCGCGTTTCCTTAATGTCTGAATAATATTGTATCCGTTGGATCGGACTTGCTCGATCGGGGTAACCGTGAATCCCAAAAAAGAGCCTTGGTGGTGGACAGTAGCATGTTTGGAGATACTATGCTGTAGGAATTTTTTCTTCACATTGGATCTGTGTTTGTTCAGTCGGTTGCGCAAGGTCTGTATGGTGCGCCCTACATAATGAAGATTACAGGGACACGTGATGAGGTAGATGATGTTGGATGATCCACAGTTTAGTTCGTCCTTGATTTTGAACAATTCATCATTTCGGCCCGTGAAAGAGGTGGTGTTATTTATTGATCTGCAGCAGAGGCATCTTGGTTGGTTACATCTATAGCTCCCCGGGGTCTTAATATCAGCTTGGCTGCCTCCGTTTTTACGTTTGTTCTTCAATTTACTGGGAGCTAGCATATTTTTTAATGTTTTTGCTCGTCTGAATACTAGAGACGGTTGTTTCGTTATTTCAGAGTTCAGGAAGGGATCTTTTCTAAGGATATACCAATGTCTGGACAGAATTTTACGGATATCTGTGTGGTTGCTGTTAAAGGTGGTTAAAAAGTTGGTATTGTGGTATTTGATATCATTTTGTTTCTTATTTCCTGCCAGACATTCCACTTGTGTGAGTGTTTTTGCCTTATTAAAAGCTGTATCTATGACATCCATCGGATAGCCCTTTTGTATAAATCTGGACCGGATTTCGTTACTTTGTGTGACGAAATCTTCGTCCCTAGAGCAATTCCGCCTAATTCGCTTGAATTGACTATACGGAATATTCTTCTTCCACTTTTTGAAATGTTCGCTTGAATAATCCAAATAGCTGTTGCAGTCCACTTCTTTAAAAAATGTTTGTGTGTTGATTGATCCATCGTTTGCATGTAGCTCTAGGTCAAGATATTCTGCTTTGGATTTGTCACTTGAGCCTGAGAAGGTGAGACCCCAGTTGGTGGAATTTAGGTCTTTGATAAAATCATTTATTGTTAAAATGTCGCCTTCCCAAATTAAAATCAAATCGTCGATATAACGACGATAAAAAATTATATTCTGTGTCCAATATTTTGATTTATAGATAAAAGTGTCCTCAAAAGCCCCCATAAAAAGATTAGCGAAACTGGGCGCGAAACGCGTACCCATCGTGGTTCCTTTGGTCTGTAAATATAGATTCTCTTCAAACTTAAAAATATTATGAGTCAGGATAAAATCAATACTTCTTAGGATAAAATCATTTTGTTCTGCTGGTAGATGGTTGTCGGTATCTAAAAAGCTTTTGACGCATTTGATACCCAGTTCGTGCTTGATATTCGAGTAAAGTGATGTAACGTCTAGAGTTAGCCAATGGTATGTTTCTTTCCATTTGATATTCCGTAAAAGTTGTATTAGGGTAGTAGAATCTCTCAGATAAGATGGTAATTGTACTACATATTTTTGTAGGAGAATATCGACATAATGGGATAAATTGCACGTGAGTGAGGAAATTCCTGAGATAATGGGACGGCCAGGGGGATTTGAGATGCTCTTATGGATTTTGGGTAAATGGTAAAAGGTGGCAATAACTGGGTTTGTGATAAGGATGTAATTATGTTCCTTTTTGCTCAGGATATGGGATGCTGAATTGATAAGAGCTTTGAATGACAGTTGGTGTTCCATGAGAGGGTTTTCGGTCAACTGTTGGTAATATTCCGTGTCGGACAGAATCCGGTTCGCCTCCTTGATATAGTCATTCCTATCCTGAAGGACGATACCACCTCCTTTGTCCGCGTTGCGAATTATTAGGTCCGGATTGTCCTGGAGCTGTTTGATGGCCAGTTTCTCTTTAGCACTGAGATTGTGTTTCTCAATTTGTAATTTATCGACTGATCTAAAATCATCTAAAACCAGATCATAAAAAGTTTCTATAAAATTCCCCTTATGATGTAGGGGGTAAAAATTGGACCGTGGTTTCAGATCAGTAATGTTGAAACGTTCTTGGGGTGTTGGTTCTACTTGCGCTTCTATTGTGTCTGCCTCTTTTTTATTTTTCGCTATGATGTTAAAATGTCTCTTTAGGGTGAGGTTTCTAATAAAATTGTGCAGATCAAGAAAAAGGTTGAATCCATCTGCTTTTGCAGATGGGCAAAATGAGAGGCCTTTGGATAGAACCTTTTTTTCTTCATGGTCCAATAGATAGCTGGAAAGATTGAAGATCTTTATACCCTTCTTCTCATTGCGTGCTGACTTCAAAGTCTTCTTTTGGGCTTGGCCCCCCCTACTTCCTCTCCTACATTTTTTCTTTTTAGATTTCTGGTTCCCAACGGACGGAAATAGTTTGTAATTGTAACCGTGGTTGGGCTTTTCAATATTGGGTAGGCTGAGATTGGTGTAAGTAGGGGGGGTAAGGATAAAAAAGAAGAGAGCTGGCCCTTTGGTATCTGTACGGAAAGATCAGAGAGGGCCGTGGCTCCAAGGTCCAGATCTGAAGCTGGACAGATTTGGCCTGTAGGTGGCGTCGTCATTCCTATAGGGGCAGTGCCTAATCGGGTAGGGGACTCTGTGTGTATTGTGAGTAGTGAATCCAATTCTACTGATGTGGACGGGGATGCTGAGGTGGTGGACTGTCTAGGAAGCGATTTGTGTGTGGAATTCTTGATGAATGAGGTAGGTGGTAAATTCAAGGGTGCACAGTTGGAGAGCACTTATTGGCTGAAACAGCTGGAGATTGGAATGGTGGTGTGGGGAAGGGAAGGGGGGGATCCTTCCACATAGCTCGTTGTGGAAGGGTGAGCAGTCCTAGGGGATAACTCTATTACTGTAGAAGGGGTATCTACTGTTATATTAGAATATATGATATCACATGGGATGGGCGAGTGATGTAGATTCGGTGCATATTGACTAAACCGTAGGTGCTGTTTCCCTAGGGGGGCTTTATAAATCGTGGTATCTTGTTTCCTAGGGGGTGGGGCATGTCTGCTACTATGGACCCCTTGTGTGCTTTTGGCGGCTTTTTACATTGTATTTATATGTATACAATTCTATCTGTATGTATGCAAGCTAATTGTACCTGAAGAAGGGGTTAAACCCCGAAACGCGTTGTACCACTTGCCGAAATAAACTAATAACCTTATCACTCCAACTACTGGGTGGTTTTTGCGCCGTGGGATACCCTTTCTTTCAATTGATCTTCCTCTGAACTGTGAAAGTCATCGCCACGACCTTCAGTCCATGTGGGGTCTAAGACCTCATCGTCCTCTGCATCGTCTTCCACCCAGTCTCCCTCCCTGACCTCCTCCTGTTCAGTCTGCACACTGCAAAAAGACGCGGCAGTGGGCACCTGTGTTTCGTCATCATCAGAGAGTCGGTGACTCTGCTGTGGTGGTATTCCCATGTCCTCTTCATCTGGAGACATAAGTGGTTGTGCGTCAGTGCATGGTATGTCTTCCTCCACTGGGGAAGGGCTAGGTGGACGCCCCTGGGAAACCCTGGAAGCAGAGTCTTCAAACAGAAGAAGAGACTGCTGCATAACTTGTGGCTCAGACCGTTTCCCTGATATGCTTGGGGGTGATGTGACAGACTGATGGGCTTGGTTTTCAGGTGCCACCTGTGCGCTTTCCGCAGAAGACTGGGTGGAAGACCATGTGGTGAACGTGCTGGAAGCACTGTCGGCCACCCAATCGATTAATGCCTGTACCTGCTCAGGCCTTACCATCCTAAGAGCGGCATTGGGCCCCACGAGATATTGCGGTACATTCTGCCGGCTAGTTGAGGGAGTTCGTTCCCTACTGTGTGCGCCTGGGGCCGAACGGCCACGTCCTCTACCAGCAACAGAGGCTCCACGGACACCACCACGACCGCGTCCTCGTCCCTTAATAGTATTTTTCTTCATTGTTGCGATTCAACTCGCACCACAATGAAATATATTATTTTTTATAAGCAAAATCCCCTCACTGGAATACTTTCAGTCTTTTGACTGTATGGATTACAGATGGAATGACTGTTATATGTGAGTACCGCTTTCTTTGACAGATTCTAGTATGGGTACATATATGTTTTCCCAACCCCAGCACATTAGTTTGCTAATTCCAGATGTATGAAACGCAGGCCTAACTGTATCTAGTATATTGAACGCCAGATAAACTAACTTGGCCTTTTTTAAATAAAAAAAATTCCCTCACTGGAATACTTTCAGTCTTTTGACTGTATGGATTACAGATGGAATGACTGTTATATGTGAGTACCGCTTTCTTTGACAGATTCTAGTATGGGTACATATATGTTTTCCCAACCCCAGCACATTAGTTTGCTAATTCCAGATGTATGAAACGCAGGCCTAACTGTATCTAGTATATTGAACGCCAGATAAACTAACTTGGCCTTTTTTAAATAAAAAAAATTCCCTCACTGGAATACTTTCAGTCTTTTGACTGTATGGATTACAGATGGAATGACTGTTATATGTGAGTACCGCTTTCTTTGACAGATTCTAGTATGGGTACATATATGTTTTCCCAACCCCAGCACATTAGTTTGCTAATTCCAGATGTATGAAACGCAGGCCTAACTGTATCTAGTATATTGAACGCCAGATAAACTAACTTGGCCTTTTTTAAATAAAAAAAAAATTCCCTCACTGGAATACTTTATGGCTTTTCACTGTATGGATTACAGGTGGACTGGTATTAGTAGGGGTGACACAAGCACACCCAAGTCCCTGATGTAGGATTTCTATGGCACAGACCACTATTACAAGTGATTAATGGACGTTGGGAGAGATTGTGCTGCAGCACTAGTCCCAAGATGGCCGCCGCCTATCAGCCCAGTAACATGTGCCACAAAATGGTCTGCACAACCTTTAAAAAAAATAGCCTTGGACTGTGCTGCTAAATCGCTATTGGTCTGAATCCCAGGTGTAGATGTCTGACTTGTTTGGAGCTTTGGAATGCACACTGTGGCAGCTTCTGCTGCAGCACTACAAGTCGCAAAATGGCGGCCGGCGGTCAGCCCAGGTACATGTGGATGGAAAAATCACTCTGGCCACTCTAAAAATAGCCAATCCCTATCAAAAAAGCAGCTCAGCTGCAGTTGTTCAGATGAATCACAGGTGGAGGAGAGAAATTTGCTTCCAGTTATTCAATTATCCCTGCCTATTCTCGCCCTAGCATCAGCTGCGTCTATCCCTGTTCTATTCACATCGGGAGTGAGCACGTCCCGACGTGCGCACAAGCTTATAAAGAGGCTGAGTCACATGCTGCACTTGGCCAATCACAGCCTTGCCAATAGTAGGCATGGCTGCGATGGCATCTTAGGGCAAGTAGTATGATGCATGTTGATTGGCTGCTTTGCAGCCTTTCAAAATGCGCCAAAATACATGCCGAACGACGAACCCGAACCCGAACTTTTACGAAAAAGTTCGGGTTCGGGTCCGTGTCACGAACACCCCAAAATTCGGTACGGACCCGAACTATGCTCGAACTGTTCGCTCAACACTATTCATAACCTATCCTGAGAATAGGTCATGAATTCTAAGTTCCCAGAAAAAAAGAACTATTTAGGGGTTCATGCACACTACGAACATTGTACAAAACTGTTTGCCCCTCCACAATCCCAGTCTATAGAGCTCTGCCTTGTTGATTAGGTCTTAGGACTTAGGAAAGGTATAGTAATCCTAAAAACTACTTTACCTAGACAATGTGCAGATAAAACAGTCATTTATTGCTGGTTATTTGTCCTTTCAGTCTTAGGAGATATTTTTAGGAAGTCTAGGAAAATGTCACCCCCATTATCGCCGGTCAATTTATTTCACAAAAATAATTACATGGCATCCATTTGTAAATATGATTATTTATATTATATTATATTATATTAGCAGCTATTTCATGAGCATATGTTATTTTTAATTAATTAGTTTATTTCCTTTTACAGCATTGGCAAGCCTACTGGACTGATGCCAGATAACACCAGCAGATTTACCTGTAAGGGGGAACTGCTTTATAATTTCATTAATACCAGCACATTTACTGAATATACTGTAGTGGACGAATCATCGGTGGTCAAAATACATGATGATGCACCCCTGGAAAAAGTATGCTTGATCGGATGTGGCTTTTCCACAGGATATGGATCTGCGGTTAATTTGGCTAAGGTAAGTGATGAAGCTAACTCTAAATACATAAAAACACAAAGCAAAGAAAAACAATTGAAATGCTGCCAACATTTTAATAACTACTTCATATTTGCGTATTACCTGTTTGTTAACCCCTCAGCCTGTTTTGAACACTAGTGACTAACCTTTTTTTTTTTTTATTGTCGCTTTCCAAGATAAATAACATTTTATTTTTCCATCAATAGAGTTGCATAAAGGCTTTTGTTTGTTTTGTTTTTTTGCATGACCAGTTTTAGTTTTCAGTGGTACTTTATGTGATACCTACAGTATGAATTTCCCCTTGGTTTCTGGCATGTTTTAAAACGTTCACCTTGCAGGGTAAAATAACATGGTAACATTATTTTCTGGGTTAAGACAATTGAGCCAATATTTATATTTCAGTTTTAAAACTTTGAAGAAGAAAAAGTGTGTTTTTGCATCAACATATTCCAGGACTAATAACTTTTTTTGTTTTTGTTTTCTATTGACGGAGCTGTGTGAGGTTTTGCTTTTCTTCAAGATTGGTTGTAGTTTTTATTGAAAGGAAATTAAAGAATCAGTCTCAGAAAAAATGTTATTCTCTGACCTGTTAGAAAGGTACATGATAAACTGTAGTGAAGGTAATCTTCTTACCAGTGACTGTATTTGTTAGTTATCCTCTCTTTTCTGATCCTCAGCTGTGTCATGTGACCAACACACGGATAGGAAGCCTCTGTGTATTCTTATGGGAGTCTCAATGTCAGTCTGATAGGAATGAATAGAGAAGTAACTGACTTCCTGTCCTGTGTCAGTTGGAGATCAGAGGACTGGTCAGATGACATAGCTGAGGAACAGAAGGGAGGTAAAAACAGACAGTCACTGGTGAGAAGATTACCTTTAATACAAATTACATCATGTACCTTTCTAACAGGTGAAAGAATAAAACATTTTGTGGGAGTGCTACTTTAATATATAGAGAGAGGTAAGTATCTCAGGGGGTGGGGGGAATTGCAACTAAATAAACATATTGAGAGAATCCCCCCACTTACAAATCAGCCCCCACTATTCTTTTATCTCATATTTCCTTTAAAATATATCTGAATCTCAACTGAAAAAGTGAATTAAAAATAGGAGTGTCATACTGTAAGTGTCACTGCATTGTCACGCCATTGTATTCATGTTTGTCCCACATCTCCTTTTGATGCTGCTTTGTGCAGTGAAATATGTTGGGGGAACACATGCATGATGTTTGAGACTTTTTACACACGTGAGTGTCTGTTGTTAGCAATGGTTATCTGGTATGCAAGTCCATATAAGAAGAATAACAATGCATTGCCACCTATGACACTCATTTACATTCACTTCTTCAGTTGAGATCTAAATAAAGGAAGAGTTTTCATTTCATTTCATAGTACCCACTAGTGGGGGGCTGGTTTGTCAATGGGGGAGTCTCTCTCCCACTGAAAGAAGATACAATATATGTTGTTTTCTTTGGTATCAGTTCATTATGACTTTTTGATCATTTTTTGAGAGGCAGAATAACAAAAACACAGCAGTTTTAGAAATTCTTTTTAGTTTATTTTATGACACTCACCTTGTGTACAGTTTGATTTGGTATGAATGTAGTGTCACCTATTATGTGCACTTTTATTTATGTTTTTACAAAAATTCTGTTAACAAGGGAAAACATAATTTTTAACTTGAAATTAAACAACCACTTATTTACGGTAATTTTTTTACAACATTTTATATCTGATCACTAACATAATACACCACAAAACTTATGTAATGTAGTGTATTATGCTTGTTATTTTACAGTGAGAGTCCGCCTATGAGACCTTACCTATTTATTGTACCTTACCCTCACGTCCATTTGTGTATGCAAATTTTAGAATGAAAGCAAAGGGAGAACATTGGGACCAGTATATTTTTGTTATAATCATGCCTTACTTTTTAATTACATTTTTGATTTCAGGTTGAGCCTGGCTCTACATGTGCTGTATTTGGTTTGGGTGGCATCGGCCTTTCTGTAATTATAGGATGTAAAATAGCAGGAGCTTCCAGAATTATTGCAATAGATGTAAACAGCAAAAAATTTGAAAAGGCTAAAGAGCTTGGAGCCACTGAATGTGTCAACCCAAAGGACTATGAAAATCCCATTCACGAGGTGATAACGAATATGACTAATGGTGGAGTTCATTATTCTTTTGAATGCATTGGAAACACTGATATCATGGTAAGTATATTAAATCATTACAGATTTTGCATTGACTTTACAAGTGTCAAGTGGCTGAAAGGGGTTGTGTCACTTCAGCAAATGGGTTTTATCATGTAAATAAAGTTAATACAATGCATTTACTAATGTATTGTGATTGTCCATTTTTCATTTTTCCATCACATTTTTCCATCACTTTAGTACCCACCCAATGGGAGGCTGGCTTAATGATTGTTCTAGTTATGCTGTTTAATCCTTTTAGAAGGCTGAGCAGTGAGCTATGCTATATTTTTGACATTTTAGATTTTTAAATAATTTTGGAAAGAAAACTGATTTGTACATGTTTTTCATATGTGGATGTCTCTCTTGATTTACCCAAAATGAATTGCTAAATATTTGGGTTTATTAGAGTCCTAATTCTTTTTATTATTTTTTTTATAGAATTGATTTGCTCATCTCTGGTATGTATGTTTATACATATGTCCTTGTGCTTCGTAAATAAGTTTTCCTATAATTTTTTATTTAGGTATTTGGTAGTAGCCTCAACTGTTCCATTTAAGCATTGAAGTGAATAAAAGGCACTTACTAATGTATTGTGATTGTCCATATTGTTAGCTTTGCTGGCTCGATTAATTTTTCCATCACACTATGCATTTCTTGTTTCCATGGTTATGACCACCCTCCAATCCATCAGTGGTGGTCGTGCACACTTTAGGAAAAAGCACCAGACTATGTGCTGTACCGTGGTCCCAGCCACCAGAGATACGGGTGCTTTTTCCTATAGTGTCCAAGAACGACCACCACTGATGGATTGCAGGGTGGTTGTAACCATGGAAATGTGAAGTGCAGAATGTGATGGAAAAATCAGGAGGCAATTTAGACTATAACAATACATTAGTAAGTTGCTTGTTAGTGTTGAGTGAATTGAAGTCCACTAGGTGGACTTCGATCCGAATTTCAGGGAAAATTTGATTAGCTGCGAAGCCGAATTTCCTCATGATTTGTGGTAGCGAATAGATTTTCCCTGAAATAGTGTAAAAAAAAAAAAAAAAAAATCATACTTAGTTCATCCATTTAGTCACGACCGGCCACCCCCATCTTTATTGAATCTCTTGCACAAAATACTGTGCACGGTGACATATAACATTACCACGGGCCGCGCGAGATTTCGTACTAGATCTTTAATCAATATGGTGGCAGCCGGCCCGTCACGAGCAAATGGATGAGATAATTATGATTTTATTTTTTATTTTTTTTATTTTACATCCAATTTTTGCTGTCAGATGCCATAATCATGTATGAACCCGGCATCTGAGGGGTAGAATGACGGAGAGCGGTGCAATGCCGCTCCCTGTCATTGCACCCACTACTTACAAAGAAATACACTTCGTGACTAAGTAATTAGTCCCAAAGCAAATTTTTTGGTAAAATTCGGTGAAGCAGCTAAATCCAATTTTTAAATACTTCTCTCATCTCTATTGCTTGTATTAACTTCCTCTACATAATAAATGCTATTTGCTGAAGTGGGACAACCCCTATGACGCTTTTTCATAATAATTTTTTCTCTGGCAGTAAGTGTTCAGTTAGTGCAAGGTTTTTATCAATTGCCGTGTTTGTATCCCCACATAATACTCCTCTGGAAAGAGACTTGCAAGCTATTCTCTTTTCCAAAAGGAAAGGAAAACTGTCAAATACTAGGAACCCAGCTATTTCTAGGTTACTACCCTTTAACAGAGCTCAGTAAAAATTGTTTGATTGGCTGACTGAGAAGCCTTCATTTGGGTACTATTTCTCCTTATTTAGTGCGTCAAGTATGCATGAGGAGTTTTGTAAGCGAATAAACACAACTTCAGGTTTGGGTGGAAAAATATATGAAAATTAGCACATCTTAGATTTTCTGGTATAAGATAGGCTTAGGAAAGCTAATTTGAATAACTTTCCCATAAAGCCAGAGGAGCATTGACTGGCCTTCAATACTCCATACATGTACCATGCGTACTAGATGCTCACCGTAATGAGAAAGATTAACCCACAGACAACTCATACATATTACCCAGGTAACTCTCAGTCTCCCAGGTCCAAGAGTCCTTCCAGATAAATATACATCCTAAAAGGGGGCGTTATATACCTAGTTCCAGGGCAATTAGAGCCTATTTAATTTGGGTAGAATTGATTTGTTCATCTCTGGTATCTATGTAAGAAGATGGGTGGGAGAAAAAATAAGTGAGCTGGATGTTGTTAGGGCCAGTGCTGGAGCTGTGGCAAAGAAAGAAGAAGTGCATCATAGGTTTGTTGGGATACAGGAACCGGAAGTGCTTCATATAGGATGTAAGCAAACCAGAGTGATTTGTTCAAATGGTGAAAACAGGTCAGAGAGTATAATATTGAAAAAGAACAAACAAACATGGAATAGATGTACAGGAGGTAATGAACTACAGTACATTAATATATCTGTTAAAAATAATAGTAATCCTGGAAAAATCCTTTAAGCACTTCCTAGTCCTCAGTGCCCACAGCTGCTCCACTCTTCCTGGTGGGCGCAGGCACTGCACTCCTCACATGCTTCTTCACTTCAGTTCTCCATCAGCTTGGACCCACCTGCCTTCCTCTACTCCTTACCACTGGTCCTAGCCGCTTAAGTAGCTTGGCTGATCCTGCAGCAAGCCCTGGAGGAGCCAGTGCAGAAGATGGGAGTGGTAGTGGCCCTGATAAAGTGTTGTGTCACTGTGTACTTCTTCAGGCCATTGCTCACTGGGGATCGGTGCAGTGGAAATGAGTAGAAGAATGAGGTCAGAATTAAATGTATAAAAGTCTGTTTTACTAAGTGCAACTTAGAACTTCAAATACATTCAATAGCAACTGATTTTAAGTGCAATTTTCTGGCACCAATAAGGATTATGCAGTCAGGAAGGATGGATGCAATATAGTGCTTGAATTGTATTGGCCAAGTAGTATTCTGGGTGATAGGTGCCTTAACCATGGTCTCTCTCCTCACAGCAGTCTTTAATGCTGGTGTAGCTGTTCACTGGTGTAGCTGTTCAGCTGTCTGGCTTCTCAAGGACTGATTTGAAAGGCTCCCTCTGGAGAGTCCTCCTCACAAGCAGGAGCTCTGCAGTGGTCTGTATCTCCTCTTCTACCAAGACAAGAGAAACAGGGTGGTTAGGCATTTTCTTTGCAACCATTACCATCCATCACTCGCTGGTAATAATGGCCATATATACAAAATACTTAAAAATATAATACAATAACTATAGACCAGGCATGCTCAACCTGCAGCCCTACAGCTGTTGCAAAACTACAACTCCCATCATTCCCTGACAACCTACAGCTATCATCCTACAGAAGGGCATCATGGGAGTTGTAGTTTTACAACAGCTGGAGGGCCGCAGGTTGAGCATCCCTGCTATAGACAATTGCAGTACCCCAACGTCTGGGGTACTGCAATCCTCCTTGCAGACTGCAGGCTGCTTCTTGCTGCAAGTGTCAGTCACTAGTCAAAAGGAGTCAGAGCATGCACCTTGATTTTCCCCAACCTATAAGCTGCCACCCAGGGGTACTTAAGGCATCTTTCCCTGTGGGAAGGTATCTTAGCAATAGGTTCTAGTCTGTTAATTTCCAGCAAAGGTGTACTGTTCTATGTTACTCTACCCATGTACTGACTTCTGCCTGTTTACCAAATTTGACCTTTCACTGCCTGACCTGACTTCTGCCTATTCTCCGTTCTGAACCTGGGTCTGCCACCCTGACCGTGGGCTGTTTATTGGATGGCACAAACTCTGCCTGCCCTTACCCTGGCCTGTCTCTGACTATTGTTTTGCCTGATCCCTTTGTGCTGCACACTGTCACTTGAATGGAGACTACTTCAAGAGGTAGCAACCTGTTGTTTCCCCTGCAGTGAAGTACAGATCCCTGTACTTCACATGGCAAGCCCTGTGATAGAAGTGCCTATTCTTGTCCGCGGACAAGAATAGGATATGCTCTCTTTTTTGCAGGGCCATGTGATGGAAGTATGGATACAGACACCACAAGCTTGCAAACAGAAAGAATGTGGAACGGATGCGGACACATAAATATGGTTGTATTAATGAGCCCCTATCTTCAGGCGCCATGGGGGATTGCCAATAGCCACTAGTCAAGTCCAACATAGAAAAATAGGCACCTGATCCCAGGCCTGTGAGGGACTCTTCAATGCATGGCAAAGGGTACACATCCTTGTACGTGGCATAGTATATCTTACAATAGTCCATGCAGAAGTGGATCGTCTGATCTTTTTTCTTCACCGGGACTAAGGGTGCAACCCATGGGCTTTGATTATCTTGGATGACGTTTTCCTACTTCATCTAATGTATCATCTTCACCTGCTGGTACTTTGATGGGAGGTTGAGTTCCTGTTGATATAGTGTGCTGTATAAGGCAGGCTTTATCATATTCCATGGGATGTTTGCTGAAAACTTAGTGTTGTCTCTTTGCCACACTAAGCACACCTTCAACTTGTTCAGCAAAGATAGTGTCATCTCCAACATGAAGTTCGGCTTACCAGGGCTGGTTAGGAGGTTGTGCTTTTTCTGTGTGCTCATGTTTCCGACAATATTTGCTGACAGATTTTTTAGTCTCTTTGCACCATTCATCCAACAGCCTACCTATAATCAGGTGTTGATCCTGCAACCTGGGGACCAGAAGGAGGCTGACTATTAGGTTTCAGAGTTCTTCTCTATGTCTTGGGGCTGCTCCAGCTGTTTGGTCATGTTCTCCACACTTTCGGCTAGGAGGGAGGCTTGGTCGGTTAGGGCAGCAACTGCATCCGAGACAGGAGCTTGGGCTCCATGCTTGATGTTTTGCCTGTGGTCTGCAGGCAGAAAGGTGTGAAAGTTAATGTTCTCAGCAGATTTAGGCTTACTGTCCCTCCTAAGGATACCGATGGCCAGCTTCTTAACGTCCAAGAATGGAGTATCTGAGTGGTGAGCTGGGTGTTTTGTGATATAATTATTTTGCGTTCAGAAATGACTTATTTAAACAATTGCGGGAAACCACCATGGGTTTGAATCTGGCACCGACTTAGGCAAATATTTTCATGTCAGACTTGGAAGAAAGATTCATCTATATATCTCGCCACTTCAACGTGGGAACAGCATGAGAAGTCCGCAGAGTGGCCCTATGACATTGTGGTGAGGTGAAAGCAGCATGAGGAGGTGGCGGCAGCTTTAGGAGGCCACAGAGTGGCACAATGAAAGAGTATGTAGGTGGTGGAAGCATCGGGAGGCCACAGAGTGGCACAATGACAGAGTGTGGAGGTGGCAGCAGCATGAGGAGGCCACAGAGTGGCAAGGTGACAAAGAGTAAAGGTAGGAGCATCATGAAGAGGCCACAGAGTGGCTAGGTGACATAGAGTGGAGGTAGGAACAGCATGAGGAGGCCACAGAGTGGCAAGGTGACATAGTTTGGAGGTGGCGGCAGCATTAGGAGGCCACAGAGTGGCACAATGACAGAGTGTGGAGGTGGCGGCAGCATCAGGAGGCCACAGAGTGGCAAGGTGACATAGAGTGAAGGTAGGAGCAAGGTGACATAGTTTGGAGGTGGCGGCAGCATTAGGAGGCCACAGAGTGGCACAATGACAGAGTGTGGAGGTCACGGCAGCATCAGGAGGCTACAGAGTGGCTAGGTGATATAGAGTGGAGGTAGGAGCAGCATCAGGAGGCCACAGAGTGGCAAGGTGACATAGAGTGGAGGTAGGACCAGCATGAGGAGGCCACAGAGAGGCACAATTACAGAGTGTGGAGGTGGCTGCAGCATGAGAAGTCCACAGAGTGGCAAGGTGACAATGTGGTGACTTGAAAGCATCATGAGACCACAGAGTGGCTCAATCACAGAGTCTGTAGGTGGCGGCAACATTAGGAGGCCACAGAGTGGCTAGGTGACATAGTATGGTGGTGGCGGAAGCTAGTGTTGATCGAGCATGCTCGGCCGAACATCATCAAGCAAACTGCACTAAATAGCTAAAATTTACAGACCCAAAAGTCTTTTTAAGGACTGTTGTGTGTGGCAGAAATATCTATTTAAAGCGCATCCTGCACTAAATAGCATGCAATAGTTAGGCCGCTGCAGACAGCGACATTAGCTGCACCACATCTCCTGTGTAAAGTGTGTGCATCCCAAAAATATCTGTGACATACAGTGTACTTTTTCAATAGACAGTGTCCGCTTCTGACAGTGACATTACCAGTGCCACATCTCCAGTGTAACGTGTGCGCATTTAAAAAATATCTGTGACATGCAGTGTCCTTTTTGTGTAGACGGTGTCCGCTGTGGACAGTGACATGAGCTGCGCCACATCTCCTGTGTAAAGTGTGCGCATCCAAAAAATATCTGTGATATCCAGTGTCATTTTTCCGTAGACGGTGTCCGCTGTGGACAGTGACATTTGCTGCGCCACATCTCCAGTGTAAAGTGTGCGCATCCAAAAAATATCTGACATACAGTGTACTTTTTTCAATAGAGGGTGTCTGCTGCGGACAGTGACATTAGCTGTTCCACATCTCCTGTGTAACGTGTGCGCTGAAAAAATGTATCTGTGACATACAGTGTACTTTTTCAATAGACGTGTCCACTTCTGACAGTGACATTACCAGTGCCACATCTCCTGTGTGTCAGGTATTTATTTCATATAAGATATGAAATCATAAAAATTATGATTTCATATTTTTATGAAATAAGAAAATTGAAAAAATGAAAAATTTTATTGGCGGACATATAAACGCCAGTTCTTTTATTGATGAGATCTAAAGTCAATTCGTACAGCTAATGAAACAGGGTGCAATTAATTATATAAAATATAATTTATTACAAATACATACAGTAAAAATGGCATACAAATTAATACAATGACAATATCAAAATTGACCACAAGATGGTGCTCCACCGTTTACGCCAGGTTCACTTAATTTACTACACCAAGTACAATACAATATTATTACCGATTAGTGTACTGGTTATCAAAACATTATAATGCAAAAAAAAACAAACAATAGAAATGAATCTGTGGAAAGTCCCTTATGCTCAATCAAAGAATATGGCAGTAAGAGACACCTTATAAATACACCCGTTGGCCTTACTACGGATAATAAAATCCGATCAGAGATCCCACTCTGATAGAAATATTACAGGAATTCTAATGATGTGCACGTGTAACGGTCACGTCCACACGCACACAGGGGGAAGGATAGTTACCACTGCGCTCCACCCTCACCCCTGGCCCTGCCTACTTGCCTCACGAGTCCAGATGACAGGGGACATCTGGACGACAGTCCCTAACTTAGGATATGTGCAGGGAAGACAGACAAGACAAAATACGGAACATGAACGGACCGGGTCAGAACCAAGAAAGCTACGCAGTACAAAGGATTAAGCAAAAAATGGTCAGGAGAAGCCGGGGTCAAATACCAGGAGAGCAGAGAAGTACAAGAGGAGTCCTAAGAGAGTAGTCAGGTGGGAGCCGAGGTCACAATACCAGGACGGATGCGCAGTACAGGAGGAGCAGGCAAAGGATCGTCAGGGAACAGGATCAGGTAAGTATTCAGTAGTCCAACAAATAGCCAGGAACCTAGAAATTAACGGGCAACCTGTGGCTAGCAGGCTGCCTGTATTTATAGTGGGGAGTGAGGGTCATGTGACGTGTCCAGCGTCACATGACCGACAGACCAACCAGTCGAGCACAGATCCTCATTCCCAAAGCTAAGCAACAGGTCTGTGGGAAATGGGGGACCGAGTGCACCTTCGGAACCCCGTGACAACACGTTCATTAAAATTTCCCATAAAATTACTGTTTTAACACTATTGACCCACTAATAATGGGGTCTCAACTATATGCCCATTGGAGCGATTTATAATTACTGCAAATTAAATAAATTATACATTACCCCTGGCTTTGGGATAAAGAGCTTTAAGGCCTCTTTCACACTTGCGTTGTTGGGATCCGGCATGCACTTCCGTTGCCGGAGGTGCCTGCCGGATCCGGAAAAACGCAAGTGTACTGAAAGCATTTGAAGACGGAACCGTCTTCCAAATGCTTTCAGTGTTACTATGGCACCCAGGACGCTATTAAAGTCCTGGTTGCCATAGTAGGAGCGGGGATCGGGGGAGCGGTATACTTACAGTCCGTGCGGCTCCCGGGGCGCTCCAGAATGACGTCAGAGCGCCCCATGCGCATGGATGACGTGATCCATGTGATCACATGATCCATGCGCTTGGGGCGCCCTGACGTCACTCTGGAGCGCCCCGGGAGCCGCACGGACGGTAAGTACACTGCTCCCCCGCTCCCCGCTACACTTACCATGGCTGTCAGGACTTTAGCGTCCCGGCAGCCATGGTAACCACTCTGAAAAAGCTAAACGTCGGCTCCGGCAATGCGCCGAAACAACGTTTAGCTTAAGGCCGGATCCGGATCAATGCCTTTCAATGGGCATTAATTCCGGATCCGGCCTTGCGGCAAGTGTTCCGGATTTTTGGCCGGAGCAAAAAGCGCAGCATGCTGCGGTATTTTCTCCGGCCAACAAACGTTCCGTACCGGAACTGAAGACATCCTGATGCATCCTGAACGGATTACTCTCCATTCAGAATGCATTAGGATAATCCTGATCAGGATTCTTCCGGCATAGAGCCCCGACGACGGAACTCTATGCCGGAAGACAATAACGCAGGTGTGAAAGAGCCCTTAGAAGGGATCCAGCTTTAAAAGATTTAGATCTGTCAGTTTCTTTCTGCGAGTCTCGGGTGTGTCCCTGGAAGAATTCCTTAGGGTGTAGGGAGCTTTTTCTTAGGACTGGAAGTGGTGAAGATGTTCTGTAATCTGTGACGTCCTGTGGTACGTTCCTGACGTGTGAAGTAATGATTCTGAATCCCCTGATCTCCAAAACTGGATCAGATATTCTAATCCTTATACATGCCCATCCCCTCTTGGAATAGGGATTTCCAATTAGGTAAGGTGGGTGTGACGTATGTTAATCATGGGGATGATGTCATTTAATTGGCATTCCTTAGAAACTTCTGCCCATCTACCACATAACAATTTCAAATATTTTAAGAATTAACACATATATATGGCTTCATTAGACAACTTAAACTTTGACCTCTCCCAACTTAAATCAATCAAGAGGGACTCTTCTTCGACACTTTAGAATCACTTTCCCAGACATCATGGATCCATCTTGACAGTTAACAGACCATCTTATTTATGGTCAGATAAGAGAACAAAATCTTTTAACTTTGCTCCTGGTTTGTGTACCCTAACTGTCTCAGCTATTGAGTAAAGTTTGAAATAACATCAGCTCCTCTGAATGGATCCTATTTAGGAAAATTCAACTTAAACGCTCTCTACATCCCCTAAGATTATATACCCACTCAGTGAGATACACACAGTATTAAATATAAATTAACAATATTTGGTTATACTACATCAATATTGCATAGTACAGTAGAAGTAGAGAAATGTAAACTTGGAAATTTGCTAATTTTTCCAAATTTTCGGCAAATTTGGTATTTTTTTTATAAATAAAACATGAGTGCATCCTCCCAAAATCTGCACAATAGCTGGCCATAGGTTGTGTTTGACATTATACAGGGTGGGCCATTTATATGGATACACCTTAATAAAATGGGAATGGTTAGTGATAGTAACTTCCTGTTTGTGGCACATTAGTATATGTGAGCGGGAAACTTTTCAAGATGGGTGGTGACCATGGCGGCCATTTTGAAGTAGGCCATTTTGAATCCAACTTTTGTTTTTTCAATAGGAAGAGGGTCATGTGACACATCAAACTTATTGGGAATTTCACAAGAAAAACAATGGTGTGCTTGGTTTTAACGTAACTTTATTCTTTCATGAGTTATTTACAAGTTTCTGACCACTTATAAAATGTGTTCAATGTGCTGCCCATTGTGTTGGATTGTCAATGCAACCCTCTTCTCCCACTCTTCACACACTGATAGCAACACCGCAGGAGAAATGCTAGCACAGGTTTCCAGTATCCGTAGTTTCAGGTGCTGCACATCTCGTATCTTCACAGCATAGACAATTGCCTTCAGATGACCCCAAAGATAAAAGTCTAAGGTGGTCAGATCGGGAGACCTCGGGGGCCATTCAACTGGCCCACGATGAGCAATCCACTTTCCAGGAAACTGTTCATCTAGGAATGCTCTGACCTGACACCCATAATGTGGTGGTGCACCATATTGCTGGAAAAACTCAGGGAACGTGCCAGCTTCAGTGCATAAAGAGGGAAACACATCATCATGTAGCAATTTTGCATATCCAGTGGCCTTGAGGTTTCCATTGATGAAGAATGGCCCCACTATCTTTGTACCCCATATCCCACACCATACCATCATTTTTTTTGTTCCAACAGTCTTGGAGGGATCTATCCAATGTGAGTTAGTGTCAGACCAGTAGCAGGGGTTTTGTTTGTTAACTTCACCATTCACATAAAAGTTTGCCTCATCACTGAACAAAATCTTCTGCGTAAACTGAAGGTCCTGTTCCAATTTTTGTTTTGCCCATTCTGCAAATTCAGTGCGCCGATCTGGGTCATCCTCGTTGAGATGCTGCAGTAGCTGGAGTTTGTAAGGGTTCCATTTGTGAGTAGCTAATATCCGCCGAGTGCTATGCTGTGGGCTCTTGCTGAATGAAGCTAGGACAGCCACTGTTGTTTCTTCATTAGAGACAGATTTCATGCGTCCACATTTTGGCAAATCCAACACTGAACCAGTTTCACGAAACTTAGCAAGCAGTTTGCTAACTGTAGCATGGGAGATGGGTGGTCTCGTAGGGTGTCTTGCATTGAAATCTGCTGCAATGACACGGTTACTGCGTTCACCAGACATCAACACAATTTCTATCCGCTCCTCACGTGTTAACCTCGGCGACATGTCAATGGCTGTAAACAAAGAGAAACTTGTAAATAACTCATGAAAGAATAAAGTTCCCCCCTCACATATACTAATGTGCCACAAACGGGAAGTTAATATCACCAACCATTCCCATTTTATTAAGGTGTATCTATGTAAATGGCCCACCCTGTAGTTCCTTGTGTGAAGGTGTTTGGAAGTTTCTGCTTTACTGTGTACCGGACCCTGCTTTTAGATTTAACAGACTTTGCTTGATTTCCGCCTTCCCCTGATCTTTGATTTTGATTACGGACTTTGCTTAATAGCTGCCTGCCTTGACTCCAGACTTCCCAATCACGTCTTTCTCCTTGGTGCTGTGCACGGGTATCTTTGACCCCCAGGTCAGCTACCACTGGCCCAGGGATTATTCTGGAGTGGTACTTGGCGACTACCCTAACAATCCAAGCCTATCCTCACTATAAGAGGCTCTAGTAAAGACCAGGTAGTTACTTAGTCATGCCCCTCCATGGTATAGCCAGTGGTGCAGTGGCTCCACACCCGCTTGCATAACAGTCTGGGTGGCGGACAATTAAACTGTAGGAGCTGCTCATGCTTGTTGGCAGATCAAACAATCTATTGGTAGTCTGTTTCATGTAACCACTGCACCCAACACCTCCAAACAGCTAGGTCAGAACAGGATAGATAGCTAGCAGTTTGTGGAAACAACCATCCTGCTTTTCTCTGTTCAATGATGCACCACCTCTCAAAGTGCATCATAAAGGCATCATAAAGGCATGTCTAGCAGACAACTTTCTCTCACCAAAAAGTACTGCAGCATCCCGCTCCTTGCTTTAACATGTATATGCCTGTATTTACACAAGGTATTAATGGACCATATTCACAGCCATCATTAATTGTGGCTGGTGTCGCCCTCTATGCATATAGAGGAGGAGAGAACATTCCAGTCAGTCTAGCCCAGTGGTCGGCAAAGTGCGGCTCGCGAGCCACAAGCTGCTCTTTTGAACCTTGAATGCGGCTCTTTGGTTCGGGCTGGCAGGTGGGCGGCCGCGTAGCCATATCGCGCCGCTCAAGCTGCTTGCAAAATGTCCGTCATGCTCCTCCTGCCCCGTCTGTCTGCTCCTTCCACTTTATGAATGAAGCAGGCAGGCGGGGCAGGAGGCGCATGACGGAGGGTGAGATGTCACGCTGCGCACAGCAGCAGAAGGGCGGGCAGCGGCGGACTTTCGGCAGAACACTGGCCATGTGAGGAGTGGTGAATAGGTCGCCGCTCAGGAGGAGCGAAATATCCTGCAGCAGAAAGGTAGGAGCTGCCCCCGGTGTGTGCACTGCACCGGCCCCGCCGCAAGTGTCCCTGCCTCCTCCCTTCCCCCCACTAATACATTACTTTACTTACTGGAGGGCACTTATGGGGGATATCTGTGGAGGGCACTTATGGGGGATATCTGTGGAGGGCACATATATAGTATCTTATGCTATATATGTGTCATCCACAGATATCCCCCATAAGTGCGTCATACACAGATATCCCCCATAAGTGCGTCATCCACATTACATCAACATCTGCAGACAAGTTTAATAAAAGTAAAAAATGATAAAGATAAAATGAAATAATAATCAAGATCCAAATAAAAGTATTCAAAAACACACTCTGGGCTCATGCCCACGAATGTAAGGGCGCCGTGCCTGTGCTGCAGACTGCAAATAGCGGTCCGCAATGCACGGACACAGACCATGGGGCAGCTGCATGAGGATCGCGGACCCATTCACTTGAAAGGGGTTCGCGACCCGCATCCGACTGCCCGCACCGCAAAAAAGTAGCGCATGCTGAAGTGAATGGGTCCATGATGCGGGCTGCACACGGCTGTGTGCAGCCTGCATCATGGACACATTTACTTCAATGGGTCCAGGATCCGGGATATGAGTGCTACAGTGTGCTTCCGTGGTGCTTCTGGCTGTGCCTCCGCACCGCAAAAAAGTAGTGCATGCGCTACCTTTTTGCGGTGCGGAGGCACAGCCAGAAGCACCACGGAAGCACTCTGTAGCACTCATATCCCGGATTCTGGACCCATTGAAGTGAATGGGTCCTTGATGCGGGCTGCACACGGCCAGTGCCCGTGTATTGCTGACCCGCCGTATGCAGCCTGCAATATGGCAATGGCGGGCACACAGTCGTGTGCATGAGCCCTAATAGTCCTCCCTGGTACTGTTGACGCAATATTTTAGGTTTTAAAAATGTGGCTCTCGAAATAAATTTCAATCGTGGTTTTGGCGATATTTGGCTCAGTTGACAAAAAAGTTTGCCCACCACTGGTCTTGCCAGTTTAAACCAGAGAGTCTGAGTCTATCCAGCAACCAGAACACATCCAGAATGTAATGCTGACAGCTTAGCTCATCCTGGATCAGGTACTATCAAGGACAGGGCCAGAACAACTACAAAAAGCAAGCCAGATGAAAGAAGAGATGTAGAGAAAATCCAATACAGATAGCTTGTCTGAAAAGGACTTATCGACCTTATGGCACATGTGTCCAGAAGTTAGCCTCCAGTTCCTGGATTGTCATTTAAGCAGATTGATGCACGTGCATGAGAATCCAGATATCCCAATGTGGATTTTGTGGCAGCGTGCTTTAAGTACAGCAACCTGATAAAAAAAGGTGCAGAACAGTTTGCCTACCATTGAGGGGAATGCTCTTCAGTTGCATTGTATTTTCTCAAATATATATTCCACATCTGGATGTACGTATATGTCAGAGTCAGCTAGCAAAGTGCAGAGTAAGGAAAACTACTATCGACCTTATGGCCTATTATGGCCTATTAATCATCTGTGCATCTGTGAAACCTGTACCATCTGTGAAAAGCACATTTTGTGTATCAACTGCCAGTCTGTGAATGCTAAGAACTGTCCTGATGTTTTTGCATTTGAATTCCTCAGTAAAGAACTGTTCTGCTGCTCATCATTTTTCCTGCACTACTATTACACTGCAAAGTGTCAGCATCACAAAAACAACAAGGTCATCTCAACTGTCATCAGGCAGGAGGACCCCAGTATCAGAGTGTGCCCTGAAGGGAAGAACAGGTGAAATAGTAATCCCATCATGGGATTTTTTTGAAATGTAATAAATGATGCAGTAAAAAATAAAATGAAAAAAAAAATATAAAGAAAATGAAAAGCTGCACAAAAAAAAGATGGAGAAAAAAAAACTACGGTACACATATTATGTATCCACACAACTGTAGAAAACTGAAAGATTAATTTATAACGTTATTTAGAGAAGACAAGAACCTCATTAAAAAATACAATGACAAAAGTCATATGATTTATGTCTTAATTTATATGTCCCCCAAACAATGCCAGAAAAATAATAACATTTCTTCTGCTTAAAACAAGGCCTCAGAGAAGATGCCAATGAAAAAAAAAAAAAAAGTAGTGGCTGCTGAAATGTAGACATTCAAAAAAGGATTAAAAAGTGTGGTCATTGAAGGGTTAAACAAAAGCTTGTTTTGCATCCAGTGTTAAGTAACGGTCCAACAAAAATATACTGCTTGAGAGAATAATTGAAGATTGGCATGGCCACAAATGCTAAAATACAAAAGACAAAGTGGTTTGGAAAGAATTACTCCCAGCTGCGTTCACTTTACATGCAAAGCAAGGGAAGTAAACTCCTCCAAAAAAATGATAGCCAGGACGTAGCCTCATGTTATTCTCAGGGATGAGAAATGACGGGGTCATTTGGGAACATTGACATTTTGTTACTTTTGTTACCAAAAGAGGGCGTACATTATTACATTTCCTATATAGAGTGCAGGGGCAGACTAGGAATTCAAAGTGGCCATGGAAAAAACGAAAAGTGGGCCCATGTCGTAGGCAAGCCCAAACTAACAGAACATTAGTAGACGGGGTCAACCCAAGTAGGCAGGGGCAACACATAGGCGGGACCAGCAAAACCATAGTGGGACACAATATTGTGTTACAGTTTGGTACAATATACTGCCCCAGCAGAACCCAATACCACAATGCATTACAAAATACTACCCCAGCAGAACCAAATACAACAGTGCCACACACAATACTACCCCAGCAACACCAAATACCACAGTGCATCACACAATACCACCCTAGCAGAACCAAATGCAACAGTGCAGAACAATATACTGCCCCAGCAGAACCAGATACCACAGTGCAGAATAATATACTGCACCAGTAAAACCAAATACCACAGTGCAGCACAATATACTGCCGCAGCAGAACCAAATGCCACAGTGCAGCACAAAATACTACCCCAGCAGAACCAAATAACACAGTACAGCACAATATACAGCCCCAGTAGAACCAAATACCACAGTGCAGCTCACAATACTACCCCAGTAGAACAAATACAACAGTGTAGCACATTATACTGTCCCAGCAGAACCAAATACCAAAATGCAGCACAAAATACTGCCCCAGCACAACCAAATACAATACAACAGTTCAGCATAATACCGTATACTGCCCCAGCAGAACCAAATACCACAGTGCAGCACACAATACTACACCAGAAGAACCAAATACCACAGTGCAGCACAATATACTGTCCCAGTACAACCAAATACCGCAGTGCAGCACAACATACTGCCCCAGCAGATCCAAATACACATGTGCAGCACAATATACTGCCAAAGCAAAACAAAATACCACAGCGTAGCACAAAATACTACCCCAGCAGAACCAAATGTGGACTGGCCTTAGACAGGGAATGCCCAGGAGGCCACCTGAGCCCTCCTCATGGCCGTCCAGTGGAAGTTTCTGGGATGTATTTTGTGCTGCTGGAGGCAGTATTTTGTGATGGACAGTGGTATTGGGCTCCTGGATGGCATAATATGCCACAGTACATTATTGCTGGCCTCGCCTACTTGTGTTGGCCCTGTCTTCCATCAATTTGGACCCAACTACAAAGCGGGGCAAATTTTTGTATTTTTTCCAGGGCCACTTTAACTTCCAAAGTTGGGGGTATGGTATGCTGCACTAACCACATCTAATGGTTTTCTGTCCATGCCTACTTGGCTTGACCCTGCCTCCTACCAGTTTGCCCCCGCCTACAACATGGGGCCAATTTTACACTTTTTTCCAGGGCCTCTTTGAGTTCCCAATCCATCCCTGGCCCCAGCAAAGCCAAATACCACAGTTAAGCACAAAATGCTGCCCCGGCAGAACCAAATACGAAAGTGCAGCACAATATATTGTCCTAGCAAAACTTCTGCTGCTCTGTGGTATTTGGTATTGCTGAAATAGAATTCTGTTCTACACTGTGGTAGTTGGTTCTGCTGAGGCAGTATACTATGATGAATTTTGGTATTTATTTCTACTGCAGAACTAAATACCAAAGTGCAACACAATATCCTTCCCCAGCAGCACAAAATACCTTCCCAGAAGCTGCCCCCATGTTGTGGCCGGCACGAGCTGCCGCGTTTTGTCTTCCTCCGCCATTTGCCTCTACTTAAAGGGCATCTGTCAGCAGAATTGTAACCATGAAACTGGCTGACCTGTTGCAATAGTGCTTGGCAGCTGAAGGCATATGTGTTGGTCCCATGTTCATATGTGCCCAAATTGCTGAGAAAAATGTATTTTTAATATATGCAAAAGAGCTTTTAGGAGCAACAGGGGCGTTGGCCTTAAACACCTAGAGGTGTTGCCGTCTCTGCAATTGCCACCTCCTCTCCACTTTGATTGACAGGTCCAAATGTGATAATGTTTTCACTGCCTGGCCCTGTCAATTAAAGTACAGAAGGCACAGCAGTTGCAGAGAGAGCAGAGCCTCTAGGTGTAATGGCTACATCCCCATTGCTCCTGGAAGCTCATTTGTGTATTAAAAAAAACCTCAGTTTTTTCAGCAAGGCAGGCACATATGAACTGTGACACAGTGAGAGTTTTGGTCTAGGATAACATGTGCTTCTGGGCTGATTTACAGCCAAGTGAGGTCAAATACCGGACCTGATTTTAAGTGCCGTTCTGGGATTTGGAAGCACCAGGCTGTCTTTAAATAGGCAGCTGGGCTCAGAAGCCATGTCTCTGTGTTGGGATCTGGGAGCCTTGTGTCTGGATGAAGGCTTGCTACCTGTTTCGCATAAAAACAGGTTGGTGCTGCTATGCTCAAGGACTCTTTGAGGCAGAATTGCCGCATGGTGTGAATTACCACCAACACCGCAAGGTGACTTTTTGTTTGAATATGACTGCTTGTTTTGTCACTTGCCTAAAGTGTGAATAAAATACTGAACTGTTTGATCCAAAGAACTTGTTGTTGCCTCTATTCTGCGTCTGCTAATTCTACCAGAGTGAAACCCCACAGAACATAGGACCAACACAGATGCCTTCAGCTACTAAGCGCACATACAACAGGTCAGCCAGTTTCATAGTTCCAAATCTGCTGACAGATGCCCTTTAAGATATAGAGGAGGAGGCTGAGATGAGAGACGGAGGCCACAGCAGCAAGCCAGCCCTTCTCTTACATCCAGTGATGTCTTCTCTGACATTCTGTTTTCTCATCTTCTCCATTCTTCTCCATGTTTTTATTGAACACACCATGTAAACATTCACAGTGCAGGTGGAAAAGTATGTGAACCCTTGGATTTATTAACTGGTTGAACCTCCTTTGGCAGCAATAACTTCAACCAAATGTTTCCTGTAGTTGCAGATCAGACGTGCACAACGGTCAGGAGTGATTCTTGACCATTCCTCTTTACAGAACTGTTTCAGTTCAGCAATATTCTTGGGATGTCTGGTGTGAATCGCTTTCTTGAGGTCATGCCACAGCATCTCAAACGGGTTGAGGTCAGGACTTTGACTGGGCCACTCCAGAAGGCGTATTTTCTTCTGTTTAAGCCATTCTGTTGTTGATTTACTTCTATGCTTTGGGTCGTTGTCCTGTTGCAACACCCATCTTCTGTTGAGCTTCAGCTGGTGGACAGATGGCCTTAAGTTCTCCTGAAAAATGTCTTGATAAACTTGGGAATTCATTTTTCATTCGATGATAGCAATCTGTCCAGGCCCTGATGCCGCAAAGCAGCCCCAAACCATGATGCCCCCCACCAACATGGTAACATTTAATTCTTTGTGTGTTATTAGTTTAAGCAGACTGTGATTGTCTATTGTTGTGACTTAGATGAAGATCAGATCACATTTTATGACCAATTTGTGCAGAAATCCATATCATTCCAAAAGGTTCACATACTTTTTCTTGCAACTGTATGTCTTAACTACAATTGTGTTTTTCTCTATTGACATAGTTAAATCTAAAAAAAATCACTTGATGTTTACCAAATGTCGGTGTAAAATGTATATACAGCTTATTTGTATTCATTTGATTTATGAAATCTTTTAGTGAACTTTCTTCCCCATCCCAAATAAAAAATGTGATCTATAAATCTTTTCCAGAGGACCAGGTTCACACGCAGCCAGCCCGTGGACTAGATGATAAGCTCCTTCCATCTACCAAAGTACAAATTTGCATAACACGGTGCGAACCTGGTCCCCAATGTCTGTATGTAGAAATCATTCTGATTTAATTATGACTTAAAATGAAAAGATGCAGTCCTTTATAAAACCTATTTGTTCTATTGCTAATTTGTTGCCTTCACGCCTCACAGCCTTGTATATTCTATATAACTATATACAGGGACAGTATGTCTAAAGTGCCAATAATATATTAAGGTTTCCAGGAGATAGAATTCAAAACCTGGAGGGTGCGCTTTATGTCCTATGCCTATCCTGGACTGGATGTAAGGAGTCCTATGCTGGATACAATAGGTCTGCCTGGTGCAGTAATTACCTAGTGTATCTTCTTTATGATTAAAGCATGTTACTCTAGGCGTTTTAAGGGACTGGTGAGGGGAGTGAACAAGGAAAGTTAAATTTGCTGCAGTGTGCATCGGTGTGTTTGGCGATTTGGGAGGTGGATGCACATTATTGCATGGAGGCAGGGGTGTAGATTGTGTGCCAGGGATGATTTTCAGTCTCAGCCAGCCCTGCTCTTATTAGAATTATATTACTCAGGATCATGGTGGAGCATGTAAACACAATACTTTTCCACTAGAGGGCAACAAGTGACTTGCCCTTTGCTAATAAATAAGTGTTTCTTCAGCAAGTGCACAAATTCCTGGGAACCCTAACCAAATAAATGTGTCAAAATAGGGGGAGAAATTTCTGCAAAAAATCAGCCTCCTGTGAAAATAAATCTTTATGTTTTTTGTCAACGCTTTCCATGTGTTTTTTTTTTACACAGGTTTCTGCATTACTCTCAAGCCACGTAAGTTGTGGCACTGCTGTTATTGTTGGAGTGTCTCCTTCACTATCAACAATCTCATTTACACCAAGGTTGCTCCTCACTGGACGAACATTGAAAGGAGGCCTATTTGGAGGTTTGTAAAAAAAACCACACATTTAGTGTCCTCAAATCATATTTTATTAGGCCTCATTCACACAACCATATTTTCGGTCTGCGTCCGATTCATGTTCTGTCTGCATCCATGCCACAAATTATAGAGCATGTTCTATTCTTGTCCGTTTTGTGGACAAGATTAGACATTTTCACAATGGGGCCCACAAAAAGTGTGGGATGCACAAGGCCGATATCCTCATTTTGTGGATTCATGATTTGCAGACCGCAAAATGGATACGGCTGTGTGAATGTAGTCTTATACTATGCAAAACTACTACAAATCCACTAAAATACTAATTAAATATAGCACAATACTAATTATTTTTATCATCCATTATTTTTGTTTAGGATTTAAGAGCAAGGAAAGTGTTCCTCAACTAGTAATAGATCTGATGGCTGAGAAGTTCAAAGTGGATGGTTTATTATCTCACAAATTGCCATTTAATGAAATAAATAAAGGTTTTGAACTGTTGCATAAAGGCGAAAGGTATGTTAAGATGTTTCTCAAGCGCTCTTCAAATAAAAATAAAAAATTAAAATAGAACTACCACAGTCTTAAAACCCACAAATCCAAACTCCGGATGTGATGTTCTTTGTGCGTTCCAAACTCCGGATGTGACGTCTGCCTGACCGTCACAGGACCGGAAATGACGCCGGACAGGTATCTAAGGCGCCAGGCTTTAAATAAGCAGAGCACCCAAACTAAATGCAGCCATGTTAGCTCCCTCATCAGACGGCGTACGCTCGGTCAAAGTCCTTATTAGTAAGTAACCACATGTTTAAGATGGATATATTTAATTGTGAGAAGTATACTGTGGGTGATGTTTATTCCATACTGTGACCTTCAGGTAAACATCACTCTGATGTGGACACTTGTGACTGGACCATAATCTTATGGGAGCTAAGTATCATCTTCTTTTTCTTTGATCTTTATCTATGATTTATGTTACACATCTTGATTACTACCCCCTGATGAGCCGTTGTTGCGGTAGAAACGCGTTGGGATTTGTGTATTTCTATATACTTATTTAGTATCCTGTATAGGTATCGTTAGAGACTAATCTGTTAGTCCAACCTACAATATGGGATATAGGGTTGTTCTAGGGGTATAATAGGTCTAGGTACGAGGACAGGGCACCCCCACCATCAGGAGGTGTCCCTGGGCTGAGTTAGCCATAGGGTTGTATCTCGGGACATATTGATCCCTTTTACATCAGTGACCTACACACCTGTACCAGCAATGCCTATACATTTGACATTGTAATCCAGGCCCTTGATAGGAGAAAAAAATCTCTATTTATTTTTTGTTTTTGTTTTTCTGTGAAGTTAATTAACACGGTATTAGTCTGTGTAAACGACTTTCACCAGGGCAATTCTAGCCTATTACCTATTTATGAAATGAAAGGTATTTTTAGCAGAGCACGTCAAATTTTGATACTTAAAACCCACAATGACCTGTTATATTCATATAACACAAGATAAACATATGGAAAACTGAACTTTTAAATAGAGTTGAGCGGACACCTGGATGTTCGGGTTCCACGGGTTCGGTCGAACGTCACAAAAAAGTTTGCGTTCGGGACCCGAACTTGTCCAGAACTTGAACCCGAACCCGATTGAAGATCAATGGGGACCCAAACTTTGAGTACTAAAACGGCTGTAAAGAAAGTCATGGAAAGGGCTAGAGGGCTACAAATGGCATCAAAATGTGGTTAAAAGCATGGCAAGTGCTCTGCAAACAAATGTGGATAGGGAAATGACTTAAAATAACATAAAATACGTAAAAATAAAAAATAATAATCTTGATCTTGGAGGACGAGGTCCATATGGAGTAGGAGGCAGTGGATGTGGCGGTGTAGGTGGAAGCAGCGGTGGAGGATGAGGAGGTAGCCTACACTGCTTTTTGGTTTTATTTTTTATTGTTTAAATTAGGGTACACCCCAAAACATTGGGAAATATATCCTGTTATAACCCCCTCCAGCTGTGCTAAACACACGTTCAAACAATACACTGGCTGCGGGGCAGGCCAGCACCTCCAAGGCATAAAGGGCAAGCTCAGGCCATATGCCCAATTTGTAGACCCATCAGTCAGTACGTGTAGGCGTGTGCACACATACTGCTCCACAATGTTGCACGTCCCATTGATGTCCACAATCCAATTGGATATCTGCTCTATCAACTTTCGATGTTCTTTTCTGCGCCTACCATGTTGATCACGGTTAGCGGCGAATCAGGGTTCCACGCCAGAGAGGGAGCGTGAGAAAGGGAGACCACATCCAAGGGAGATCAATGGCTGCAGTGTGATCAAGCTGAAATGTGGGACAAGTTATTAAAGCAGAAGGATCAGGGGTTTTTCATCACCAACAATGGGTTAATGTCAACCCCCAATGGAACAGATGATTTTTTAAAATTATTTACGGCAAAAATGGTAAAATGTCACCCAAGAATGTAACAGAAAAATTAGTGACATTTATTAACCTGGCTACTAGGTAGAGCAGGGGTATATCAAAGCCAAAAATTGGTAAATGTCAACCGACAATGTAACAGAAAAATTTGTGAAATTTATTAACCTGTCTACTAGGTAGAGCAGAGTTAAATGCAAGATAGGTTACATAAAAGGATGCGTGAAGCATAAAAGCTAACTCAGGGAAGGTAAAGCAGGGGAATATCACAGCCAAAAATTGGTGAATGTCACCTGACAATGTAACAGAAAAATTTGTGAAATTTATAAACCTGTCTACTAGGTAGAGCAGAGTTAAATGCAAGATAGGTTACATAAAAGGATGCGTGAAGCATAAAAGCTAACTCAGGGAAGGTAAAGCAGGGGTATATCACAGCCAAAAATTGGTGAATGTCACCTGACAATGTAACAGAAAAATGTGTGAAATTTATTAACCTGTCTACTAGATAGAGCAGGGGTATATTACAGCCAAAAATTGGTGAATGTCACCCGACAATGTAACAGAAATTTTTTAGAAATTTATTAACCTGTCTACTAGGTAGAGCATGGGTATATTACAGCCAAAAATTGGTGAATATCACCCAACAATGTAACAGAAAAATATGTGAAATTTATTAACCTGTCTACTAGGTAGAGCAGGGGTATATCATAGCCAAAAATTGGTGAATGTCAACCGACAATGTAACAGACAAATTAGTGAAATGACATAAAATAAAATACGTACAAATTTAAAAAAATAATCTTGATTTAGGAGGTGGAGGTCCATATGGAGTAGGAGGTTGAGGAGGCGGTGGACGTAGCGGTGTAGGTGGAAGCAGCGGTGGAGGAGGACAAAGTAGTTTTTGGTTTTAATTTTTATTTACTTTATTTTTTTAAATTAGGGTACACCCCAAAAGAGTGGGAAATATCAAAAATACAACAATGAAAAATTGCGCTGTAGTATAACAATGGCTGGGTAAGGCTAGTAAACATGTCTATTCTGCACAAGGTACGGACAAGTCCTGTGGATCCATGCCTAGTTCATTTTAATGAACGTGAGCTTTTCCACATTGGCTGTGGACAGGCGGCTGCGCTTTGTGATAACGCCCCCTGCCGTGGGGCGTTATCACAGACACGTTCAGATAATACACACACACGTTCAGATAATACATTGACTGCAGGGCAGGCCAGCCCAGCACCTCCAAGGGGTAAAGGGCGAGCTTAGGCGATGTGCCCAAATTGGAGACCCAGAAGTTGAAGGGGGCAGACCCGTCATTCAGTACGTGTAGGCGTGTGCCCACATACTGCTCCACCATGTTGGTGAAATGCTGCCTCCTGCTAAGACGTTCCATATCAGCTGGTGGTGCTGGTTGTTGTGGCGTGCTGACAAAGATTTTTCACATTTCGGCCATGCTAAGGCTACTTTCACACTAGCGTTCGGAGCGGATCCGTCTGATGTTTCATCAGACGGATCCGCTCCGATAATGCAGACGTTCGCATACGTTCAGAACGGATGCGTCTGCATTAAAACTTAGAAAATTTTCTAAGTGTGAAAGTTGTCTGAGCGGATCCGTTCAGACTTTACATTGAAAGTCAATGGAGAACGGATCCGCTTGAAGATTGAGCCATATTGTGTCATCTTCAAGCGGATCCGTCCCCATTGACTTCCATTATAAGTCTGGACGGATCCGCTCGCCTCCGCACGGCCAGGCGGACACCCGAACGCTGCAAGCAGCGTTCAGGTGTCCGCTCACTGAGCGGAGCGGAGGCTGAACGCTGGCAGGCGGATGCATTCTCAGTGGATCTGCCTCCACTGAGAATGCATTGGGGCCAGACGGATGCGTTCGGGGCCGCTCGTGAGCCCCTTCAAACGGTGCGCACGAGCGGACACCCGAACGCTAGTGTGAAAGTAGCCTAACGCTGCCTTCTGAGCTGCTGGTGGTGCCCCAGCTGCGTTAGAGACCTCTTCCTCTGCCTTTGCCTTATGCTTCCACTGTGGCCCGCTGTCAGGTGGGAATGCCACCAGCAGCACTTCTACCAGCGTGTGCTTGTACTCGCGCATCTTACGATCACGCTCCAGTGAATTAAGGACAGTACGTTGTCCTTGTAATGGGGATCCAGCAGCGTGGCCACCCAGAAATCAGGCAACTCGGCAGTCGTTGCGGAGACACTGCAGCGTGTAATCGCTCATGTGTGCCAGGCTGCCCTGAGGACACGACAAGCTGTCCTCTGTGGGAGGTGTATCGTCTGTGTCCTCTGTATCCCCCCAGCCATGCACCAATGATGGCCATGAGCTGGTTTGGGTGCCACCCTGCTGTGAACACAGTTCCTCCTCCTCCATCTCCTCTTCCTCCTCATCCTCCACCTCATCATCCTCCAGAACTGTGCACTGGCTGGACAATTATGTACCTGGCATTTGTGGGTGCAGGAACCCACCCTTGGAACCACTTGTGAAAGACTGGCCGGAAACCCTATAAAATGATCCCTCCTCCTGTGCCACATCCTCTTCCATCATCACCAGAAGCGTTTTTTCAAGGAGGCATAGACGTGAGATAGTAACGCTGAGAACGGCGTTATCGGCACTGGCCATGTTGGTGGAGTACTCGAAACAGCGCAACAAGGAACACAGGTCTTGCATGGAGGCCCAGTCATTGGTGGTGAAGTGGTGCTGTTCTGCAGAGCGACTCACCCGTGCGTGCTGCAGCTGAAACTCCATTATCGCCTGCTGCTGCTCGCACAGTCTGGTCAGCATGTGCAAGGTGGAGTTCCACCTTGTGGGCACGTTGCATATGAGGAGGTGAGCGGGATGGCCGAAGTTACGCTGCAGCGCTGACAGGCGAGCAGCAGCAGGGTGAGAACGCCGAAAGCGTGCACAGATGGCCCGCACTTTCTGCAGCAGCTCTGACATATCTGGGTAATTTTTTAGGAACCTCTGCACCACCAAATTCAGCACATGCGCCAGGCAAGGGATGTGCGTCAAACCGGCTAGTCCCTGAGCTGCTACAGGATTTCACCCATTATCACACACCACCAGGCCGGGCTTGAGGCTCACTGGCACCAACCACTCATCGGTCTGTTGTTCAAGGCCCGCCCACAGCTCCTGCGCAGTGTGGGGTTTGTCCCCCAAACAGATACGTTTTAAAGCTGCCTGCTGTCGTTGATACCTGGCTGTGCTGAAGTTGGTGGTGAAGGTGTTACGCTGACCGGATGAGAAGCCAGTAGAGGACGAGGAAGCGGAGTAGGAGGAGGAAGCAACAGGAGGCAAACTGAAGCACCCTGCAATCCTCTGTGGTGGAAGGACATGCGCCAAACTGCTATCCGCCTCAGGCCCAGCCGCCACTGCATTTACCCAGTGTGTTGTTATGGAGATATAACGTCCCTCACCGTGCTTACTGGTCCACGTATCCGAAGTTAGGTGGACCTTGCCACAGATGGCGTTGCACAGTGCACACCTGATTTTGTCCCCGACTTGGTTGTGCAGGGAACGATGGCTCACCTGGAAAAGTAGTGGCGGCTGGGCACAACGTACTGTGGGACAGCCACTGCCATAAGGCTTTTAAAACTCTACGTCTCCACCAGACGGAATGACAGCATTTCAAAAGCCAGTAATTTTGAAATGCTGGCATTTAGGGCCAGGGATCGCGGGTGTGTAGGGGGGTACTTCCTCTTTCGCTCCAGTGTTTGGGAGATGAAGAGCTGAACGCTTCCGTGGGACATTGTGGAGATGCTTGGTGACCCAGGTGGTAGTGTTGCTGGAAGATCCTCTGTTTGCAGGGGGGCAGGTGCCACTGTCACTCCAGAGGTGGATGAAGAGGCCGAGACTGCAGCAGAAGAGGAAGCAGGAGGAGCCAGAGACCTTTCTTGGTTTTTGAGGTGTCTACTCCACTGCAGCTCGTGCTTTGCAGTTAGATGCCTGGTCATGCAGGTTGTGCTCAGGTTTAGAACGTTTATGCCTCGCTTCAGGATCTGATTGCACAGCGTGCAAACTACTCGTGTCTTGTCGTCAGCACATTGTCTGGAAACTCCTTGGAGCAGGCATTGGTGTGCTCGGTCCCTTGCTGCATTGGGCAGCAGCACGCGTTCTGTCTAGGGGACAGCCGCTCCGCTTTTGCACCCTGCTCCCTCTTCTGCTGTGTTGGTGGCTCTGTGCGACCACCGCCTCTTCCTCCGAACTACACAGGTCACTCGCATGACTTTGATTCCATGTGGGGCCGAGGACCTCATCGTCCTCCACATCATCTTTCACCCAGTCTTCACCCCTGCCCTCCTTGTCGGTCTGCACACTTTCGAAAGCCACAGCAGTTGGCACCTGTGTTTCGTCATCATCCGAGAGGTGCTGCGGTGTTCCTCCCATGTACTCATCTTTAAACATAAGTGGTTGGGCATCGGTGCAATCAATCTCTTCCACTTCTGGGGCAGGGCTATGTGGATGGCCCTGGGAAACCCTGCTAGCAGAGTCATCAAAAAGCAGAAAAGACTGCTGCATGACTTGGGGCTCAGACTGCTTGGCTGATTTGTAAGGGGGTGAGGTGAAAGACTGATGGACATCAGCTGCAGTTACTAACTCTGATATTTCAGCAGGAGACTGGGTGGGAGACAATGTGAATGAACTGGAGGCACTGTCAGCAACCCAATCTACTATCGCCTGTACTTGTTCTGGCCTCACCATTCGTAGAGCCGCATTAGGCCCGACCAAATAACGCTGAAGGTTCTGTCGCCTACTCTCCCCTGAGGAAGGTGTTTCACTTGTGCGTGTAGCTGGCACAGATCGACCACGTCCTCTCCCTGCAACAGGAGCTCCACCAGCAGTACCACGACCGTGGCCACTTCCTTTATTCAAACGCTCTCCTCAGTCTCCGCAAATTTTGGATCTTGCCCAAAATGGGTGTTTTTTTTTATAACAGAATAGAACAGCAGTATCTAACTCGTGTATTTCACACTGACAGATGCAGCCAAGGCCGCAAATTTAGTATTTGGCCAAAAAGGGGTATTTTTTTAATAACAGAATAGAACACCAATATCTAACGCTTGTATTTCACACTTACAGATGCAGCAAAGGCTGCAAATTTAGTATTTTGCCCAAAATGGGTGTTTTTTTTAACCTAGAATATTATTGCAATATTTCTAGCTTGTATGTCACACTAACAAATGCAGCATAGGCCTCAGATGTAGGGTATTGCCCAAAATGGGTGTTTTTTTTTAAACCCAGAAAAATATTGAAGTATTTCAAGCTTGTCTTTCACACTGACAAATGCTGCAAAGGCACCAGATGTAGGGTATTGCCAAAAATGGGTGTTTTTTTTAAGCCCAGAATATTATTGCAGTATTTCAAGCTTGTATCTCACACTGACAGATGCAGCCAAGGCCGCAAATTTAGTATTTTGCCAAAAATGGGTGTTTTTTTAAACCCAGAATATTATTGCAGTATTTCTATCTTGTATGTCAGACTAACAAATGCAGCATAGGCCCCAGATGTAGGGTATTGCCCAAAATGGGTGTTTTTTTTTATAACAGAATATGACAGTAGTATATAATGCTTGTATTTCACACTGACAGATGCAGTAAGGGCTGTTAAATATAGTATTTTGCCCAAAAAGCATGTTTTTTAAAACCAAGAAAATTATTGCTGTATTTCAAGCTTAAATTTCACACCGACTAATGCTGCACAGGCCCCAGATGGAGGGTATTGTCATAAAGGGATGCTTTTTTAAACCCATAAAATTATAGCAGTATTTCAAAGCTTGTATGTAACAATGACAGATTCAGCAAACGCCTCAAAATTAGGATTTTGCCCTAAATGGGTGTTTTTTTTAAATAACAGAATATGACAGCAGTATTTAACACTTGTATTTCACACTGACAGATGTAGCAAGGGCTGTAGAATTTAGAATTTTGCCCAAAAATTGTGTTTTTTAAAACTCAGAAAATTATTGATGTATTTCAAGCTTAAATTGCACACAGACAAATGCTGCAAAGGCCACAGATGGATGGTATTGCCAAAAATGGGTGATTTTTTCATACCCAGAATATAATTGCAGTATTTCAAGCTTCTATTTGACTGTCACAAATGCACATATGCTGTACTGGTGCACAGAACTTGCATAAAATGGCCACTGCCGCCCACCTAACAGATGGATAAAAGTTATTTTTCTTTGTTACTGGGGTCAGGGCAGGGTAAAAAGATTGTGCACAAAACAAAATCAAGGTAGATTGCTGAGTTAACAAGCACTTTAGATTAAAGATTCAGTACTATTCTCTCCCTCACAGCAGCATCATCCTATCCCTACACTAATCAGAGCAGAGTGACGTGCAGCGCTACGTGACTCCAGCTTATATAGAGCTTGGGTTACATGCTGCACTGGCCAATCACCTCCATGCCATTAATAGGCGTGGCTGTGATGGCTTCTAAGGGCACACAAGTTAAACGCTTGTTGATTGGCTGCTCGGCAGCCTTTCAAAAAGCGTCATTAACTCGCCTAACCCCGAACACAAACTTTTACTGAAAAGTTCGGGTTCGGGTTCGGGTCCGGGGTCCAAAAATCCTAAAGTTCGGTACGAACCCTATTTATAACAAAAAGTGTAATCTCTTCTGTACACAAAAAAGGATTCCATAGTTATAATAAAGACATATTAAAAAAGTGATTTTTAGCTCAAAATAAGTACAATGCAATAATAAATTAAATTGTCCCCAAAGGTGTACATAGCCTTTAAGTCTAATGTTGTCTGCTCTGCTTTATCTGCTGTTTGGGGATTTTTGTCCAAAGTGAAAGCCGATATTATAATGGATTTAGTCCAACTGCCCATTTTTTTTTTTCTAAAAAATTGTTAAACATTTTATTAAAGAAATACAATTTAGCATGGACATCTGTACCAGCTAACATATTTTCCTAAATTAGATTTACTTTACATTGTAGTGAACTCTTTCCCATTGCATTGCTGCTCAAAAGCCATTAGACCTAGGGCAAGCTGATGGTGGCTCTGTGCATCATCTTACATTTAGGAATTTTTCACAACATTGCTCAAAAGCCATAAGATCTAGGACAAGCTGATGGTGGCTCTGTGCATCACCTTCCATGTGGGGAATTTTCAAAACATTGCTAGCCATCAAAACTATTGCAGTGTGCATGCCCCACAGCCGAAAAATCAGATGTGACTGTTTAGGCACAAATGTAGGAACAAAGGCTGACTTTCAGCATATAAGGAGGCATCGCATGCTCACGTGGAAAAATCACACTGGCCAGCAATGTGAACAAGGCTGTCCTCCTTCTCATCATCATTCTAGTAGACAGGTCACATCAACAAGCAGAAGAATGACAGGCCACATCAACAAGCAAAACAGTTTCATTGTTGTTATAATTATCAACATATTTACCTACTGCTTCTTCTTTATCTATTACTCCTCATCCTCTGTTTAAATGTTAGTCATCGATAACAATATAATTTGTGGCAGGGAGCAACACTAGTCATTCAGCAATCTGCTTGTATGTCCACTGAACTCACACCTGGCGAACTTCTTGGCAATGCTGTCGCTGCCACACCACTTAGTAGATTCCCCTGTATTTAGGCAAATGATCAATGAAGAACGCCTAGCTGACATTATTTCTCAAAATGTCTTCCATGTCTTGTACTCTAACGTGGCAGAGAAAGGAATGGTAGGCAAAATTATTGCATTATAAGGTTATGCTCTGAAACCTGCTTGGCACAACTTTTCAGAGCACTCGCTTGCCGTCCATTTGTCTGACCAGGAGACCCCTCTCTGCCTCCCTCTGAGTCACCATTTTGCCACTTCTACCAGCGCTTATGCTACAACAAGTAGTAGAAGCAGCCGCAGCAGTAGTTAATACAGTGTATCAACCAGTCTTAAAATAGCAAACAAATATGCACCGTCTGAACAGCCAGGTTCAGTGATACCTTGACTATGCACTTTCTCTAGCACATACCACGAGCCTTGACCCCATGGACTTCTGGTGCCAGGCAGGACTGGATTAAACATAGTAGAGGGCCCTGGTCAAAAATCTGTTGGGTACCTTTGTAGTTACATAGCTGGGGGAATGAGAGTGTCTCTGAGGTACATGCCTGACTGCTGATGACACACTCCTCTAACATCCACCTGCCATAGTTGCTCTTTGTCCAACTTGATGGCCAGTCCATAGACTATTGCAAAACACTGTGGTTAGTCCATAGTCAAGTATAAATGCTGCAGTCAGTCAGCCCAAAATGTAGCATAAACGCTGCAGTAGTCAGTCCATAGTCTAGTATAATAGTCTACTGAAAAGGGAAATCAGTTCTGGGGTTAAGCGAGGAGACACTGAGTTTCAGGGGCTCTTAAAGGGAGTAGAAGAACACATATCAAAACATTATTCCACTGAATCTGCTGCCTGCAGTTAATATAGACAGCCAGTAGCTTCAGAGGAACTCTAACCTCCCATTGTTACTTACTGAAAGCATCCACTTCTGGTTTTAGGGAGAGATGGGCAGCTGTGGCACATTTTCCTCTACCTTCTATGTCTTCTTACTTGCCAGCAGCACAGGATATACCATGGGGCTCAATTCCTGTGTCTCTTCAGTGCCTGCAGAAGGAAGCAGGCTGTACAATGCTGCCACCTACAGCCACAGTAATTATTTCTACTCTAAACAGGAGAGGTAATTACAGTTTTCAGAGCCTGCACCTTCTTACTTCTCCTCAGTCTTTTGCTGTTTATCAGACATGCATCACAGAGCTGGAGAAAGGAATTCCTTTGACCTATACCATAATTTCTCAAGGTAAATTTGATAATTTACCTAAAGGCTTATCCATTGCATCTCCATAACTGGAATTCTATATGTAACTGTGTTGCTAGGGAAATTATTAGAGCAAGTTCACTACCTTATATTGCTTGTACAAGAGACTGCCACTCACAGTAGAGACTTCTCTAACGTACATCGGTGACAGAATAATGACACATCAGGGTCAAAATGTGCTGCTGCTGATCACAAAAGAGGAAACAAAATTTTCATTGTTTTTGTGAAAACAAAAACCATCGGTTCTTCACTTTCCTGGAACTCAGGGACTCTGTCACTGCCACATGTATTTGTGGCAGTGGAATTGGTGGAGATCAAATATGTTTAGTTTTTTTTTTCAAAGAGCCTCTGTTTTCATGATTAACCCTAATAAACCATGTATACTGCCTGGTTGGGTTGATCATGCTGAGTAAAACAATATATTTATTTTGGTTGTGTCTTAAACAGCTGCTGGGAAATGTGTACTTTTATTTTATTCAAACTAGGCAGTTGGAGCACAGAGAGCAGACATTACCACTCCTCTTATTGCTCAATACACTCTTCCTCCCCTTTAATTGACAGAGCTTCTCATGCCACTGTGCCACCAATATGAATCATTGGAGGAAGTATGTTCAAGCAAATTATGCATTGAAACAGAAATTCATGATATTGCTAATGACCTATGACGTACAGTCACCTAAATAATTATTAGGAACACCTGTTCTATTTCTCATTAATGCAATTATCTAGTCAACCAATCACATGGCAGTTGCTTCAATGCATTTAGGGGGGTGCTCCTGGTCAAGACAATCTCCTGAACTCCAAACTGAATGTCAGAATGGGAAAGAAAGGTGATTTAAGCAATTTTGAGCGTGGCATGGTTGTTGGTGCCAGACGGGCCGGTCTGAGTATTTCACAATCTGCTCAGTTACTGGGATTTTCACGCACAACCATTTCTAGGGTTTACAAAGAATGGTGTGAAAAGGGAAAAACATCCAGTATGCGGCAGTCCTGTGGGCAAAAATGCCTTGTGGATGCTAGAGGTCAGAGGAGAATGGGCCGACTGATTCAAGCTGATAGAAGAGCAACGTTGACTGAAATAACCACTCGTTACAACCGAGGTATGCAGCAAAGCATTTGTGAAGCCACAACACGCACAACCTTGAGGCGGATGGGCTGCAGCAGCAGAAGACCCCACCGGGTACCACTCATCTCCACTACAAATAGGAAAAAGAGGCTACAATTTGCACGAGCTCACCAAAATTGGACTGTTGAAGACTGGGAAAATGTTGCCTGGTCTGATGAGTCTCAATTTCTGTTGAGACATTCAAATGGTAGAGTCTGAATTTGGCGTAAACAGAATGAGAACATGTATCCATCCTCTGATGGCTACTTCCAGCAGGATAATGCACCATGTCACAAAGCTCGAATCATTTCAAATTGGTTTCTTGAACATGACAATGAGTTCACTGTACTAAAATGGCCCCCACAGTCACCAGATCTCAACCCAATAGAGCATCTTTGGGATGTGGTGGAACGGGAGCTTCATGCCCTGGATGTGCATCCCTCAAATCTCCATCAACTGCAAGATGCTATCCTATCAATATGGGCCAACAATACTAAAGAATGCTATCAGCACCTTTTTGAATCAATGCCACGTAGAATTAAGGCAGTTCTGAAGGCAAAAGGAGGTCCAACACCGTATTAGTATGGTGTTCCTAATAATTCTTTAGGTGAGTGTATATTTGATTGCCAGCACTCATTGATCACATTGGACCTTTTTCAAAAGTGAGTGAGTGCTCTGCAGGGACAAGACAATACTTACTGTGCGATCCTACCTGCATGTACACTCCTCCATTTTGTGTAAAGCAGAAATGTCAGTCCACCAGGAAGTGGAGGTGCCAGTGGCATCACTTATAGGGCCGCAGCTGCAATGTGAGTCTGTGTGAGTCTCGCTTTTTCTATGCATGTATGTGTTTGTCTCTTCTATTATCCTATGAAAATATGCACTGCTCCGCACTAACATTTTGCTGTGAAAATTGGATGAGAAAATAAAGGGAGGAAGAAGAATAAAGAAGAATGATGATCACATGACACTGGAATTGGGGGGCTTTCCCTGATTGACTCAGAGACTGACAGACAGCCTAGATCAGCCAATCAGGGGGGAAGTAGGCAAGGAGGTACCTGTGTAGAATGAGCAGAATGTCATTCTGCTGTCTATGTCTGTCCTGGCAGGAAGCTGTGCTGTGGCTCTGCCTCTGCAGACTGAAGCTCCTAGGTATGGACAGCATAAGAAGATTTCAAGGAGAGAATAGATGATAAGGAGGGACATTACATGTTAGCACAGTAGGTAGGAATGCAAATACAGTGAGCCCAAATTGTAACCCAGCCCGCTTTCCCAGCCTACTTTCAGTGCAAGCCCTAGGCAGCAAATCTTCAACTGGTCGACTTTCCCTACTCTGTTAGGTGCAGGACAAACACACAGGCCCTAGGCAGCAAGTTGGCAACTGGTCGACGTTCCCTACTCTGCTAGCTACTAGGAAAATCACACAAAGAAGAAACTACACAAAGATGGGTCGGACCCGGGCGGACAATGCAGTACCAAATCAGATGACAGAGGGTAGTCATAATAGCCAAGCCAAAGTTAGAACTAGACGGGAAACACAGTAGCATATCACAAGACAGAGAGTGGTCAAAGGCAAGGCTAGGTCAATCCACTAAGAAATCCAAACAAACACAGAACATAACTGGGAGCACAGGTAGGGAGTGAAACTGGCAATGGTATCTGGCCAGCAAGGAGTTTAAATAGACTACCGAGACCGATACCAGGATCAGAACCTGACATGACTTGGCACTCCATTAGTCCGAACACAGCGCATAGGACTAGAACAGCTAAGCAATAAACCCACTGCTAGTTTCATCCACTCCATGCATAGCTATGTTAGTGGTGGTAGTAATGGCAGTCATGGCCACAGTAGTGGCGGTAGGGGCAGTGTTAGTGACAGTGGTATTGGGGCAAATACAGAGCAGGGAATAGGAAGGGGGGGCAACAAGCTCACAATGACATATCACAGTATGAGAAAAGTGGAGGGGAGGGTGAGGACTATAATGATGATTGTGTTTTGTACTGGATCTGGGAGCTAGATTGGGGTGCTGAGGAGGGGGTGATATCATAGGTACTTTATCACAGTACATGATACGGCATCAACAGTTTCTGTGGGAAAATAGAAGTAGCCAATAGCTAGCAAAACAAGAATGTCCTCCTTCTCCTGGTGTCCATTGTGGAAGCCGGGCTGCATCCACATACAGTACATTGTACTTATCATTCTCATCTTCACTTACTGCTTCTCCCGCTAACACTCCTTTTCCTCCTTCAGTTCCTCGTCATCCTTTGATAATGGAATGTGTGGCCAGAAAACAACTCTAAATGTAGGGGTACACCTAGCTTTTCTGCTGCCTGAAGCAAAAACTGAAACGGCGCCCCCAATACCAATTTCTTAATCCTAATCTCTTCCCTCCAGCCCTACTGTTAAAGACATACTTGGAAAACATTACATACAGAGCTACAAATCATACAGGGTAATACTGTGCCCACTGTGCTTCCCAATACTATACTGCAGAAACATACAATCCCCCTAAAAATACTATTATCACACAGATAGTTCCCCTTCAATAGTTTTTGGCACACAGTGCCCTAAAAAATAACTGTGCCAAGCAAATTCAGTGTCCCTGAACTTATAGTGCCGTAAACATAGTGTCCTCCAAAAATAATTGTGCCAAGCTGATACTGTGCCAGGGTGCCTCCCAATGTAACAGTCCTCCCAAAAGTCCCACAAATAGTAATAATTCTCTGCCAGAGTGCACTATGTGGTAACAGTGCACCCAATACTAACAATGTCCCTCATTTTGCTCCCAGATGTTATAATGCCCCCAGTAGTACTAATTTCCCCTATAATGTGTGCCTGTACAAAAAATACCCCCTTATAATGTTCGCCAGCAAAATGATTCCACCTTGCAATGTGTGCCAGTACAAAAATACTCCCTTATAATGTGTGCCAATACAAAAAATGCTCCCTTATAACGTGTGCCAATACAAAAACTGCTCCCTTATAACGTGTGCCCATACAAATAAACCATTTTAGTGCCCCCTGGAGAACAATGTCCGCATAGTGGCCACCTTAGAATGTGTGCCAGTACAAAAATGCTCCCTTATAATGTGTATCAGTACAAAAAAAATACCCACCCCCCCTTTTAGTGCCCCCAGTAGAGTGGATGTCTCCATACTGCTTTCTCCAGTTACAAAATAATGACCCCCCACCCCATTGTGGCCCACAGCATGCTGACAAATAAGAATAATAAACTCAAATACTTAACTCCATTCTGCTTTCAGTGATGCAGTGCAAGACACAGACCTCTTCTAGTCTGTGCTATGAGCTCTATGCAGCCTGGCTCAGGCAGTACGATAATGATGATACCGGCCTCTGATAGGCTACAGGAACTAGGACTAAAGCCTATTAGAGTAAACAGTGGGCCAGGGAGACATTGCTTCCGTGCCCCATCGCGGCCTTCAATTGTATTGCTATCTTGAGTACAGTGATTGCAGTTGAATATGTAGAGTGTTTCCACAATGGAAGCATTCATTGCCCATGGCCATTCTGCTGCCCCCTCTTGCCCCTACTGCAAGAGGCAATTGTCTCGCCTCGCCTCATTGGTGGTGCACCCCTGTCCTCATGCCCAATAATCCACTAGTGCACAGGCTTAACTCCCACCGGCAGTGCAGTCTACCTTACCAATTAATAAAGTCTGCTGCCTTTAGGGAGCTGATGGAGTGTACAAAAGGTATCCATGACTTCTACTGTCACATAGTAGAGAATGTGTGCTGCTCCTTGCAATTCTCGCTGTGCAGCAAGATGCACTCCAGGGTGGACACCTGGAGCAGCTGTTATGGGCAGGAAAAATACGAGTCTTTCATGACCCACTAGGTCAATATTTTTTTCACTGCATGGCATCAAAGCAACCACAAGGCCAGGACCTACTGACACCTCCACGCATGTGTGCATCTGGTTACCACATCAACTACTTATCCACCTTCCCTTCCCCAACAGCAGCAGGGCAGAGAATCACTCTCATCCCCCCTCCCTCCTCTCACATGTGTAAAGTGAAGCGTTGCCATGCCATGTTAGCTGATCGACCTGGGCGATAGTAACCACGCCGCTGATCAGTTGCTGAAGTGCATCAAGCAGCAAACATTCTGCTGGCTCCCTCCTTGTCAGTTCCAACTGGGTAAGATGGTCAGTGATAATAGCCACAACATCATGGTTGTGCTAAACCAGACGAAAATAGCACATGCTCGCTGCATGGTGTACATCATAAACCTTGTCATGCAATGCTTTTTAAACCAGTACACAGGAGTTATACTGCATGATCTGCGACATTCTAGTATGCTGGAATTCCACTTTGCAAATGCTGGAGCATCTGTACAAGCAGCATAAATCAGTGAATGATTTTGTGATGCACCAGACCACGAAATTGGCCTGGCCACGATGCACCTGGCCACGAAATTGGTTAGCAGGAATTAGTCCTCACCCTAATATTTTTCTTAGAACAGACACTCACACTGATGCAACAAGCAGTAGAACAGCTTACACATCTTTCTGTCCGTCCTATAGCTGTTTTGGACCCACATGGAGAAGGACCCATGGAAGAAGGAGGAGGAGTATAAATTAGGAGCTGCCACTGGAGGAGGAGGTTGTGGTGGTGGAGCAGGAGGATGCTAATGACGATGATATCGACGACGAGACCTCCTTATCTCAGTGGGAGGAGGAGATGTAAAGAACTGGCTTCGCAGGCACTTTGGTCAGAACTGTAAGCTGTATGCTTCCTTTCATTCACATTAAACAACCGTTCACATTAAACAGTCTGGTGATTACTGAATAGCCATGCTTTTACTGTAGACACTGGCTATCAAATCAAAATGGGGGAATTTTTCCTCCTGCTGATAGGAGGCCAAAATACTTTATTAACAGAAAGCACTGTGTATTTAGCTTGCCGGAGCTTTCTGCAAGCAGATGCCTGATTTCCACATGTCTGAGGCCCCTCTCCATCTCCCAAGAGTTACCTATAGATGCCGCCGAGCTAAGCTTGATGGTTAATGTTTAAAGTAATAATTGTCAAGAAAAAGATAACTAACTTTTTAATATATTTCAGTGTCTTTTGTCACAAGATAACCAAGATAACACTGTGCCATGTGTTATCAGAGTCAATTTAGCTCTGCTACATCGGTACCTCCTGCTGCCCCCTCTACCACAAGCAGCCACAGCAGCAGCCAGTTCAATATCATAAACATGATGGAGAAATGTCTTGATGTGCCACAGCAAACTGAGGCAAATCCATCTTCGTCTCCCTTTGTAATGATTGTGTGTCGTTTCCAGTGTCATCATCATCATCATTCTCATGCTTCTCCAACACTGTCTCTTCCTCCTCCCCCTCCTCTAGCTGAAGCTCCAAATCCTCATCCTCCTCCTGCTCCTCAATGGAACTTTCTCCTTGGGGCTCCCCAAAAGCAAGAGGGTGCACAGCAAGGCGCACCAGTTGACCTTCTTCACCCATCATCCACTGCTGCATGAGCTTCAATGTTTTTTCTAAAACAAATATAATGGAAATTATGTCGTTCAGGCCACAGCTGTCCCTGCTTATGAATTTTGTAGCCTCTTCCAAGGGATTCAGCATGTTACTTGCATCTCGGACCAGCTTTCAATGCTGGATCTCAAAATGACACATGCTCCCTATCCTTGACAATTCTGGCTGGTGCATGACAAAGTCAATAACTGCTTTCCGCTGCTCATAGAGCCTTTCTAGCATGTGCATATGTGTTGAATTCCAGCGAGTGGGCACATCGCCGATCATGTGGTGTAATGGCAGACTGTTTTGATGCTGCAAGTCCAGGAAAGTGTTTTGTACCGCGTAGGAATGGCTGAAATGATTGCACAGCTTTCTTGACTTTGCTAGCACTGTGCACAGGCCAGTGAACTTTTTCAAGAAGCGCTGGACAACAAGGTTAATTATGTGTGCCATACAGGGAGCATGTGTCACTCGGCCCTGGTGTCATTCGGCCCAGGTTCAGCGCGGCCACTATGTTGGTACTATTGTCGCTCATGACCTTGCCAACTTGGAGCTGGCGGGGAGACAGCCAGCGTGCTGTTTGCTGCCTGATGTGCTTCAGCAACCGCTCACCAGTGTGGCTGCTCTTGCGAAGGCAGATCAAGTCCAACACTGCATGGCAGTGCTTAACCTGACACATATGATAGGAGGGGGGGGCAACGCTGTGCCCTGCTGCTGTTGGAGACAAGAGGGTGTCCATGTAATAGGAGGTGGAGGAGGCGGATAAGTGCCTGGTTTGGAAGCCAGGCTGATAAAGGCGTGGAAGTGCTAAAAGGACCTGGGCAGGTTGCTGGGGTGCTGCCTCGACACTAAAAATATTGAGCCAGTGGGCCATGAAGGACATGTATTACTCCTATCCATACGCACTGCTCCAGGTGTCCACCATAGCATGCAGGGAGTGGCCGATGTTGTCTGCCATTTGCGAGTAAATAGCAGGGATGGCTTTTGTGGGAAGTAATGCCGGTCAGGAATTTTCCAGTGTGGCTGAGCGCAGGCGATCATCTCCCTAAAGGCAGCAGACTCAACTAAATTGTAAGGCAGCGACTGCACTGCCAGCAACTTGTCCAGGTGGGAATTAAGTTTGTACACCTTGGGAATGCTGGGTGCTTAAACTTGCTTTTTGGCCATGCATTCCACTATTGATGCCTGACGAGTGTGACAGAGAAGAGGAGGAGCTGGAGAAGCACACATGGATGACGAGGAGGACGTGAAAGACCTAGTACTGCCCATAGATGAGGGTTGGCTGCCCCAAGGGAGCCCGGGAGAAGGACCAAACTCTTCTTGTGGTAGCTGGTAGCCACCTTGTTTTGACAACTGCATGGGGTGATGCCGCTTCACGTGGTTCCACAGAGTGGTGGTGCCTTTTGACTCACATGGTGCCTTTTGACTCACGTGGAAAAGAACTTCCATAAGCCAGATTTTCACCCTCTCCCTCCAGAGCTGGCTGAGCTTGCTTTAGCCCTTGCAAGCTTTGGCCTTGAATCTGCCCCCACTCTACTTGCTGCCTCCCCAGTTACCAAAGCAGGTCTGGCCCTACTTCACCTCTGCCGTTTGTTGCTGCCACTACCACTGTCCTCATTCTCTGATGTTAACTCCTCCTCACCACCCTGATCTGGCTACAAGATCCTGTCTAACACACAACCATCATTATTGGACTCCTCAACCTCACCACCACTTTTATCAAACTGTGATAGCTCATGTTGAGCTCCTTGCCCCACCTGTAGATTCCCTGCTCTGAATGTGCCACCACTGCCACTACTTCCACTACCCTGGTAATGTGTGCCCTTAATAATACTACCACTGAGCACGGGGTCCCTCACCTCTCACAAACCTCCACATCCAGGCAATTCAAAAGCTGACTGCTCTCTAAAAATTCATCAGGGATACTCTTAAGACTATCTTCCGGAGTGTGCGGTAGTGTTCGGTGGCCTCTACTTAGGTAAAAAAAAAAAAGATGACGCACCACTAGGAGGACACAGAGGACCCAAATTACAGGCTTTGTTGGGACTGAAAGGAGAAGGAGGACCGCTCTGACCCCTGGTTCCAAGGTACGGTGTCTGACTCAGAAGGCACGTCATCCTGCTGTGACTGAGAGGAGGAGTGAGACATCCAGTCCACAATCTCTTCCACTTTCTTCTCTAGGATAATGTTGTGCCTTTCGGGAGCCAGGGGGAACTGTGGCCTACTAATGCAATTACTACTGGTATTGTCTACATGACCTGTGCCACAGCTAACTTCCACATTCTTACTTTTGGAGGACAAGGTCTGGTTCTTATGTTTGGAAGTGGGACCTTTCCGGTTTCCAAACATTTCTAAGCTGTGGTTGTGGACGGCCTACTGTACACAAACAGTCAGACAACCTATGGAACGGTTTGGATTCTGTACAACTAAAATACTAATAGTAAAAAAAATTATGTTCTAATGCCTTTAAACTAAAATACAAAGAGTTCATAAAAAATGTTCTAATCCCTTTCTACAGAATACACTCAAGAAGACAATGCTTTTCAGAATTTACTTGGTGAATGAAGTTGGAACTTGGCACCTGTGACAGATTTTTGTCTAATCTGGCTAAGGCTAGTTTCACACTAGCTGCAGAGGAACAGCCGGCGGGTGAACAGCCTGTCAGATCCGTCCTACCGCTAGTTCACGTGTGCCACCGGATTGTCGCTCCGTCCCCAATGACTATAATGGGGGGCGGGGACGGAGTACCGGCGGCGGCACCGATGCTGCATGCATGCAGTACTTTCAGTCCGGCTGCCTCTTGCCGTTCACTGCAGTGCCGCCGCCAGAACTCCGCCCCGGCCCCCATTATAGTCAATGGGGATGGAGCGGCAGTCCGGGGGCACACATGAACTAGCCGCAGAACGGATCCGACAGTCTTTTCACCCGCCGGAACAGCCTGCCGGAGTCCCATGCCACTAATGTAAAAGAACCCTTATACAGTTGGGCAAAAAAGTATTTAGTCAGCCACCAATTGTGCAAGTTTTCCCACTTAAAAAGATGATTTTTTCATCATAGGTATACCTCAACTATAAGAGACATAATGAGAAAAAAAATCCAGAAAATCACATTGTCTGATTTTTTAAGAAGTTATTTGCAAATTATGGTGGAAAATAAGTATTTGGTCAATAACAAAAGTTAATCTCAATACTTTGTTATATACCCTTTGTTGGCAATGACAGAGGTCAAACGTTTTCTGTAAGTCTTCAGAAGGTTTTCACACACTGTTGCTGGTATTTTGGCCCATTCGTCCATGCAGATCTCCTCTAGAGCTGTGATGTTTTGGGGCTGTCGCTGGGCAACATGGACTTTCAACTCCCTCCAAAGGTTTTCTATGGGGTTGAGATCTGGAGACTGGCTAGGCCACTTCAGGACCTTGAAATGCTTCTTACGAAGCCACTCCTTCGTTGCCTGGGCAGTGTGTTTGGGATCATTGTAATGCTGAAAGACCCAGCCACGTTTCATCTTCAATGCCCTTGCTGATGGAAGGAGGTTTTCACTCAAAATCTCACGATACATGGCCCCATTCATTCTTTTCTTTACACGGATCAGTCTTCCTGGTCCTTTTGAAGAAAAACAGCCCCAAAGCATGATGCTTCACAGTAGGTATGGTGTTCTTTGGATGCAACTCAGCATTCTTTCTCCTCCAAACATGACAAGTTGAGTTTTTACCAAAAGGTTTTACTTTGGTTTTATCTGATCATATGACATTCTCCCAATCCTCTTCTGGATCATCCAAATGCTCTCTAGCAAACTTCAGATGGGCCCGGACATGTACTGGCTTAAGCAGGGGGACACGTCTGGCACTGCAGGATTTGAGTCCCTGATGGCGTAGTGTGTTACTGATGGTAGCCTTTGTTACTTTGGTCCCAGCTCTCTGCAGGTCATTCACTAGTTTCCCCCGTGTGGTTCTGGGATTTTTGCTCACTGTTCTTGTGATCATTTTAACTCCATGGGGTGAGATCTTACGTGGAGCCCCAGATCGAGGGAGATTATCAGTGGTCTTGTATGTCTTCCATTTTTTAATAATTGCTCCCACAGTTGATTTCTTCACACCAAGCTGCTTGATTCACTCTTCCCAGCCTTGTGCAGGTCTACAATTTTGTTTCTTGTGTCCTTTGACAGCTTTTTGGTCTTGGCAAAATACATAGCACTATATTCTAAATATTCGCAAATTCTCGAATTGGCGATATTCGCAATAACATTTTGCTATTTGAATATTCGCGCTCAACACTAGTCCCTAAGTTATCACTGAACTTTCCCTCCCTGCTAAAATACCCACTACCCAATTCTTTTCCTTACTACTACTAGCCATAATCTCTCCCTAATCTATCCCCTAGCTCTAGATAATGGCTCCCAAATTGATTGTTAATTGCCCTCCTGCAGACATGGTCCTCTCTGTTCAAAGACTAAGCACACAATGACGACCCTGCACCTACTAACAGGCACCTCTTCTTTAGTCCACACTGTTTGGCTCATAGAGCCTGCCTGTCATCTTCTGAGCCAGGCGCCGTTTTACAAGATACATCCGAATCGAACCAGAAAAGATCCGGGTTCGATTTAGTGCCTAAAAAAAAATCTGAGATTTGTAACGAATCTAGGAATCTGTGAATAGATTAGCCCATCTCTGAGTAGTACAGCTTACAGCTTTTTAACAAGTTTTTTTTGTTTATACGCTCTTTAATTTTAATTATCAGTTATCCACAGCCAACTGCTTGTTATTCTGGACCAAAAATGACTCACTAGAAAAATATTCTAATTTAAACATTATCACAAAACTGAGTTCCTTAAATGACTTCTTCCCAGCATAGAACTTGGGAATGAAAACACATCCCTTTTTGGGCCATAATGTCTAAAATATTAACCCCCTCCTGCTCAGCAAATACTATTGTGTCACTTAAAGTGAAATTGTCATGTTAAACATGGTGTCGGAGCTAAAGGCGGTGTGTTATAGATCAGGAGGAGCTGAATTGATTGATATATAATTTTACGGGAAAATATTCTGTAAAACTTGTATTTCATTAACCACTTCACGACCGCCCATTGACTATAAACGTCCTATTGGCGGTCGTTTATCTTTGCACACAGCGACAGCACGGCAACCCAGAGAGAAAGGCAGGAACCGTTCCTCAGTGTCCTTGCCTTCTAGATCGCTGTATACACAGCGCACAATGAGTGCTGTGTATACCACTGAAGAAGAGATCTGCCGCTTCCTGTCCCGGCCCATTGGTCATGTGTTCGCCAGGGCCGCGATAGTGCTGGAGCTGTCGGGTCTTCCACAGACCTCGATCAGCCCTGCATGAGCGGCAGGGGTCATATTTGAATTCGTGATATTTTGCTAATATTTTGTAGAATATTTGTAGAATATTCGCGAATTCGAATATTCGTTATATTCTACATTCTTTTTCTTTTACTCGAAAACCGACAAGGTAATGATTGCATAATATGCGAATATTACGCGATCAATACAGGCGTGGGTCAAAAACTAATATACACTGCTCAAAAAAATAAAGGGAACACTTAAACAACACAATGTAACTCCAAGTCAATCACACTTCTGTGAAATAAAACTGTCCACTTAGGAAGCAACACTGAGTGACAATCAATTTCACATGCTGTTGTGCAAATGGGATAGACAACAGGCGGAAATTATAGGCAATTAGCAAGACACCCCCAATAAAGGAATGGTTCTGCAGGTGGTGACAACATACCACTTCTCAATTCCTATGCTTCCTGGCTGATGTTTTGGTCACTTTTGAATGCTGGCGGTGCTTTCACTTTAGTGGTAGCATGAGACGGAGTCTACAACCAACACAAGTGGCTCAGGTAGTGCAGCTTATCCAGGAAGGCACATCAATGCGAGCTGTGGCAAGAAGGTTTGCTGTGTCTGTCAGCGTAGTGTCCAGAGCATGGAGGCGCTACCAGGAGACAGGCCAGTACATCAGGAGACATGGAGGAGGCCGTAGGAGGGCAACAACCCAGCAGCAGGACCGCTACCTCCGCCTTTGTGCAAGGAGGAACAGGAGGAGCACTGCCAGAGCCCTGCAAAATGACCTCCAGCAGGCCACAAATGTGCATGTGTCTGCTCAAACGGTCAGAAACAGACTCCATGAGGGTGATATGAGGGCCCGACGTCCACAGGTGGGGGTTGTGCTTACAGCCCAACACCATGCAGGACGTTTGGCATTTGCCAGAGAACACCAAGATTGGCAAATTCGCCACTGGCGCCCTGTGCTCTTCACAGATGAAAGCAGGTTCACACTGAGCACATGTGACAGACGTGACAGAGTCTGGAGATGCCGTGGAGAACGTTCTGCTGCCTGCAACATCCTCCAGCATGACCAATTTGGCATAGGGTCAGTAATGGTGTGGGGTGGCATTTCTTTGGAGGGCCGCACAGCCCTCCATGTGCTCGCAAGAGGTAGTCTGACTGCCATTAGGTACCGAGATGAGATCCTCAGACCCCTTGTGAGACCATATGCTGGTGCGGTTGGCCCTGGGTTCCTCCTAATGCAAGACAATGCTGACCTCATGTGGCTGGAGTGTGTCAGCAGTTCCTGCAAGACGAAGGCATTGATGCTATGGACTGGCCCGCCCATTTCCTAGACCTGAATCCAATTGAGCACATCTGGGACATCATGTCTCGCTCTATCCACCAACGTCACATTGCACCACAGACTGTCCAGGAGTTGGCAGATGCTTTAGTCCAGGTCTGGGAGGAGATCCCTCAGGAGACCGTCCGCCACCTCATCAGGAGCATGCACAGGCGTTGTAGGGAGGTCATACAGGCATGTGGAGGCCACACACACTACTGAGCCTCATTTTGACTTGTTTTAAGGACATTACATCAAAGTTGGATCAGCCTGTAGTGTGTTTTTCCACTTTAATTTTGAGTGTGACTCCAAATCCAGACCTCCATGGGTTGAAAAATTTGATTTCCATTTTTAAATTTCTTTGTGATTTTGTTGTCAGCACATTTAACTATGTAAAGAACAAAGTATTTTAGAAAAATATTTAATTAACTCAGATCTAGGATGTGTTATTTTTGTGTTCCCTTTATTTTTTTGAGCAGTGTATATAGAATATAGTGCTATATATTCATTTTTAGAGTATTCGTCATTTTTCCATCTGAACACATGATTCCTCCCTGCTTCTTGTTTCTGGGCCAATGAGTTATTGGCCCACAAGCAACTTAAGCAGGGAGGAATCATGACTTCTAAAAAACTAATATATAGCACTATATTCAATATAGTGCTATATATTCGTATTATAGAATATTCGTAATTTTTGTCCATCTGAAGTGAACAGTGTTCAGTGTTCACTTCAGATGGAAAAAAATGACGAATATTCTAAAATACGAATATATAGCTCTATATTGAATATAGTGCTATATATTAGTTTTTTAGAAGTACACTGCTCAAAAAAATAAAGGGAACACTTAAACAACACAATGTAACTCCAAGTCAATCACACTTCTGTGAAATCAAACTTTCCACTTAGGAAGCAATACTGAGTGACAATCAATTTCACATGCTGTTGTGCAAATGGGATAGACAACAGTTGGAAATTATAGGCAATTAGCAAGACACCCCCAATAAAGGAGTGGTTCTGCAGGTGGTGATCACAGACCACTTCTCAGTTCCTATGCTTCCTGGCTGATGTTTTGGTCACTTTTGAATGCTGGCGGTGCTTTCACTCTAGTGGTAGCATGAGACGGAGTCTACAACCCACACAAGTGGCTCAGGTAGTGCAGCTTATCCAGGATGGCACATCAATGCGAGCTGTGGCAAGAAGGTTTGCTGTGTCTGTCAGCGTAGTGTCCAGAGCATGGAGGCGCTACCAGGAGACAGGCCAGTACATCAGGAGACGTGGAGGAGGCCGTAGGAGGGCAACAACCCAGCAGCAGGACCGCTACCTCCGCCTTTGTGCAAGGAGGAACAGAAGGAGCACTGCCAGAGCCCTGCAAAATGACCTCCAGCAGGCCACAAATGTGCATGTGTCTGCTCAAACGGTCAGAAACAGACTCCATGAGGGTGATATGAGGGCCCGACGTCCACAGGTGGGGGTTGTGCTTACAGCCCAACACCGTGCAGGACGTTTGGCATTTGCCAGAGAACACCAAGATTGGCAAATTTCGCCACTGGCGCCCTGTGCTCTTCACAGATGAAAGCAGGTTCACACTGAGCACATGTGACAGACGTGTGAGAAGAGTCTGGAGACGCCGTGGAGAACGTTCTGCTGCCTGCAACATCCTCCAGCATGACAGGTTTGGCATTGGGTCAGTAATGGTGTGGGGTGGCATTTCTTTGGAGGGCCGCACAGCCCTCCATGTGCTCGCCAGAGGTAGCCTGACTGTCATTAGGGACCGAGATGAGATCCTCAGACCCGTTGTGAGACCATATGCTGGTGCGGTTGGCCCTGGGTTCCTCCTAATGCAAGACAATGCTAGACCTCATGTGGCTGAAGTGTGTCAGCAGTTCCTGCAAGACGAAGGCATTGATGCTATGGACTGGCCCGCCCGTTCCCCAGACCTGAATCCAATTGAGCACATCTGGGACATCATGTCTCGCTCTATCCTCCAACGTCACGTTGCACCACAGACTGTCCAGGAGTTGGCAGATGCTTTAGTACAGGTCTGGGAGGAGATCCCTCAGGAGACCGTCCGCCACCTCATCAGGAGCATGCACAGGCGTTGTAGGGAGGTCATACAGGCACGTGGAGGCCACACACACTACTGAGCCTCATTTTGACTTTTTTTTAAGGACATTACATCAAAGTTGGATCAGCCTGTAGTGTGTTTTTCCACTTTAATTTTGAGTGTGACTCCAAATCCAGACCTCCATGGGTTGAAAAATTTGATTTCCATTTTAAATTTTTGTGTGATTTTGTTGTCAGCACATTCAACTATGTAAAGAACAAAGTATTTCAGAAGAATATTTAATTAACTCAGATCTAGGATGTGTTATTTTTGTGTTCCCTTAATTTTTTTGAGCAGTGTATATATTTTCAATCTGAAGTCATGATTCCTCCCTGCTTAAGTTGCTTGTGGGCCAATGACTCATTGGCCCACAAGCAAGAAGCAGGGAGGAATCATGTTTTCAGATGGAAAAATTATGAATACTCTAAAAACGAATATATAGCACTATATTCTAAATATTCGCGAATTCTTGAAGTGGCGATATTCGAGATAAAAATTCTCTTTTCGAATATTTGTGCTCGACACTAGTAACAACCTGCTCTATGAAAATATCACATGAGCTAACTCCCCAGGTGAACACCGTTAAAAAATAAAATAAAAACAGTGTAAAAAAAGCCATTTTTTGTCACCTAACATCACATAAAGTGCAACACCAAGTGATGAAAAAGGTGTATGCCCCCCAAAATAGTACCAATCAAACCGTCACCTCAGCCCGCAAAAAATGAGATCCTACCTAAGACAATCGGTCAAAAAATAAAAAAGCTATGGTTCTCAGACTATGGAGACACTAAAACATCATTCTTTTTTGTTTCAAAAATGATATTATTGGGTAAAACTTAAATAAATAAGAAAAAGTATACATATTTGGTATTGCCACAACCGCAACGATCTGCTCTATAAAAATGTCACATGACCTAACCTAACCTCAGGTAAATGCTGTAAAAAACAATAAATAACCTTGCCCCATAAAGTGTAATAATGAATGATCAAAAAAAATCACATGTACCCAAAAATGGTATCAATAAAAACGTCAACTCTTCCTGCAAAGAACGAGCCCCTGAACAAGACGATCGGCAGAAAAATAAAAAAAAATGACGTTCAGAAAATGAAGACACTAAAAGATTTTTTATTTTTTTTAAATGCTTTATTATGTAAAACTGAAACAAACAAACAAAGAAAGTAGACATATTTGATATCATTGCGTCAGTATCAACCTGCTATATAAAAATAGCACGATCTACCCTGTCAGATGAATTTTGTAAAAAATAAAAACAGTGCCAAAACAGCCATTTCTTGGTTACCGCCTCGCAAAAAACGTAATATAGAGCAATTAAAAATCATATGTACCCCAAAATAGTACCAATAAAACTGGCACCTTATCCCCTAGTTTCCAAAATGGGGTCACTTTCTTCTTTACTGATGCACCCATACAGTTTCTACTGTAAGGGTGCATCAGGGGGGATTCAAATGGGACATGGCATCTAAAAACCAGTTCATCAAAATCTGCTTTCCAAAAACCAAATGGCGCTTTTTTCTTCTGCGCCCTGCCGTGTGCTTTTACATCAGTTTATGACCACATGTGGGGTCATTATTTTCGCTGACTTGGTTATACTTGGAGGAGTCAGCCCTTTTTCTCCTGGGGGAAAAAGGGCAGACTCCTCCAAGTATAACCAAGTCAGCGAAAATACCGGGGGACATAGCGGGAGAACGGAGCGGCGCCCCGGAATAATAGTAAGTGCAGTGAGATCCCGGGGCGCCGATCTACACAGCCTGATAGTTATCTTACAATGTTTGGACCGATGAAGGGCCCTCTTTAAGTTTTGTTAAACCCTTGATGTGTTAAAGAAAAAAATGGTTTAAAAGGAAAATCTGCCAAAAAAGTGAAATTTAGAAATGTCATCTCCATTTTCCTTTAATTCTTGTGGAACACCAAAAGGGTTAACAAATTTTGTAAAATCAGTTTTGAGTAACTTGAGGGGTGTAGTTTCTACAATCGGGTCATTTATGGGGGGTTTCCACTATGTAAGCCCCACAAAGTGACTTTAGAACTGAACTGGTCCTTAAAAAAGTTGACTTTGGAAATTTTAAATTTTTTAAAAAAAATTGCATAAAAAATTCTAAACCTTCTAACGTCCTAAAAAAATTTTAATTACATTACCAAAATGATGCCCACATAAAGTAAATATATGGGGAATGTTAATTAAACAATATTTTATGAGGCATCACTATCTGTTTTAAAAGTAGAGAGATTCAAATTTAGAATTTTTTCAAATTTTCGTTAACTTTTGGATTTTTTTTATAAATAAAGGTAAAACATATTGACTCAAATTTACCATTAATATGAAGTACAATGTGTCACGAGAAAACAATCTCTGAATGGCTTGGATAAGTAAAAGAGTTCCAAAGTTATTACCACATAAAGTGACATGTCAGATTTGCTAAATTAGGCTCTGTCAGGAAGGGGGTAAATGGCCCGGTCTGAATGTGGCTAATTTAAATTTCTGCACATTCTGAGCATTGAAGTCAAGGACGCGATCCTATCAGTTATTGACAGTCTTCCTTAGGCTACTTTCACACTGCCATTCAGAGCGGGTCCGTCTGATGTCTGCTCAGACGGATCCGCTCCTATAATGCAGACGTTTGGATCCGTTCAGAACGGATCCGTCTGCATTATAGTTTAAAAAAATTTCTAAGTGTGAAAGTAGCCTGAACGGATCCGTCCAGACTTTACATTGAAAGTCAATGGGGGACGGATCCGTTTGAAGATTGAGCCATATGGTGTCATCTTCAAGCGGATCCGTCCCCATTGACTTCCATTGTAAGTCTGGACGGATCCGCTTGCCTCCGCACGGCCAGGCGGACACCCGAACGCTGCAAGCAGAATGCATTAGGGCAGTACGGATGCGTTCGGGGCCGCTTGTGAGCCCCTTCAAACGGAGCTCACAAGCGGACACCCGAACGCAAGACTGTCAATAACTGATAGGATCGCGTCCTTGACTGTGTATACAGATATAGCTGTCATCACTGGATCACTTCATTGACTTCAAAGCCGAGATTGAGCAGGAATTTAAATGAATGAAATGCAGGTTTTACTGAATCGTTTCCAATAACTCTACATATTAATCCACTCAGCTCCTCTTGCTCTATAGCATGCTGCCTTCAGATTTCTTCACATTTTCAAGGTGATACCTTTCCTTTAATGTAGTGGGTTAACACTAGAGATGAGGGAATCGAAGCTGAGGAAGTGAAATTTGATCTGAATTTCAGGAATTATTCGATTCACACCAAATCGAAATTTCCTCACGCTTCTTGGTAACGAATCGTATTTTTTACTAAAATGGCTGCTGCACTGTAACGGATCTCCTGGCACCCCGACTGGGTACCTCCGTTGATAGATGCTCCTAGTGCTTTCCGAGGACTCCAAGCACTCCACTTGACACCGTACGCACTGCAGACCCCACGAACCGCCGAAGCTTGGTTGAGGTCTCACCGTATCCTACCCACCCTGGACCTACGACAAGGCTCCAGGCTCCAGTGGGTGAACCTCTCCTAAAACCAGAGAGCAGGAACAGCTCTTACAAGAGCTAGTAGTAAAGCCAGGGGAGTATAGCAAATCTTCAGCGTATAGCAATCCCCCAGTGTTGATCAGTTACCCAAACACCAGCCTCAACATGATGAAGGATAAAACAGGCACTCTTTATTCAGGGCTACCCGCCCGTATTTATGCAGGTCCCCATCTGGTGGACACGCCCCTAGGGGACCAGAAGGAAGACTGTGACACAGGACAGATATGCAGCAATTCAGGATAAACAGACACAATACATCCCCACAATGCATCATGGTTTCCTCCTCTCTGCCCTGGAGACACCCGAGGAGTAATTCAATTATCTCTCAAGACAAAGGGAAATCGCCAATACACATGTGGGGACAACAGGACAGAAATCACCATTTAAACATGCAATGTCACAACCCTTACAGTAAACACAGACATTTAACATATCCCCAGATAGCTCAAGTCTGAGTGCATATTGTTAGGTGAATGGCACTCAGACTACACGAATACAATAAAATTAGCTATCTGGGTACCCTCACATAACATAAAATACAATTCCAAAGACAGATGGTTCTGTCACACACCTCAAAACCCCACATATCCCCATAATGTATATATCCATGGATAGCTCTGATCTGGGTGAACAACATATCCAAAAATCACCCAGATCCGAGCAGGGGTTCCCGAATTCCATGGAAGTCACATTTGGTCGACCGCAAGCATGGCTGATGAGAGGGCCCATAATCCTGGGGCAAGAGGCTGGTAGCCAGGCCCTTCCAAAACCCAGTGGCGAGGTTGGTTTCGCCACATGCACATGTTAGGACATGGAGCTATGAACTCTGGGAACGAGGGATCACCCACAATGCCATGCATGCAGCCAATCAGCAGCCAGACAGCCAGCCCAGTCAAGATGAATCAGGCGTGGATAAGCCAGGATTTCCACCAATGCCTGATGCATCAGATTAGATGATCCATGCTGCCTCACCCAAACCTTGACAAAAGAGACTAGTTTCTTCTGGCTACCTGCCTCAGCTACTATTCTGATGCTGCCACAGCGGAGCAGCATAGCGGAGAGGGGAGGTGGCCATGTACTGACAGAGCGCTATCTGGTCCTGGTGGTCAGGGATGACGACTGTGTTTCCCAAGGATCATTTTCTACTGGGAAATACACGGCACAGTATAATACACTAGAATCTATATAATATAAAGATATTAGCCCTATCCCCGAATAATAATACAATTAGGTGGTCATTTATTATATAGAAATACGCTTATGTTAGGCTACTTTCACACTAGCGGCAGGACGGATCCGACAGGCTGTTCACCCTGTCGGATCCGTCCTGCCACTATTTCGCCGTGCTGTCGGACCGCCGCTCCGTCCCCATTGACTATAATGGGGACGGGGGCAGAGCTCCGGCACAGCACGGCAGTGCACAGCGAGAGGATGCTGGACTAAAAGTACTGCATGTCCGACTTTTTAGTTCGGCGACCTTTCACCACGCACTGCCGTGCTGCGCCGGAGCTCCGCCCCCGTCCCCATTATATTCAATGGGGATGGAGCGGCGGTCCGGCGGCACGGCGAAATAGTGGCAGGACGGATCCGACAGAGTGACCAGCCTGTCGGATCTGTCCTGACGCTAGTGTGAAAGTACCCTTAGGCGTATTTCTGACACAGATTCTGGCGCAAAGGACCTTAGCACCGCAATCTGCATATTTTCCCCGCTCATGCAATGGAACTGTCGGCCAGTACAGGCCCCAAAAATTAGGCAATAGGCATTCACCTGACAGCAAAGAACTTTGAATTCTGTGGCTGGAGGTACATTAGGCGGTCACAGGATAAATATGTAACTGTCGGCCAGTACAGGCCCCAAAAATTAGGCAATAGGCATTTACCTGAAAGGAAAGGACTTTGGATTCTGTGGCTGGAGGTACATTAGGCGGTCACAGGATAAATATGTAACTGTCGGCCAGTACAGGCCCCAAAAATTAGGCAATAGGCATTCACCTGAAAGCAAAGAATCGGGGCGCTGAAGTGTTCACTTCAGATGGAAAAAAATTATGAATATTCAAAAAAACTAATATATAGCACTATATTGAATATAGTGCTATATAGTTGATTTTTTTGAATATTCGTAATTTTTTTTCCATCTGAAGTCATGATTCCTCCCTGCTTAAGTTGCTTGTGGGCTAATGACGCTCTAGAAAGAAGGCATAAGGTACAATGTCACTGATGGCTCCCTGTCTGGGACTGACGAGTTTGGTGATCTTATCAAATGGCCGCAGAAGTCTGCATGCATCGCGCATGAGCAGCCACTGGCGCAGTGAAAAAAAACCAAGCTCCCCAGAACCTTTTGTCACCGCCAGTTATGTGAGAAGATCTGGCAGACGTTCTTCTCTACCTCTTGTATGATGTTCTTTGTTTTGGTTTCACTTTCTTATCTCCTTTCCTTCTGCCAGGTGTCACTTATTTCGACTAATTGTCTTCCTTTATAATCCCTCCCATACTGCCTCACGGTTTATACTACTTCCTGGATGAGGTGTTCACTGCTGGAGGCTGCTTCTGCTGTTTGTTCAGATAAGTCATTTACTTTATTGTGTTTCCTTGCTGGCTTGATTCTAGGTGACCCTGACTCCGTCCGTATTAAGTGCAGTGAGCCGGTGGTCGTGTCCCCTCACTATTATAGGGTTTTCAGGTGTCACACAGTATTAGGTACGCGGGCATGCAATCGTCTACCATACAGACACTTGCATGTGCATAGCAGTCAGGGAGAGCTCTTAGGGTTTTATAGGGCTCACCTATATGCTCCTTAGTTTGGGATCAAGCCAGTCGCTCGTTTATTTATATGTTCCAGCTATCTACTAACTTCATCCGTGACACCTGTCCTGCTGCAGAGTTCGAACAGGTACTTGTTAACAAGCATATACAAGGTGAAGTTCTAGCGCGTCGGGCATTCACAAATCAGACGTCTTACGGGCTGCACGTCAGCAAGGAGAGCCATGACCTTGTAAGATCTTTAAAAATGGCCAGAGATTTTCCTGGTCTGCCGCAAGACGTCCTGGACCCTGGTTTATTTGGCAACGAATCGCTGCACGACTAAGTTCAGGACGTGTGCCATGCACGGCATGTGTGTCATTTTGCCCTTTTTCATCGCGCTCAGCAGATTAGCACCATTGTGGCACACCACTTTACCAACTGTCAAATTGAGCGGGGTTAGCCACTGATCGACCTGCGACCGCAGAGCTGAAAGCAGTGCAGGACCTGGCTCTTGGATTTTAGGCACAACAGCCGCAGCACAGCATGGCAACGCCTCACCTGGCCTCGTCGAATAGGTTCTGGGGAGCTTGGGGGGTGCAGCGGAAGAGATGATAGCAGTGGCAATGAAGGAGTCAGCTGAGGAGGAGACGGAGGATGGAGTAGGAGGAGGAGAAGAAGAGGCCGGCCTGCATGCAATCCGTGGCGGTAACACCAAATCCACAGGGGTGCCATGGGTTACATGATTTATGGCCGTCAGAAGGTTCACCCAGTGGGCAGTAAAAGTTATGTACCTTCCCTGCCCGTGTTTGCTAGACCACGTGTCTGTGGTCAGATGTATCTTGGCACCGACACTGTGTGCCAGAGATATATTAACTTGCCGCTGAACGTGGCCATATAGTTCAGGGATGCCCTTCTGGGAGAAATATTTCCTTCCGCGGACCTTCCATTGCGGTGTTCCAATGGCCACAAATTTTCTATAGGCCTCCGAGTCCACCAATTTATATGGCAGTAGTTGGTGGGCTAGCAGTTCCGACAAGCCAGCGGTCAGCCATTGGGCAAGAGGATTATCCGGCGTCATCATTTTTTTACGCTCTAACATTTGGGCCTTGGAAGCCTGCCTTGTGCCAGATGAACGCAATGACGGCAATGTGGAAGGTGGAGTCGAGGACAAATGAGAGGAGGGAGGTGAAGGAGAAGAGACAGGACGTGGAGAGCCAGGAGTGTGTCTTTGTGGGTTCTTATGGCGTTGCTCCCACTGGGCTCAGTGATGGGAGGCCAGGTGTCTTCTTAAGGCATTCATCCCTAGGTGAGTGTTGGGCTTACCGCGACTTATGCGTTGACAGCACAGGCTGCAGATGGCAACACTAATGTCAGCAGCTGACACGTTAAAAAAATCTCACACTGCGGAGCTATGTGCTGGCGTCCTGGGTCGCTCCAGATGTTACTGTGCCTGGTGGATGGCTCGCTCCAGATACATTTGCAGTCTGATTTTTGCCTCCTGTGCACTGCAAGTTCAGCCTGCTTCTCCTTCTTCTCCTCCCTATCTGGTGCACCTTTTACCTCTGAACTCCCCTCCTCTTCCTCCATCCATCAACACATCATCATCGTCACCTCCACCACCACTGACACTAGAGATCTTGGAGTAGGCAGCAACAGCGGGGACCACCCTCCTTGGGCTGATCTGGGTACTGTCATCAGACCGCTGGGTGGCGGCCGTTGATACCTCCTCTTCCTCATCCAATGCCAAGAATGGCTGCACATCGGTAAGGTCTGGGAATGGATAGAAAAATAATTCCTCTGACTCGAGTGGAGGGGCTATGGTGGTGGTGGTGTCTTTGGGGGTGCACACAGCAGATAGTGAGGAGGGTGCAGATACAGACGATGAGGAGGGTGCAGGAGCGGAAGTCTGATTGAACCACTCAACCAACTCTGGTGCATCCTTTGACATATGATCGCACGCACCTTCTCCAACCTCCCACTTAGCCTCCGGCCTGGTGCACCTGCCCGACCCCTACCACCCCTGTGGAACAGCCTACCTCTTCCTCTGCCTGTCATTTTCTAAATGACCCAGTGCCAAAGTCACTAGAGAAGGGCAGTATTTGTGGAAGCTAATATATGGCACGCCTCAATGAATTGTTAGTTAAAGCTGGTATATCACCTTTTAGCGGTAATTTTGTGGACGCAGGTATATGGAAAACCTCTATCACTATTTTGTGGAAGCTGATATATGGCAGGCCTCAATCAGTTGCTAGTTGAAGCTGGTATATAACCCTCAAGCAGTAATTTTGTGGACGCAGGTATATGGAAAACATCTATCACTATTTTGTGGAAGCTGATAGATCGTAGCCCTCAATCAGTATTTTCTGGAAGCATGCAAATGCACTATAATATACTTTCTATGTTAGAAAGTATATTATCAGTATATCACACCCCTTTGTGTATCACACCTATTGATAGCACAACATTACCAGTCCTTTAAATGACTTTTGTGGCCTTATTAGCTAGCGTTTGGTGTCCCTAAATTCCTAATCCTAACAGTTAACACTTTCTGACAATGTTTTGAGATATTGGTAAGTTCTTTTAATTAATGTATAATCACCCTAAGCAGAATAGGACCCTTAAAATATAACTTTTATTATTTTGTTAAAAATTATGCCCCATTTTGGTGGCTGATAATGATACTTACATGGGCAGACCTTAGGCCGTCCACTTAGTACTACACATATAGCAACCACCACAATTGTGACAAATACACATAATGCAACAACAAACAAAAATAGATAAAGGGGAAGGTCATTCCATGTTGAGTTAAGGCGGCTAATATCTTCCTATGCAGGGAACCTTTCCCTAGTACAATCCTACTCTAGCCTTTGCCCAGGGACTACCCCTGATGGTGGGGTTTCCCTGTCCTCGTGCCTCCCCTACTTTCCCTATATCACCCTAGCAGTGGAGGTGAATACAAGGTTACATACATATGGCAATGATACTGCCTCAGCATAGATGTAAGTTGGCCAGAAATAAAGTGGTAACAGAATACCCTATAACAAAAATACCTCAATGCGTTTCGCCCACTCAGGGGCTCCTCAGGGGGTCTAGATTCAGATGATACATACAGTGTTTACTTCAATATAGTCACCATAAGGTACATTCCATTGTTATAACCAGGGGCGTAGCTAAAGGCTCATGGGCCCTCGTGCAAGAGTTCAGCTTGGGCCCCCCTTCCCTCAGTGCTTTGTGGCCAGGGGCAGGGGAGCACAAGGCCTTCGTGCTGAATGAGGCAGAAATTGAAACGGCACCCCCGCCCCATGCCAAATACTTGACCTAACCCCTTCCCTCCTGTCAGAGGTCTAACTTGAACAACATGCACTTTCTATAATACTGGTGTCTTCATATGCGGCACAAGGGTCGTTGGGCCCCCTCAGGCTCCTGGGCCCGGTAGCGACTGCTACCTCTGCACCCCCTATAACTACGCCCCTGGTTATAACTGTTGTCCTGAATAATGATGCGGACATCACAATTAATGAGACAGACCATATATGCTGGAATCTGTATACATCACTAGCTCATGTTAGATGGCAGAGATGCTGCTAGTAGAAGATCACCATTCCTGTCATGACTGCCTCCTCCCAAGGGCTCGATGTGGCAGTGCTAACAGCCTGTCCCTGCTCCAAAATGCAACCTATCCCTACACTCGCAAAACACATAACATAAAATGGCTGCCAGATCGGGTTCTGTTATAGGGTTGGGGGTGTGTCCATGTGCTGAAACGTCTCGATTGGCTGTCCTGTCCCACCTGATGGATGTTTAATGGGTCAAAGTTCGGCTCAATGCAAAAGAATATGGAGCTCGTGGACATCGCCATATGTTCGCATGTTTGGCAGATCGCAAAAGGCCATCACTAACAACAACACAAACTTAATGCTGACACCCTCTCCACTCTGTCAGGGGGGATCTACTTGTATAAGCGTTTGTTACAGCACCCCGGCCAAAAAAAGGGGTTAAAACCGTTTCGGCGATCTTCCCCTTCCAGAGCTACAGGCACAGCTACTTACAGAACACCAAACTCCCGAACGGCATACAAGGGAATGCTCCAAACTCCCGAACGGAATACAGCATAGCACTCCAAACTCCCAAACGGAACCTCACAAATAGCTGCTAGCAGACGAATAGGAAACGCACCCAAGCAGCTTACACTCCTAGCAATCAGTCTCTTACAGCATACAGTGAATCCCCCCCAAGAACGAGACGAGGCTCTGTGTTGAGGGTCAAGCAGTGGACAGCCAGAGCTGTGTGTTTATTATTCTTATACACATTCTTACACATTAGTACCACCCACAGAGTTTTGTAAAACAACCAGTAACCCTGTACAATACACTCAGACACTCCCACGCAAAATCCTCCCCTCTGCCTGTGATACAAGTACCTTACACAATGGGTTGATGTAATTATCACAGGCAGGAGAATACACAGTGTTACACAATGTCTTCTGTCCTGGAGACAATTGGGAAGTAATCCAATTTATCTCCAAGGGCAGAGGCAAAACTCCATTAGCCACATGGCAGCAAAAGACAATAAAAGACATAAGAATATTTAACTGTGCAGCTATTGCATAAAACATAGACATTTAACATATCCCCAGATAGCTCAGGTCTGAGTGCATTCAATTATTAGGTGAATGGCACTCAGACTACACGAATACAGTTCAATTGACATGGAGCCAAATTCTTTCACATAGTCTTTGCAGGGGAAAATCAAGCGTTTCAACATGGGGCCATAGTCTAAAGGAAGCAGGCGGGCAACCAGGCTTCTGCAATGTAATGTGGCGAGATTGGTCTCGTCACAGCGTTTAATAGAACAGGTTCTCTAGACATCTATGTGAAATCAGCTGACACGGTGTAAAAGAAGTGCGCTTTTTCACGCTATAGTAGGATCTTGGGCCTCTGCACGGTTCTTTATACTTGACGTTAACATCGACCTTTATACCTGATGTTAACATCGACCTATATGCCACCTATATGGCAATAAAAAAATCTTTTCATGTTTTAGCCAGTCATTCGGGTCAATGTCCCGTATAGATCTGGCGTTCGAGTCCTGAGAATGAGATATGAGCCCCACGGAATCTCGGATCACTCCCCAGTTCTTGTTGTGTTTAAGGAGGCTCCAAATATAGGTAGAACCTTTAAACTGAACCCGCACTGGTTTGATGTGATAGGGGAGCAATCCCGAATAGACCAAGATATTCGGGAATTTTGGGACCTTAATGTAGGATCGGCACATATTCACTATGTGTGGGACGCTTTGAAGGCTCATATAAGGGGATTATACTTTAGTAAAATTAATAGGTTTAGAACGGAAGTACGGCGCAGGGAACAACAATTGACAGACTTAATAAGGAGTCTACGCGCCGCATTAATTGACTCCTATACGGAGCAATCTATTAAACAGTTAAAAGAGGCCAATTTACAGCTTAAGACGCTCCTTTATAAAAAAGCACAACATAAGCTCCTATTTCAAGGCCAGAATCGTTTTTGCGAATCTGGTAAAACGGGCAGGTTTTTGGCTCGTCTGGTGGCCAACCAGAGAGAGTCTACCAGTATAAGAGAAATCAGGAACTCACAGGGTGTTGGGGTGAACTCTGCAGAGGAGATAAGGGAGGAATTTGGGAGATATTACTCTACCCTCTATAAATCTGAGTCTATGTTTAGTCGCACCGTTATGGATCAATATCTTCAAAAATTAGAACTCCCCCAGTTATGTTCTCAAGATAGAGAGCGCTTGGACTCCCCTATTCTGTTAGAGGAACTCCAGGCGACTCTTCCCTCTCTAAAATATATATCAGCCCCTGGATCAGATGGATTGCCGTTTGATCTATATAGGTACCACGCTAGCGCACTTTTGCCGATCCTGCTTCTAGTCCTGAATGAATCTCGCGCATGCGGTTCTTTACCTCCATCATTTGGGGAAGCAGTGATTATTTTGGTCTTGAAAAAGGACAAGGATCCGTGTGATATGGGATCATATAGACCCATATCACTTCTGAATACAGATTATAAGATTTTCGCCAAAATTTTGTCTAATCGTCTAAAGAGGGTTATAGCGGGTTTGGTTCACCCCAATCAGACGGGATTTATTCCGGGACGGCAAATACAGATGAGTCTATATAGGGTTTACTTGAATCTGTCTGTTGGGGGTAGTATAGACCACTCCATTCTGTCTTTGGACGCCGCAAAGGCGTTTGACAGGATGGAGTGGCCTTTTTTGTGGGCTACAATGTCCCATTTTAGCATTGGGAATCCCTTTTTGGAAATGACTCAAATGCTATATGCACATCCTGTTGCATGTATTAGTGTCAATGGTATTAGATCTTCCCCCGTTACAATGCAAAGAGGGATGCGACAGGGTTGCCCCCTCTCTCCTCTCCTTTTCGCTCTCTTTATTGAACCATTGGCTTCTCGGATTCGCTGGGATAGCCGTATAGACGGTTTTGGAGTAGCGGGAGTGGGCGATAAAATAAGTCTATATGCCGATGACGTGATTCTGTTTCTGGATCAGGGGTGGAAAATTCTCCCGTACGTCATAGAGGTAATAGAAGATTATGGTAAACTATCAGGCTATAGAATCAACTGGTCAAAATCATCGCTCCTCCCGCTAAATCGGAAAGCTGTAGACGAGGGGAGGCGAGTCCGTGTTTTGGTCCCCAATGACACATTAGATTATTTGGGGGTTAAGATTGGCCTCCCTATAAATAGGTTTTATGATCTTAATCTGGCCCCTGTTCTGAATAAAGTCAGGGACAAAATCTGCGCTTGGCGGAAGCTGATACTGGCACAGACGGATCGAATAGCCCTGATTAAAATGATTATCCTCCCGATAGTTTTATTTCCGTTGTGTGCCTCCCCCATCTGGATAGAAGATATTTTCTTTCATAGGTTAGAGGCTATGATCAATGATTTAATTTGGGGAAGGAAGAGGGTTCGTATAAAGCAGAGATATCTATGGTTGTCGGAGGTAGATGGTGGGCTGTCATTACCCTTTTTTCAAGGTTATTATTTGTGTGCACAGATTCAGCGTTGTTGCTGTTCTAAGGAGAGTTTACTTTCACGATATTTGACTAAAGTTTTTGATAAACCACTTGATAATATTTTTGCATGTTTGGAGACTGGGTTTATGGGAATGAGGAGGTCCCTGCTGATCCCGTGCTCACTGCAGAGGGTCTGGAACAGACTGAAGAAGATCCTTAAATCTTCCGGTCCGTTTGTTTTCACCCCTCTGTGGGAGAACAGGGGGCTGGAGGTGTTCTTCAAAATTACAGATTTTGGTTATTGGGTACGTAATGGTATCAACAGGGTGTCTGACCTTTTTTATATGGGTCGGTTTAAATCACTTTTGGAATTTGGTTTTATCGATAGCTCACCATTAGATTTATTTATGTATTCACGTTTGAAACATATATTTGAAGCTTCTAGGAATAGAGGCCCCTTTTATCCACGAGAGAATATATTTTTTGATTTTTGTGACGCTCAGAAGTATGAAAAAGTGAAGTTATCCAGACTTTATGCAAAACTCTGAATTGCACTGGCAACTGTAACACCTTTCAAAAGCACAAATAAGTGGGAGCAAGAGCTGAATTGCCCCCCACTACAGTGGTCTACTATTTATAGGAATGTGAGAAAGGCGTCAGTTTCCAGTGCGCACAGGTTAATCCAATTTAAGATCCTCCACAGACTTTATTATACGCCTAAAATCCAAGGAAAATTTCCCCAAAATAAAGATCGGGATTGCTGCTGCTCCAAATGTGGATATATTAATGCGGACTATGTCCACTTGCTTTGGAGCTGCAGCAAAATAAGAAGCTATTGGGATGAGGTTTTCGCTACCCTACAAAGGGAGAGCTCAATGAATTATAACCCGGGGGTTTTGATAGTGCTTTTTGGAGAATGTGGAAGTCCCGGCCCAGGTCAGACGGATTTGGACGCGGGGATTGATGGTCGCTAAAGCTATATTGATAAAGTATTGGGGCTCTGTCTCCCCGCCCTCAACAAGGGAGTGGGGGTCATATCTTCAAAAAATTAGAGTCTATGAGGACATTGAAAGGAAACGGAGAATTACAGGCAGATCTACATAGCCATAATTAATATTATTTTACACATTGATGAATGGAGTGGACGGCAGCCAATGGGGGGGGGGGGTGGATATAGATATTATTATATATTGTCGTGAGGGTGTTCTTAGGATGTTGTAAAGATTTTTTTCTTTTTGTAAGGACTTTTATGATTGCCATGTTAGGCATACCGTTGTGACTATTACTGTTTTATGTACTAATATCATGATGTGGAAAATAAAAATATATATATTTAAAAAAAAAAAAAAACATCGACCTGTAAGGCTGAGATCACACTTGAGTTTTTGGTCAGTTTTGGCCCTGTAACTGCCCAAAGAAGTGAAGTGTGCAGTGATTCTAAGAGCGACACCTGTCATCTGCGTGTCATACTGACTTACAGTATTAATATCCAGCTGAATTAATATATAATTTATGAAGGGGTCATAAAGTACAGAAGGTTCCAGCAGAGTTGACCTTTTAAAACGTAACTTTTACTGATTTAATCAAATAAAATAAAACCACCTTTGTGATTCACCAGTGAAACAAATTGTGAAACAAACGATATACAGATATAAACACTGTTTACACGGGATAACCAACCAGTGATCTGGTTATAGAGGTATGGTGTACAAAGGGCAGTATACAGGGGAGTATGTAGATAACTAGTCTGTCCCTATACTCGCCCTGAATCACTACTCAGCCCAGGGACGTCCCCTGATGGTGGAGACTCCCTGTCCTCGTTCCTGGACTGACTGCCCTATGTATACCCTCCTCTCAATAAGTGATATCTGGCTGTCCCGCATAGATAACGGACATTAACTGTGTCACAGCCAAACGATGCCTGTGTAATACACAGCCCACATAGATGAAAAACTGAGACAAATAATATAAAAGTGCAGAGGGAAAGATAAATCCTACAGCACCATTATGAGAAGCCTAGAAGGAAAATTTGATGACACAATGTTCCCAGGCTATTACTCATCAATACCCCGACGCGTTTCCCCTATTGTTAGGTTCATCAGGGGGTCAGAAAACAGTCATGGGTAAACCGTTACATAAATAGATATTCAAAAGATATACTCATGATACATATGGAGAACATAGGATCGGATACGCAGACGTTGATGTAAATGTGGGACCAAACGGACCATATGATATATCCCACCTGTAAATGAAAGTTAGAGACATATCAAAATAAGCCCTCATGTAAGGTTACTAATATTCCAACCCACAAGGGGGTCACTTACTTATATTCATGGTCTGCCAGCTTGGTCAAAAAGCCCATTTAGATGAGGCCATATTATCCAAAGACTGAAAAAACATATATAGTGTAAAATTCCATTTCATGCCAAAGTCCAGATAAGTCGATCAGAAGCAGACCAAACGGTCCCCACTTACATTTCTCTGGCGTTCCGACAGCTTCCTATGTCTCCAGATGGATACACAAACCGAACTGCCTACCTCTTTAAATACCGCCTCCTCAGCTGTTTTGAATCTGGCGCTTTACAAAACGCCATACGCGTCACTTCCGGTTTCCTAAGGTCTCTGATTGCATCACTTCCGGTCTATGGACCGCACGTGTACCGCACTTCCGCCAAATGGAACGCAGCCGGACGTCACATCCGGTTCCACGATATTGCCGGCTGATAATCTATTCTGGCCAGCAATAAGCCGCGCCTCCACCATCAAATGGATCGCAAACAGAGATGGTATCCGATCCTGTGGAACGCATCACCCTATTCAATCAGGTACAAGGTTCAAAAGACATTCCATCTATGATATTAATTCACCAGATAGGTGGAGGCATATCAGGTGATGAATTTAATGTGATATATATTAATACTGCCTGTAATAAGTACATTGCAGTCTCATATATCCACAAAGCGACATTGTTATTAGGGAGTAACCTACAGAGACGAGTGACTTATATTCAGCTAGATCAGCGCAGATAGCATTAGATTAATTACATATTGAGGATAATGGAGCATATGGGAGGGGGGGGAGGTCGGTAAGGGCCATAACTTGATAGAGAAAAAAGATGTTACACAATATTTCACTTGCGGTGCATGCCCAAGATGAAAGGCACCACTAAGCGTATATTTAATAAATAGCGCTTAAAATTTAATATTAGGATGCAAAGGTATCCTAGTCTTTTTATCCTGATTTGTATCTTCGCCGAGTAGGCTCATCCGTGTTCAGGGAGAGCACGCTGAGCACATATTCCATCCAACCTGTTCATAAGAAGCATGAGAAGGTGAGCCTTTCATTGATGCCAAGGGGTGCCTGGCATTTAAAACGGTGGATCCAGACACACTCTTTTTGGAGAATTTTGCGATCCCAATCGCCACCCCTTGGAGAAGGGGGGATAGCCTCCAAAATGGAGAAACTAAGACAGTTGGGGTCGCCGCCATGGATATCATTGATGTGTGTTGCGACCAGGGTGATTTTTTTCTTGGCCACATCATTTACGTGCTCACAAATCCGCCGTCTGACTTCCCTAACCGTTTTTCCTACATAATCCATAGGACATGGACACTGACATATATATACTACCCCCTTGCTCTTACAGTTAAAGAAGTCCCTGATTTCATATGTCTGACCAGTAACTGAGCATCTAATGGATTTAGCAGTGGAAATAAATAGGCATGCTTTGCATGAGCCGCATTTAAACATGCCACATGGCTTTCGATCGAGCCATGTTCCCACTCCACTAGGTGTTGTGTAGTGGCTGTGGACCAGCCGGTCTTTAAGGCTCCTCCCCCGTCTGTATGTAACACTAGGTTGTGCAGTAAGTACATCCTTAAGATCCGGGTCCATATGTAGGATAGGCCAGTATCTTTTGAGGATTGAAACCACCTGGCTATCTGCCGAGTCAAAGGTCGAGATGAGTCGTATTAATTGTTGTCCACTTTCTGTCCTAGATTTAGGAATAAGAAGTTTAGTGCGATTTTTCTCTAAGGCATTTTGAAAAGCGCCCCCAAGGACCGTCTGGGGATAACCCCTTTCCTTAAATCTCATCTGGAGTTTTTTAGCCTCACCCCAAAATGCCCCATCCTCAGAACAATTTCTCCGAGCACGGAGGTATTGGCCCCTGGGTATGCCACGTTTTAGTGGTGTAGGGTGGTGACTTTCCCAGTGTAGCAGTGAGTTGGTTGCGGTTTCCTTCCTGTACATGTTCGCAGAGAGTTTATCACCCTCTTTCGTTATGCGGACATCCAGAAAAGGGATAGTAAAAGGATCAGATTCAAAAGTAAACCGCAAGCCAACATCATTGCTGTTTAAGGCCATTACAAATTCTCGGAGTTCCTCTGACCCACCTTTCCATACCATGAAGATATCGTCAATGTATCGTGTCCAGAATATGATCCTATCAGACCACCAAGGATCAACATCCGGAAACACGTACATATCCTCCCACCAGCCCAGGAAGAGATTGGCGTAGGTCGGGGCACACGAACTCCCCATTGCCGTCCCCCTGAGCTGGTGGTAGAAACGACAGTTAAAAAGGAAAAAGTTGTGGGTCAGAGTAAACTCGAGAAGTCTGAGGATGAAGGCATTATGAGTTCTGCAATGGATGTCCCTTGTTTTTAAAAAGTACTCTACAGCAAATAGACCTTTGTTGTGCGGGATTGAGCTGTAGAGGGATTCGACATCCACACTTGCCAATATGCATCCAGGGTCCACACTGATCGTCTCTATCTTACTGAGGAAGTCCATTGTGTCCCTCGTGTAAGATGGTAGGGCCACAACGAACTCCCTCAGCACACGGTCAATGTACACCCCGCAATTCTGGGTCAATGAATTGACCCCGGAGACAATCGGGCGACCTTTAAGGGGTGTAATGCCCTTATGGACATTGGGCAGACCATAAAAAGTAGCTATGGTGGGATGGGCCGGAAATAGAAAATCAAACTCTATAGTTGAGATGACCTTCTCAACTAATGCTCCAGTAAGGATATCTTTCAGGTCATTGGAGAATATAGTTAAAGGATTAGCGGGAAGTACTCTATAACCGTCCTTGTCTTTAAGGAGATCAAGACACATGTTCTGAGAGACTTCATGGTCCAAAATGACCAGGTTGCCACCCTTGTCTGACGGTTTAATCACAATGGATTTATCGTTTTCAAGGGATATCAGTGCCTGCATTTCAGTCCGAGACAGATTAAAATGACGAGGGGACACATGCTCTAGTTGTTCAAGGTCATTGACTACCATCTGATGAAAGATGTCCACACATTCATAGTTCATTGGTGGGGGCATCTTTCTACTACCGAGTTTAAGATCCGTATATGGACCCTGACCTGGGCGACGGCTACCTTCCTCCCCCAGTTGACATAACGAGTGTAAGGCAACAGAGTCGCCCTCACTGAGGCCAAGTTTTTCACAAGTTTGTCTGTCACTATCCTTGAAAAACTTGTGCCATTTAAGGCGTCTACTAAAGAGACTAAGGTCCTTCGTCCACGAGAAAAGGCAGAAGTTAGTAGTAGGCACAAATGATAGTCCCTTGCTGAGTACATGAAGTTCTATTGTGCTAAAGACACGTGATGTCAGATTCATAATCTGAAGACCTCCCTTCAGACCTTGTCCGCCCTGCCCCTGTCTCGTAACTGATATGGGGCCTGGCTTTTCTCTAAAAAAGAGGATGGTGGTACTGAGGAGGTATGGCTGGAGGAAGAGGCAGCAGAGTAGGAAGATGGTCCGGCGGGGTAACTCATACCACCTGCCCGACCCCTCCCAATGCCTCCACCCTTCTGCCATCGTCTACCCCTTCTTTTGGTTTGTGCGGCACCTCTACCTCTATATGTACCAGTTGATTGTTCAGTGTCAGAGGAGTCCACCTCTGATGTGGACACCTCGGACACTGTTAGCACACGATTGGTGGGTTGTTGAATATAGGCCCGGTTCTCCCTAAACTCGGCCAGGTCCCGAGTAAACTGTCTATGTTTTCTGTCTTTAATAAGACTCTCGAACCTTTTAACAGAGGTCTGAAGGGAGGTCTCTCGTCTCCCAAAGTCAGGGTCGTCCTTAAACGTAAGGGCGAGCTCAATCTGCTCTTGTAGACTGACAGCCGTTTTTTCAAACATTAATTTCTCCTCTTCCAGGAGGATCGTCATCAGATTAAGTGAACTGATAGTAAGTTGTTCCTCCCACCTATTCATTAGGGGCTGTGATGTTATACGCTCTGCCGGTCTCACCTGGAGACGAAGTCCCTTGGGGACGATTTTATATTCAAGATAACTCTCGATCGAGCGTACCTCCCACCAGGATTTTATATTCTCCTTATACCTATTATAGAGGTCCCAAAAGACCTGTTTACAGGTTGCTGATGTGCTCAGTCCAGGGATCTCCCTGTCGGAAAAAATATCTCTAGCCTCTTTGATTAGGGCCTCGGTAAATACAGTACCGGATAAAAAGTTGGCCATAACGTAATACAAAGAATAAATATCCAGCTGAATTAATATATAATTTATGAAGGGGTCATAAAGTACAGAAGGTTCCAGCAGAGTTGACCCTTTAAAACGTAACTTTTACTGATTTAATCAAATAAAATAAAACCACCTTTGTGATTCACCAGTGAAACAAATTGTGAAACAAACGATATACAGATATAAACACTGTTTACACGGGATAACCAACCAGTGATCTGGTTATAGAGGTATGGTGTACAAAGGGCAGTATACAGGGGAGTATGTAGATAACTAGTCTGTCCCTATACTCGCCCTGAATTACTACTCAGCCCAGGGACGTCCCCTGATGGTGGAGACTCCCTGTCCTCGTTCCTGGACTGACTGCCCTATGTATACCCTCCTCTCAATAAGTGATATCTGGCTTTCCCGCATAGATAACGGAAATTAACTGTGTCACAGCCAAACGATGCCTGTGTAATACACAGCCCACATAGATGAAAAACTGAGACAAATAATATAAAAGTGCAGAGGGAAAGATAAATCCTACAGCACCATTATGAGAAGCCTAGAAGGAAAATTTGATGACACAATGTTCCCAGGCTATTACTCATCAATAACCCGACGCATTTCCCCTATTGTTAGGTTCATCAGGGGGTCAGAAAACAGTCATGGGTAAACCGTTACCTAAATAGATATTCAAAAGATATACTCATGATACATATGGAGAACATAGGATCGGATACGCAGACGTTGATGTAAATGTGGGACCAAACGGACCATATGATATATCCCACCTGTAAATGAAAGTTAGAGACATATCAAAATAAGCCCTCATGTAAGGTTACTAATATTCCAACCCACAAGGGGGTCACTTACTTATATTCATGGTCTGCCAGCTTGGTCAAAAAGCCCATTTAGATGAGGCCATATTATCCAAAGACTGAAAAAACATATATAGTGTAAAATTCCATTTCATGCCAAAGTCCAGATAAGTCGATCAGAAGCAGACCAAACGGTCCCCACTTACATTTCTCTGGCGTTCCGACAGCTTCCTATGTCTCCAGATGGATACACAAACCGAACTGCCTACCTCTTTAAATACCCCCTCCTCAGCTGTTTTGAATCTGGCGCTTTACAAAACGCCATACGCGTCACTTCCGGTTTCCTAAGGTCTCTGATTGCATCACTTCCGGTCTATGGACCGCACGTGTACCGCACTTCCGCCAAATGGAACGCAGCCGGACGTCCACGATATTGCCGGCTGATAATCTATTCTGGCCAGCAATAAGCCGCGCCTCCACCATCAAATGGATTGCAAACAGAGATGGTATCCGATCCTGTGGAACGCATCACCCTATTCAATCAGGTACAAGGTTCAAAAGACATTCCATCTATGATACTAATTCACCAGATAGGTGGAGGATTATCAGGTGATGAATTTAATGTGATATATATTAATACTGCCTGTAATAAGTACATTGCAGTCTCATATATCCACAAAGCGACATTGTTATTAGGGAGTAACCTACAGAGACGAGTGACTTATATTCAGCTAGATCAGCGCAGATAGCATTAGATTAATTACATATTGAGGATAATGGAGCATATGGGGGGGGGGGGGAGGTCGGTAAGGGCCATAACTTGATAGAGAAAAAAGATGTTACACAATATTTCACTTGCGGTGCATGCCCAAGATGAAAGGCACCTCTAAGCGTATATTTGATAAATAGCGCTTAAAATTTAATATTAGGATGAAAAGGTATCCTAGTCTTTTTATCCTGATTTGTATCTTCGCCGGGTAGGCTCATCCGTGTTCAGGGAGAGCACGCTGAGCACATATTCCATCCAACCTGTTCATAAGAAGCATGAGAAGGTGAGCCTTTCATTGATGCCAAGGGGTGCCTGGCATTTAAAACGGTGGATCCAGACACACTCTTTTTGGAGAATTTTGCAATCCCAATCGCCACCCCTTGGAGAAGGGGGGATAGCCTCCAAAATGAAGAAACTAAGACAGTTGGGGTCGCCGCCATGGATATCATTGATGTGTGTTGCGACCGGGGTGATTTTTTTCTTGGCCACATCATTTACGTGCTCACAAATCCGCCGTCTGACTTCCCTAACCGTTTTTCCTACATAATCCATAGGACATGGACACTGACATATATATACTACCCCCTTGCTCTTACAGTTAAAGAAGTCCCTGATTTCATATGTCTGACCAGTAACTGAGCATCTAATGGATTTAGCAGTGGAAATAAATGCGCATGCTTTGCATGAGCCGCATTTAAACATGCCACATGGCTTTCGATCGAGCCATGTTCCCACTCCACTAGGTGTTGTGTAGTGGCTGTGGACCAGCCGGTCTTTAAGGCTCCTCCCCCGTCTGTATGTAACACTAGGTTGTGCAGTAAGTACATCCTTAAGATCCGGGTCCATTGACTTACAGTATTGTTTCACTACCACAGCAGACTCACTATGCATGTTGCTGCAAGGCACAGTGTTCTACACCACTATACAGGCTCTCTGCAGCCAGGAAATAGCAGTTTTTTTTTTACCGCGATTCACCACAAATTAATTTGAATAAAATCTTTTCGGAAAATCCGGCGAACCGACAAAATCTAATTTTTGAGAAATTGACTCATCTCTAGTTAACACTGAGGAGCTAAGCCTTCGCCATTGTTTGCTGTATAATTTTGTTGGCACCCTGCTCTCCCTGCTGAGATTGGAGAAAACCCTCTGATGCTGCAGTCAATAGCGATCGTGGCATCTTAGCAGTTCAGCAGAGGGAAAGAGCTCTCTATGTCCTTCAATCTACACCCCTCAAATGACTTCCAACAAATTATTTAACCCATTAAAATTAATATACTTTAATAATATTCCTTAAAAATTATCAAATCTACACCGGACGATAATCACTGAAGGTAAACTAAAATATATTGCAGCACAAAGCACCTGCAAGGTATATAGGGGATAAGGGAAAGCTGTCCCTATCGTCTCACCCTAATCTTGCTCAGCCCATGGACAACCCCTGATGGTGGGGATTCCCTGTCCTCGAACCTAGGCTGATCTAAACCTCACGTAGCCCTGATACAGTGATCCTAAGAGGGTAGAGAGGTAGGAAATTTCCTGCAAGATTAGGGTGAGACGATAGGGACAGCTTTCCCTTATCCCCTATATACCTTGCAGGTGCTTTGTGCGGCAATATATCTGAGTGTACCCTCAGTGATTATCGTGTAGATTTGATAATTTTTAAGGAATATTATTAAAGTATATTAATTTTAATGGGTTAAATAATTTGCTGGAAGTCATGTGTTTATACTAAACCCCTAGAGATCTTGTTATACTGAACTGCTGGATTAATACACCCCTCAAATGCAATTATCGAGGGCCAAGTAGTTGTCATGTCATCTGGAGGTCTGCTAAAGGACACCAGGCCTGCCATGTTACAGCACCTATTACACCCTGCCTTTGGGAGGATATCAAAAATATCTGTAAACATCCCTCTATATGCATTGTAATAGAAAAGTATTACATTATACAGTACAAGTGTTCAGGCTTCCTTAGGTGAATAGAATAAAATAGTTCCAGCACTTGAAATAAAACTCAGTTGTACTTTATTTCTTCTTGTAGCATATAACTCATATGGACACAAGCTTTCACCTCAGCATGGTTGAGGCGTTTCGAACACAGGTGTGTTCTTAGTCGTAACCTAAGGCCTCTTTCACACTTGCGTTGTCCGGATCCGTCGTGTACTCCATTTGCCGGAAGTGCCCGCCGGATCCGTAACACCGCAAGTGAACTGAAAGCATTTGAAGACTGATCCGTCTTCAAAATGTGTTCAGTGTTACGCTATTAAAGTCCTGGCTGCCATAGTAGTAGTGGGGAGCGGGGGAGCAGTATACTTACCATCCGTGCGGCTCCCGGGGCGCTCCAGAATGACGTCAGAGCGCCCCATGCTCATGGATGACGTGATCCATGCGATCACGTCATCCATGCGCGTGGGGCGCCCTGACGTCACTCTGAAGCGCCCCGGGAGCCGCACGGACGGTAAGTATACTGCTCCCCCGCTCCCCACTACACTTTACCATGGCAAACAGGACTTTAGCGTCCTGGCAGCCATGGTAACCATTCAGAAAAAGCTAAACGTCGGATCCGGTAATGCGCCGAAATGACGATTAGCTTAAGGCCGGATCCGGATTAATGCCTTTCAATGGGCATTAATTCCGGATCCGGCCTTGCGGCAAGTGTTCAGGATTTTTGACCGGAGCAAAAAGCACAGCATGCTGCGGTATTTTCTCCGGACAAAAAACGTTCCGGTCCGGAACTGAAGACATCCTGATGCATCCTGAACGGATTTCTCTCCATTCAGAATGCATGGGGATAATCCTGATCAGGATTCTTCCGGCATAGAGCCCTGACGACGGAACACAACAACTCAAGTGTGAAAGAGCCCTAAGGTGAAAGTTAAGTATACCAGAATCTGTCAACAAAAAGCAATGTTTTAAAATGTAGTACAACATACAGTATCAAAAATTATATAAATTTGGTATCTTAATATTCAAACAGGCATAATGTTACCATGTCATTTTTACGGTTCAGTGAACACCGTAAAACGAAGCACTGTTGTTTTTTTTTCACATCACCCTCAATTTTTTTTTTAAGTTATACAAGATATAAGTTATATATATATATATGGTGACATTAAAAAATCTAATGTAAGAATTGCTTGTAAAATTCTAAGCCTTCTAACGTCCTAACAAAATATAATGACATTTACAAAATGTTGCCATTAAAAAATCTAACTAAAAAACAATTCCTCATGGCTATCTCAACAGAAAAAATAATAAAAAAAAGTTATGGCTTTTGAAATGTGGAGATGAAAAAATAAATAAAAAATCACTGCATCTTTAAGTATCAAACTAGGCCACATCCTTAAAGGGTTTAAACAGTGTTTTTACGCAGATTATAATTAAGCTATGAATAAGCTACAGTTAAGGCGGACCTGTATCTCCTGCACACAAAACATTTAACATATTACATAACCCCTGTACCAGAATGGCATCACAAAGTCATACATTTTCGTGCAAACTCAAACATGTGTGACTGCCTCTTCTCGACCACGGTCACCAATTTTTTTTAAAAGTAGATATGGGCAGAGGGAATAGGACCTAAGAGGTCTCACATTTACGATTACTTATGCCAGTTTTCTGGCACAAGCAATGCCTGATACTTACACCAGCTCATAGCTGGGATAGCCTTCAGATTCAGGTACACAGAGGAGCCAAGATGCGCCAGAATTATTACAAGATGTGCGTCTTTTTATAATTTGTTGCATTGCGCACCACCACACTACTAATACTAATACACGAATACTATATGTTGCAAATTCCAAATGGATGAAGATAATCTGAAGGCATCAAAAAACTTTTGTGCTGAGGTCTGAATGCTAACAAAGGACCTACTGTTGCTTGACCCAAATATCAATTTCATCTCTTGTAGGATTTTGAAATCCACATCTGATTTTCATTATTTAATAGAATAAAAAACTTTGATTGTGTTTTAAAAAAAAAAAATGCAAATAAGCAATACAAAGCAATATAACCAGAACACTTAATATACTGTAGAAACATTACTGTCAAAATTTTGGTTTGTTTAAAAAAGATACATCATTCTACAAATATTATAATCTGCTTAAGGCCTCATGCACACGGCCATTGTTGTGTTCCGTTCCGCAAAATGGGGTTCCGTTGTTCCGTGTCCGTTTTTGTGTCTGTGTGTCTTCCTTTATTTTTGGAGGATCACCAGACATGAAGGAAAGTTAAAAAAAATCTAAGTCAAGTTTGCCATGCAAATGATAAGAAAAAAACTGACGCGGATGACAATCTTGTGTGCCTCCGCATTTTTTCACGATCCCATTGACTTGAATGGGTCCGCGAACCGTTTTCCGTGAAAAAAATAGGACAGGTTATATTTTTTGGACGGACTGGAACCACGGATCACGGATGTGGATGGCAAACGGTGCATTAGCCGAGTTTTCAACGGACCCATTGAAAGTCAATGGGTCCGCAGAAAATCACGAAAAACGGAACAACGGACATGTAATCAAACAACGGTCGTGTGCATGAGGCCTAAAGAGCACCTAACAGCAGGATCAACCCTCCTAAATCAAGCATACTGTTGGGTAAGGCTGATCCTGCTAATTAAAATATTTGTCTTATAAAAATCATTTTCAGAAAAAATAAAATAAAAATGTAATTCTTTAATCACCTAAGAACTTCAGTGCACTGAGGGGTGGGCTTAGCCCCTTGGTGCCCTTAGGTCCTCAGCTTTCCAGTGCTTGACATGCCCCTCATGGACTAATGGAAGCCAAGACTTTCCGAATGCACTCTAGCCTTGGTCCCAGACAGAGACAACAGATAGACCTGACCATGAGGTGAAGTTGCCCCTGATCAATGGAGTAAGCATAGTTTAAGCATAAAAAGGGATCGTTTTTGAACCATTTTGTAAAAAAAAAAGAAAAAACGGAAGTGGAGTGCTTTTAAAGATGCTGTTTGTTATCACCAGCTACTATCCTTTTATCCATAGCCAATCATGTCACTTTGCCATTACTAATGCCATCTTGGCATTGAAGATCTGGAATGAGCTTGCTGTCAGTTGGACAATATTAATACTTCTTAGGCTCCATTCACACGTCCGTAGTGTGTTTTACGGATCCGCAAAACAAGGCCACCGGCAATGTGCGTTCCGCATTTTATAGAATATGCCTATTCTTGTCCGCAATTGTCCGCAATTGTTCTATTTTTTTGGGGAACGGAAATGCGGACCCGGAAGTGAAATGCGGAAATAAATTGTGGGTGTGTGAATGGGGCCTTTATCAAAGGGAAAATAGATGTAAAAATAAAAGGTTGTTAAATGCAAGGCCAACAACTGGTGCATTTTGTAACAGAACATAATGCTTTTAAAATCAATATGATCTTATTTTGTTGAAATAAAAGCAATGGGGGCTGAAAAAACTGTCAGGGTGATCAAATCTTCAAAGCTGAAAGATGCGGCGTCACACAGTAATGCCAGACTGTGGGTGATGTCTATAGAAGCACCAAACTGTAACGTGTTATATCTGCAGTTAGAGGGTTAGTTATAGTGGATGCAGAGGTTATAGTAGCACCTAGAACATTGAAGGAAGTGCCCCTCCATCAAATTAGACACCAGTATAAGGCTACATGCACACGACCGTATGTGTTTTGCGGTCCGCAAAAAAACCTGATGACTTTCCGTATGGCATCCGTTTTTTTTTGCGGGTCCATTGTAATAATGCCTATCCTTGTCCGCAAACTAGAAAAAAATAGGACATGCACAATTTTTTTTGCGGAGCAACGGAACAGACATACTGATGCGGACAGCACACGGTGTGCTGTCCGCGTTTTTTGCGGACCCATTGAAATGAATGGGTCTGCATCCTATCCGCAAAAAAAACGGAACGGACACGGAAACAAAATACGGTCGTGTGCATGAGGCCTTATAAGTAGCAAATGGTACAATTTGCACTAGTTCATAGTTTTTTTTATTAAAGGGGTATTCTCATCACAGACAATGGGGGCATATCTCTTTGGGCTATTTTCAGCTGCCCCATAGAAATAAATGGAGCGCAGCTGCACATGCACAGTGCGCCCTCCGCCACCTTACCTACTCTGTTCTCGAAGCTATCAGACATTGGAGCATATCCCCATTGTCTATGATGGGAATACCCCTTTAAACTGTCACCGGTTAGAACAAATAATTTAACTTATCAATAGCTAACATTATACTGAGTAGTAATAATCATTAACCCCTTCCTGACCAATGACGTAATAGAACATCATAGTGGCAGGAGACTTCCCGCAATTTGACGTACTATTGCGTCATGCTGATCCTATCAGATGAACATGTCTCACAAAAAGCGAAATATAGAGCGATCCAAAATCATATGTACCCCAAAATAGTATCAATAAAACTGTCACCTTATCCTGTAGTTTACAAAATGGGGTCACTTTTTGGGAGTTTCTACTGTAGGGTGCATCAGGGGGGGCTTTAAATGGGACATGGTATCTAAAACCCAGTCCAGCAAAATCTGACTTCCAAAAATCATGCGGCGTTCCATTTCTTCTGCGCCGTCATGTGCCCTTACAGCAGTGTGCCACCACATGTGGGGTGTTTCTGTAAACTGCAGAATCAGGGTAATAGATATTGAGTTTTGTTTGGCTGTTAACCCTTGCTGTGTTACAGGAAAAAATTTAGGAAAATGGAAAATCTGCCAAAAAGTGAAATTTAGAAATTTCATCTCCATTTTCCTTTAATTCTTGTGGAATACCTAAAGGGTTAACAAAGTTTGCAAAATCAGTTTTTAATAACTTGAGGGGTGTAGTTTCTAAAATTCAATCATTCATGGACCTTTTCTTAAAAAATGTAAGAATTGCTTCTAAAATTCGAAGGCCCCTTTCACACGGGCGAGTATTCCGCGCGGATGCGATGCGTGAGTTGAACTGAATCCCGACCCATTCACTTCTATGGGGCTGTTCACATGAGCGGTGATTTTCACGCATCACTTGTGCGTTGCGTGAAAATCGCAGCATGCTCTACATTCTGCGTTTTTCACGCAACGCAGGCCCCATAGAAGTGAATGGGGTTGCGTGAAAATCGCAAGCATCCGCAAGCAAGTGCGGATGCGGTGCGATTTTCACGCACGGTTGCTAGGAGACGATCGGGATGGGGACCCGATCATTATTATTTTCCCTTATAACATGGTTAAAAGGGAAAATAATAGCATTCTGAATACAGAATGCATAGTAAAATAGCGCTGGAGGGGTTAAAAAATAAAATAATTTAACTCACCTTAATCCATTTGATCGCGCAGCCGGCATCGCTTCTGTGTTCTTTCTTTGCTGTGTGCAGTAACAGGACCTGTGGTGACGTCACTCCGGTCATCACATGATCCATCACATGATATTTTACCATGGTGATGGATCATGTGATGGACCATGTGATGACCGGAGTGACACACAGCAAAGAAAGAAGACAGAAGCGATGCTGGCTGCGCGATCAAGTGGATTAAGGTGAGGTAAATTACTTTATTTTATTTTTTAACCCCTCCAGCGCTATTTTACTATGCATTCTGTATTCAGAATGCTATTATTTTCCCTTTTAACCATGTTATAAGGGAAAATAATGCAATCTACAGAACACCAATCCCAAGCCAAGTTCGGGTTTGGGTACCAAACATGCGCGATTTTTCTCACGCGAGTGCAAAACGCATTACAATGTTTTGCACTCGCGCGGAAAAATTGTGCATGTTCCCGCAACGTACCCGCACCTTTTCCCGCACCTTTTCCCGCAACGCTCGTCTGAAAGAGGCCTAAGCCTTCTAACATCCTAAAAAAATAAAATGACATTTCCAAAATGATGCCAACATAAAGTAGACATATGGGGAATGTTAAGTAATAAATATTTTATGAGGTATCACTTTCTGTTTTAAAAGCAGAGACATTGAAATTGTAAACTTTTTGGTACATTTTGGATTTTTCATAGGTGAATATAGGTGAAATATATTGACTCAAATTTATGACTATCATGAAGTACAATGTGTCACGAGAACGCAATCCCAGAATGGCTTGATAAGTAAAAGCAAAGTTATTACCACATAAATTGAAACATGTCAGATTTACAAAAAATGGCCTGGGCAGGAAGGTGAAAATTGGCCCGGGGTAGAAGGTGTTAATACATTTTCCTGATTGTTTACCACTTTGACCACTGGCGGTAATCTTGTTTTGTATTGCTCTTTGTCTACAGCATTCGTACAGTGCTGAAGTTCTGAAACTCTGCAGTGTCCAGCAGAAAGGCTCGTTGTTGATCCAAGAAGAAAGCATTTCCCTTCCCCATCCCAAAAGAGTAAAATATGTGCAGCTGGATACTGGAACAGTACACAAGACACATATGTATTCGATTTTTGTTTTAAATCTGGATTTTTAATTGGTGCACACGTCATAATAATTAATAATAAATGTCTGACAAATGTAGCAAATACTGCAAACTGCCCGCAAGCAACATTTTCAAGGCACAGCCTATAGCAAGAGTTTACTTTTGTGAAGCAACCCATCTACTTTTGTTGTAACATTCTCAAAAAATAGTATGTATATATAATTTCCCCTTGTCGCTGGCTGTAGAGACCACATCATGCTTCACACATGTTTGCCCATAGATACATCCATAGAAATCTATTCACTGTTGCATTTCTTTTACATTATAACATACACTGTGCTATAAGCACCTTATTTGCAGTATATAGTGGGTAATTTACTATCAGATATACACCAGTTTTATCAAGTAGATCTGTCACTGATTGCAGCACAAAGAATATTTGCTCTGCAATCTGTGACTTTTCCCCGCTCAATTCAGGTGTAAAAGGGGGAGTGGGCAACTGTTTTAGGCCTCTTTCACACTGGCGTGCGGGCCGCGATACACAAGCACAGTTCGTGGGGCAACCGCAGCGGATCTCGGACCCATTCACTTGAATGGGTCCACGATCCGGCCGTTCCGCAAAAAGATAGGACATGTTCTATCTTTTTGCGGAACAGAAGTACGGGACGAAACCGCACGGAAACACTCCATAGTGCTTCCGTAGGGTTCCGTTCCGTGGTTCCGTTCCGCACCATTTCGCATCTCCGGATTTGTGGACCCATTCAAATGCGGTCCGCAATACGGCAACGGGGCGCACACGCCAGTGTGAAAGAGGCCTTAGACGTAGAAAATGGTCTAAAGTTAAGCCAGTAAGGAAGCTTGCTTACATTTAGGCCTCATGCACACGACCGTTTTTTTTGCGTTGTTCCGTGATCCGTCAAGTTTGCATTGAAAATGATAGGAAAAAACAGACACGGATCACGGACACGGATCACGGACGCGGATGACTATCTTGTGTGCATCCATGATTTTTCACGGACCCATTGACTTGAATGGGTCCGTGAACCGTTGTCCGTGAAAAAAATAGGACAGGTCATATTTTTTTCACGGACTGGAAAAACGGATCACGGACGCGGAAGCCAAACGGTGCATTTTCCGATTTTTCCACGTACCCATTGAAAGTCAATGGGTCTGTGAAAAAAACGGAAAACGGAACAACGGCCGCGGATGCACACAACAGTCGTGTGCATGAGGCCTTATACTGGTGGTGGATGCGCTGAAGATATGGAGAGGCCAGCACCTCTTCATTACTTCAGTGGGTCCACCGCCAGCGCTCAGGGTTATTAAGACCAGCGTCTAAAACGCCAGTCTTTATAAATGACCCCCATAATTTCCAACAAAACTTTTAGCTCAAATTCATAGATGTCGAAGATTTATTATTGTTTTCAAAGGCATAATGGGAGATAAGCTGTCAGTCTGCTCACTCTTATGTTACAATTACATGTGTAAACTCTTTATAGAAAAATATTCAAATGTATATTCCTCAAATGATTTATGTGAAATGTTTTTCCACATCATGATGTGTTTGTTGAAAGAAATACAAAGGTAATAAAATAGCAAGCAAGATCATTGTGGTTTCAGCGATATTTATAATGCGTCCCATAGTTCATCTTTTGAAAGTTATAATTTTCAAAGCACACGTTTTATTAATTTACTGTAGAACATATTCATTGTAATTGCCCAGGAGTCAGCGCCATTAATAGTGATCCTATCTTCATTGATATGTAATGTGTAGAAAATATACGGGGAGACTTGAGCTGTTTGTCCCACTCACTACCTGAGCAATAGGTTTACAAGCATGCTAGATCCTGAGAAGGTGCAATAATCTGCTTGTCTGCTCATGTAATGACATCTCCCTGATTACTGGATTCTGACCACCTAACCTGACCCATGCCTGATTACCATATTGACCCTGTGCTGCCTGCCTTGACCTTTGGACTTTTTCTCAGATTTGGAAACACCAACACTGGCCCTCAAATTTGCAAACTCTGACAGCCCCAACCTTGGCCTGTTACTGACTACAGGTTTCGCCTATCCCTCAGTGCTTCGCACTGGTGTCTCTGACCCTAGGGGGTCAGCAGTCAACCACAATAGGACTACTCCAGGAATAAGCAGCTTGGTGGCTCTCCTGAAGCAAAGTCCATGATTCTGAATAGGGGTTAAAGGATGAACACCAGGGGTCTGCCAGGATAATGCCCTTAGAATTAGTCCTAAGTCAAACTGTTTGGTTGACACAGTGGTTCCACACTCACTTATCTTTACATTTTGCTTTACAGTTTGCTTAGCCATTATTCGAGGTGAGCGAATCGAAGTTGACGAAGTGGAATTCGTTCCAAATTTTTAGGAAAAATCAGATTTGCAACGAATACGAATTTCATCGCGCGACATGGTAACGAATCGCATTTTTCCTAAAATGGCAGCTACACGTGTCAGGATTGAGGACATGGGACAAGGAACTCTGGGAAGGCGGGATCACCCAGATTGACATGCATGCATGCAGCCAATCAGCAGCCAGCCAGCACTGTGATGTCACAGCCCTATAAATACGGCAGCCGTTTTAGATTCTGCCATTTTCCAGAGTTCTGAGTGCAGGGACAGACATGAGAAGGTGCTAGGGACAGCTATTGGAAAAACCTTATTGTGGAAAAAAAGAAAAAAGAAAAAATGATTTATAAGTGCAGGGAAAAGATAGGGAGGAATCATTTCACAGCATCTTAGTGCAGGGAGAGATGTCAGAAGGCGCTAGGGACAGTGATAGGAAAGCGATTTGTAATTGCAGAGAAAGATTATTTGGGGATCCAAATAGCCATTAGACAGCTTTGTCATTCCAGCTATTTGTTGTTGGGGTGCAAGTACTATGTTGAAAAGCTTTTAGTGGCTTATATCTGGGGGAAAACAAAAATATATACGCACTTCACTGCTGCAGGTTTTTCTTGTGAAAGCATATAGGGGCGTTATTTAAGTAAAAAAAGAAAATATATACGCACTGCACTTTTGCAGTGATTTCTGTTGAAAGTGCATAGGGGGCTTATTTCAGTCCTACAAGAAAAATATATACTCACTTCACTGTTTACATTATTTCTGGTGAAAGCGTATAAGAGAGTATTTCAGTTCTACAAAAAAAATATATATGCGCTTCACTATTTAAGTTTTTTCCAGTTAAAACGTATTAGGGGCGTATTTAATATAAAAAAAAAAGAAAAAAAGAAAAATATATACGCACTGCAATGTTTTCTTTCAGTAACAGAAAGAAAAATCTATACACACTTCACTGCCTAATTTGTTCCTGGTGAAATCGTATAGGGGCATTTTTCTTTAACCAAAAGAAAAATATATACGCACCTCACTGCTTAATTTTTACCGGTTTGAAAGTGTTTTGCTGGCCTATTTCAGTAACAGAAAGAAAAATCTATACACACTTCACTGTTATTCTCTTCTAAAATAATTTTTGGCTGAAATCGTATAGTGCTCTATTTCAGTAAAATAAGAAAAATATATTTGTCGCTTTTAGGGTTGTTTTAATCGCTTTTCATTTTTTTAGTTCATCTAAAAGGTATGTCAGGCAGAGAAGTGCCATGCCATGCGCAGAGCAGTGGCAGAGGCCTAAATGTTTCTGGCGCAGGCAGAGGTCGCAGCAGAGTAAGGGATCGTGGCAGCAGGAGTCGGCAGCAAGCAGCCTGATATCCAGGTGACATCTAGTGGGCCTGTCTTGACCAGCAACCCAGCAGTTCTTCATTGGTTAACTCAGTCATCCACATCATCACAAGTGACCTCAGGACACCCCCAGCCAACAGTCAGTGGGTTCATCAGACACAACCCCTTAGTTGGCATGGCCAACCCCAATAGCAGCCCTCACCTGTCCTCAACCTGCCTTCTGTCCTTTGCTGTTCATTCACCCACAGAACTATTGCATGCTGTGGGCTCAGCTCCACTATACAACGAGGACGAGCTAATAGAGGGCGGTCAGAAGCTACCTGCCCAGCCAAGATCTGGAGGAGACATCCACCTCTTCCTATGCTAGGTGGGAAAGTAGTGATGATGAGAGTGGCGTGGGAGTTGGTGTTTCGAGCAGTCAGGCTCCTGACCCAGAGAAATATGTAAAGATAGAAGGAAGTATAACAGCGAGAGTTAATCCAATCTTGTGGAACCAATTATCCAAAAGATAGGAGAACTCGAAGGCATTAGTGTAGTGGGAAGTGTCTATGTGGTGAGTTAGAGGATTTCAGATTAGGAGGAGAAATGGAAAATTGGAAAAGAAGCTCACCAAAGGGTGCTGAGGGAGGAGGCTGCTATTGGGGTATCAACGCAGAAGTGCAATCCGCGTGTATAGTAATATGTAATAAATCAATGGCCAGTGTACAGAGAGGGTTCAATTAGCTGTGTTTCCCAACCAGTGTGCCCTCCAGGTGTTGAAAAACTACAAACTCCCAGCATGCCCGGACAGCTTTTGGCTGTTGCAGGCATGCTGTGGAGTTGTAGTTTTGCAACACCTGGAGGCACACTGGTTGGGAAACACTGCATTAGAGCATAATGGACCCAAAATGACTGGTCGCTACAAAGCCCCAGATTTAAGCACCAGGTCCCAGAAATTGAGTGAAAGGAATTGTATCAGTAACGGTCAGGATAAGTTGGATAGTGCTCCCCTGGTTGAGAGTACTCTACACTGCTGTGAATTTTAGAGAAGAAAGCCAGTGGGTTACAGTTGGGGGGGATATCTTACAGTGTGAAAGAGATTTGGCCGCAAATAGAAATATACAGCAGCATGAGATTTAACTAAGCAAATAGTTATGATGCCTCCTTTAGGATAATTACTGCATTGCCGATTATCTTACAGCTGGCAATCAGTTATTTAACCCCAACTGGTGCATATGAGTTGCTTTCTGGATTACTAAATACTAAACAACCATGTCGAAAGGACACATCTCGTGGTCGTGGGGAAAAGATTTAGTCTGTTTGAGAAGGGTCAAAATCATTATGGCCTTGCATCAAGCAGAGAAACATTAAGGAGAGTGCAGAAACTACTAAAATTGGGTTAAACTTAAGAACTGTCCAATGCATTATTAAAAACTGGAAGGATAGGGGGGACCCATGGTATTCGAGGAAGAAATGTGGCGGGAAAAAAATCCTGAATGATAGTGATCGGCGATCACTTAAAGCTTTGGTGAAATTAAATCGAAGAAAAACAACAGTTGAACTCAGGGCTATGTTTAATGTGGAAAGTAAGAGCATTTTCCACACGCACAATGTGAAGAGAACGCATAGGGATTGGGACTGAACAGCTGTGTAGCCGTAAGAAAACCACTAATCAGTGAGGAAAACCAGAAAAAAAACTCAATTTGCTTAGGAGCATAAAGATTGGACTCTGGAGCAAGGGAAGATGGTCATGTGGTCTGATGAGTCCAGATATACCCTTGTTCCAGGAGTGATGGGCACATCAGGGTAAGTCGAGAGGCAGATTGAAGTGATGCCACCCATCATGCCTAGTGCCTACTGTACAAGCCTGTGGATGGCAGTGCTATGATCTAGGGTTGTGCAGTGGGTCAGGTCTAGGTTCAGCAACATTATGTGCTCCAAGAATGAGGTCAGCTGACTACCTGAACATACTAAATGACGAGGTTATTCCATCAATGGATTTTTTCTTCACTGATGGCACGGGGCATATTCAAGATGACAATGATAGGATTTATCAGGCTCAAATGTGAAAGAGTGGTTCAGGGAGCATTAGACATCATTTTCACATATGGATTGGCCACCACAGTGTTCAGACCTTTACCCCATTGAGAATATTTGGGATGTGCTGGAGAAGGCTTGCACAGCAGTCAAACTCTACCATCATCAAGGCAAGATCTTGGGAAAAATTAATGCAAACTGGATGGAAATAAATCTTGTGACATTGCAGAAGCTTATCGAAACAATGCCACAGCGAATGCGTGCCGTAATCAAAGCTAAAGGCTGTACAACACTAAATATTTTTGGTGGCAGACTTTTTTTTTTGGACAGGCAGGTGTATATAGAAGTAGCCCAAATTTAAATTAGTAAATAGTACTAAAAAGTGTTAAAGAAATATTAAAAAACTCAATGTTACTCAGCATACATATGATTATACTGACTTCACCGGGGGCTTCCCTGCTGGATAAGCTCAAGACACCAGCAGGGTCCGAAAAAAAACCTTGCCAGAATCGCCTGTAGAGTATTAGATGCTGATGGTTGCCCATTGGAATAAGGTTTCAGTTCTGTTTCTTTAATGAAGAATTCGGCTCTTTTATTGAGGTATTCAGTCAACGCGTTTCAGGGTATGCAAACCCTCTTCATCCAGTAGCATAAACATAAAACGTATAAAACATTTAAATTTATATTTTAAATATTTTTTAAATTTTATGTTTATGCTCCTGATGAAGGGGTTTGAAATACCCTGAAACACGTTGAGCTGAATAGCTTCAATAAAGAGCTGAATTCTTCATTAAAGAAACTGAACTAAAGCCTTATTCCAAATGGGCAACAATCAGTATCCTAATACTCTACAGGCGATTCTGCTAGGGGGGAGCGGTCTGTCATTCCATCTTCTGCTGGTACCAGTTGCTCCTGCTCCTCATACTCCTCGTCACGCATTCCGTCAGCATTGAACACTGAAGCAATTGCCAAGAGACAGCTGTATGCATGCACGCATCCAACGGCGTAGAAGCTGAACATACTTCTGTCCCAAGTTGCTGCTGCTACAGTCCCTCCTTTCTAAGTGGTGAACTCTGCACCTTTCAGAGAACTGATGGCTTGTGCCGAGCCGAGGTGGAGAGTCCCAAGCCGTCATTTTCTTGCCAAAAAGGCAGTGCCAGCCCTGCACCAACATGTAGAACAGAAGATAGGCCAGTTCCTTGAACCTGTCAGTGTCTGCCAAAGTGCCACGGCGGCGCCGACAATGTGGAGCTGTAACTAAGGTCAGGGACAGTACATGTCCTTATACGGCACACTGGGCGAATGTGGTTACTGCACAGCCACACAGCACCTTAGACAGGTCACAACTGGTGTTAGGTAGAGCACTCAAAGTGCTCGGGTGCTCGAGTAGAACACCTTGGGATGCTCGGGGTGCTCTACCGAGCACCCCGAGCACAATGAAAGTCAATTGGGAGAACCCGAGCATTAAGCCAGGTATCCCCTGCTCTGAAGATGGGAGGGTTTCTGGTTCATAGGAAAAGGTCAGAAATTGATGGAAACACCACTGAAATAGTTCGGGAACAGCATAGGGAGGATGTCTGGATGCATCTTGGACCTCCCAAGTCACTGCTCGAGAACGATGTTGTCTGAGTAGTACGCCACTTTTACAGACTGACAATAATACGCACCAAACTGAAGATAACATTGATTTTTAGAGGATAAATTGTTAGGAAACATTCTTTCCTGTATATGTACTTGTATATGAAGTGCAAATGCTGCCAAAATTACAAGGAAGTGGAACTCCGATACAACCTGTATATCACATATAGGAGGGCCTCATTCACATTGTGGTACAATTGTTTCAGGTAGTGGGACTCCTACACTCATAAAGCCTATGCAGTAAGGGAAAGGGCTGCAAAATTACAAGGAACCAGCACTCTAATGCACCTATTATTACACATAAAGGAGGGCATCATATACAGCCTAGAAAATTTTGGATTGATGGTCTGCTGATTGAACCTCAAAAACAGGAGCAAGGGCCTGCTGCTGAGCTGACCATCTAAAAAATGTTGTGGGCGAGGGCCTGCTGCCGAGCTGACTATCTAATAAATTTTGTGGGTGAGGGCCTGCTGACTGAGTCTGACCATCTAAAAAAAATTGTGGGCCTAGGGCCTGCTACTGAGCGGACCCTCTAAAACATTATGGTTGAGGGCCTGCGGCTGAGCTGACCCTCTAAAATATTATGGTTGAGGGCCTGCTGGTGACCCTCAAAAACATTATGGGTGAGGGCTTGCTAGTGACCCTCTAAAACATTAGGAGCGAGGGCAGCCTAATAAGCATGTTGATATGATGGAGGAGGAGGACGAGAAAAGGGAGATTGAACCATATACCCCTTTTTAGTGGTGGAAGGGGTGCATGGAATACAGTGTATTTAATACACCATTAAAATCACTTTTAGAGTGCCTTTAGGTTCAGCTGCATTCCTCTGGTGGAGTAGGATAAGTCAGGGGCAATCCAGACCTTGTTCATTATTATAAGAAGTCAACCGGTCAGCATTTTTAGTTGACAGACGGATGCGCTTATCAGTTATTATGCCACCAGCAGCACTAAATACATGCTCTGACAAAAAGCTTGCGGCGGGGCAAGCCAGCACCTCCAAGGCGTTAGAGCGCCAGTTCGTGCACGTGTCCAGCTTGGACACCCAATAGTTGTAAGGCACCCAGGGATCACTGAGGACGCTGACAACGGTCTGCTATGACTCCACCATCTTCCAACATTTTTTCCTCCTTGTGAAACTAGGCCACCCATCAGGTTGAGGGTGCTGGCGGGGTGTCATAAAACTGTCCCAGGCCTTGGAGATTGTTGCCCTGCCTCTGTTGAAACTGCTGTGTGTCCACCTCGTCTCCCGTCCTCGGTTGGCCAAGGAACTATGTACTCTGTTGCCAGTGTTGTCAGCTGGAAATTTTGGAGCAATTTTCCCACAAGGCCCTTCTGATATTGCACCATTTTTCTCAACATCTCCACCACAGGAATTGAGAGATGAGAAGTTCTCTTTGTAGCGGGGGTCGAGAAGGTGGTGAACAACCAGTAATCGGTTGTTGGCCAAAATGCGTACAACGCAAGGGTCACGGAATAAAGTACAGCCTAACAGAAATTCAGTCATGTGTGCCAGGTCCCAACAGACAAGACTTTGCTGTCCTCATACAGGAGGATGACTCACAGTCTCCTCATCCTCTTCCTCCTCCTCTACCCCTCCACGCTGATCAGATGGAATAATACTTCCATGGGTACTACCCTCTATAGCGAAGGCAAACCGTCTCCTGCTCCTCCTCTTCCTCATCATCCAATTTTGCGCTTGAGAAGATGAACTGAGGCAGTCTGGCTATCCACCCCGCCTTATTTGTGATCAGATGGTGGTGGTGAGGTTGGCTTAGTGTTCACGCCCCTGCTCATTTTGGTATGCGAACAGGTTGCAAGTTACAATTCTTTTGTCGTCCACACCTTCTCAAAAAAGCGCCAGACTGCGGCACACCTACCGCTTGGCAAGGGTTGATTGCCGCACGGGGGTGCTCCATGGAACAGTTGCGGGCCTGTTTGGTGTGGCCCGCCTTCTCCCTTTTGCCACCACCACTGCCTCTTCCAGCCTGTTGCGGTGCTGTGGATCCCTCCCCCCCCCTTTACTGCTGTCCTCGCTCGGCTTGCCACCTTCCCATGTTGGGTCATTGACTTCATCGTCCAGCACCTCCTCTTCCACTTCCTCACTCTGGTCATCCTCCTAACTTGTTGACCTAACAACAACCTCAGTTATTGACAACTGTGTCTCATCCTCATCATAAACCTCTTGAGATACTAATTGCCGTTCCCCACCATCATCTTCTGACTGTGGATGCTCCAGAGTTTGGGAATCAGGGCACAAGATCTCCTCTTGTCCCTCTTCAAGCGGGCTTGGCGAGAGGCACCAAATTAAGGAATGGCGATGAATCAGCTCCTGGGAATATCCGAGTGTGGGATCACTTGCTTGCCAAGACTCTCTATTGTGGGTGGAAGGAGTTTTAGGGTGAGTATTGTGTTGACCAGACTCTTGGCTACTGAGACTGGACTTTGTGGAAAACAGGGTGGTGCTTAACCGACTGGAAGCATTATCTGCTACAATCCAACCGACCACCTGGTCGCACTGGTCTGACTTCGAGAGTGGTGTCCTGTGCCGTCCTGCAAACTGGGACATGAAGCTAGGTATCGTGGACGAGTGTGTTTCTTGTGCTCTGGAAGCAGGCACAGTTTCACCACGCCCAGGGCCATGGCCTCGGCGTGTACCATCAACAGCACAGCCACTTCCCGTCCCTTACTGCTTGCCTTGCTCATAATAAATGGTATATATGCTTGCAAGTATGTCACATGTACAGTAGCACAGGTTTTGTAAGTGTATGCACAAATAAAGTACACAGAATGTCACAGATATTTTTAGGATGCGCACACGTTAAACAGGAGGTATAGCGCAAGTAATGTCGCTGTCACCACCGCCTAATAAAAAATTACACTGAGTTAATGTCACTGATATTTAGGATGCACCAAACGTTATACAGTGAGATTTGTAGTGCAGGTAATGTCGCTGCCACAGCGGCTAATTAAAATTACACTGAATTAATGGCACTGATATTTAGGATGGGCAAACGTTATACAGGAAATGTAGCGCAGGTAATGTCGCTTCCACCAGCAGCAAAAAAATTAGACTGAATGTCACTGATATTTCGGATACGCAAAAATTATGCAGGAGATGTAGCCCAGGTAATGTAACTGTCCACAGCGGACACCGTTTACAGAAAAAGTACACTGAATGTCATAGATATTTTTAGGCTGCGCACACGTTACACAGGAGATGTAGGCAGATAATTTCGCTGTCACCAGCGTGCGAGAAAAATATTACACTGAATGTCACTGATAATTCGGATGTGCTAACGTTATACTGGAGATGTAGCACAGGTAATGCCGCTGCCACCAGCAGCAAAAAAATTTGACTGAATGTCACTGATATTTCGGATACGCAAACGTTATACAGGGGATGTAGCGCAGGTAATGTAACTGTCTGCAGCGGACACCGTCTACGGAAAAAGTACACTGGATGTCAAAGAGATTTTTTAGGCTGTGCACACAGGTAGACTGGAGATGTAGCACAGATATGTCGCTGTCTGCAGGGCGCCAAACAATTGCAAGCTATTTTAGCGCAGGTTTGCGCAAAAAATATATATTGCTGCCAGATACAACTATAGTCCTTAAAAGGACTTTTGGGTCTCTAACAAGTTTTAGCAATTCAGTGCAGGTTGCACTAAAAATATATATTGCTGCCACACACAAGTCACGGTGCCTGACCAGCATACCACATCGAATCCTGGCTTTCTCCGCGACAACTGAAAATCGGAAAGTAAAAGGGAGTCCCTCTGAGTCACTAGCACAAATGGCCTAATGCATGCTCACTTGCTTGCGTAGTGACAGCCGAATTGTCACCATTCGGCAGAGGGATGACTTCTGGCTCTCCACCTTGTTGGACCCTCGCTACCGGTCCAGAATTGGTGCTTTATTTTACACCCACTAAGAGGGAGGACAAACTATCAGCACACTTATCCAGCTCACCTCCCTGGTCAATATGAAGTCCCGACTCCTGAAGCCTTGGGGTGTGTCCCCTTTGCGTCAGCAAACTAGGACAAACTAAACTACTACAGAGACATCCTCATAAGCGTGCGCAGCCTATTGCATTAGGGTGTGCACCCTAAAGCTCAAACACACACGCCCTGCACATGTGTGTATGTATGTATATTATAATATACACTCACCTAAAGAATTATTAGGAACACCATACTAATACGGTGTTGGACCCCCTTTTGCCTTCAAAACTGCCTTAATTCTACGTGGCATTGATTCAACAAGGTGCTGATAGCTTTCTTTAGAAATGTTGGCCCATATTGATAGGATAGCATCTTGCAGTTGATGGAGATTTGAGGGATGCACATCCAGGGCATGAAGCTCTTGTTACACCACATCCAAAGATGCCTCTATTGGGTTGAGATCTGGTGACTGTGGGGGCCATTTTAGTACAGTGAACTCATTGTCATGTTCAAGAAACCAATTTGAAATGATTCGAGCTTTGTGACATGGTGCATTATCCTGCTGGAAGTAGCCATCAGAGGATGGATACATGTTCTCATTCTGTTTACGTCAAATTCGGACTCTACCATTGAATGTCTCAACAGAATCGAGACTCATCAGACCAGGCAACATTTTTCCAGTCTGTCAACAGTCCAATTTGGTGAGCTCGTGCAAATTGTAGCCTCTTTTTCCTATTTGTAGTGGAGATGAGTGGTACCCGGTGGGGTCTTCTGCTGTTGTATGCCCCATCCGCCTCAAGGTTGTGCGTGTTGTGGCTTTGCAAATGCTTTGCTGCATACCTCGGTTTGTAACGAGTGGTTATTTCAGTCAACGTTGCTCTTCTATCAGCTTGAAACAGTCGGCCCTTTCTCCTCTGACCTCTAGTATCCACAAGGCATTTTTGCCCACAGGACTGCCGCATACTGATGTTTTTCCCTTTTCACCACCATTCTTTGTAACCCTAGAAATGGTTGTGCATGAAAATCCCAGTAACTGGGCAGATTGTGAAATACTCAGACCGGCCCGTCTGGCACCAACAACCATGCCACGCTCAAAATTGCTTAAATCACCTTTCTTTCCCATTCTGACATTCAGTTTGGAGTTCAGGAGATTGTCTTGACCAGGACCACACCCCTAAATGCATTGAAGCAACTGCCCATGTGATTGGTTGACTAGATAATTGCATTAATAAGAAATAGAACAGGTGTTCCTAATAATTCTTTAGGTGAGTGTATATATTATATACATACACACACAGGCCGGTCCTCACCCTAGCGTTGCCGTGACTCCGCCTCTGCGCAGTGGCGACTCTAGGAACAATATATAGGGGGGGCACATAAGATACCCAGTCAAAAATGGGGGGGGTACTAATAATTTTCATTGCTTAATCATACTACTGAAAAAAACGAGATAAGTATATATACGGTAGATAAGATTAAAAAATACGAGAGTATTGCGGTATGAAGGGATACCTTTTTATTGCACTATCCTAATACTTAAAAGACAAGCTTTTAAGAGTTTTCCTTTCTTCCTCGGTATTGCTTCAGACCTGAGAAAGGTCTCATGCACACGACAGTTGATTTTTGCGTCCGCCAAAAAAAAATGATGCGGCATCCTTTTTTTTTGGGAGGATCTGTTTTTTTTTCACAGATCCCTTGTAATAAATGCCTATCCTTGTCCGCAAATGTGAAAAAAGTAGAACATGCACTATTTTGATTGCTGAAGGGAAACATGGACAACGGATGCGGAACACAAACGGATGAACTATCAGCATTTTTTTGCTGTCCCATTGAAATGAATGGGTCCCCATCCTATCCACAAAAAAAAACGGAACGGAGGCCTAGAAAAACAACTGTCGTGTGCATGAGGCCAAAGAGAGAAACACTCTCCAAAACTTTTCTTAAGAGTTTAAAGCAGTTTCAGCACTATAATAAAATAATTTACGTACAAAAGAAGCTATTCAGTCGTCTGCTGTGCCGTCCTCTGCTTGCTCCCGCGATCTTCCCCTCCTTTCAGTCTTTCCTCAGTGCGCAGGTGCACTGTTATGGGGGATTTGTGGATGACACACTGTTATGGGGAATCACGAAGCGACCACGGCACTCTATCTAAGGCTGATAGGTTTAGTGTGCGTGTCTAAGTGCGTTCCTGGCTCCACCCCTCGGAACTGATAGGTAATAGAGTAATTTAGACAGCACTCCAGTATTAGATTAATGCTTTTTTATTTGCCGGACATAGAGGTCCTTTTTGGGACTGAAGCAACGTTTCGGGCAAAAAAACATGCCCTTCATCAGGCTAGTTGCGTGAGCGGATGCATGGAGGGCCGGTCTTCATCTTAGCTGTGTGTAGGAAAAGGACCTGTGGTGACGTCACTCCGGTCATCACATGGTCCGTCACCATGGTAAAAGATCATTTGACGGACCATGTGATGACCGGAGTGATGTCACCACAGGTCCTTTTCAGCACACAGCTAAGATGAAGACAGAAGAGATGACGGGCTGCGCGAGCAAGTGGATTAAGGTGAGTTAAAATTTTTTATTTTATTTTTTTTAACATCTCCAGCGCTATTTTACTAAACATTCTGTATTCAGAATGCTATTATTTTCCCTTATAACCATGTTATAAGGGAAAATAATAATGATCGGGTCTCCATCCCGATCGTCTCCTAGCAACCGTGCATGAAAATCGCACCGCATCCGCACTTGCTTGCGGATGCTTGCGATTTTCACGCAGCCCCATTCACTTCTATGGGGCCTGCGTTGCATGGAAAACGCAGAATATAGAGCATGCTGCGATTTTCACGCAACGCATAAGAGATGCGTGAAAATCACAGCTCATGTGCACAGCCCCATAGAAATGAATGGGTCCAGATTAAATGCGGGTGCAATGCGTTCACCTCCCGCATTGCACCCGCGCAGAATACTCGCCCGTGTGAACTCAGCCTTATAGGGATCTGTGGATGGCATATGACTGAGGAGGGCTATCAGGGGACATTATACAGGGGGTAATATAACTGAGGGCTATCAGGGTAAATTATACAGGGGGTAATGTAACTAAGGGGTATCAAGGACAATATACAGGGGTAATATAAGTTATATTACCCCTGTATAATGTCCCCTGATAGCCCTCCTCAGTTATATTACCCCTGTATAATAATGTACACTGATACCCCTTAGTTATATTACCCCTGTATAATAATGTACACTGATACCCCTTAGTTATATTACCCCTGTATAATAATGTACACTGATACCACTTAGTTATATTACCCCGCCCTGTATAATTTAACCTGATACCCCTCAGTTATATTATATAACTGAGGAGTATCAAGGTACATTGTACAGGGTTAATATAACTGAGGAGGGCTATCAGGGGACATTATACAGGGGGTAATATAACTGAGGGGTATCAGGGTAAATTATACAGGAGGTAATATAACTGAGGAGGGCTATCAGGGTACATTATACAGGGGTAATATAACTGAGGAGGGCTATCAAGGACATTATACAGGGGTAATATTACTAAGGGGTATCTATCAGGGTACATTATACATGGGTAATATAACTGAGGAGGGCTATCAGGGACATAATACAGGGGTAAAGATGGCCTTGCGGTTCGCCCGGCGGTCGTTCACGGCGAACTTTGCGTGTTCGGAATTCGCTGAACATGTGAACATATGGAGATATTCGCACCCCGCCATATTATTTTACATTATGAAGAACTTTGACCCATGACACATCCATCAGGTGGTACAGGACAGCCAATTGAGACATTTCAGCACATGGACATACCCCCTACCTTATAAATAAACCTGATCTGGCCGCCATTTACATTCAGTGTTTTGCCAGTGTAGGGAGAGGTTGCTGTGTGGAGCAGGGACAGGCTGTTAGGGACACCAAACGCTAGCTAATAGGGCCACAAAAGTCATTTTAAGGACTGGTATAGGGTGCTATCGATATGTGTGATACACAGAGGGGTGCAATATACTTATAATATACTTTTATAATGAGTTAAAAACACATAGATCTATATAGTGATCACCTGGAAGTCAGGGGCCTAGGGACTAGGGCCTTACTAGGGCCATTTTTATATAGGGTAAGGTTCCGGACGAGGTCTCTCTTATCAGGGCGGGTGCTCTGTGGTTAGGCTATCAGGGGCCAGGGACAGTTCTTTGCCCACCCTGTCCTTCAATAGCACATCATCAATCTAGCCCAAGGATAGATGGTTTTTGCTTTCCCTCCGGGATTCATGGATGTGCACTGGAACCCCCCGGATTGTGGTAGGACATATGGTTTCTGATTTGGTGCCGCCGAGCACCTGATTTAGTGCCGCTGAGCACTTGTTATTGCCTACCACATCTATGCTTTTTACTTAAATGGGTTCTGCACTTTGTTTTAACTGATAATCTATCCTCTGGACACCCAGGACCCTCGCCGATCAGCTGTTTGAGAAGGCAGCGGTGCTTCAGCAGCGCCGTGGCCTTCTCACTGTTTACCGCTGGCCGAGTGACGTCACGACTAGTATCAACTAGCGTGGGCGGGGCTAAGCTCTTCTCAAACAGCTGATCGGCGGGGGTCCTGGGTGTCGGACCCCCGTCGATTAGATGCTGGTGATCTAGATCATCAGTTAAAACAAAGTGCAGAACCCCTTTAACTTTAATAATTTAATTTATTTTCATTTTAAGGGATATCTTTTCCATTCACACGTCCGCAAAATGGGTCCGCATCCATTCATGTTCAATGGGGCCGGAATGTGCTATCCGCATTTGCGGATCCGCACTTCCGCATCCGTGCTTCCGTTTCCGCAAAAAAATAGAACATGTCCTATTCTTGTCAGCAATTGCAGACAAGATTAGGCATTTTCTATTATAGTGCCGGCGATGTGCGGTCCACAAATTGCGGAATGCACATTGCCGGTGTCCGTGTTTTGCGGATCCGCAAAACACTTACAGACGTGTGAATGGACCCTCATAATAAAATTATTAAAAGTTACGTTTTATCTTTATGTATATTCTAATGGATTGCCTTCCTTGTACAATGTTATAATATACTTTCTATGTTAGAAAGTACACTGCTCAAAAAAATAAAGGGAACACAAAATTAACACATCCTAGATCTGAGTTAATTAAATATTCTTCTGAAATACTTTGTTCTTTACATAGTTGAATGTGGTGACAACAAAATCACACAAAAATGTAAAAATGGAAATCAAATTTTTCAACCCATGGAGGTCTGGATTTGGAGTCACACTCAAAATTAAAGTGGAAAAACACACTACAGGCTGATCCAACTTTGATGTAATGTCCTTAAAACAAGTCAAAATGAGGCTCAGTAGTGTGTGTGGCCTCCACATGCCTGTATGACCTCCCTACAAGGCCTGTGCAGGCTCCTGATGAGGTGGCCGACGGTCTCCTGAGGGATCTCCTCCCAGACCTGAAGTAAAGCATCTGCCAACTCCTGGACAGTCTGTTGTGCAACATGACGTTGGTGGATAGAGCGAGACATGATGTCCCAGATGTGCTCAATTGGATTCAGGTCTGGGGAAAGGGCGGGCCAGTCCATAGCATCAATGCCTTTGTCTTGCAGGAACTGCTGACACACTCCAGCCACATGAGGTCTAGCATTGTCTTGCATTAGGAGGAACCCAGGGCCAACCGCACCAGCATATGGTCTCACAGAGGGTCTGAGGATCTCATCTCGGTACCTAATGGCAGTCAGGCTACCTCTGGCGAGCACATGGAGGGCTGTGCGGCCCTCCAAAGAAATGCCACCCACACCATTACTGACCCAATGCCAAACCAGGTCATGCTGGAGGATGTTGCAGGCAGCAGAACGTTCTCCACGGCGTCTCCAGACTCTGTCACATCTGTCATATGTGCTCAGTGTGAACCTGCTTTCATCTGTGAAGAGCACAGGGCGCCAGAGGCGAATTTGCCAATCTTGGTGTTCTCTGGCAGATGCCAAACGTCCTACACGGTGTTGGGCTGTATGCACAACACCCACCTGTGGACGTCGGGCCCTCTTATCACCCACATGGAGTCTGTTTCTGACCGTTTGAGCAGACACATGCACATTTGTGGCCTGCTGGAGATCATTTTGCAGGGCTCTGGCAGTGCTCCTCCTGTTCCTCCTTGCACAAAGGCGGAGTAGCGGTCCTGCTGCTGGGTTGTTGCCCTCCTACGGCCTCCTCCACGTCTCCTGATGTACTGGCCTGTCTCCTGGTAGCGCCTCCATGCTCTGGACACTACGCTGACAGACACAGCAAACCTTCTTGCCACAGGCTCGCATTGATGTGCCATCCTGGATAAGCTGCACTACCTGAGCCACTTGTGTGGGTTGTAGACTCCGTCTCATGCTACCACTAGAGTGAAAGCACCGCCAGCATTCAAAAGTGACCAAAACATCAGCCAGGAAGCATAGGAACTGAGAAGTGTCTGTGGTCACCACCTGCAGAACCACTCCTTTATTGGGGGTGTCTTGCTAATTGCCTATAATTTCCACCTGTTGTCTATCCCATTTGCACAAACAGCATGTGAAATTGATTGTCACTCAGTGTTGCTTCCTAAGTGGACAGTTTGATTTCACAGAAGTGTGATTGACTTGGAGTTACATTGTGTTATTTAAGTGTTTCCATTATTTTTTTGAGTAGTGTATATTATAGTGCATTTGTATTGTGCGGCAGTTGTGTGCGGTTCTGCTGCGATACTGCAGGTATATAGAGGGACAAGCGATATTGGAACAAATAATTTCTACTGGTGTGATATACCAGTCGTCCCCCCAAGAAACTGATTGAAGCAGGGTGTTATATACCAATATACTTTCTTTATAGTGCATTTGGGTACTGTATAGTGCATTTGCGCATGCGCGTACGTGAAAATTATATTGACAATATTTTGCATTGAAAAAAATAATAAATGGAGATCGCAAATTCAAATAATACATCTAGTATGTCACTGTCCATGTTGTGGGACTATTTTGTGCACTTCTAGTATTTATTTTCTTGCTGAAAATATGAGCTGAAGGTTTTTCAGGTCGCCGGCCATTAAAATGAATGGGACCCCGCCGCTAAATTGCGGTTTTGCGAACATTTGATCGCGGTCGCGAACCGTCCCGTCAGATGTTTGTCCATCACTATACTGGGGTGAGGGGGTAAGATAAGTTATATTACCCCTGTATAATGTCCTGATAGTAGCCTAGCCCTTCTCAGTTATATTACCCCTCAATGTACCTTGATACCCCTAGTTATATACCCCTGTTAATTTACCCTGATACCCCTCAGATATATTATATAACTGAGGGGTATCAGGGTAATACATGGGACAACAGAGGAGGCGTAGCACTGTGGGACAGGGGGGTACAATGGTACATACCTTCTTTTTTTATATGCCCTCACCTCACCAGCTAACAGGCGCGCAAGGCACAACAGATGCAGCATGACGTGACGTCAACTTAGCCTGCGCCGCACAGCACAGGACTCCGCCCCCCCTAAGTGATAAAAAAAAAAAAAAGTAAAAAATAGACAAACAGACATATTTTTGTACCACCGTGTACATATCGACCGTCTCAATAAAAATATCCGATGATCTAACCCCTCCGGTGAACACTTTAAACATTAAAAAAAAATAAAAAAATTTAAGAAAATATTAATTTATTCAACCTAACATCACTAAAAGTACAAAACGAAGCTATCAAAAAAGGCATATGCCCCCCAAAATAGTAATAATCGGTCAGTTCATTCTGCAAAAAATGAGACCCTACCATTAGACAATCGCCAAATAAAAACAATAATATGGCTCTCAAAATATGGAGACAGTAAAACATGAATTGTTTTTGGTTCAACAATGCTTTTATTGTCTAAAATAGAAATAACAAAAAAAATAAGGAAAAATATTAGGTCTTGCCGCATCTGTAACAACCAGCTGTGTAAAAATATCATACCAAATAACCCTTCAGATGGACACCTTTTAAACAAAAATTTAAAAGTCTCCAAAAAGTCTATTTTTTGGACAACTTTTATCACAAAAAGGTGTAATAGCAAGCGATCATAAAGTCAGATGCACCACAAAATAAAGGTTTAATAAGAGTTGCAAATAATATTCATATATATTTTTTTTCAAACAGGAATGAAGACATTGAAGGCCAAATTGGCCAAAATGCAAAAGGTGCAGCGCAATGATATGCGGGCCATTCAGGAGCGCATGAAGGCCATGGAGGAGAGGCAACTCCAGGCCATGAAGGGGGTGCAGAGATGATCATGCTTTTGGAAAAGTTGCCATAATTTTTTATTTTTTTCTTAATAAGTTATATAAATCGTTTATACAGTTATAACGTGTATTTTTTTTTTTTTTAATATTGCTCGGTTTTAGTGTAATAGATCAGCCTAAATCAGCCAGAACTGACAGCAGGTAAATACAAGTCAAATACATACCGTATAGGGTCCATTCACACGTCTGTAAAATGTGTCCGCATCCGTTACACAATTGAGAGGAACGTTTACAGACCCATTTATTTCAATTCCAGTATGAAAATTGAGGCCTTCACAGGATACTGAAGTAAGTGTCGGCCTTTACCAGGCCCCAAAAATTATCCGACCAGGCGTTCACCTTACAGCAAATACAGTTCTATTCTGTGGATGGTGGAACATTAGCATTCACAGGATACTGAGTAAGTGTCGTCCTTTACAGGCCCCAAAAATTTGGCATTCAAACGGACATAAAAGGCCTTTTATGCCGCTGTATTTACCGAAGACAGGGACAATAAATTGTTATGGGTGGTGGCGGATATGGGCTGTCATGAGGAATTTGAATCAAACATGGTCTACTGGTCACATGTGTTGAATTACTCCGAGATCCATGCCTCATTCATTTTTAGAAATTGTGAGGTAGTCACACTGTCGTGGGCTAGGCGAGTGCGCTTATCGGTCACGATCCCCCAGCTGCGCTGAACATCCTTTCGACAGGACACTTGACGATGGGGCAAGCCAACAGTTCCATTGCAAATTGTGCAAGCTCTGGCCACAGGTCAAGCCTGCCCACCCAGTAGTCTAGGGGTTCATCACTTCTCAGAGCATCCAAATCGTCCGTTAACCCAATGTAGTCGGACACCTGCCGGTCTAAACGTTTCCTGAGGCTGGATCCAGAGGACAGCTGTTGATGGGTCGGCTGAAAGAATGTTCTCATATCAGAAGTGACCAACACATCTTCAAACCGCCCTCTTCTTCCATGCGCAGTTGGATTGGTAGCCAAAACTGTTTCTCTGTGTGTGGAAATTCCTCTGCTAGCGCCCGCAAAAGCAGAATCCAGCATTTCTCTAAGCAAGGCCTGGAAGTGCTGCATTCTGACAGCCCTCTGTGATGGGAAAAAGGTGGTCAGTAAGGGGATATGGGAACAACCCCCTAGATACTGCTAAGGTACAAAAGTCAAAAAACTATAAGGGGCAGTGTACTAAGATAAAATTACTATTTAATGAAAACTGGGAGATAAAATAACAGCCCCACAGACAAACTACACGTAAAACCTATGCACATAGACCAGGTGCACGAGGTGGTACCGCACCCGGCGAGTGAGCAAAAGTTAGGAGACGAACACACACATAATATATATAGAGGTGACGGACTCGTCTGATGGTAACAGAAGGCGGGCAGAACAGTATGGAGACCAAATAAACTGGCCCTATTGCCTCCCTATTGTCACCCTATAGACTGTGTCCTAAGGACGGGGTCCAAAAAAAACCCCGCAAGGGGTGGCCCAGACAGGAACTCTCTCCCTGTTAAATGACCCTGATCAGGCCCTAGCAGAGGGGAGAGTATCCGTCCAAAGGAATGGCATATAAAGCATATAAAGCAGAATACAACAAAAAAATGAGTAAAAATACCCCACTCAGTCACCCCAGGAAGGGTAAGGAGGGTGGGAAAATACTCATGTGTCCCGACGCGTTTCCTCACAGGATGCCCCAAGATTTATCAGGGGACACGGGGCAAGAATGGCAGTTATCCTATTCAGGCTAGATAGCCCAGGAGCAGGGGAATGGCCTGCGTAAATACTTCAGTCCTGGTGTGGCTGAGTCTAGGGATAACACAAAAACAAAAACAGAACGCCAATGTAAGTCACATAACCTAAGCAGACCTCCCTTTGACCACCCAAAGGGGGGGGAGGGGGGTGTTCAGGAGGAGAGGTACTCACGTGTATGGTTGGCCGCGGTCAGCATACAGCTGTGTGTCCACCTTCACAGCTAGGACCCAGGGTGGTGGTGTCCGCTGTGGTGGGGTGACCGGCAGCGAGTGGGGCAACAAGCGCCCCTTTATAGAGACCGTGGGGCCCTGTTTCGCGTCCCCATAATCGCCGACGCCTCCCTATGACGTCAGAGGCGTGTCGCGGCGAGCCCATGCAATCGCACGGGCGTCCGTTCGCGCATGCGCACTGGGCGTCCATGCGTTCCATAGGTGTCACAGCCAGACAGCTGAGAAGCGCTCACAGGAGCTTCTCAGATCCTCCTCCTTGAATTTCTTTGTTTCGGTTTAGTTTCTCATCTCGTTAGTCTATCTCAGCTGTCATGCAGTCAGACTGATCGCTACCCTTTAAGTTCCTCCCCATAATGCAGTAGTGTGCGGCTGATACAACTTCCTGGAGTGTGTGTGCATGCAGTTCCCAGTTCCCAGTTCCCAGTCCTCAGTCGTCAGTCGTCTGCAGATAAGTGCTGTTTATGTATTTATCTTTTTGTCTTTTCTGGATCCAGGTGACCCTGACTCCCTCCGTGTCAGTGTAGGGAGCCGGTGGTCGTGTCCCTTCACTATTGTAGGGTCTTCAGGTAATAGATAGCCGAGGAACGTGGATATGCGGCCATCCACCTTTGGGGTGTTCGCATAGGCTGAGCAGTGAGGGAGAGCGGCAGCTCTATTGCAGGGGTCTCCCTTTGTTCCTTAGTTGTGGATCCAGAGAGACATTGTTTATATGGTATTGTCTTGTTTCCTGTACACCATCCGTGACAATAGGGCCCAGAGTGGAACGCAAAGCTGTGCTTCCCTACCATGCGACCGCCGCAGGACGCCGCCCACAAGGCTGATGCGTCACGGCGGCGGTCACATGATCGGAACCAAGCCACAGCAGAGGCGCTCCTGGTGATAGGCAGGCCGGGTAAAGCGCCTTACTTGTTAAGTATAGAACCCACCAGGGGCATCCTCGAATATCTTGTGACATGCAGAACCGCTCCCCCCGGTCCGCATGCCTCAAGGCTGGGTCACTACCCCCATCAAGGGTGTATCAATGGGGGGCAACACAGCGCTCATAATGACTTAAGTAATAGGACAAAAGAGGAATACACCAAGGGGGAGGGGGGAATCACCTCAATGATATATGAGAACCCTAACCCCCTTGTCCCTATTACATATGGGGACATGACGGTACACGTCCAACATCCCCAAAATTGAGACCAAAGATACAGGGGTTAAATGGCCGTACATCCCGGCCACGGAAATAAGACATGAACAGCCAGCACTCAGAGAAAACAGCTATAGTTGATTTGTTCATTAAGGCCATGGGGGGCGACCGTATTGAGGGTAAACGTCCACCAACATTCCCTCTGCAAGATATGTCGGTTCCAATCACCTCCCCGTATGGGTTTGGGTACCCTTTCGATTGCCAAAAACCTGATTGCCGAGACACGTCCATCGTGAGCGAGCTGTAACGTGACGTGCTATGGGGGTATCCCTACTATTCCGGATGTCCCCGAAATGTTCCCCCATGCGTTTACGCAGTTCTCTAAAGGTCTTACCCACGTATTGGAGCCCACATATGCATGTCACAAGGTAAATCACACCCACTGTGCGACAATTAATAAAGCCCTTCACCTGGTAAACCGTGTTGTTAGGTTCCCCAGTGAAGCTTTTACCTTGTGACAGGCTACCACAGAAACCGCATGAACCACACCTGTGACATCCAGTCACGGGTGTGTAAAGCCACGTCCGTGGCTTGGCTGGTGGAGTAAAATGGCTATGAACCAAACGGTCCCTCAGATTACTGCCTCTCCTAAACGTTAAAGAGACTGTGGGACTGAGGACATCTGAGAGATCTGGGTCCATAAGAAGGGTATCCCAGTGTCGGGCCAAGATTCTTTTGACCTGAGAGGCCGCGGCGTCAAAAGTACCTACCAACCGGACAATACCTTCAGGTTCGCTCGTCCCCCCAGTTGTAGGGTGGAGGAGCTCGGTTCTCGTGCGGATCTTAGTTTTTTCATACGCCAGTCTCAGGGTCCTGTCCGGATAACCCCTCTCCTGGAATCTCAGTCTGAGATCCCTAGCCTGGCATTTAAAATCGTTGAGTTCCGAGCAGTTACGTTTAAGCCTGAGGTATTGTCCGGTTGGGATCCCCTTCTTAAGGGGGACCGGGTGACAACTGTCCCACCTCAACAGGGAGTTGGTCGAAGTTGGTTTCCGATAGAGGGATGTGCTCAGGCCTCCTCTATGATCCCTGCAGATCACCACATCCAAGAAGGGGAGGCGGTCCCTAACAATCACGGAGGTAAATCTGAGATTAAAACAGTTGGAATTTAACTCAGACATGAGTCTGCCGAATTCGCCCTCTGGTCCGCTCCACAAGACGAAAATATCGTCAATGTAACGTGACCAGAGGGCGATATGCTCGGTGAACCACGGAGATGGGTCCCCGAACACAACAGACTCTTCCCACCAGCCCAGGAGTAGGTTGGCATACGACAGGGCACAAGAACTGCCCATCGCGTACCCCTGAGCTGGTGGTACAGTCGGCCATCAAACAGAAAAAAATTATTCAATAGAATAAAATTCAACAGTTCAAGGGTAAACTCATTATGCTTCGTGAATTGGTGACCCCTGGTTTGGAGGAAATGGCTAGTGGCTTCCAACCCACAGTCATGTGGGATGGAGGAATATAAGGCCTCTACATCAATGGAAGCCAGGAGCCAGTGTGGTTCGATGCAGATATCCTCCAGCTTCCCTCTGTGATGCCCTCATCTCACCAGCTAGCAGGCGCGCGAGGCACACAGATGCAGCATGATGTGACGTCAACTCAGCCTGCGCCGCACAGCACGCACCGTACGGCTTCCTCTCTGCCTCCGCTGGGTCCAGGACTCCGCCCCCCTATGTGATAAAAAAAAAAGGTAAAAAATAGACAGACATATTTTGTACTACCGTGTACATATCGACCGTCTCTATAAAAATATCTGATGATCTAACCCCTCCGGTGAACACTTTAAACATAAAAAATAAAAATAAAAATTTAAGAAAATATTAATTTATTCAACCTAACATCACTAAAAGTGTAGTCGGACACCTGCCGGTCTAGACGTTTCCTGAGGCTGGATCCGGAGGACAGCTGTCGATGGGTCGGCTGAAAGAATGTTCTCATATCAGAAGTGACTAACAAATCTTCAAACCGCCCTCTTCTTGCATTCGCAGTTGGATTGGTAGCCGCAACTGTTTCTCTGTGTGTGGAAATTCCTCTGCCGCTTTTTTATCGCTTGTTATTATGTTTTTTTCGGTGGAAACTAAGAATAAATTTGGAATTTTGTCTTTTGATTTTATTTTATTTTTACGGCGTTCACCATAGGGGATAATTAATGTAATATTTATGTAGTCCCGGTCGTTACGGATGCGGCAATACCAAACATATGGGGGATATTTTCTTTTTGCAATTTTTTTTATTGAAAAGCGTATTTTCAATGGGAAAAAAAGCAAATTTTTTTTTTTTTATGGAATTTTTTTATTTAAAAAATGTGTATTTTTTTTCTATTTTTTTTACTACTTAGTAGTCCCACAAGGGGACTATAATATACAGTATTTTGATTGCTTTTAAAATGTAATGCATTATCTCTATAATGCATTGCATTTCAATAGCAATGCTATTCAAACATTGACCAGCAGGCTGCGCCAGAGAGGCACAGCCTGCTGGAGATAACTGAAGACAGGCTCGGGGCCCTGATCGGAAGCAAGGTAAGCTTCCCAACACATCAGCACCCCGCGATCACATTTTCGGGGTGCTGATGGGAGACAGAGGGAGTCCGCTCCCTCTGTCACCACTTTACATGCAGCGGGTGCCATTGCGCCCGGCATGTAAAGGGTTAAACAGCCCGGATCGGCACTCCTGCCGGTCCGGGCTGTTAGAGCAGGGCCCCGGCTCTCATGTGAGAGCCAGGTCCGCGCTCCCCGCTGCACGGGGGAGCGGTGCAGCGCTTAGACTGGGCCGCCGTAAAAACTTCCACCACTCAATATACAAACCGGATTCCAAAAAAGTTGGGACACTATACAAATTGTGAATAAAAACTGAATGCAATGATGTGGAGGTGCCAACTTCTAATATTTTATTCAGAATAGAACATAAATCTCGGAACAAAAGTTTAAACTGAGAAAATGTACCATTTTAAGGGGAAAATATGTTGAATCAGAATTTCATGGTGTCAATAAATCCCCAAAAAGTTGGGACAAGGCCATTTTCACCACTGTGTGGCATCTCCCCTTCTTCTTACAACACTCAACAGACGTCTGGGGACCGAGGAGACCAGTTTCTCAAGTTTAGAAATAGGAATGCTCTACCATTCTTGTCTAATACAGGCCTCTAACTGTTCAATCGTCTTTGGCCTTCTTTGTTGCACCTTCCTCTTTATGATGCGCCAATTGTTCTCTATAGGTGAAAGATCTGGACTGCAGACTGGCCATTTCAGTACCCGGATCCTTCTCCTACGCAGCCATGATGTTGTGATTGATGCAGAATGTGGTCTGGCATTATCTTGTTGAAAAATGCAGGGTCTTCCCTGAAAGAGATGACGTCTGGATGGGAGCATATGTTGTTCTAGAACCTGAATATATTTTTTCTGCATTGATGGTGCCTTTCCAGACATGCAAGCTGCCCATGCCACACGCACTCATGCAACCCATACCATCAGAGATGCAGGCTTCTGAACTGAGCGTTGATAACAACTTGGGTTGTCCTTGTCCTCTTTGGTCGGATGACATGGCGTCCCAGATTTCCAAAAAGAACTTCGAATCGTGACTCGTCTGACCACAGAACAGTCTTCCATTTTGCCACACTCCATTTTAAATGATCCCTGGCCCAGTGAAAACGCCTGAGCTTGTGGATCTTGCTTAGAAATGGCTTCTTCCTTGCACTGTAGAGTTTCAGCTGGCAACGGCGGATGGCACGGTGGATTGTGTTCACTGACAATGGTTTCTGGAAGTATTCCTGAGCCCATTCTGTGATTTCCTTTACAGTAGCATTCCTGTTTGTGGTGCAGTGTCGTTTAAGGGCCCGGAGATCACGGGCATCCAGTATGGTTTTACGGCCTTGCCCTTTACGCACAGAGATTGTTCCAGATTCTCTGAATCTTCGGATGATGTTATGCACAGTTGATGATGATAGATGCAAAGTCTTTGCAATTTTTCGCTGGGTAATACCTTTCTGATATTGCTCCACTATCTTTCTGCGCAACATTGTGGGAATTGGTGATCCTCTACCCATCTTGGCTTCTGAGGGACACTGCCACTCTGAGAAGCTCTTTTTATACCCAATCATGTTGCCAATTGACCTAATTAGTGTTAATTGGTCTTCCAGCCCTTCGTTATGCTCAAATTTACTTTTTCCAGCCTCTTATTGCTACTTGTCCCAACTTTTTGGGGATTTGTTGACACCGTGAAATTTTGAATCAACATATTTTTCCTTTAAAATGATACATTTACTCGATTAAAACGTTTGATCTGTCATCTACGTTCTATTACAAATAAAATATTGACATTTGCCATCTCCACATCATTGCATTCAGTTTTATTCACAATTTGTTTAGTGTCCCAAATTTTTGGAATCCGGTTTGTATAATCAAATAATCAGCATTTTTATTAAACATTTCATAATTACAAAAATCTGGCTTCACATAATTAAGAACATTTAAAATCTCATGGGCTTCAGGTGTATGGTAATATTAGTTCATCTATATAAAGTGCAAGTGCAAAAATATATCCATAGGGTATTATAAACAATGCATATACACTCACCTAAAGAATTATTAGGAACACCTGTTCTACAGTATTTCTCATTAATGCAATTATCTAGTCAACCAATCACATGGCAGTTGCTTCCATGCATTTAGGGGGGTGGTTCTGGTCAAGACAATCTCCTGAACTCCAAACTGAATGTCAGAATGGGAAAGAAAGGTGATTTAAGCAATTTTGAGCTTGGCATGGTTGTTGGTGCCAGACTGGCCAGTCTGAGTATTTCGCAATCTGCTCAGTTACTGGGATTTTCACGCACAACCATTTCTAGGGTTTAAAAAGAATGGTGTGAAAAGGCAAAAACATCCAGTATGCGGCAGTCCTGTGGGCAAAAATGCCTTGTGGATGCTAGAGGTCAGAGGAGAATGGGCCGACTGATTCAAGCTGATAGAAGAGCAACGTTGACTGAAATAACCACTCGTTACAACCGAGGTATGCAGCAAAGCATTTGTGAAGCCACAACACGCACAACCTTGAGGCGGATGGGCTACAACAGCAGAAGACCCCACCGGGTACCACTCATCTCCACTACAAATAAGAAAAAGAGGCTACAATTTGCACAAGCTCACCAAAATTGGACTGTTGAAGACTGAAAAATGTTGCCTGGTCTGATGAGTCTCGATTTCTGTTGAGACATTCAAATGGTAGAGTCCGAATTTGGCGTAAACAGAATGAGAACATGTATCCATCCTCTGATGGCTACTTCCAGCAGGATAATGCACCATGTCACAAAGCTCGAATCATTTCAAATTGGTTTCTTGAACATGACAATGAGTTCACTGTACTAAAATGGCCCCCACAGTCACCAGATCTCAACCCAATAGAGCATCTTTGGGATGTGGTGGAACGGGAGCTTTGTGCCCTGGATGTGCATCCCTCAAATCTCCATCAACTGCAAGATGCTATCCTATCAATATGGGCCAAAATTTCTAAAGAATGCTATCAGCACCTTGTTGAATCAATGCCAAGTAGAATTAAGGCAGTTCTAAAGGCAAAAGGGGGTCCAACACCGTATTAGTATGGTGTTCCTAATAATTCTTTAGGCGAGTGTATATGGTGTTGCTGACCACAGTATATAAATATCAAGATTTCAATATTGCTGCTATCAGTGTTATGCAACAACATTTGTTATATACAGTACAGACCAAAAGTTTGGACACACCTTCTCATTTAAAGAGTTTTCTTTATTTTCATGACTATGAAGGCATCAAAACTATGAATTAACACATGTGGAATTATATACATAACAAACAAGTGTGAAACAACTGAAAATATGTCATATTCTAGGTTCTTCAAAGTAGCCACCTTTTGCTTTGATTACTGCTTTGCACACTCTTGGCATTCTCTTGATGAGCTTCAAGAGGTAGTCCCCTGAAATGGTCTTCCAACAGTCTTGAAGGAGTTCCCAGAGATGCTTAGCACTTGTTGGCCCTTTTGCCTTCACTCTGCGGTCCAGCTCACCCCAAACCATCTCGATTGGGTTCAGGTCCGGTGACTGTGGAGGCCAGGTCATCTGGCGCAGCACCCCATCACTCTCCTTCATGGTCAAATAGCCCTTACTTTCAAAGTTTTCCCAATTATTCGGCTGACTGACTGACCTTCATTTCTTAAAGTAATGATGGCCACTCATTTTTCTTTACTTAGCTGCTTTTTTCTTGCCATAATACAAATTCTAACAGTCTATTTAGTAGGACTATCAGCTGTGTATCCACCTGACTTCACGTCAACGCAACTGATGGTCCCAACCCCATTTATAAGGCAAGAAATCCCACTTATTAAACCTGACAGGGCACACCTGTGAAGTGAAAACCATTTCAGGGGACTACCTCTTGAAGCTCATCAAGAGAATGCCAAGAGTGTGCAAAGCAGTAATCAAAGCAAAAGGTGGCTACTTTGAAGAACCTAGAATATTACATATTTTCAGTTGTTTCACACTTGTTTGTTATGTATATAATTCCACATGTGTTAATTCATAGTTTTGATGCCTTCAGTGTGAATCTACAATTTTCATAGTCATGAAAATAAAGAAAACTCTTTGAATGAGAAGGTGTGTCCAAACTTTTGGTCTGTACTGTACCTTCCCTGCCCGTGTTTGCTAGACCACGTGTCTGTGGTCAGATATATCTTGGCACCGACACTGTGTGCCAGAGATACATTTACTTGGCGCTGAACGTGGCCATATAGCTCTGGGATGCCCTTCTGCGAGAAATGGGACCTTCCATTGTGGTGTTCCAATGGCCACAAATTTTCGAAAGGCCTCCGAGTCCACAAGTATATATGGCAGTAGTTGGCGAGCTATCAGTTCCGACAAGCCAGCGGTCAACCGGTGGGCAACAGGGTTATCCGGCGTCATCATTTTTTTACGCTCGGACATTTGGGCCAAGGAAGCCTGCCTTTTTCCTGACAAACGTGAGGACGGCATGATGGAAGGTGGAATGGAGGACAATTGTGCGGAGAGAGGAGAAGGAGAAGAGGCTGGACGTGAGAGCCTGGAGTGTGGCTTTGTGGGTTCTGCGGCGTTGCTCCCACTGGGCTCGGTGATGTGAGGCCAGGTGCCTTCTTAAGGTGGTCGTCCCTAGGTGGGTGTTGGGCTTGCCGCAACTTATGCGTTGACTGCAAAAGCTGCAGCTGGCAACACTATTGTCAGCAGCTGACACATTAAAAAAAAGCCCACACTGCGGATGCATGTGCCGGCGTCCTGGGAGCGCAAGATGTGACCGTACATGGTTGATGGCTCGCTCCTGATACATTAGCAGTCTGGTTTGTCCCTCCTGTGCAATGTAAGTCCGGCCTGCTTCTCCTCCCTATCTGCTGCTCCATCTCTCCCTCTGAACTCCCCTCCTCTTCCTCTCTTGTGGGCACCCACGTTACGTCCATAGACACGTCATCATCGACGTCACCTTCCCCACCACTAACATTAGAGATCTCGGAGTAGGCAGCAACAGCGGGGACCAACCTCCTTGGGCTGATCTGGGTACTGTTGTCAGACTGCTGAGTGGCGGCCGTTGCTACCTCCTCTTCCTGATTTGATGCTAAGAATGGCTGTGCATCAGAAATGTCTTGTGATGGATCGGAAAATAATTTCTGTGACTCAAGTGGAGGGTATACGGTGGTGGTGGTGTTGGTGGTGGTGTCTTTGAAGGTGCACACAGCAGAGAGTGAAGAGGGTGCAGATAGAGAGGATGAGGAGGATACAGAAGCGGAAGGCTGAGTGAGCCACTCAACCAAGTCTGGTGCGTCCTTTGACGTAATTGAACGCACCTTCTGCAACTTCTCACTTTGGCTCCGGCCTGGTGATCCTGCCCTACTCCTACCACCCCTGCGGAAGGGCCTGCCTCTTCCTCTGCCTGTCATTTTTTAAATGACTCGGTGACAAAAGTCTCTAGAGAAGCGCAGTGTATGTGGAAGAAGGTATATAATACCCTGCTTCAATATGTCGTTTTGGTGGCAACTGGTCTATAATCACACCAGTTTTAATAAAAAAAATTGTTTAAATTTTATCAGTGTGTAGCAGAGGTAACGCACTGAAAGCAGCAAAAATTTTTAAGTAGTGTATTCTTAGTTAACACCCTGCTTCAATATGTTGTTTTGGTGGCAACTGGTCTATAATCACACCATTTTTTTTTTTTTAATTAGTTAAAATTTTATTACTGTGTGTAGCGGAGGTAACGCAGTGAAAGCGGCTAAATTTCTTCAGTAGTGAATTCTTAGATAACACCCTGCTTCAATATGTCGTTTTGGTGGCAACTGGTCTATAATCACACCAGTTTAAAAAATATATATATTTAAATTTTCTCAGTGTGTAGCAGAGGTAACGCAGTGAAAACGGATACATTTCAGCAGTACCCAAATACACTATTTGAGTAGTATATTCTTAGATAACACCCCGCTTCAATATGTGGTTTTGGGGGCCACTGGTCTAGAATCACACCAGTTATAAAAATGTTTTCCTTTAAATTTACTCACTGTATGTAGCAGAGGTAACGCTGTGAAAGCGGATAAATTTCTGCAGCACCCAAATACACTATTTGAGTAGTATATTCTTAGATAGCACCCCGCTTCAATATGTGGTTTTGGGGGCCACTGGTCTATCACACAAGTCTATCACACCACCAATACTTTTTTCTAATTGCGTTTGTCACTGTTTGTAGTTGTAGTATCGCTGCAGAACCGATCACCAGTCACAATGCTGCACTATACAAATCCACTATAATATGCTTTCTATATTAGAAAGTATATTATAAGTGTATTACACCCCTATATACTGCACACCAATCAATAGCACACCTATACCAGTCCTTAAAAGGACTTTTGTGGACCTATTAGCTAGCAATTTGTGTCACTATTAACACTCTAACAGTCTGTCCCTGCTCCACACAGCAACCTCTCCCTACACTGACAAAAGACAGAATGAAAAATGGCAGCCAGATCAGGTCTATATATAAGGTAGGGGGTATGTCCATGTGCTGAAATGTCTCAATTGGCTGTCCTGTACCACCTGATGGATGTGTCATGGGTCAAAGTTCTCACAATGTAAAAAAATATGGAGACGGGGAGTATCAGCATATGTTTGCATGTTCGGTGAACCGCGAATGTGTAAAGTTCGCCGCAAACCGACCGCCGGGCGAACCGCAAGGCCATCTCTATATATGAATACTAGCTGCCACCCGCCGGCAGCCCACAGCCAGGTATTGTAAACTAATTTACAGTGCGGCGGGTGGCGACAGCCAGCATAACAGACAGGGGAATCAGCGGGGGGCAGTGAGCATGGAGGTGAAGAACCTATTAGGGTGTGCCCAGGCACACCCGGCCACTGCCTATCTGCGTCATTGTCCATCCTCTCGCAGGTCCGACCGGAGGGTCCCTCTGCGATCACGTTCCACTTCCATGGCTGCTGGGGAGGGGTGGGGTGGCAGGATGACTACCAGCTCCATCAGCAGCTGCCTCAGTCTACAGTCGCTGATGAGTAGCTTTCTTCACCCGCATAGTGAAGAAACTACTCACCAGCAGCAGCAGGTAGACCTAGAGCAGGACCTGAACCAGCAGGTGGTGGCACACTTGGACAGCACCCTGCCAACACACTTTGAAGATCCGCTGGACTACTGGGCAGCCAAACTGGATTTATGGCCACAACTGGCAGAGTTTTCCCTTGAAAAGCTGTCCTGCCCGGCCAGTAGTATGGCATCAGAGCGGGTGTTTAGTGTGGCGGGGGCCATAGTTAACCCAAGGAGAACTCGCATGTCCACCCAAAATGTGGAGAGACTGACCTTTGTCAAGATGAATCAGGCGTGGATCAGCCAGGATTTCCACCCACCAATTCCTGATGCATCAGACTAGATTATCAATGGTGCCACACCAACACTTTGACAAAATATACTGGTTTCTTCTTTCTACCTGACTCAGCTATTACTCTGATGCTGTCACCCGCCCGATGCCGTATCCACACTATGTCACCTTGCCATTCTGTGGTATCCTGATGCTGCTGCCGTATCCACACTATGTCACCTTGCCACTCTGTGGCCTCCTCCTGCTTCTGCTGCCGCCACCTCCACACTCTGTCATTGTGCAACTCGTAGGCCTCCTCATACTGCTGCAAACTCCATACTCTGTCGTTGTGCCATTCTGTGGCCTCCACCTGATGCTGCTGCTGCCGCCACCTCCAGACTCGGTCATTTTGACACTCTGTGTTCTCCTCATGCTGCTGCCAACTCCATACTCTGTCATTGTGCCACTCTTTGGCCTCCTACTGATGCTGCTGCTGCCGCCACCTCCACCTTGCCACTGTTTAGTATCATGATGCTGCTGCTGCTACCTTATCCACATTATGTCACCTTGCCACTCTGTGGCCTCCTCCTGCTTCTGCTGCCACCACCTCCACACTCTGTCATTGTGCAACTCGTAGGCCTCCTCATGCTGCTGCAAACTCCACACTCTGTCGTTGTGCCACTCTGTGTTCTCCTCATGCTGCTGCCAACTCAATACTCTGTCGTTGTGCCATTCTGTGGCCTCCACCTGATGCTGCTGCTGCCGCCACCTCCAGGCTCGGTCATTTTGACACTCTGTGTTCTCCTCATGCTGCTGCCAACTCCATACTCTGTCGTTGTGCCACGCTGTGGCCTCCTCTTGATGCTGCTGCTACCTCCACACTCTGTCATTGTGCCATTCATAGGCCTCCTCATACTGCTGCCAACGCCATACTCTGTCGCTGTGCCACTCTTTGGCCTCCTACTGATGCTGCTGCTGCCACCTCCAAACCCGGTAATTGTGAAACTCTGTGGTCTTATCATGCTTCTGCCAACTCCATACTCTATCGCTATGCCACTCTGTGGCCTCCTCCTGATGCTGCTGCTGCTGCAGCCACCCCCAGACTCGGTAATTGTGAAACTCTGTGGTCTTATCATGCTGCTACAACTCAATACTCTGTCATTGTGCCATTCTGTGGCCTCCTTCTGATGCTGCTGCTGCCGCCACCTCCACACTCTGTCATTGTGCCACTTGTAGGCCTCCTCATACTGCTGCCAAGTCAAGACTCTGTCAATGTGCCACTCTGATGCCTCCTACTGATGCTGTCAACTCCATACTCTGTCGTTGTGCCACTCTGTGGCCTCCTACTGATGCTGCTGCTGCTGCCACCTCCAGACTCGGTCATTGTGCCACTCTGTATCCTCCTCATACTGCTGCCAACTCCAGACTATGTCATTGGGCCACTCTGTGGCCTCCTCCTGATGCTTCCACGGTCCACTCTGTGGACTTCTTCTGCTGTTCCCACCCTCCCCACTTCATGACCCGGCCACTATTTTGCCTTTCGGCCTGGCTGACATCATCATTTATTTGACTCTTCTTGTGATCTGTCAGAAGGAAGGAAAAATGAGACTCACAACGGATCCTGTCTGTGTAGCAGCTGTAAGACCTGTATGGTCTCATCAGAATTGGCTTGTGATTTGGTAGCCAAAAGCAGGAGTGGGTACAAAACATAGAAGACATGCAAATATTCCATTCATGTGTCATCTCTGTTTTAGATCCAGTCCTGTTTTTTTGGCATTAGCAATACTACGAGGGTGTGAAAGGAGTGCGCTTCTTCTTGATGATAACAGCAACCTGTAAGGCTGAGTTGATACTGTGAAGTGAAGTATGCAGTGATTCTAAGAGCGACCCCTGTCTTCTGCTTGTCATACTGACTCACAGTATTATTTTCACTGCCACAGCATACTCCCTATGCGTGTTACTTCAAGGCACAGTGTTTTACACCCCTATAAAGGCTCTCTGCAGCCCGGAAATAGACCTTTTTGTAACAAAATTTGCCGCAAATAAATTCAGATCGAAACGAATTACCAAAAATTCGGCGAACCGGCCAAATTGAATTTCTGAAAAATTCCCTCATCTCTAGCCATTATATCTGCTGTCCTACTCCAGATGGGTCTGCCTAAGGTATTCAAGGAACTGAATACCAGCTTGGTAGCCAGGAGCAACAGCTGTAATATATGTACAATATGTCTGCCTGTCTGGAAACCTTGACCACTGCCCCACCAGTACTATAACATTTAGCTGCAGTTATCTGCACTTACACATCCAGCAGTCACACCTTGCATGTTGTATCTGCCCCTTCTTCCTCATTATGAAGTGGATCCCAAGTTATGCTAAGGGCTCACCAACCAGTGCATCATACATTTTATGCTGCAGTCACCCCAGTTCCCCACTATCCAGGTTAAATTAACCTTCCTGATCTCACTCTTAACAGGAGAAGATCTCAACTGAGCTACCCCACTCTGGGAGAGAAGTAATCTCATGACTAGGAACATGCAGGAATTTTTGCCCATCTTCTGCATTGTTTTTGAAGAACCTGGCTGAACTTCCTATTCCACTTCTTCCCTTCTGTGTTTGCTCCAAGGCAACATCGTATTTGGCTAGTATGCCATACAGTTCACCTGTGCATGAATTGCAGAGGGTCACTATGTCTGTACCTGTTGCAACGGCGGGAAACTCTATAGCCTACAATCGGTAGGAGAGACAACCGTTGGTAAAAATAAGCTCTTTCCAAAATGTATTCTACCTGTGTTGCTGTCCTTCAGTGATGCTCTGTTTACTGTAAGGCCTTCCTGGGCTGTGGCTTGGCAGGAAACCTCCTGCATCAAGCCTTGGTGAACCAGTACTGCATACCTTCCCAGCATCTTGAGAAGTACTTGGTGGTGACATTAATCAATGTAATGGTGTTTCCAGAAGACACCCAGTACATCACCATGCTCATGGATCTTCAAGGGGGTGAACTTCAAACATAGATGATTGATTTTTACATTCTGCCTATGTCTACCAGTCTCCTTGTCCTGGCACTGCCTTGGCTTTGCCTGCACTGTACTGTCCTACATTGGAACAGATTTTTTGGGGGGATTCTGCCTGTCACTCTCACTGCTTGACACTTGTACAGCCTGTATATGCTCTACCTGTTCCTCAAAATCTGCAAGATTTGTCTTCTGCTGATGCCAGATACATTGATGTCTTTGACAAAAAGGAGGCCTCCACGTCTCCCCTATGATTACCCAATTTATCTGTTGCCGGGAACAACTCCTCCTGGTCAAATCTATCTGTTATCTCTGCCTGGGACCCAGGCTACAGTGCATTTGGAAAGTCTTCAGACCCTTTCACTTTTTTCACATTTTGTTATGTTGAGGCCTTCTGCTGAAATAAAAAAAAAAATCAAGTTTTTCCCTATTATTCTGCACTCCCTACCCCATAATGACAAAGTGAAAACAGAATGATCAAAAGTTTTGCTAATTTATTGAAAAGGAAAAACTAAAATATTGCGTTTGCATAAGTATTCAGATCCTTTACTCAGTGTTGAAGCACATTTGGCAGTGATTACAGCCTTCAGTATTTTTGGGCATGATGCCACAAGGTATGCAAACCTGGATTTGAGGATTTTCTGCCATTCTTCTCTGCAGATCCTCTTGTCATCTCTGTCAGATTAGATGGAGACCATCAGGGGACAGCCATTTTCAAGTCTCTCCAGAGATGTTCCACTGAGTTCAAGTCAGGGTTCTGACTGGGCTACTTAAGGACACTGACAGGGCTGTCCTTAAGCCACTTCTGTGCTGTCATACAGTGTGCTTAGGTTCATTGTCTTGCTGGAAGCAGGAAAAGATGAGTTTTATTTTTATTTTTTGTCTGATCTGAGGTCTGCATTTAGGGGATAGAGAGGTGGAGCACGGGTTATAGAAGCCCACATGAATTTGGGGTCGGATCTGAGGTCTGTATTTAAGGGATAGAGAGGTGGGGTAGGGATTATAGGGGGCCACATAAATTTGCTGTCTGATCTGAGTTCTGGTAGAGTGGGAATCATAGGAAGCCAAATGAATTTGGGGTCTGATCATGGGGGACTATGAATTTGGGGTCTGTATAAATATGAGGTCTAATCTGAGGTTTGTATGAATTTGGGTCTAGTCTAGGATCTATTAATTTTTGGGTCTGTTAGGAGGATTTTACTAATTTTGAGGTCTGATTTGGTCTGATTTACTACAGTGTGTAATTTATTAATACTGGTGTCTTTTTATAGGACAGAGGAGGTAGTAGACCCCTGGCCAAAGATGTCCACACATGGTGGACTGAACCAAATGAAGATGAAAAGTGAACCACTCAAATCTATGGGTAAATCACCTGTGAGTCACTGGATTTCCATTTGATATACAGTTACCTGGTGACTGTTTCTTTTAAAATGTGTTTTAATCTAATTTTTAGAAAATAATTGTTACAAACTCACCTGTCTGGGCTTCAGTCGCGTGATCTCCGGCTTCGGCGCAGCCATGCCTGGAGAGACTCACTGCTAAGCCACGTTGCCTGGTGACCACCACAGCATCCTTAGCAACAGGATGCAAAGCTCTGTTTTTTCCCCACAGTGGGCATGTACTGGAAGACATTAGCAGTGGGCCGATTGCTCAGCTGCTGTCTCTTCATATTTGCTAGTGTTTCCAACGATTGCAGCGCCGAGTCATGACCTATCAGGTTCTGATCCTTCGATTTCGGTGCTCTATTTAAACCCCTTTCTAGAAATACACCAGTGCCAGTGATAGTCTATGACTCACTAGCTTTGTTTCTGATTCCTGTGCTTATTGGATTGCTCGTTCCTCTGACCCCGGCTTATCTTCTTCTACTCTCTGTCTCTTGTTTGGTACTGCATTGTCCATCTGGTTATGATCTCAGGTTGTCTTCTGACCACTCTCTGTCTCACATTTGGTACTGCAAAGCCTGTCTGGTTCTGAATCATTTGCATATGACCCTGTTTTTGTGTTGTTTTGTCTCTTGGTGTTTGTCTGTCTCTGCACCTTAGTAGCATAGGAATTGTTGACTAGCTGCGGTCTTGCTACCTAGGGCTTGTACTGCAAGCAGGTAGGGAAAGCAGGCTGGGTTCTAGGTCTCAGCTCACTCTCCGTGTCTGTCCCTACCTACAGGCATTACAATAGTCACTTGAAATTGCTTTGGGGTGGGGGGGGGGGGGGGGGAGCATTGCAATTTACCTGCTCTGCTTAGGACACCAAAACATTTTGTCCAATTGGCCCTTTCATTTTGTAACCACATCTATCATCTACTAGATGTTCCTCTACATATTGTTTTGGACAGTACAATTTACCTTGAAGTTCTGGAGATCCCTTTGTAGATTATTGGAAGTTAACCTGGACTTGTCCTCTGCTTACCATCTTTAATCCAATGAGCAAGTGGAGAGAGTCAAGAGAACGTGCTGTGTCTCTTTGTCCCCTCAAAACAAGATGATTGGGCATCCCTGCTCACTTGGGCTGAGTTCTACCACAACAACCACTCCAGCGAGTGTACTAAAAAAAAAAACATTCATAAATGGAAATCATTCCTCAGAATCATTTATTAAAAGGATTTTCTGGAATCGCGCAATGTTTGCCCAAGGGGAAAAAGGAGATAAAATAATAAAAGTTACAGTACAACAGTTGCAGCCAATCACCAGCCTTAGCAGAGCACTGCTGAGGACATTGGTTGGCTGCAACACTCACCTGTTGTCGATGTGGCTTCATTGCTGCAGCCAAGTAAACAAAGCAATAGAGCAATGACACTGAAATGACAAGGGGAATTAGCAGGTGAGCATATCTTGTTTTCTCCCATTTCCTCCTTGGGCAAATTTTAACCAATTTTGGAAAACCTTTTTAGGGTAGATCTACGTCCAGTCCAACAATTCTGTGGACAAGTTTAAATGTTTTAGCTTTCAATGGATTGGTATGTACCTAATTTACCTAATGCTGTTGGATGATTTATTAATATTATGTATTTATGTTATGTTATAGATAGGTCATGACATTACTTACAACACATCCCCTGCAGATACCATGAAGATGTTCTTTAAAGGGTCTGTCAGCATCTTCAACAATGGTAAACTATTGACAGCACTAGGTAAAACCTGAGGAGAGCAGTGCAAACATAACATTTGTGGAGCTTTTATCATTGTGGAGCTTTTATCATCAAGAATAGTGATTATATGAGCTCTTATTCTATCATATACTACTACTTAAAGGGGTTGTCTGAGATGATTAAAAATATTGGACAATCTGTAAAAGCTTGCTACAAAATCCAGCTTGCTACAATTTTTTTGCTAATTTATCCTATTTATTCAAATCAATTCAAAATGATTCTTCATGATAACTTTTTACATTATCATTCAAAGAAACAGGTAAAAAAAAAAATTGTCTACAAAAAGTCAAAAAATTATTGTTCTACATTTAGTAAGTGGATACGTGGAAAATATTTTTTCATGGCTCTGTACCTCGCATCTGATCCCAATTGTGTAAGTATGACATGCATTGTAAACGCACATTGCCTGGCAAATTCAGAGCCAACTATAAATGACCTACAAAGAAAATCGAGCCAACAAAATATCCATAAAGTATAATAAATATAGTCTTTATTGTAGCACATGATTTAAAAATTAAAGTTACATGATACAAAGATCGGTGAAAGGAAAAATGCCACCTCTAATCCAAAACATAACTTGGATTAATACAGCCAGTCTGTAATCAAAAGCATATACGCACATAACACAATAACCATAACTCACCCACTGGCATGTGTGGCCAGAGCCAACTAGACTTCAACAGCGAAACGTTATGATATAAAGATTATATTATTTGCAAATACTGCCTTTAGTTTCTCTACAGCAGTTTCATGTCAGATTACAATGGTTACTTTTGTGTATAAGGAGATGTAGTACATATACAGTACAGACCAAAAGTTTGGACACACCTTCTCATTCAAAGACTTTTCTTTATTTTCATGACTATGAAAATTGTAGATTCACACTGAAGGCATCAAAACTATGAATTAACACATGTGGAATTATATACATAACAAACAAGTGTGAAACAACTGAAAATATGTAATATTCTAGGTTCTTCAAAGTAGCCACCTTTTGCTTTGATTACTGCTTTGCACACTCTTGGCATTCTCTTGATGAGTTTCAAAAGGTAGTGTAACGGACCGTTTCCGCAGACAAGGGGTTAAAATCCGTTTAGGCGATAAGCCCCTTTCTGAGAGACAGGCACAGCTACTGCAGAACACCAACTCCCGAACTGGATACAAAGTAGCACTCCAAACTGGAACCTCACGAATAGCTGCTAGCAGACGAACAGGAAAAGCATACAATCCTGGCAATCGGTCCTCTAACAGCATACAGTGAATCCCCCCCAATAACGAGACAAGGCTCCGTGTTGAGGGTCAAACAGTGGTCTGACTGTACTTCACGTACAGCCTCTTTTATTCATAAACCACAAACATAGTACTGCCCACAGGGGTTTGAAATACAACCAATCAGTAATTTACAACACATACAATGTAACTACAGCAACCAATCGTTCACGCCCCCAGAGGACCAGAATGAAGACTGGGACATAGGACAACATATCCCCACAATGCATCATGGTTTCCTCCCCTCTGTCTGGAGACAACCTGAGGAGCAATCCAATTATCTCTCAGAACAAAGGGAGATCGCCAATACACATGTAGATACAACAGGACAGACATCACCATTTAAACACACAATGGGACAATGGCACAATAGAAACACACCCAGCATTTTCCTCCCAAGCTGACAAGTTACAATTATTATAGATTGTTACAACTTTGTGAGTTTACACTGGCCATACATATAACTTACATTAATTCAAACAGTATAACGTGGGGACAAACCTATCCAAAATTCACTTGAATCGGTTCAGGGGTTTAAAAGTTAGTATATGGCCCATAATCCAGGGGCAAGAGGCCAGCAGCCAGTCCTCTCCAAAACCCAGTGGCGAGGTTGGTTTCGCCACACATCTCCCCCCCCCCAGGGAAGACTAACCAGATACCTGACCTCACGCCGGTCGGTACCTGAGTTAGTCTGGCAGCCCACCCACAACCCAATACTGGACCTGTTGAATTTAGTAGCCTGTCTCTGTCCAGTGAGTCCACCCAGGTTAGGTTGGAAGCTGGTACTCCCGGTCTCTGTGTTGCTCCCTGGCTTGGAGTGGAGGTTGCTTTGTGGGCAGGTATCAGCGGTACTCTGCCCTGGAGCCAGCGCTACCACGGAAGAAGCCTGGTTGGAGCCTGGTTGTTGGAGGGGGAGACCGACTGTCTCTACCCCCTGTGCTGTAAGTGCAGAGACAACGGTCCCATCTGTACTGTTGTGGGGCTTACTGTCTCCCCCTGGTGCGTTAAGCTGCCGCTGGGGAGAGGGGGTAACGAGCTCCTCTCCTATACATACTTCCAGCCGCTGGGGAGGGCGACCGACCGTCTCCGCTCCCAATACAGTGTCCTGCTGCTGGGGAAAGGAGACTGGGCTCTCTATTCCCTGCTGGACACTCTGCCGCTGGGGGACAGGACCGACTGTCTCTGCCCCCTGTAACTCCGCCTGCCGCTAGGGAATGGAGACTGGGCTCCCAATTCCCAAAAAATCATGCTGCTGCTGGGGGGCAGGAACAACTACCTCTGCCCCCTGTAACTCCGCCTGCCGCTGAGGAGGGAGGACACTGCTCTCCTCTCCCTGCACTTCACACTGCCGCTGGGGAATGGAGACTGGGCTCCCAATTCCCTGCAATTCACACTGCCGCTGGGGAATGGAGACTGGGTCTGTCACCTTACTGTCCTGCTGAGCCTTCTCACTGGCGTGGAACAGCTGCTGGTAGCCCTGTTCCAGCTCCATCTCCCGGGTCACCAGGTGGACCAGGTCCTGCTCAATCTCATGAGTGTCGTCCCAGTCATACCTGCTCTCCCTCCATTCCAAGAGATCATGGAACCGGGCTTGTGTAGGGCTCCCAAACTCCAGCTCTGAAAAAGTCTCCCATAACAAGCCAGGACCATCAAACTCCTCTCCCTCCGGCTTGTCATGCTCAGCTGTCCTGGGTAGGTACTGTGCCCCATACCACCAGAGCGCCTGGTAGGCATCTTCCAGCCACAGCTCCCGCCATGCTAGGAGTTCCAATTCCTTCACCCATTCCTCCTGGGGCTGCTCTCCCAGGAAGGGCATCCGCAGGGCTACTCGCTTCTGCAACCGCTGGTCTTCCGTGGGGAGTCTCTTGTCCTGCATATACTCCACAATACCCAGTACCTGGTACCAGATGCCTTTGCGGACTGCATCTCGGTCATCCATGACACCCTCATCGTACTCCACTGCTGTTTCCATTCTGGTGCTGTCAGGGTCGCTGTACTGGGACATGCGTTGCCCTCAAATTGTAATTCCAGGGAATGATGTTTCTTTGTAGCTGTCCTTCTGGGCTGTGGGAACGATCCCGCTGCTTGCCACCAATGTAACGGACCGTTTCCGCAGACAAGGGGTTAAAATCTGTTTAGGCGATAAGCCCCTTTCTGAGAGACAGGCACAGCTACTGCAGAACACCAACTCCCGAACTGGATACAAAGTAGCACTCCAAACTGGAACCTCACGAATAGCTGCTAGCAGACGAACAGGAAAAGCATACAATCCTGGCAATCGGTCCTCTAACAGCATACAGTGAATCCCCCCCAATAACGAGACAAGGCTCCGTGTTGAGGGTCAAACAGTGGTCTGACTGTACTTCACGTACAGCCTCTTTTATTCATAAACCACAAACATAGTACTGCCCACAGGGGTTTGAAATACAACCAATCAGTAATTTACAACACATACAATGTAACTACAGCAACCAATCGTTCATGCCCCCAGAGGACCAGAATGAAGACTGGGACATAGGACAACATATCCCCACAATGCATCATGGTTTCCTCCCCTCTGTCTGGAGACAACCTGAGGAGCAATCCAATTATCTCTCAGAACAAAGGGAGATCGCCAATACACATGTAGACACAACAGGACAGACATCACCATTTAAACACACAATGGGACAATGGCACAATAGAAACACACCCAGCATTTTCCTCCCAAGCTGACAAGTTACAATTATTATAGATTGTTACAACTTTGTGAGTTTACACTGGCCATACATATAACTTACATTAATTCAAACAGTATAACGTGGGGACAAACCTATCCAAAATTCACTTGAATCGGTTCAGGGGTTTAAAAGTTAGTATATGGCCCATAATCCAGGGGCAAGAGGCCAGCAGCCAGTCCTCTCCAAAACCCAGTGGCGAGGTCGGTTTCGCCACAGGTAGTCCCCTGAAATGGTTTTCACTTCACAGGTGTGCCCTGTCAGGTTTAATAAGTGGGATTTCTTGCCTTATAAATGGGGTTGGGACCATCAGTTGCATTGAGGAGAAGTCAGGTGGATACACAGCTGATAGTCCTACTGAATAGACTGTTAGAATTTGTATTATGGCAAGAAAAAAACAGCTAAATAAAGAAAAACGAGTGGCCATCATTACTTTAAGAAATGAAGGTCAGTCAGTCAGCCGAAAAATTTAGAAAACTTTGAAAGTAAGGGCTATTTGACCATGAAGGAGAGTGATGGGGTGCTGCGCCAGATGACCTGGCCTCCACAGTCACCGGACCTGAACCCAATCGAGATGGTTTGGGGTGAGCTGGACCGCAGAGTGAAGGCAAAAGGGCCAACAAGTGCTAAGCATCTCTGGGAATTCCTTCAAGACTGTTGGAAGACCATTTCAGGGGACTACCTCTTGAAGCTCATCAAGAGAATGCCAAGAGTGTGCAAAGCAGTAATCAAAGCAAAAGGTGGCTACTTTGAAGAACCTAGAATATGACATATTTTCAGTTGTTTCACACTTGTTTGTTATGTATATAATTCCACATGTGTTAATTCATAGTTTTGATGCCTTCATAGTCATGAAAATAAAGAAAACTCTTTGAATGAGAAAGTGTGTCCAAACTTTTGGTCTGTACTGTACATGTATTATAAATTCATCAACTTCAGATATCCTCTTACGACTAGGGGTCAACAGTTTGGTTCTTTCCAATTTATTGCATTTTAGATGTCATGATGGCTATAATATCTGTATTCTACAACTCATCTTACCATGATAAATTCCTGCTGCATAAATATTAACAATCAGTTCAAATTCTAATGAGGTCAAAGGTAACTAACAGCTTACAAAGGATAATACAACCACAACCTTTATTTATTCTTGTAATCACATTGTAAATATTTATATATCATTAAAAATCCGTATAAATTACTGAATATTTAAGAAATTATGATGAAACAAGTATATCAATGTTTAATAAATGTAGCTTTTTTTGCATTTCTTCATCGAACGTCACTCAGTGCGCCTGCGCCGAAAACTGAACGGGACTGTGCAGGCGCAAGATACATGGCAGACTGGGCCGGCAGGAGGAGACCAAGGCTGCCTGGCCCTGTCAATCAAGTGCAGCGGGGCAGGTCCAGAGGTGGGAGAATGGAGCATCTAGAAGCAGGGGTAACGCTCCCCCTGCTCCTAGAGGCTAATTAGCATATTATAAAAGTTAGATTTCTGGCGTAACGGGGGCAAAGATACAAGTAGGAATAGGCTAGTTAGGTTCAGCTGACATTAGCACATCGCTAATGTCAGCAGCTAGTGTAAAAGGGTTAATTCTGATGACAGAAACCCTTTAAATCATGTTCTAACATTTAAAAAAAAAAAAATCCCATGTCCCATGCCAATATCTAAATTTAAACAAAAACCATAAAATGCAGCAGTTTTCATACTGGCTACTAAGCCTTCTTGGCCTGTACAGACCTCCTTACTGCAGTCATCATCCTTATCATTGAATGTAGGGTTAGAATGTCACCTCTGTGTATAAATAACACAGAATCCTCAATTCACAATAGGTGATTGTCAAATCTTATCTAATCCTTCCTAAACTCTGCACAGGTCACATAGCATGTCTAGAAAACTTTGCCATATAAGTCAGTGGGGTCCCCTTCAGTTCATTGTGTCTATGTCCCATGTGGTTGCTGTAATAAATCAATTCTCTAAATTCTTTTTAATTGCTAGCTCAGGCAAGATGGCAGCCCCATAGTCATGTTCAGGAAAAATAATTAAAAAAAATCTACAAAATAGATAGGAAAAAAATATATGCTGCTATTTGGTTTTAACTAATGGCAGAAACAAATTTCTATGACACATTCCCTTGAAATATCAGTAAGAATATTTTATAATGTATGTACATTAAAGGGGTATTCCCATCACAGACAATGGGGGGGCCTATCGCTTGCATATGCCTCCAAGGGCTGATATGTGCGGGTCCCAGAGAACAGAGCGGGGAAAGGTGGTGGAGGGTGCACTGCGCATGCACAGCCACCCTCCATTCCTTTATATGGGCCGCCGAAAATAGCTGAGCACTGGCATAGAAATGAATGGAAGAAGTGGCTGCGCAAGTGCGGTGCGCTCCCATTCACTTGTATGGGGAGACTGCTTGACAGTGACCGGACCCCGGGGTCCTCCAGCCACCAATCTCCACGCTTCATTCTCGGCATAGGTGCAGGTCCGAGTGGTCCAGCACCTATCAGACAATGGGGGCATATCCAAATAATTTCTCCTTGCACAAACTAGCAGCACACCAGAAAACTTCTCACAGGAATATTGTTTGACTGTCAGTAGAGATGAGCGAAGTTCTTAAAAATTCGATTCATCATGAAGCGCATTTCTTTGTAAGTAGCGGGTGAAATGACGGAGAACAACGATTGTGCCACCCCCCGTCATTGACCTTTCAGATGCTGTATTCATCACTGATCGCGGCATCTGAAATGAATATTAAGGCCTTAAATTGCACTTGTGGTCAGGACCTAAACGAGTGGAAGATGCCCAACCACCACCCCTCTACCTAATTAGCCTGAGGTGTGCCTTGGCCTCACTAGGTCGGTATGCCTGAAAAAGGGGGCATACCCTGAATGTGATGGTTGAATGACTGAATGAAGAATGGGAATGGGTGGGCAGGGGACGTCCGAATGCCGACCTGCTGCCTGGGAGAGCCGGACTGCTTAAGACAGGTACCGGCCCCTCCCACAAATCGAGGCTAGCCTGCGGCCAGCCTTAACACTTGTGGTCAGGACCTAAACGAGTGGAAGATGCCCAACCACCACCCCCCTACCTAATTGGCCTGAGGTATGCCTTGGCCTCACTAGGTCGGTATGCCTGAAAAAGGGGGCAAAACCCACCAGTGAGGGAAGGATTGGCCTGAGGTGCTACTCTGCCAATGTACTTAATGCTTGGACCAGCTATGCTTGTGGCTCCGGGATATACCGTACAAAGCACCCCGAGCGCCAGCGCCCCAAGTGTTTGATGATATGCACAGGGACTCCGATGCGGAAAGAATGCCCCTAGAATTGAGCCGGATTCAATCCTACACTGGTTAACAGGATGCGAATATGTTTGATGAACTGGCTGGACGTCAGTGGACCAACAGGGAATGGAAGTAATGGGTCGGTGGGGCTGTGAAGACTAAGGGCCAGCAAGAGGTTGTCCAAGACTGTCACTGGACACCATGCGTTTGTGGTCTGGAAGAACTTAACTACATGGCCGGGACCTACCTGCCTTGTTTTGTTGTGAGGCAACTGCAAATTAAAGTTACTGCCCATCCTGACTAAATCTCCCTTGCGGAGAGCCACCGCCCCTTGTCTGGCCTGTGTCACTTCACCTGGTCTTAAAAACCCGTAAAACGCCAAGTACATCGCCGCCTTGATCACCAGGCTGGGAAGGACTCCGAATGGTGACAATGTGAGAACTTCCGACAGGCTACGAAACGTGTCCCCCGTAATAGGTCGACGGACCGACTTGACCGTGACCTGGCTTTTTTGAATGCCTCTGAGGATGGCCTTGATCGGGTGAGCTGAAAATATAGAGGGTCTGTCTGGCTCTTGAAGTGCCAAAAAATGCTGCACCCCAGCCAAATATAGCCTAATGGTGTTGTAGGATAAAGCCAATACCGAATGACAATAAGACACGAAAGCCACCATATACTTGACCTGACCTGTGTCACCTCTAGGACGACCGCAACGTACTGGCCGACAAAGACTTGGTAATGAGTGAACTACGACCACCATCAGAGAGTCTAATCCAAGACCAGCAGCCGCCAGTCCGGGACCCGGGTGCCCACTGAGTCTGCTTCTGGGTTCTGTAAGAAAAAGCGAGAAAAATCAAAACGAGATAAAGCATCAGCTGCAACGTTGCTGACCCCGTCCAAAAACAGGGCATGAAAATGAAACCCCTGTTCCAGAGCTATCCAGGTCAATCTACGCATGAAAGACATGATGAGTAACGATTTAGATCTGACCTTGTTAATGATCTCTGCGGTCGCCATGTTGTCAGTGTGGAAAACCACCGTGTGACCCGACCACCTATGCCCCCAGACTATAGCAGCTGCTACGATAGGATAGATCTCAAACAATGCCGACGTCTGAGAAAACCCCGGCAACTGTAGCACGTGTGTGGGCCATGAGCCGGCGAACCAATGTGAGCCAAATATGGCCGCGAAACCTACCGAGGCAGCCACGTCTGAAAATACGTGTGGAGAATCAGAAGTGGCCCTCGGAATAAACATGGAAATGCCGTTCCACCCGCTTAGAAATCTGTCCCACATGAACAGATCTGCTCGGGCGTTCGCATTAAGATGCACTGATGCGTCCAAATCACTGGTCTGTTGTAATAAGACTAGCAATCTTGAAATGAATGATCTACCCTGAGGAATGATCCTCATGGCCCAGTTATCTTGGAAAATGATCTGAACAGCTTGCAGGCTGAAGGGAAAGGTACACCCGGCTTCTCTGAGATCCGACTCGTGCAGGACGTTTGCTGATAACGTCACACCCGGAAGTAGCAGACGTCCGAATGCCGATGTGCTGCCTGGGAGAGCCGGACTGCTTAAGACAGGTACCGGCCCCTCCCACAAATCCAGGCTGCGGCCAGCCTTAACACTTACATTATCCATTTGAGTGCAAATAGGCTGCCGTGGCCATCTTTCTTGAGGATCCAGAGTGAAATCTTGCACGGTACGTGATGGATGAGGTGAGTATGATTTTTATTTTATTTTACCGCCGTTTCAAGCAAAATTGATTCATTACCACGAAGCACAAGAAAATTCCGCTTCATGGCAAATTAAATTTTCTCTGAAATTAAGATGGAAGTCCACTTTGGATACTTTGATTCGCTCAACACCAACTGCTAAGATCCTTTTATGTTGCTTTTCCTATCTGATTACCATGACTGATGTTTTCTATAATTAATAATCTAATAAAAAGTCTAGGGCTTAGTTGAACTAGCAATTCTCCCTGAATCAGGCACTAGATAGAAGAGCCAGATGACAGTGGAGTGGTAGATAGAGCACTGTAAAGGTCTCTGGGGCAATTATTGGGAAGGAGCGTTCCTAGGAAAAGGTGCCAGTTTTTTACCCATATCAATGATGCGGCATCCAACAATTTTTCTGGGCAATGAATCTATTTCAGTGTTGGCCTGGGTTGCTTAAGATCCACCTGTAAAATACATTCTGGGGGCCACTGTACAGCTATATGTAAATATTAACGCAAAAACACAAATGCAATAGCACTCTGCAACCAGCACTCTGCCCTGCCTCTATGCTGGATGTTGAATGAGGCATTAGTGTACATTTTGGCCAAAGCGTAATAAGCCACTCACCACGTCAAGGTCGCCTCTATGAGTGGTCCCTAACACTAGTTCCTACCTGTTATGGGCCATGATAGCCACACAAAGTCCAGGGAGCGCAGGTACAGCATGCACGCCAGGCACACTCTGCTTTTAACCTCGTCCGGTGCCGTGACAGCTTTCATCGGATCCAGGGATGCAAGTACCAATAGCGATGTGCACCTGCATACAGGGTTGTGCTGACTGAACCCCCCACATTTTTTCTTCATATGTAAATATTGCCTGCTAGATAATGGTTCTCTGAGGGCCTCACTGCCAATTAGGCGAGGTGAGGCGATTGCCTCAGATGGCGTGGCCCTGGTGACAAGTGGGGGGCGGCAGGGCACAGGGAGATAAGCGCTTTCATTGTGGAGGCACTCATCTCCATAGTCATCTGTATCGCCGTCCTCAGGAAAGCGATACAGATGGATGTGCTGCGGCGGAGCAGGGGAGGAAGAGGCGTCTCCCTTCTCCTTTCCTCTGATAAGCTGCAGGTACTAGGCCTGCAGCCTATCAGAGGCCGGTGCAGGCGGAGCAACCTCATTGCACTGCCTGAGCTGTACAGAGCGGGACAAAGGCCGGAAGAGGCCTGCTTCGAATCGCTGCCAGCCTGATGGAGGTAAGTATATTTGTTTATTTTTTTTTATATGGTACAATACAGGAGAGGAGCCATATGGGGGCACTTCTTACTGGCACATGATTGGGGGGCATCTATAGGGGGGCACTTCTTACTGTCACATGATTGGGGGTCATCTATGGGGGGCACTTCTTACCGGCACATGATTGGGGGGCCTTTTTTACTGGAAAATGATTGGGGGCACCTATGGGGGGCACTTCTTACTGGCACATTATTAGGGGGCATCTATGGGGGCACTTACTGGCAGAATTATTGGGGGGGCACTATGGGGGCATCTACTGAGGCCACCAAAAAATGGTATTTTATATGGGGGCACTGTGGGGGAAGGGGGGAGAGGAACACTATGGGGGCATCTACTGAGCCCACAAAGAAGGTGTATTTTATATGGGGGGCTCTGTATAGGGGAATTTTATACTGGGACACATTATGGTGGGTACTATGGGGAAGGGGGGAGAGGAGTACTATGGGGTTATCTACGGGGGGGCACTAAGAAGGGGTATTTTATACTTGCAAATTATGGAGGACACTGAGGGCATCTACTGGGGCACTATATAGAGGCTTTTTATACTGGTACATTATGGAGGGCACTGGAAGGAAGGTTGGAGAGGAGCAATAAGGGGGCATTTACTGAGTGCACTATATAGAGGTATTTTATACTGGCACATTATGGGGGCACTATGCGCACATTAGCTCAACTAGGGGCATTAAAGGGGGTATTTTTTGCACTGGCATACATTATAAGGGTGCATTTTTTGTACTGTCACATTATAAGGAGAAATATTACTACTGGGAGGCATTATGGTGGGATTTATTACTACTGGGGGTCTATGGGAAACATGATTGCTAGTATGGGCACTATGGCAGCATTATTACTTCTGGGGCACAGCGGGGACATGTTGAGGGCACTGTATGAGCACTATTACTACCATGTGTGCTCTAGCAGAGAATTATTACTATTGGTGGGACTTTTGGGAGCACTATTACTAAGATTTTTTTTGTCGAACTGCAGAGATGAGAAATGGCTGAAAAATGGTGGTCTGGTCTGAAGGTCTGAACAGAGAAGATGAGGAAAGAGAACATCTACATCAAAGGAGACATCACTGGATATAAGAGGTATGTGGCGCTGTATTAGCCTGTATATTCTGTAGTGATATACTTAATGTTAGGAGGGAAGGGGTTAGGTTGAGAATTTGGTATGGAAGGAACTATTTTTCAATTTTCGCCTCAGGCAGCAGAAAGGCTAGGTGCACCCTTGGCTACCCTCCCTCACTGTCTATTTAAATTGAACTGAATCTCCTTGTCTTGATAGAGTGTCACACATATTGGTTGTTGCCACATTACATAAATCCTCTGTTGTATTTCTGCACCAGATAACATGATGTTGAACATGCTGCTGGGGGATATGCTGTCAGTGTATTATTTCTTGTGAGATGGGGAAACAGCTCTCATTGTTTGAACACTGTTTGTGTGGATTAAATTAAATGTTCTGGACTGACATTCTTCTGTTTGGCCACAAGATACTGCTGTTTCCTAAACACAGCTACAGACTGCATATATATCTCCATAATCATGAAAGAGGTGGGGTTTTACACAGAGTCTGGAGAGGAGAGGAGGAAAGAGCAGCCATCTTAGAGGGAGGTGAAGCAAAGGAACTGTGTGAGCAGAGAATCCGACGGCATCCAGGTGTTAGAGCCTCCCTCAGTGACCAGAGCTGCAGCTAAGTGAAGCTGATCGTGTCCAAGACCCTGATCCTGTCTAGGGGAAGGAAGATTGCTGTCAGGAATGCTGAGGAGAGCAGAGGAACAAAGCAACATACACTGTGGTACTGTCACGACTGTGACTGATCCAGACAGGTCTGGGAAGAGAAGGTCGCAGCGACTTGCTACTCGCTATAACTTGTGAGTTTGCTCCGTGGTTCAGGGTATGTCATCCGGGTTTTCCCTTGTGAACCTTTTTGTCCTGACTGGGATTTTGTAGGCATCCTTCTCAGGTGAGTCCTGTCTGGCACTCCCAGATACTATATTAGTTTCAGTTTCACTTGCAGTCATTGCCAGATATAGTCCTTACTTCCAGTGCTATTCTGACCTTTGAAGGAAATCGTTTGACGGTGTTGCTGTGGAGCTCTTGTCCGGCGTGGACTGTCGTGTTTGGGATCGCCTTCTCTGCTCGTGACTGGATAAGTCAATCTCTGCTGTTGATTGTTTGTTTGTTGCTGTCTTCCCCTGTTGTTCTCCTAGACGTGAGTGATGGTGACTAGTGCTCCCATCGGCCTTTCCCCAGTCTAGTCTTGTTAGGGTGACTGAGGGTTTAGGCATCCTGCTCGCCGCACGGGTTCACACCCCGTCTAGGGTATCAGGGCAGACAGGTGCCAGCTTAGGGTTAGTCAGGGGTGGCCATTCTATTTCCCATCCGTAGATAAGGGTCCCCCTTCCCCTCCGTCTGGTGCGACACGACTGCTGCTGGGATAGCGGTCGTGACAGGTACCGCATGCTTGTTGGAGAGACATTTGTTCTGTTTAGAGTGTTCTGCCTCCAGCAGAGGGAGATTCATTTCAGTTCATGTCTATTTCATTTCTAATTCATTCTGATGCAGTTTCTGTATTCCTATAGTTATTAGTTAGGTAACAGCACCAGCTAGCGGTGGTAAAAATGTATTGCACCTTCTTTTCTTGTTATTAAAGATTACTGCTTTGTGAGAGGTGCTAGGCATTGTGGGTAGTGCAAGGCATTTTGAGAAGGAGCAGAACTGTTCCATGCAGTTCTCCTTCTTAAACCCCACCATCTTTGTGCAAGTATATCTGGTGAGTGAGATCTACCTTTGTTTCAGGGACAATATGTTATGCAGAGCTGTTCAAGTAGTCATAGTGTTACTCAGGGAGTTGTTTCTATTAGCTAGCCATGCAATCTACAGGGAGTGCAGAATTATTAGGCAAGTTGTATTTTTGAGGATTAATTTTATTATTGAACAACAACCATGTTCTCAATGAACCCAAAAAACTCATTAATATCAAAGCTGAATATTTTTGGAAGTAGTTTTTAGTTTGTTTTTAGTTTTAGCTATTTTAGGGGGATATCTGTGTGTGCAGGTGACTATTACTGTGCATAATTATTAGGCAAATAAAACAAAAAAAAAATATATATCCATTTCAATTATTTATTTTTACCAGTGAAACCAATATAACATCTCAACATTCACAAATATACATTTCTGACATTCAAAAACAAAACAAAAACAAATCAGTGAGCAATATAGCCACCTTTCTTTGCAAGGACACTCAAAAGCCTGCCATCTATGGATTCTGTCAGTGTTTTGATCTGTTCACCATCAACATTGCGTGCAGCAGCAACCACAGCCTCCCAGACACTGTTCAGAGAGGTGTACTGTTTTCCCTCCTTGTAAATCTCACATTTGATGATGGACCACAGGTTCTCAATGGGGTTCAGATCAGGTGAACAAGGAGGCCATGTCATTAGATTTTCTTCTTTTATACCCTTTCTTGCCAGCCACGCTGTGGAGTACCTGGACGCATGTGATGGAGCATTGTCCTGCATGAAAATCATGTTTTTCTTGAAGGATGCAGACTTCTTCCTGTACCACTGCTTGAAGAAGGTGTCTTCCAGAAACTGGCAGTAGGACTGGGAGTTGAGCTTGACTCCATCCTCAACCCGAAAAAGCCCCACAAGCTCATCTTTGATGATACCAGCCCAAACCAGTACTCCACCTCCACCTTGCTGGCGTCTGAGTCGGACTGGAGCTCTCTGCCCTTTACCAATCCAGCCACGGGCCCATCCATCTGGCCCATCAAGACTCACTCTCATTTCATCAGTCCATAAAACCTTAGAAAAATCAGTCTTGAGATATTTCTTGGCCCAGTCTTGACGTTTCAGCTTGTGTGTCTTGTTCAGTGGTGGTCGTCTTTCAGCCTTTCTTACCTTGGCCATGTCTCTGAGTATTGCACACCTTGTGCTTTTGGGCACTCCAGTGATGTTGCAGCTCTGAAATATGGCCAAACTGGTGGCAAGTGGCATCTTGGCAGCTGCACGCTTGACTTTTCTCAGTTCATGGGCAGTTATTTTGCGCCTTGGTTTTTCCACACGCTTCTTGCGACCCTGTTGACTATTTTGAATGAAACGCTTGATTGTTCGATGATCACGCTTCAGAAGCTTTGCAATTTTAAGAGTGCTGCATCCCTCTGCAAGATATCTCACTATTTTTGACTTTTCTGAGCCTGTCAAGTCCTTCTTTTGACCCATTTTGCCAAAGGAAAGGAAGTTGCCTAATAATTATGCACACCTAATATAGGGTTTTGATGTCATTAGACCACACCCCTTCTCATTACAGAGATGCACATCACCTAATATGCTTAATTGGTAGTAGGCTTTCGAGCCTATACAGCTTGGAGTAAGACAACATGCATAAAGAGGATGATGTGGTCAAAATACTCATTTGCCTAATAATTCTGCACGCAGTGTATGTATAGGCAGCCATTTTGGACATGTGCTCAGTGTTATGCAAATATACATGCTGTTCTATGCTTTCTGCTGATACATGTTATGCCTTATACTTACACTAGCCATTTGTATTCTTGTAGTTTTACCAATTCACAATCCTGTTGACCAATAAACAAGTTATACTACAGAAAACAGTCCTCTTATTTGGAAGACAGGAATGGTTTATGCTGAATGTCTGACTGCACACCGTGTGAACGTGTATGAAGACAGAACAGTAAAACAGATGCTAGTCACCATCGATAGTGGATCTGACTACACGGAGCCGCCATCACACACGCGGTCCTGCGTATAAAATTGCAGCGGCTGCCATACAGTCACAATAAGTGATAGTGCAGCCCCCAGCAAGTGCAGCATGATCCAAACCATGCTGAAGTCCGTTTCTACCCAGACTAAGGCTCCATTCACACGTCCGCAAATTGTTCCGCATTCGTTCCGCAATTTTGCGGAACGGGTGCGGACCCATTAATTTTCTATGGGGACGGAATGGATGCGGACAGCACACAGTGTGCTGTCAGCATCCGCATTTGCGGAGCGCGGCCCCGATCTTCAGGACCGCAGCTCCGCAAAAGATAGAACATGTCCTATTCTTGTCCAAAGCTTGCGGACAAGAATAGGCATTTCTATAGGGGTGCCGGGCGGGTGTGTTGCGGATCCGCAATTTGCGGGTCCGCAACACACCACGGATGTGTGAATGGAGCCTAAGTCTGCACAGAGACATTAAGCAGCCAGCAAAAGGCACACAATGTCCGCTAGCCAGGCATCATCATACAGGACCAGGTCACAAGCAAGCTGCTCTAGAAACTCCTCAATAAAACAAAAGGCTGCTCTCGCCTGTGTAGAAGCTGAGGATGCAAAAGTAAGGTCTTCCTTTGCCACACATGAGATACAACTAAAGATAAGGCAAGCAGATCAAGAAACAGAAAGAGCATGCAAGCATTGATGGAAAGGGAGAGAGTACACCTGGAAGAGGAGAGAGTATGCCTGGAAGAAGAGAGAGTACGCCTGGAAGAAGAGAGAGTACGCCTGGAAGAAGAGAGAGTACGCCGTCAAGCGTCGATGGACAGGGAGAGAGTACACCTGGAAGAAGAGAGAGTACGCCTGGAAGAAGAGAGAGCACGCCGTCAAGTATCAATGGAAAAGGAGAGAGTACTTCTGCAAGTGTTACTGGAAAAACTTGCTGAAGAGAAAGAAGCAGCAGCCTCTTCGACTTAAAGGGACAACCTTCGCGTCAGAACGGTATTATGAGCCCTGAAACAGCCGTAACTGGTCCCATAACTGGTCTTGTAGCACGTGCCTGAGTATTCCTCCTGAGCAAAAACGCCAGCCTGGCTTGAGTTTGTCAGAATTTTATCAGCTCTCCAATGTGAAATGTCACTTTAAGTTATAGAGTCCTTGCAACGAACAGAAGTAACACTTGTGGCCTGACATAAACCCTAACTAACTACAGGCCTGGTCTCAGTCTCTAGGCGCCAACACTGTAATGAGGTGCTTGAACGATCTTACCGACCGGAGTCTGCTTTGCATCCGCTGGTGACACTGTGTTGAATGGTGCAGGAATGCAGGACCCGTAAACCATGTTGTGTCTTTAAGGTGGCTTGGTGCGACGGATCTAGTACTGTAGAGCTTGGTAAGATTGTAAGCTGCTGTGCTGCACTGCAGGCTAGCCCATACCACACACATACAGTGGTTCTTGTTTTTAGGGTAATAATAGGTAAGGTGTGGCAGTTTAGTAGGTAAATTACTGCACTTTCTCCCTGCATCCATCAGAGGGCAACGTGCTGTGCAGCACAAGGGTCTCAGCCTTCGGGCTGGGTGTATGTAAATGTATTTGTTTGTTCCCAGCATTTGTGGTTGTGTTTATTGCCACATTTAAGTAAAATTCTGTTTTGGCAAAAGCTGGTGTTGGGGTTGCTTTCCTCGTTTGTGACTTCACTGTATCCTGGGGAGCCCACCCAGGTACACGGCTTATATATCGTCATTTGATTTATCTATATTCTTACTGTTTATTCACCTCTGATAAGGGAGAAACAAGTCAGGTAACTTTTTATGTACAGAAAAAGTACACTGTCTGTCTACCCCTCTTAGACCTTACAATCTCATAAACCTATATTCTATTGACAATGGATTATGTAGGACATATAAGATGTTGAAAGTGAAACATTTTATATTTCATGAAAAAAATGAACTCATTTAGATCTTGATGGCAGAAACACATCCCAAAAAAGTTGGAACATGGGCATGTCTACTATTGTGTAGCATCCCCTCTTCTTTTAACAACAGTCTGTAAACGTCTGGGGAGTGTTTAGTTAGAATGATTTTTATTGAAATATCACAAATAGACATCGATTTCGACATAAATGATACACATTACATGTGGATTATTCATTACATGTTATTGCTTGCATAACATTAGTGTTCCCACATTATGGTACATTTTATATCATGTCTTGTCGATATATTTTATTTTTAAAGGAAGGTAGAATATAGTTAACCTACCAAAACATTTTAACATTTTGCTGTTACAAACTTTCTTTTGTCATTTTTAACATATAAAAATGTTATAAATTATTACAAATTGTTACAGGTTCATATGACCTGTAATTCTTAACTGTATATAACCGTACATACAACAGTGACTTAAGGTTGATCGGCTCTTATCAGTACCTCAACTCCCGTTATTTTTCTGGATAGTGCTTTAACCAGGTGTCCCACTTTTGTTTTATGTAATTGCTTTTCCCTAAACATATTCCATACATTTTTTCATTTATGTAATTCCTTGAAACCATCTCAATTACATTTTCTATCTTAGGAATATTGCTTGACTTCCAGTTTTTAGCAATCAATAATCTGTATGCTATACAGATGTGTGTAAGAGGATATTGTACTACTGAGTCTATATTTTCCATTTCCAGGTTTAGCAGCACCAGTTCAGGGGTTATTTTAATAGATTTCCCCATTATCATACTAATTAGGATCTCTAAATCTTTTTTTAGTTTGGCAAGTTTTGAGCATTTCCAAAAGGTGTGCAATAAAGTGCCCCTTTGTATGGATATGTGGAGAGAATCTCTAAATCGCACATCCTCATACCTATGCTTCTGATATACAACTGTTTTCAATTATCAGCATTTCTTATGATAAAACATGGCTATACAGCGATGCTATCAATCATTTGCTGTGCACTATAAAGAGGCAATTAGTATACAGTTTGATCAAAACGCATAGGCCCACTTACCGCGACAAGGATGCCTCTTGTTTAAGTGGGAACCTACTCTAACCATGGCGCAGAGCCGTGCGGCGACCGACACGCCTCCACACCGCTCCAGCAGGCAATGGGATCCAGCAGCCGCACAGCGGCCCCACTGTACAGTGAGGCCACATGGGCCCCGGGTCCCATCACTCCACCAGCACGGCACAGAAGCAGAGACGGCCGCCGTCCAGCGCCGCATGTGAACTGGTGCAAATGGCTCACCTGTTCACAGCCTCTCAGGAACTCCAACTGAGATGTGGTAGGAATATATAAACCCTTTGCAGTCTTCTGCTAATTAAAAAGCACCTGAGCCACATGGGGAGGAGTGCTGATTCAGGGGAGGGGGGAAAAGAAGTTTATAGCATAAATTGTATGGATATGTGGAGAGAATCTCTAAATCGCACATCCTCATACCTATGCTTCTGATATACAACTGTTTTCAATTATGAGCATTGCTTATGATAAAACATGGCTATACAGCGATGCTATCAATCATTTGCTGTGCACTATAAAGAGGCAATTAGTATACAGTTTGATCAAAACGCATAGGCCCACTTACCGCGACAAGGATGCCTCTTGTTTAAGTGGGAACCTACTCTAACCATGGCGCAGAGCCGTGCGGCGACCGACACGCCTCCACACCGCTCCAGCAGGCAATGGGATCCAGCAGCCGCACAGCGGCCCCACTGTACAGTGAGGCCACATGGGCCCCGGGTCCCATCACTCCACCAGCACGGCACAGAAGCAGAGACGGCCGCCGTCCAGCGCCGCATGTGAACTGGTGCAAATGGCTCACCTGTTCACAGCCTCTCAGGAACTCCAACTGAGATGTGGTAGGAATATATAAACCCTTTGCAGTCTTCTGCTAATTAAAAAGCACCTGAGCCACATGGGGAGGAGTGCTGATTCAGGGGAGGGGGGAAAAGAAGTTTATAGCATAAATTGTATGGATATGTGGAGAGAATCTCTAAATCGCACATCCTCATACCTATGCTTCTGATATACAACTGTTTTCAATTATCAGCATTTCTTATGATAAAACATGGCTATACAGCGATGCTATCAATCATTTGCTGTGCACTATAAAGAGGCAATTAGTATACAGTTTGATCAAAACGCATAGGCCCACTTACCGCGACAAGGATGCCTCTTGTTTAAGTGGGAACCTACTCTAACCATGGCGCAGAGCCGTGCGGCGACCGACACGCCTCCACATCGCTCCAGCAGGCAATGGGATCCAGCAGCCGCACAGCGGCCCCACTGTACAGTGAGGCCACATGGGCCCCGGGTCCCATCACTCCACCAGCACGGCACAGAAGCAGAGACGGCCGCCGTCCAGCGCCGCATGTGAACTGGTGCAAATGGCTCACCTGTTCACAGCCTCTCAGGAACTCCAACTGAGATGTGGTAGGAATATATAAACCCTTTGCAGTCTTCTGCTAATTAAAAAGCACCTGAGCCACATGGGGAGGAGTGCTGATTCAGGGGAGGGGGGAAAAGAAGTTTATAGCATAAATTGTATGGATATGTGGAGAGAATCTCTAAATCGCACATCCTCATACCTATGCTTCTGATATACAACTGTTTTCAATTATCAGCATTTCTTATGATAAAACATGGCTATACAGCGATGCTATCAATCATTTGCTGTGCACTATAAAGAGGCAATTAGTATACAGTTTGATCAAAACGCATAGGCCCACTTACCGCGACAAGGATGCCTCTTGTTTAAGTGGGAACCTACTCTAACCATGGCGCAGAGCCGTGCGGCGACCGACACGCCTCCACACCGCTCCAGCAGGCAATGGGATCCAGCAGCCGCACAGCGGCCCCACTGTACAGTGAGGCCACATGGGCCCCGGGTCCCATCACTCCACCAGCACGGCACAGAAGCAGAGACGGCCGCCGTCCAGCGCCGCATGTGAACTGGTGCAAATGGCTCACCTGTTCACAGCCTCTCAGGAACTCCAACTGAGATGTGGTAGGAATATATAAACCCTTTGCAGTCTTCTGCTAATTAAAAAGCACCTGAGCCACATGGGGAGGAGTGCTGATTCAGGGGAGGGGGGAAAAGAAGTTTATAGCATAAATTGTATGGATATGTGGAGAGAATCTCTAAATCGCACATCCTCATACCTATGCTTCTGATATACAACTGTTTTCAATTATCAGCATTTCTTATGATAAAACATGGCTATACAGCGATGCTATCAATCATTTGCTGTGCACTATAAAGAGGCAATTAGTATACAGTTTGATCAAAACGCATAGGCCCACTTACCGCGACAAGGATGCCTCTTGTTTAAGTGGGAACCTACTCTAACCATGGCGCAGAGCCGTGCGGCGACCGACACGCCTCCACATCGCTCCAGCAGGCAATGGGATCCAGCAGCCGCACAGCGGCCCCACTGTACAGTGAGGCCACATGGGCCCCGGGTCCCATCACTCCACCAGCACGGCACAGAAGCAGAGACGGCCGCCGTCCAGCGCCGCATGTGAACTGGTGCAAATGGCTCACCTGTTCACAGCCTCTCAGGAACTCCAACTGAGATGTGGTAGGAATATATAAACCCTTTGCAGTCTTCTGCTAATTAAAAAGCACCTGAGCCACATGGGGAGGAGTGCTGATTCAGGGGAGGGGGGAAAAGAAGTTTATAGCATAAATTGTATGGATATGTGGAGAGAATCTCTAAATCGCACATCCTCATACCTATGCTTCTGATATACAACTGTTTTCAATTATCAGCATTTCTTATGATAAAACATGGCTATACAGCGATGCTATCAATCATTTGCTGTGCACTATAAAGAGGCAATTAGTATACAGTTTGATCAAAACGCATAGGCCCACTTACCGCGACAAGGATGCCTCTTGTTTAAGTGGGAACCTACTCTAACCATGGCGCAGAGCCGTGCGGCGACCGACACGCCTCCACATCGCTCCAGCAGGCAATGGGATCCAGCAGCCGCACAGCGGCCCCACTGTACAGTGAGGCCACATGGGCCCCGGGTCCCATCACTCCACCAGCACGGCACAGAAGCAGAGACGGCCGCCATCCAGCGCCGCATGTGAACTGGTGCAAATGGCTCACCTGTTCACAGCCTCTCAGGAACTCCAACTGAGATGTGGTAGGAATATATAAACCCTTTGCAGTCTTCTGCTAATTAAAAAGCACCTGAGCCACATGGGGAGGAGTGCTGATTCAGGGGAGGGGGGAAAAGAAGTTTATAGCATAAATTGTATGGATATGTGGAGAGAATCTCTAAATCGCACATCCTCATACCTATGCTTCTGATATACAACTGTTTTCAATTATCAGCATTTCTTATGATAAAACATGGCTATACAGCGATGCTATCAATCATTTGCTGTGCACTATAAAGAGGCAATTAGTATACAGTTTGATCAAAACGCATAGGCCCACTTACCGCGACAAGGATGCCTCTTGTTTAAGTGGGAACCTACTCTAACCATGGCGCAGAGCCGTGCGGCGACCGACACGCCTCCACACCGCTCCAGCAGGCAATGGGATCCAGCAGCCGCACAGCGGCCCCACTGTACAGTGAGGCCACATGGGCCCCGGGTCCCATCACTCCACCAGCACGGCACAGAAGCAGAGACGGCCGCCGTCCAGCGCCGCATGTGAACTGGTGCAAATGGCTCACCTGTTCACAGCCTCTCAGGAACTCCAACTGAGATGTGGTAGGAATATATAAACCCTTTGCAGTCTTCTGCTAATTAAAAAGCACCTGAGCCACATGGGGAGGAGTGCTGATTCAGGGGAGGGGGGAAAAGAAGTTTATAGCATAAATTGTATGGATATGTGGAGAGAATCTCTAAATCGCACATCCTCATACCTATGCTTCTGATATACAACTGTTTTCAATTATCAGCATTTCTTATGATAAAACATGGCTATACAGCGATGCTATCAATCATTTGCTGTGCACTATAAAGTGCCCCTTTGGTTGCATTTTCTCCAACAATTGTCTGAGCAAGTGTTATAGAATTGGTGGAGCTTAACCGGAGTGTAATACCATCTGCTATACATTTTAAAGAATTGTTCTCTATGATTCGTGCAGATAGTGGCTTTTTCAAACAGTTGTGTCGCCTTGTTCCAGTTATTCAGTGTTATACTTCTGTTTAGATCTACTTCCCATTTCTTATGATATGAAAACTTTTCTTGTATTGTATCGTTATTGCAATAGTCATATATCTTTTTGAAGTTGTTTTTTCTCTCGCCACTTATAGAGTGGTTTAAGAGGTCCGATAGTTGTTGTGGCATCTCTATTTTTGTTGAAGGGTATTTTTCCCAAATGTTTTTTATAGTTTTGTGCATGTCTCTGTCTATTTCTGTTAAATTGTATTTTTCTTTAAGGCAATCATAGGTTTTGAAGTTGTTGTCCTCAATTAATTGTCTTAAGTGGACTAGTCCTTTAGACGTCCAGTTTTCTATGTTTTTGAGTGCGATAATGTGTTTTAGTGATGCTATCTCCAAAGGATGCTTAATTGTGTTTAGTGATTTTTTATGTTTGGAAATTTGTATGTTTCAAGCCTCTATGGTGCATTTTACGGTGGGCAGAATTTTCTTTGCAAGTTCAGGGAATTTGTTAGCGTTTAGTATGAGGTGTGTCCAGTTTTTTACTTGAGTTGCCTCAGATTCTATTTCTACCCAAGGCTTCTATGTTAGGAAGGGATATTCCGCCAAACGGTGTCTTTTTTGTAATAACGTGCATTGGGATTCTAGGTTTCCGTTTGTTCCATACAAAGTTATTAGCTTGTGTTTGGAGGTTTCTTAATATGTATTTTGGTACAGAAATGGGTATTGTTCTGAATTTGTAGAGCACTTTAGGCAGGATGAGCATTTTTATAAAAGGGTTAATCTTCCAAACTCCATTCTTTTAACATTAACATATCCATATCTTTCTTGAGATTTTTTAGTAGGGTGTGGAAATTTTCTTTTAATAAGAGGTTTCTGTCTGGTGCTATTTCTGATCCTAAAAAGGTTATCGTTTTGTGATTCCATATATAGTTAAATTCTTTCTCAATCTTGGTTCTGGTGTCTTCTTTGATGTGAATCCCTAATATGTGAGATTTGTTTTGGTTTACTTTGTGATAGGAGATTTTCCCAAATCTATCTAATTCTTTCTGGGTTTCTCTAATGGACCTGAGTGGATCAGTCAGTGTTAATATCATATCATCTGCGAATAATGTCATTTTATATGATTTATCAGTTATTTTAATGCCTTTTATATTCGGGTTCAATCTTATGTGTGTTATCAAAGGTTCAATTGCAAGAATGAATATAGTTGGGGATAGTGGACATCCTTGTCTAGTTCCATTACTGATAAGGAAGGTATCTGAGTATATTCCATTACATTGGACTCTTGCAGATGGGTTTTTGTATAATGCGAACATCGCTTTAATCATTGAGTCCGGGAAGTTGTATTGAGACAGGGCCAATTTGACATAATCCCATTGGATTCTATCAAACGCCTTCTCTGCGTCCAGGGAAAGAAGCAGAGAAGGCGTTTTCCTGGTTTTTGCCCAGAAAGCTAAATCAATGATCTTTCTAGTACCATCATATGGTTGTCTGTTTTTGGTAAAGCCTACTTGGTCTAGATCGACCAGAGACGGTACCAAATCTTTCAGCCTGTATGCTAGAATTTTTGCATATAGTTTGACGTCCGCATTTATTAATGAAATTGGGCGGAAGTTTCCTGGGCTGGTGGGATCTTTACCCTGTTTAGGGAGTGTAATTATGTTGGCTGATAACATTTCTTGAGGGAATTCTCCTTGTTCCATTGCTTTGTTAAAAGTTTTGGTCATATGAGGGATTAAAATGTCGTCGAAGATCTTATAGTATTCGGATGAGAATCCGTCTGGGCCCGGCGATTTCCCTTGTTTTAAAGATCTGATTGCTAATTCTGTTTCTTTTTCAGAGATTGGGGATTCAAGCGATTTTTTAATTTCTGGGTTAATATTTGGAAGTTTGCACTCTTTCAGGTAATCGGTAATTTGTTCTTTAGTTGGTTGGTGTGTGTTTATATCCTTTTTTAAGTTGTAAAGTTTTTCATAATATTTAGCTATTGAGTTAGCTATTTCTATCGGATTGGTTATTTTTTCTTTTGTAATCTCGTCTATTAAGTGTTGTATTCTGAACTGAGTTTTGATATTTTTGGATTGTTTGGCCATTAGTTTTGTTGGTTTATTCAAATCCCTATAGTAGTGTGCTTCTATTCTTTTCGTTGTTTTTAGATGATTTTTAAGTAAAATGTTGTGAAGTTTCAACCTAGTCTTAGTTAGGGATTCTAGTGTGGAAAAAGAGTTGTCTGATTTGTGTTTTTTCTCAAGGTATTCCAATTCTTTTAATGTGTTTGTGATTTCTCTTTTGTGAGACTTATTGAATCTGGCCGTCTGTTGAATTATTATTCCTCTTGAAAAGGCTTTGTGAGCTCTCCAAATCATAATGGGGTCAGAATGTGAGGAGGAATTGAATTCAAAGAATTCTTTTGTTTTTCCTTATTACTTGGTTTGTTTCTTCATTGTTGAGTATGAAAATGTTATTTTTCCATGAGAAGGATGCAGGGGATGGTGCTGTATTTTTAATTTTTAGCAATATTGGCGCATGATCTGACCAAGTTATGTTGTTTATAGTACTCGATATGATATGATTGAATGTTTCAGCTTTAGCTAAGAACATATCAATTCTTGCATATGAGTTATGGCATTGTGAATAGTGCGTGTAGTCTTTTTCGGAGGCATTTAAGCATCTCCATATGTCATATAGTTCTTTGTCTTTTAGCCAGCTATCTATGAAAACTCTGTTTTTATTTTTCCCACTGTTTGTATCCAAGATTGGGTCGTGTATTGCGTTAAAATCACCTCCCAGCAAGAGAATACCTTTAGTTAACCTGTCAATTTTTTTGTGTAGTTTGTTCAGGAATTTTATTTGTCTAGTATTGGGGGTATAGATATTCACTATCGTGTATGTGGTATTATTTATTTTGCAGTTTAGGATGATGAATCTTCCTTCGTTGCTTTTTGTTATTTTTTCCTCTTGGAAGGTTATCGTATCCTTGATAAGGATAGCTACACCTGCTCTTTTGGTTGCCACATTGGCATAGAAAGTTTTCGAATAACCTTTAATTTTTATTTGTGGGTTGTCACCTTCTTTGTAGTGTGTTTCTTGGATGAAAGCTATGTCTGGTTTGAGCTTCTGTATGTCGTGTTTCTCTGGGGAGTGTTTAGTGAGAGGAATGTTGTCTTATTCCTGCCTGAAGTTGGATTCTAACTGCCCAACAAACCTGGTTCTTCTTTACTAGATTTTTTGTTTCATTATGCGTCAAATGTTTCCTATTGGTGAAAGATCTGGACTGCAGGTAGGCCAGTTCAGCTCCCAGACTCTTCTTCTGCGAAGCTATACTGTTGTGGTGGATGCAGTATGTGGTGTTGCATTGTCTTACTGAAATATAAAAGACCTTATGTGAAATGAAATCTCCTACTTTAATCAGTCTAAAAACTCAGGAGTCAGAAGATTGGTGAGGGCACAATAAAAATCACATATTATAAAAATCTTATTTTACATATTTTCTAAATGTAACTATGCACATTCTGATTTTCACACTGGGCACTACAGTGGTTATACAAAAATCGCAATAAACTGATATTTACTGTTTTGATTAGCTAACCATCAGCTTTGCTGTGCAAACTTGGACAGCGTAAGCAAAGTTATCTCATTATAGTTATATGGTGAGAAGGTTAATGGCAGCTCTGTTGCATTGCTGAACGCCTAGATAAAGCAGGTTAGAAAAACTATGCACTGCAGGCTTTATATGCAGTCACTGTCATGTTCTAGTCTGTGGGACAGAGGACTGGTTGTACTTTTTTGGGGGCAGCATAGCAAATTATGTGTGTTTTGAGATACCGTAAGTAGTAATGCATTAGTCAAAAAATAAGTTCTAAAAGTAATGTAGGATGTAAATATATATATAAAAAATATATATAAAAAAAATTGCTTTATAAGATGCACTTTGGCAGTGCATCTTATAAAGCGAATACTAATGAGCGCTTCCATTATGGAAGTTCTCACTAGTATGCAGGAGTCATGCGGACCAGTGAGTGATGCTCTTCAAGTGCTGCCTTTACTTACCTCTCCCTGGTCTTCTCCATGCTACATTGTCCTGACTGCATACAGTATCAGGACGTAGTGCGCAAACTATCACCTGATGCTGTACGCTGTCAGGTCACAGTGCAGAGTGGGTCAAGATAAGACCAGGAAGTGTGACTGCAGGAGAGAACGCCAGACCTGCAAAATAGCAGCAGAGGTAAATTAATTAATTTTAGCTCTGATGGGGGTCTGTTCTGAGATCTGATAGAGGTCTGACCTGACATCTGATACGGGCATCTATGAAGGTTTAAATGGGTTCTGATCTGAGGTCTAATATGGGAGATCTACCATGGAGGTCTGATGGGAGTCTCTTCTGATGTTTGATATGTGGGTAAGATCTGAGGTTTAATATGGGGGTCTGATCTGTGGTCTGATTTGAGGTCTGATGGGGGTCTGAACTAAGGGTCGGATATGGGTCTCTGGTTTCAGGTATGATATGGGGATCTGATCTGAGGATCTAATATGGGGGTTTGATCTGAGGACCTGATATGGGGTTCTGCTCTGAGGATCTGATATGGGGGCCTGATCTAAGGACCTGAAATGGGGGGGTCTGCTCTTAGAATCTCATATGGAGGCCTAATTTGAGGTCTGATATGGGGGCCTGATTTCAGGTCTGATATGGGGAGTGTGATTTGAGGTTTGATATTTTTTCTTCTTTTACTCCTCTAAAACCTATGTGTGTCTTATCAGCAGGGGCATCTTATAAAGAGTAAAATATAGTAGGTTGTAAATATAAGTTGTAAACTTATATCTTGAAGAAAAGTAAGGTTTATAAGTACTTTTACTAAGCTTTATTATTCTTCAATGTATACATTTAGAATGGAACATACATTATTGACCACTATATTGCAGGGTTACTCAAGTACTTTTTTTTAAAGGTCCACATACCTGAGTCTGCAGTAGGACAAAGGTATGAGCTGTAAAAAAAAAAAAAAGTGAGGGACAACACCAGTGGCGTGAAGCACTGCATTTGTTTATTTTTTACAAAAAATCACACCTCTAAGCTTACCTAATCTCCTTTCTGCCGACCAAATGCAGGGTGATCTCTTAGGTACCCCTCACACAGAATGAGGCCCTCTTAAAAGCCCCTAGAACAAAGTGATGTTCTCTACGTGACCCCCTCACACAGTATGATGTACTCCTAAATGCTCCCCTCACAAAGGCAAGCACCATAAATGTCCCCCACGCAGTATTATATTCCCTTAAGTAGATCTAAGTAGACTCCACACAGTATGATGCCCTGTTAAATGGCTCACACACTGTATCACTACACTGAAATTTATTGCAAATGAGCCAGGAGCCAGGAGTCCAGCTGTACCGAGGTAGGAGACACCTTGACACAACTAACATCAAGCTATAGAGACATTATAGGCCATTACACCACTCTGGCATTCCTAATCTGGGACGTGCGTTATAACACCTTGGAAGGGCCCTGTGATAATACCCTGCGCACGCTGCAATTGGCGTCATGACAAATACAGGCTATATTATCCACTTGACCCGGCCACTGCATTAAAGTGGCGTCAGCGTACCAGTTCCTGGTCACTGCAGATGTCTCTTTAGGTGGCCCTCAAACACAGTGATGCCCCACCTCATAAATTATGGCCCCCAACTAAGTTATGCTCCCTTTAGTGGCACTCTCACAGTTATGGCAACTTAGATGTCCCGCACAAAGGGTCATGCTCCGTTAGAAGGCCCCACACACACAGTTGTGTCCCCTTTACTGGCCCCTTACAGGGTTATGTGGTGCCTCCGGTGTAAAAACTCACCTATTCCATGTTCTCCCCGACAAACAGAGCCACCCCGCTCTGTGCTCTGCTGTTTGTGGCTGATAGCAGCAGACGTGATGAAGTCAGTATATCGCGCCTGCATGTTCTGGACTGTAGCAGCGTGGGAATGGTGAATCAGGGAACCGACGGCTCCCTGCTTCACCATTCTATTCAACTGGATCTGCGTCCTCAGGATGTAGATTGACTTGAATACGGGACATGCAGGGGTCCAGACAGCTGGCAACTGCGGTCCGGATTTGAACTGCGGTCCGACAGTTGAGTACCCCTGCTATACTGTCTAAACTGACTCTAATTGTCAAATTGTCTCAGTGATAAAAACATGTGCAATCTACAGAAAATAGCCAATGGCTCCAGATATATGGTTATATAGCTTTTCTTACTGCTATCCTGTATACTGAAAACATAGTAAGTTTAGAAATTGCACAAGATGCAAGCCTTATCACCATTGTTCCATTATGACTGCAGTGACAGTGAACCCTTAACACTTTTGTTAAGAGCAAAATGGATCCCTTGAAACATCCGCTCACTGTCTAGGAAGCACCATAATGAAATACCATAATAAACAATGTAAAATATATTTATTAACCACTTAAGGACCACAGGTTTATACCCCCCTAGTGACCAGGCCCTTTTTTACAAATCGGCACTTCACAACTTTAACGGTTTATTGCTCGGTCATGCAACTTGAGACCCAAATGAATTTTACCTCCTTTTCTTCTCACAAATACAGCTTTCTTTTGGTGGTATTTGATTGCTGCTGAGATTTTTCTGATATTAATCAAAATAGACCGCAATTTTCTCAAAAAAAGTGTATTTTTAACTTTCTCTGGTTAAATTGTTCAAATATAATTACATTTCTATACAAGTTTGTGTCAGAATTTATTGTGCTACATGTCTTTGATAAAAAAAAAATCCAATAAGTGTATATTTATTGGTTTGCGCAAAAGTTATAGCGTTTACAAACTATGGTACAAAAATGTGAATTTCCGCATTTTGAAGCAGCTCTGACTTTCTGAGCACCTGTCATGTTTCTTGAGGTGCTAGAATGCCAGGATAGTATAAATACCCTCCAAATGACCCCATTTTAGAAAGAAGACACCCCAAAGTATTTGCAGAGGGGCATGCTGAGTTCATGTATGATTTTTTTTTTTTCACAAGTTAGCGGAAAATGACACTTTCTGAGAAAAAAAAATTTCAAAAAAAGTTTCCATTTCTGCTAACTTCTGGCAAAAAAAAATTAAATCTCCCACGGACTCACTATGCCCCTCAGTGAATACCTTGGGGTGTCTACTTTCCGAAATGAGGTTATTTGTGGGGTGTGTTTACTGTTCTGGCATTTTGGGCGGGGCTAAATTGTAAAGAACCCTGTAAAGCCTACAGGTACTCGTTGGACTTTCAGCCCCTTTACGCACCTAGGCTGCAAAAAAGTGTCACACCTGTGGTATCGCCATACTCAGAAGAAGTAGGGCAATCTGTTTTGGGGTGTATTTTTACATATACCCATGCTGGGTGAGAGAAATATCTCTGTAAATTGACAACTTTGTATAAAATAATTTAAAAAGTTGTCATTTACAGAGATATTTTTCACACACAGTATGGGTATATGTAAAAATACACCCCAAAACACATTGCCCTACTACTTCTGAGTACGGCGATACCACATGTGTGACACTTTTTTGCAGCCTAGGTGCACAAAGGGGCCCAAATTCCAATGATTACCTTTAGGATTTCACAGGGCATTTTTAAACATTTGGATTCCAAACTACTTCTCATGCTCTAGGGCCCCTAAAATGCCAGGGCAGTATAAATACCCCACAAGTGACCCCATTTTGGAAAGAAGACACCCCAATGTATTCCGTGAGAGGCATGGCGAGTTCATAGAAGATTTTTTTTTTGGCACAAGTTAGCGGAATTTGATTTTTTTTTTTTTTCTTACAAAGTCTCATATTCCACTAACTTGTGACAAAAAATAATATTTTACATGAACTCACCATACCCCTTACGGAATACCTTGGGGTGTCTTCTTTCTAAAATGGGGTCACTTGTGGGGTATTTATACTGACCTGGCATTTTAGGGGCCCTAAAGCGTGAGTAGTTTGGAATCCAAATGCGTAAAAATGCCCTGTGAAATCCTAAAAGTACTCATTGGAATTTGGGCCCCTTTGTGCACCTAGGCTGCAAAAAAGTGTCACACATGGGGTATATCTGTACTCAGAAGAAGTAGGGCAAGGTGTTTTTTAAATTTTTTTTATACAAAGTTGTCAATTTACAGAGATATTTCTCTCACCCAGCATGGGTATATGTAAAAAGACACCCCAAAACACATTGCCCTACTTCTCCTGAGTACGGCGATACCCCATGTGTGACACTTTTTATGCAGCCAAGATGCGCAAAGGGGCCGAAAGTCCAACGAGTACCTTTTAGGAGGGCATTTTTAGGCATTTGGATTCCAGACTTCTTCTCATGCTTTAGGGCCCCTAAAATGCCAGGGCAGTATAAATACCCCACATGTGACCCCATTTTGGAAAGAAGACACCCCAAGGTATTTCGTGAGGGGCATGGCGAGTTCATAGAAGATATTTTTTTTGGCACAAGTTAGCGGAAATAGATTTTTTGGGGTTTCTCACAATCTTTCATGGACTCAATATGCCCCTCAGCGAATACCTTGGGGTGTCTTCTTTCCAAAATGGGGTCATTTGTGGGGTGTTTGTACTGCCCTGGCATTTGAGGGTCTCTGCAATCATTACATGTATGGCCAGCATTAGGAGTTTCTGCTATTCTCCTTAGGCCTCATGCACACGACCGTTGTTTGGGTCCGCATCCGAGCCGCCGTTTTGGCGGCTCGGATGCGGACCCATTCATTTCAATGGGGCCGCAAAAGATGCGGACAGCACTCCGTGTGCTGTCCGCATCCGTGGCTCCGTTCCGCGGCCTCGCTAAAAAAATATGACATGTCCTATTCTTGTCCGCGCTTTGCGGACAAGAATAGGCATTTATATTGCCGGCGCCCGTTCCGTTCCGCAAATTGCGGAAGGCAACACGGACGCCTTTCTTTTTTGCGGATCCGCGGTTTGCGGACCACAAAAAACTGCACGGTTGTGTGCATGAGGCCTTATATTGAGCATACGGATAATGAGATTTTTTTTTTCGTTCAGCCTCTGGGCTGAAAGAAAAAATGAACGGCACAGATTTCTTCATCCGCATCGATCAATGTGGATGAAAAAATCTCTGCCAAAAAATGTGCAAAAAAAAGAGGGGAAAGGACATAGGAGTGCTTGCGAAGTAAAGCTGCGATCGCTAAAAGATCCAAAAAGCTCAAAAGTGATCGTTATAGCACCGCAGCGATTTTACAGTGTTTTTGCAGTGATCAGAAAAAAAAATATTCTGTCACTGCGGTGGGGCGGACTGAACGCAAGTGTGCGTACAAGATCAGGCCTGATCGGGCGAGCACTGCGTTTTTTGTAGAGCCTAAGGTGACCCTAATGTACTGATATAGATCTGATTGCGATCAGTCTTGATCACTTACAGATACTATATAGTACTAGTGCTGATTAGCGACAGCGATGACACTAATCAGTGACTGCGGTGCGGTGGGCTGGGCGCTAACTACCTAACAAGTAGCTAACTAACTGGCGGTGATAAGGGACCCTTAGGCCCCATTCACACGTCCGCAATTCTGTTCCGCAATTTGCAGAACGGAATTGCGGACCCATTCATTTCTATGGGGACAGACTTTGTCCCGCTTGGATCCGGAATTGCGAATTTTCTATATAGTTCTGGCAATGAGCGGATCTGCAAAATGCGGAAACCACATTACCGGTGTCCGTGTCTTGCGGATCCGCGGATCCGCAAAACACATACGGACGTCTGAATGGAGCCTTACAGGGGGGTGATCAATGACGGTGGGTGATCAGGGAGTCTATATGGGGTGATCAGGGGTTAATAAGGGGTTAATAAGTGACAGGGGGGGTGTAGTGTAGTGTGGTGCTTGGTGCTACTTACAGAGCTGCCTGTGTCCTCTGGTGGTCGATCCAAGCAAAAGGGACCACCAGAGGACCAGGTAGCAGGTGTATCAGACGCTGTTAACAAAACAGCGTCTAATATACCTTTCTGATGCGATTTGTTTAACATCTACAGCCTGCCAGCGAATGATCAGCGCTGGCAGGCTGTAGATTAACTTGTGAACTGCGCGATCCTGTGATCGGGTCTAATAGGCGTCACTGAGACCTGAGAGTGCCGCCGCACTGACGCCTATCGGCGTTAGTGTGGCGGCAAGAGGTTAATAGTGATCGGACGGGACGTTTCGCGAACGCGTGTTCGCGATCAAATGTTCGCGATTCGTGCGTTCGTGGTGGGCCCCATTGACTTTAAAGGCAGGCGAACCTTCAGGTCATATTTGCAGCCGCCAAATACTTACTTGAACTGCACAAATAGTCCCACAACATGGACAGTGACATACCAGAGGGGGATCATTGGCAAAAATTCACACAAAAGATATGTATTTTAATCAGGGGCCATTTTTATGCGTCTTAAAGGGAAACTCTCAAAAAGGTGCCCTGCTCTAGAACCTAGAGTACAGGCCCCAAAAATTGGGCATTCACCTGACAGAAAAGAACTTGTGATGATGTGGCTGGAGGTACATTAGGCGGTCACTGGATAAAAATTTTACTGTAGGCCAGTACAGGCCCCAAAAATTAGCCATTCACCTGACAGAAAATAACCTGTGATGATGTGGCTGGAGGTACATTAGGCGGTCACTGGCTAAAAATGTTACAGTAGTACATTACAGGCTCCAAAAATTACGCATTTACCTTACATAAAGGACTTGTGATGATGTGGCTGGAGGTACATTTGGAGGTCACTGGATACAAATAACCGACTGTTTAAAAATTAAAACTGCTTTTATAGGACATTTCACTAAAGTGTATCGGTCGGATCTTGGGGTGGATGACGGAGCCCAGGTTATTTTTTGATAGTGTGGCACTTCCTCGCCTTTCCGATCAAGAAAGCTCCAAACTAAATTTGCCAATTACTCTTGACGAGGTGGAGAAAGCGGTCGATAGCATAAAAAGCAATACGGCTCCGGGCAGGGATGGCTTACCCTTTGAATTCTATAGAGCATATCGCAAAACGGTATTGCCTCTCCTTCTTCAGATGTTTAACGAATCTTGGAGGAGTGGCTTACTCCCCCCCTCTTTGATGGAGGCTTTCATTTCCTTAATTTTGAAGAAAGATAAAGATAAGACTGAGGTAGGGGCGTATCGCCCAATTTCATTACTTAATACCGACTACAAGATACTAGCGAAAGTGCTTGCAAACAGGTTAAGGGGGGTTGTTCACTGCCTGATCCATCCGGATCAGGCGGTCTTTATCCCAAAACGAGATATACAATCTAATATCCGTAGGGCCTTTCTTAATGTATATGTTGGGGAAGGGGAGGACCGCTTAATCCTGTCTCTGGATGCCGAGAACGCCTTTGACAGGGTGGAGTGTCCCTTCCTGTGGGGAACTTTGGATAGAATGAACCTGGGAGAACACTTTATTAAATGGATACAATTGCTTTATTCTGACTCCACGGCCAGGGTTAAGATAAATGGGATTGACTCGGAACAGCTTCCCCTACAGCGAGGTACATGGCAGGGTTGTCCCCTCTCACCTTTGATATTTGCCCTGGCTTTGGAACCTCTCGCTTGTAAAATCCGTCAATCTAATCAGATCGTAGGCTTTGGAGGGAGAGGAGAGGAAGACAAGATCAGTTTATACGCGGATGACATTCTTGTATTCCTGAGGCAGGGATGGAAAGCTGTTACACCTGTCATGAATATCTTGAAAGAATACGGGGCACTATCAGGGTATAAAGTAAACTGGGACAAATCTGAACTTCTCCCCCTTGTCCGAGCACCCCCTGACAGCCCCTTAGGTATTAAGTTACTTGGACCAACTGACTCCATTCGATATCTGGGTATTAGAATAAGCGCGGATCTGTCTTGATATAATCCTCTAAACATAATTCCTATGATTAATAAGATCAGGGAGAAGATCCGGACTTGGCAGAAGCTGCCCCTGTCACAGGAGGAAAGGATTGCACTGGTCAGGATGGTGGTCCTCCCTATCGCACTATACCCTCTGACAGCATGTCCGATATGGATTGATGATTTTTTTTTTGGGTTGTTGGATAAACTGTTGAGTTAATCTGGGGGAGGGGAAGGGTTAGGATCAAGCAAAAATATCTCTGTCTATCGGAGAGAAGGGGTGGCCTTTCCCTTCCATTCCTCCAGGGATACTATATTGCAGCACAGATAAAGTGGTGTTTGGGGGGGGAAGGGGGCGGATCACCAGGCCGCTTTGCTACTAGGTATCCTTTCAAGGGACTTTCAGGGGCCATATGGGGACATTTTTTCTATTTTTCTATTTTGGAGACTGGTCACGCGGGCAAGACTATCCCCAATGCTGCGCTGAACGTCCTTTCGGACAGGACACTCGACGAGGACCAAGCCATCAGTTCAATGGCAAATTGTGCCAGCTCTGGCCACAGGCCAAGCCTGCACACCGGTATTCCAGTGGTTCCTCGCTTCTCAGAGCGTCCACATCGGCCGTTAACCTGATGTAGTCGGACACCTGTCGGTCTAGGCGTTCCCTGAGGCTGGATCCGGAAGGCAGCTGTCGATGGGTTGGCTGAAAGAATGATCTCATATCCTGCCCGTGTTTGCTAGACCACGTATCTGTGGTCAGATATATCTTGGCACTGACACTATGTGCCAGAGATATATTCACTTCCTGCTGAACGTGGCCATATAGCTCTGGGATGCCCTTCTGGGAGAAATATTTCCTTCTGGGGACCTTCCATTGCGGTGTACCAATGGCCACAAATTTTCTAAAGGACTCCGAGTCCACCAGTTTATATGGCAGTAGTTGGCGGGCTAGCAGTTCCAACAAGCCAGCGGTCAGCCGTTGGGCAAGAGGGTTATCCGGTGTCATTAACTTTTTACGCTCAAACATTTGTTCCACGGAAGCCTGCCTTCTGCCAGATGAACGCAACAACAGCACAGTGGAAAGTGGAGTGGAGGACAAATGGGAGGAGAGAGGAGAAAGAGAAGAGGCAGTATGTGGAGCACAGGGAGTGTGGCTTTGTGGGTTCTGATGGCGTTGCTCCCACTGGGCTCGGTGATGGGAGGCCAGGTGCTTTCTTAAGGTGGTCGTCCCTAGGTGAGTGTTGAGCTTACCGCGACTTATCCATTGACAGCACAGGCTGCAGATGGCAACACTATTGTCAGCAGCTGACACGTTAAAAAAGCCCACACTGCGGAGCCATGTGCTGGTGTCCTGGGAGCACCAGAAGTAACCGTGCATGGTGGATGGCTCGCTCCAGATACATTTGCAGTCTGCTTTTTGGCTTCTGTGCCCTGCATGCTCCGCCTGCATCTTCTCCCTCTCTACTCCATCTCTCCCTCTGTACTCCCCTCCTCTTCCTCTCTTGTGGGCACCCATGTGACGTCCATCGACATGTCATCATCGCCACCTTTACCACCACTGACATTTGAGATCTTGGAGTAGGCAGCAACAGCGGGGACCTCCCTCCTTGGGCTGATCTGGGTACTGCCATTGCTATCTCCTCTTCCTCATCCGATGCCAAGAATGGCTGCACATCGGTTAGGTCTGGGAATGGATGGGAAAATAATTCCTCTGACTCGAGTAGAGGGGCTATGGTGGTGATGGTGGTGGTGTCTTTGCGGGTGCACACAGCAGAGAATGAGGAGGGTGCAGATACAGAGGATGAGGAGGGTGCAGAAGCGGAAGGCTGAATGAGACACTCAACCAAAATCTGGGGCGTCCTTTGAAGTAATCGCACGCGCCTTTTCCAACTTCCCACTTAGACTCCGGCCTGGTGCACCTGCCCGACCCCTACCACCCCTGTGGAACGACCTGCCTCTACCTCTGCTTGTCATTTTCAAAATGACCCTGTGTCTAAGTCCCTAGAGAAGAGCAGTATTTGAGGAAGCAGGTATATCGCACGCCTCAATCAATATTTGGTGTAAACAGGTATATCAATCCCCTTAATCAGTATTTTGTGGAATCAGGTATATCGCAGCCCTCAATCAGTATTTTGTGGAAGCAGGTATATCAATCTCCTTAATCAGTATTTTGTGGAAGCAGGTATATCGCAGGCCTCAATAAATTTTTGGTGGAAGCAGGTATATCAAACCCCTTAATAAGTATTTTGTGGAAGCAGGTATATTGCACCCATCAATCAATATTTGGTGGAAGCAGGTATATCGAACAGCACAACAGTTTTATCACACCACCCTGTTTATTTGGGGCAACAGGTTTATCGCAGCCTTCAATCAGTATTTTGTGGAAGCAGGTATATCACACCCCTCAATCTGTTTTTTTGGGGGCAAAAGGTATATCACACCTGTTGCAAATAGTTGTTCAAATAGCGCTTGTCCCTCTATATAGCTGCAGTATCTCAGCAGAACTGCACACAACTACTGCACAATAGAAATGCACTATAATATACTTTCTATGTTAAAAAGTATACAGTATTATAAGTATATCACACTCCTCAGTATATCACACCTATCGATAGCACACCTAGACCAATCCCTAAAAGGACTTTTGTGGCCCTATTAGCTAGCGTTTGGTGTCCCTAACAGCCTATCCCTGCTCCACACAGCAACCTCTCCTTACACTGGCAAAACACAGAATGTAAAATGGCTGTCAGAACGGGTTCTGTTATAGGGTTGGGGTGTGTCCATGTGCTGAAACGTCTCAATTGGCTGTTCTGTCTCACCTGAGTTCGGCGCAATGCAATAGAATATGGCCCCGGCGGACATCACCATATGTTCGCATGTTCGTCGAATCGCGAACGCGCAAAGTTTGCCGCAAAACGACCGCTGGGCCATCTCTATGTATTAAATGGTTCACAAGGCCATCTCTATGTATTAAATGTATAGTACTACGAAATAGAACAGGCAGGTATATAAGCATATATGCCTAAAGAAGACAAAGGTTTAGATTTGCACATTTATAATAACATTGACTTAAGTTACAGTACAATACTTTTATGGGTGTTTTCTTATTTACAGTAATCCTGAAAGACAAAATGCATTAGGCTTAGAAGAAGGCTGTGGCTACAAAAGAGAAGAATGTTGTAATGCTATCCTGTGAATATATATGCTGAGGAACAATCACTTTAGCTTAGGCATGATGAACGTGCAGTTTTTCATATATAGTGTGCTCATAATGACATCTTACTAATAAAGCGTGGGTTCACGCGTAGGTTTTTATAGCAGTTTTTTAGTCCAAGCCTGGAGTGGATCCAGGAGATAGGATAAGTATCAACCTTTCCTTTATATTTTCCATTCCCTTCCAAACCACTTCTTGCTTTGACTTAAAAAAACTGCCACAAAAACCTGTTTGAAACCATCCTAAAGGTTTTTTCCATTTTTTTTTTTTATCTGCCCGGACAACATGCCATATTTTTCCCCATATACCTGTTTTTCATATCAGCATGTTCCTTACCAAGTTCTCTTCCTCTCCTCATCATGCCATGCAGAATTTCTTGTTTTCATCAGTGTCCTCAGGGGTAGTGATGAGCGGCAGGTGTCATATTCGAATTCGCGATATTTCGCCAATATTTTGTAGAATATTCGTCGAATATTCGCAAATTCGAATATTCGTTGTATTCTACGATTTTTTTACTCGAAAAATCGGCAAGTTAATGATCGTGTAATATGCGAATTTTCGTAATGCGAATTTCTATTGCGAATTTTTCAACTTACAACTATTAGACAAAGAAGATTATAGCACTATATTAGGGCTCTTTCACACTTGCGTTCTTTTCTTCCGGCATAGAGTTCCATCGTCGGGGCTCTATGCCGGAAGAATCCTGATCAGGATTATCCTAATGCATTCTGAATGGAGAGAAATCCGTTCAGGATGCATCAGGATGTCTTCAGTTCCGGAACGGAACGTTTTTTGGCCGGAGAAAATACCGCAGCATGCTGCGCTTTTTGCTCCGGCCAAAAATCCGGAACACTTGCCGCACCGACGGATCCGGAATTAATGCCCATTGAAAGGCATTGATCCGGATCCGGCCTTAAGCTAAACGTCGTTTCGGCGCATTGCTGGACCCGACGTTTAGCTTTTTCTGAATGGTTACCATGGCTGCCGGGACGCTAAAGTCCTGGCAGCCATGGTAAAGTGTAGTGGGGAGAGGGGGAGCAGTATACTTACCGTCCGTGCGGCTCCCGGGGCGCTTCAGAGTGATGTCAGGGCGCCCCAGGCACATGGATCACGTGATCACATGGATCACGTCATCCATGCGCATGGGGCGCTCTGACGTCATTCTGGAGCGCCCCGGGAGCCGTACGGACTGTAAGTATACCGCTCCTCCGCTCCCCGCTCCTACTATGGCAACCAGGACTTTAATAGCGTCCTGGCTGCCATAGTAACACTGAACGCATTTTGAAGACGGCTCCGTCTTCAAATGCTTTCAGTACACTTGCGTTTTTCCGGATCCGGCGTGTAATTCCGGCAAGTGGAGTACACGCCGGATCCGGACAACGCAAGTGTGAAAGAGGCCTGCTAAATTGCTAAAACTTTGTTTTTTCGAATATTCGTAATATTCTAAAACAAGAATATATAGCAATATAGCGAATATTCGAAAAAAAACGAATATAGAGCAATTTAGCTAATATAGTGCTATAATCTTCTTTGTCTAATAGTTGTAATTTTTTTCTTATCTGAAGTTCAGATTGGAAAAAAATTACAACTATTAAAAAAAAAGATTATAGCACTATATTAGCAAAATTGCTCTATATTCGTTTTTTTTTCGAATATTCGCTATATTGCTATAACTTAGTTTTTTCAATATTCACAATATTCTAAAACAAGAATTTATAGCAATATAGCGAATATTCTAAAAAACGAATATAGAGCAATTTAGCTAATATAGTGCTATAATCTTTTTTTTTAATAGTTGTAATTTTTTTTTCAATCGGAACTTCAGATGAGAAAAAAATTACAACTATTAGACAAAGAAGAATATAGCACTATATTAGCTAAATTGCTCTAAATTCGTTTTTTTTCCGAATATTTGCTATATTGCTATATATTCTTGTTTTAGAATATTACGAATATTCGAAAAAACTAAGTTATAGCAATATAGCGAATATTCGAAGAAAAAAAAACGAATATAGAGCAATTTAGCTAATATAGTGCTATAATCTTCTTTGGCTAATAGTTGTAAGTTGAAAAATTCGCAATAAAAATTTGCATTACAAATATTCGCATTACAAAAATTCGCAAACAACACTACTCCTAACAACAAATATACTGCAGCCTTCTCATTGGCCCACAAGCTAGAAGCAGGGAGGGATCATGTGTACTGATAAAAAAAAAAATAGAATATTCGAAATTACGAATATGTATCACTATATTCGAAATATTCGCGAATTTTCGAAGTACCTATATTCGCGATAAAAATTCGAATCGTGATCAACACTACTCAGGGGTAGCCTTTTTGCTGCCTGAGGTGAAAACTGAAACGGCGCCCCCATGCCAATTTCTTAACCTAACCTCTAACCTAGCCACAATGAAAGCGCTCATTGCTGCTTCCCCATATTGCCCCTTAATGGTACTGCCTGAGGCGATCGACTCACCTGGCCTCATTGGTGGTGCACCCCTGAGTGTCCTGTTGGGTTTTCTAAGCAATCTCAGCATGCTTTGCTCTGTAATGTTTCTCTGGGTTTGCTCCACCTGCCACAATGTTCCCTCTGCAGTAATCACACCCCTGCACATTCCCTCTTCATGTTAGGTGGACTAAGCCCTATCCTATATTACAGAGCCAAGTATGTTGGGATTAGTTAGACAACCCGGCAGGAAGTTTAAGAAAACAGGAAGTTCTACATGTAATTATCTTGCCAGGATGCGGTGAAATTGAGAAAGGGGAAGGAAGGTGCTGCTTTGAAAGACAGGTATATGGGTCAAAAATATTCAGTGTTTGGGGTATTTTAAGTGATTAAAAATATCATTATGAAACACATTCCCTAATTACGAATCTGTGTCTAAATCCAAATAAAATCCACTTAAATTCTGTAGCTAATGCAAGCACCGTAATTGGGGTGTTCTATACCTCATGCACATGCATTAAAAAAAATCTACACAAAATGATGAACATTTTAAAATTCACACTAAATTCATTAATTGCACTAAATCTGCACAGAGAAGCGACTGATTAGTGATATTCAGTGACAGTGGGACTAATCCGTGTGCAGATCCACTGGCACATCCAATGCAGTAATAATAAAGGAGGGTTTACACAGGCAGAGGGGAACACGATTGTCGGGAAGGAAACGTTCCTTCCCGTCAGTCGGCTCCTTGTTCAGTGATCAGCAATCAGTGATGCAGCAATCTCCATCACAGTATGAGGATAAGGGATCGCTAATATGATCGCTTATCCTCTTACAGCTGCATTGTTTGTGGGTAGCAGCTCGCTGTTTAGACCACACGATCTGTTGCCCAAAAACAATAATTGGTGTGCCTGCATAAACATCAGGATCACCCGAGCATTTTGTTCGTTCATCGGGTGATCAGCAGCACATTTAGACAGGCAGATTGTCAGGAACGAGCATTTGCAGAAATGTTCGTTCCTGATAATCTACCGGAATATCGGTCTATGTAAATCCACCTTAACCCCTTAAGGACTCAGCCCTATTTCACCTTAAGGACTTGGCAATTTTTTGCAAATCTGACCAGTGTCACTTTAAGTGCTGATAACTTTAAAACGCTTTGACTTACCCAGGCCGTTCTGAGATTGTTTTTTCGTCACATATTGTACTTCATGACACTGCTAAAATTTTGTCAAAAAAGTTAATTTTTTTACATAAAAAAATACCATATTTACCAAAAATTTTGAAAAATTAGCAAATTTCTAAGTTTCAGTTTCTCTACTTCTGTAATACATAGTAATACCCCCAAAAATTGTGATGACTTTACATTCCCCATATGTCTACTTCATGTTTGTAGCATTTTGGGAATGATATTTTATTTTTTGGGGATGTTACAAGGCTTCGAAGTTTAGAAGCAAATCTTGAAATTTTTGCAGAAATTTACAAAAACCCAATTTTTAGGGACCACTACAGGTCTGAAGTCACTTTGCGAGGCTTACATAATAGAAACCGCCCAAAAATGACCCCATTCTATAAACTACACCTCTCAAGGTATTCAAAACTGATTTTACAAACTTCGTTAACCCTTTAGGTGTTGCACAAGAGTTATTGGCAAATGGGGATGAAATTTGAGAATTTAATTTTTTTGCCTAATTTTCCATTTTAACCCATTTTTTCCACTAACAAAGCAAGGGTTAACAGCCAAACAAGACTGTATCTTTATTGCCCTGATTCTGTAGTTTACAGAAACACCCCATATGTGGCCGTAAACTGCTGTACGGCCACACAGCAGGGCGTAGAGTGAAAGGTGCGCCGTATGGTTTTTGGAAGCCAGATTTTGCTGGACTGTTTTTTTGACACCAAGTCCCATTTGAAGCCCCCCTGATGCACCCCTAGAGTAGAAACTCCATAAAAGTGACCCCATCTAAGAAACTACACCCCTCAAGGTATTCAAAACTGATTTTACAAACTTTGTTAACCCTTTAGGTGTTGCACAAGATTTAATGGAAAATAGAGATACAATTTCAAAATTTCACTTTTTTGGCAGATTTTCCATTTTAATATTTTTTTTCCAATTACAAAGCAAGGGTTAACAGCCAAACAAAAACTCATTATTCATGGCCCTGATTCTGTAGTTTACAGAAACACATCATATGTAGTCGTAAACCGCTGTACGGGCACGCGGCAGGGTGCAGAAGGAAAGGAATGCCATACGGTTTTTGGAAGGCAGATTTTTGCTGGACTGGTTTTTTTGACACCATGTCCCATTTGAAGCCCCCCTGATGCAGCCCTAGAGTAGAAACTCCAAAAAAGTGACCCCATTTTAGAAACTACGGGATAGGGTGGCAGTTTTGTTGGTACTAGTTTAGGGTACATATGATTTTTGGTTTCTCTATATTACACTTTTTTGTGCGGCAAGGTAACAAGAAATAGATTTTTTGGCACGTTTTTTATTTTTTTATTTACAACATTCATCTGACAGGTTAGATCATGTGGTAATTTTATAGAGCAGGTTGTCACGGACGCGGCGATACCTAATATGTATACAATTTTTTTTATTTATGTAAGTTTTACACAATGATTTCATTTTTAAAACCAAAAAAATGTTTTTGTGTCTCCATAGTCTAAGAGCCATAGTTTTTTCAATTTTTGGGCGATTATCTTAAGTAGGGTCTCATTTTTTGCGGGATGAGATGACGGTTTGATTGGCACTATTTTGGGGTGCACATGACTTTTTGATCGCTTGCTATTACACTTTTTGTGACGTAAGATGACAAAAAATTGCTTTTTTTACACCGTTTTTATTTTTATTTTTTTACGGTGATCCCCTGAGGGGTTAGGTCATGGGATATTTTTATAGAGCCGGTCGATACAGATGCGGCGATACCTAATATGTATACTTTTTTTTATTTATTTAAGTTTTACACAATGATTTCATTTTTGAAACAAAAAAATCATGTTTTAGTGTTTCCATAGTAAACTAAAAGCCAAACAAGTGGAATGTTTATATCAAAAGGTATCATTTATTATAAAATATAAATAATGGAGAGCAACAGGATGTAATACAGTACACGGAGAAGCACAGGGTAAGTAAATTCAAAGGAACCACCATAGAACTGCGCAAGATAAAGCACAGTTCGTGCGCAATGTAAAGCACAAATAGGTACGACCAATAAAGCAAAAGCTAAGACTCTGGGAAACCAGATGAATATCACATATATGGTCTCCCCAATAGGGGTATGGTACACAAGTACCACAGGCCAGGTATAGTAACCCCAGAGTCGTAGCTAGCATACACGGTATGATGTAGATATCACAATCAGCCAAAAACAATAATATGATAAATATAAAGTCACTTAGGCTGAAATCAAACCATAACTAACGTGCGCCGAAGTACAAGGGACCCAGCGTGGATACATACAGGGGTACCCCGCACGTAGCATGGAACCGCGCTAAGTACTGGACGTACCTGAAGACATGGTGGCAAGATGAATGACCGGCCCTGGGCGCGAGACCTCGACGCGCGTTTCACCTCAACGGCTTCGTCAGGAGGTACTATATAATGCATAGGCAGGGTATATATAGAATGTAATGGGGGTGGGGCGATGGACAAGAATCACCTGAATGCAGCACACCTGCGGACCACTCAATCGGGCGCGGGAAGCACCATGGTACGCGGCGCCATCTCCCAGCGCATCCACGTACATGCTGAGACGGTTAAATGGGATTCATGTGGACCCAGATGTGGTCCTTGTTACATGCGACATTGAGTCGTTATACACGTCTATATACCATGACCAGGGAGTGCGGGCATCGAGATCCTTTTTGACCATGTCTGATTATGACAATAGTATGATCGAATTTATTCTGACATTGCTAGAATTTATGCTTACGCATAACTATTTTCTATTTAAGGACCGCCTCTTCCTACAGCTCCAGGGGACAGCTATGGGGGCATCGTGCGCCCCCGCATATGCCAACTTGTTCCTGGGGCTGTGGGAGAGAGAAATCGTCCAGGACACGCCTGGATATGATGCCGCACTCCTATGGTCTAGGTATATAGACGATGTGTTTTTCTTATGGCAGGATAATATTCCGGCCTTGGAAAACTTTTTGGCCTGTCTCAACCAGAACACACGCAATATTAGACTTACCTGGAAATATAGTCTTACGAATGTCGAATTCTTGGATATAATGATCACTAAGGGATCCGACGGTTATTTGTCCACTGATCTTTTCAGGAAGTCCACTGCCGTCAATGCCCTTCTCCACGCCTCCTCTACTCACCATCCCAATACGATTCAGGCAATACCTACAGGGCAGTTCCTAAGAACTCACACGATCTGCTCCAGTGATAAGCAGTTTGAACATCAAGCCGGCGTGTTGACACGACGATTCCTCGAAAGAGGTTACCAATATAATACCATACAGCGGGGCTATGAAAGAGCCAAAAAAACATCTAGAGACTCCTTGTTGGTGAGTAGAGTTCAGAAAAGGGATAACCGTGACACATGTGTGAGATTCATCACCCCTTTCAATACGAAATGGAGGTATATTCAGAATATTCTGAGGAGACATTGGTCGGTCCTACACACAGATGGCGATCTGGCGGTTTGTCTCCCCACATATCCCCAGATCACGTGGAGGCGGTCACGCAATTTGCGTGACATCCTCACGAAGAGTCACTATGTCCCCACACCCAGGGGGGGTATTTTCGGTAGTAAGGGCCCCAGGTGGGGGTCCTTCTCTTGTGGATCGTGTGCCGCCTGCAGGTATATGATTCGTTCTACCGCCTTCAGTGACTCCTCAGGCCGAAAAGACTTTAAAATCGTACACAACAAACTGTAACACTGAGGCTGTGATATATTTAATCACATGCCCATGTAATCTTTTTTATGTTGGTATGACAAAGAGAGCCCTAAAAACACGGGTTTTGGAACATGTGTGTAGGATTCGAGCAGCGGCGGAAATCCCTGAGAGGGATTAGGAGTCACTGCAGGCGGTTCCACGACACTTTCGTAGGTTCCACGGGTCCGATCCAGGGGGATTGACGGTGAAGGGTATTGACAGAATCCATCTAGGGTCTAGAGGCGGTAATATTAAAGTGGCTCTACTCCGTAGAGAGACTAGGTGGATTGTCAACCTTGACACCAACACTCCGTACGGCCTTAATGAATCTAACAGTTTTTCTTCCTTTCTATGAATATTGCGCGAATTTTATTGCGGGGTATATTTTTTCTTTTTGTTTTACCATATTGTACTTTCTATAATATTGTATTGTTGTTTTTTCTTTTGAGATCATACTATTCATTTCCGTGTGGGATTGGTGACGATGGACAGAGCTACCTATCGTGACAACATGGCCGCCACAAGAGAGGATGTTCGTCAAGACCTCCTAGCAACATATCTATATGATATTTTATCATTTTTTAGTATACACATATGGCGGGGCATTACTTTGTGCTTCGATAATATATGGGTTGTAGATCTTCCTGGCATATTCTAGCCAGTGAGACCCTTTACTATGACACTGTTATATTCTAAGGAGGTCTTGTTAGATTTCTGACGTGCCCGGTGCCATATGGGCATTGCCACTGTTTACATTTTTACCCTTGCTGCTTTTTGTCTTGTTGGCTGGGGGTGTCTCGGTTGACCCCGCCGGCGGCCTTTGCCGCCGGTGGTGTCACCCTGGTCACCCCTTGCCTTTTCAAGACTCTGTGGATCCTGGAGTTATCTGTGTTGGTTGGTGGGTTGGGTGTGCCTGGGGTGACACCACGGGCTGCCACTTGCTGCCCGGGGTGCCACCCATGTCGCCCCCACCCTCTACCATTATCCTAGAGGGTCTGCATTATATAGCGCTTTACACAGTATTATCTTTGTTTAATAATGTTAGGGGATGATTCCCTGTACTTGTATAGATTGTTTTATTACACACATCTGTCAGGTCTACATGTTTTTCGCGTTCTACGGTTTTTTCTCCTTGTATACATGAATTTGTTCTGTAATCTGAGAGACTGTATCATCATGTATAATTGAGAAAGAGATGGAGAGTGCATCCAGTTATGGGCTAATTATGGCCTAATTTGTATTATTGACCCATATGATCTGACTGGATGTTTTTTGGATTATGTAGAATAATGACTACATGTATACTATTGACAGTACTCTTCTATATATATATGATGTTTTCACTTCACTATTTCCTTTTTATTCACCACATTACCAGATCATCTGTATGATCGCTATAATGATACTGCGGTTCCATTGTTATGGACCCCCAGTACATCACATGCTTTTTATCTATTTGCCACGGAATCATGCTATAGCTAGCCATTCTCATGGTTCCATTTATATAGACCTCCTATATGTCACTTTTTTATTCGATATGTCACTATGAGTGTAGTTCACGAAGTTACGTTATTAATTATTATATCTATGATCATGCTATTTCTTCTTCTTATTTTTTTTTATTCATATTAGACATCTACTGAGGGATTTCTCCCTATATGATATTTCCTGTGAGCGTGGGACCCTGTGTGGATACAGCGGGTACGTGCCTGTAGCATTGTGGCAATTTTGTGACTATGTCCCATCATCCAGTTCTTTTTAGAGCGGCGAAAAGCGGTTCACCTGCGTTCCACGGGGGCGGCGGGGTGCGCATGCTCTGGGCGACGCCATCTCGACGCGCTCCGTGACGTCTGTAAGCGCCGCCGCGCATGCGCGGTGCGCAGACGTGGATGCACTGGGAGATGGCGCCGCGTACCATGGTGCTTCCCGCGCCCGATTGAGTGGTCCGCAGGTGTGCCGCATTCAGGTGATTCTTGTCCATCGCCCCACCCCCATTACATTCTATATATACCCTGCCTATGCATTATATAGTACCTCCTGACGAAGCCGTTGAGGTGAAACGCGCGTCGAGGTCTCGCGCCCAGGGCCGGTCATTCATCTTGCCACCATGTCTTCAGGTACGTCCAGTACTTAGCGCGGTTCCATGCTACGTGCGGGGTACCCCTGTATGTATCCACGCTGGGTCCCTTGTACTTCGGCGCACGTTAGTTATGGTTTGATTTCAGCCTAAGTGACTTTATATTTATCATATTATTGTTTTTGGCTGATTGTGATATCTACATCATACCGTGTATGCTAGCTACGACTCTGGGGTTACTATACCTGGCCTGTGGTACTTGTGTACCATACCCCTATTGGGGAGACCATATATGTGATATTCATCTGGTTTCCCAGAGTCTTAGCTTTTGCTTTATTGGTCGTACCTATTTGTGCTTTACATTGCGCACGAACTGTGCTTTATCTTGCGCAGTTCTATGGTGGTTCCTTTGAATTTACTTACCCTGTGCTTCTCCGTGTACTGTATTACATCCTGTTGCTCTCCATTATTTATATTTTATAATAAATGATACCTTTTGATATAAACATTCCACTTGTTTGGCTTTTAGTTTACTCTGGATGTGGTACAAGTGGTCATTATAGCTGTCTAAGTTGACAGAGCTGCCTTTTTGTAGGTTATTAGTGTTTCCATAGTCTGAGAGCCATAGTTTTTTCAGTTTTTGGGCGATTATCTTGGGTAGGGTATGATTTTTGCGGGATGAGATGACGGTTTGATTGGTACTATTTTGGCGTACATGCAACTTTTTTGATCGCTTTTATTACCTTTTTTGGGAAGTAAGGTGGGCAAAATTTCAATTTCCTAATAGTTTTTATTTTTTTATTTTTATGGCGTTCACCATGCGGGGAAAGTAACATGACCGTTATATAGATCAGGTCGTTACAGACGCGGCGATACCAAACATGTGTAGGGAATTTTCTTTTTTTCATTTTTAATCAGTGATAAATGTGTTTTTTGATTTTTACTTTTTTTTCACTTTTTTTTCACTTTTATTTTTGACCCAGACCCACTTGGTTCTTGAAGATCCAGTGGGTCTGATGTCTGTATAATACAGTACAGTACAATATATATTGGACCGCGGGGATCAGAAACTGCAAATAGCGCAGCAAACCGCAGGTCTGAATTAACCCCCCTGGCGTTGTCACAGGATGCCGGCTGAATGATTTCAGCCGGCATCCCGTTCCCATTAACCCCCGTGGCGCCGGAATATGCATTTAAAGTTAGGACCTACCGGTACGCCCTGCATCCTTAAGGGGTTAAAGGGGTATTCCCATCTTGCTACTTCATTCTCAATTGCTGCCAGCTAGCTGTTCACTTCCTGTTTTTTCTGCAGGAGGCTGGGCGGGCTTAGGCAGCTAGAGTGAAGGCCGGCCACACCTCCTTATGACATCACACTGAGAGCTGAGTCCTGCGTGCTCGTTCATGTGAAGAGTATGACTCATCAGTCTGCAGTGTCTGTGAGGGGAATGGTCACTCAGAGAGCCATGTGAAGTGAGCTCAGTGCACAGTAACACGTGGCTGTTCTGCAGTTTTACACATAAAATATCTGTCTGATCTTTTACAAACCCATTCTGTGCATCAAAAACTATAATTCCATATTATACATTAGCCCAAAAGCTTGACCAACCCCCACCCACCAGCACTGATGCAGATTTGTTTCCATTACAGCTGTACTCCAGTTGTGTATAAACCTCACACTATGTATCTTTATAGATGCATATACAGCTCAGCTACATGTGTCTTCTCCAGTCCCCTAACATCACTTTGGCTGAATGGCTTCCTATACAGCCCTGCTACATCTTTATTCTACTCCCCCACTAGCACTGTGTCTGAAAAGCTTCATATACAGCTCTGCTACATCTGTCTGTTTATCTCTTCAACCAGCACTGTGTCAGAACAGCCCCATATTCAGCTCTGCTACATCTGTTTCTCTCTTCAACCAGCACTGTATCAGAACACTGCATATTCAGCTCTGCTACATCTGTTTCTCTTTCACCAGCATTGATGCTGACCTGCCACATATACAGCTCTACTACATTTGTCTGTTTTTATCTTCAACTAGCACTGTGTCAGAACCCCCTGCATATTCAGCTCTGCTACATCTGTTTCTCTTTCACCAGCATTGATGCTGACCTGCCACATATACAGCTCTGCTACATCTGTTTTTATCTTCAACCAGCACTGTGTCAGAACACCCGCATATACAGCTCTGCTACATCTGTCTATTCCCTTCCCCATTAGAAATGTGTCTGAACAGCAGTGTATTCAGCTCTGCTACATCAATTTTTCTCTTTCACCAGCATTGATACTGACCAGCCACATATACAGCTCTGCTACATCTGTTTTTATCTTCAACCAGCACTGTGTCAGAACACCCGCATATTCAGCACTGCTACATCAGTTTCTCTTTCACCAGCATTGATACTGACCTTCCACATATACAGCCTGCTACATCTGTTTTTATCTTCAACCAGCACTGTGTCAGAACACCCGCATATACAGCTCTGCTACATCTGTTTCTCTTTCACCAGCATTGATGCTGACCTGCCACATATACAGCTCTGCTACATCTGTTTTATCTTCAACCAGCACTGTGTCAGAACACCCGCATATTCAGCACTGCTACATCAGTTTCTCTTTCACCAGCATTGATACTGACCTTCCACATATACAGCCTGCTACATCTGTTTTTATCTTCAACCAGCACTGTGTCAGAACACCCTGCATATTCAGCTCTGCTACATCTGTTTCTCTTTCACCAGCATTGATGCTGACCTGCCACATATACAGCTCTGCTACATCTGTTTTTATCTTCAACCAGCACTGTGTCAGAACCCCCTGCATATTCAGCTCTGCTACATCTGTTTCTCTTTCACCAGCATTGATGCTGACCTGCCACATATACAGCTCTGCTACATCTGTTTTTATTTTCAACCAGCACTGTGTCAGAACACCCGCATATACAGCTCTGATACATCTGTCTATTCCCTTCCCCATTAGAAATGTGTCTGAACAGCAGCGTATTCAGGCCTGCTACATCAGTTTTTCTCTTCCACCAGCATTGATACTGACCCGCCACATATACAGCACTGCTACATCTGTCTATTCCCTTCCCGATTAGAACTGTGTCTGAACAGCAGCGTATTCAGCTCTGCTACATCAGTTTCTCTCTTCCACCAACATTGATGCTGACCCGACACATATACAGCTCTGCTACATCTGTCTATTCCCTTCCCCGCTAGAACTATGGCTGAACAGCAGCCCAAGTGCCTTCATCAGCCCCATTGTGCCTCCATCAGCCCCGTTGTGCCTCCATCAACCCCCATTGTTCCTCCATCAGCCCCCATTGTGCCTCCATCTGCCCCCATTGTGCCTCCATCTGCCCCCATTGTGCCTTTATCTGCCCCATTGTGCCTCCATCTGCCCCCATTGTGCCTCCATCAGCCCCGTTGTGCCTCCATCAGCCCCCATTGTTCCTCCATCAGCCCCCATTGTGCCTCTATATGCCCCCATTGTGCCTCTATATGCCCCCATTGTGCCTCCATCTGCCCCATTGTGCTTCCATCTGCCCACATTGTGCCTCCATCAGCCCCCATTGTGCCTCCATCAGCCCCCATCAGCCCCATTGTGCCTCCATCAGCCCCGTTGTGCCTCCATCAGCCCCCATTGTTCCTCCATCAGCCCCCATTGTGCCTCTATAAGCCCCCATTGTGCCTCAATCTGCCCCCATTGTCCCTCCATCTGCCCCCATTGTGCCTCCATCTGCCCCATTGTGCTTCCATCTGCCCCCATTGTGCCTCCATCTGCCCCCATTGTGCCTCCATCAGCCCAAGTGCCTCCATCAGCCCCATTGTGCCTCCATCAGCCCCATTGTGCCCCCATCAGCCCCGTTGTGCCTCCATCAGCCCCGTTGTGCCTCCATCAGCCCCCATTGTTCCTCCATCAGCCCCCATTGTGCCTCCATCAGCCCCCATTGTGCCTCTATCTGCCCCCATTGTGCCTCCATCTGCCCCATTGTGCTTCCATCTGCCCCCATTGTGCCCCCATCAGCCCCATTGTGCCTCCATCAGCCCCGTTGTGCCTCCATCAGTCCCCTTTGTTCCTCCATCAGCCCCCATTGTGCCTCCATCAGCCCCCATTGTGCCTCTATCTTCCCCCATTGTGCCTCCATATGCTCCCATTGTGCCTCCATCTGCCCCATTGTGCTTCCATCTGCCCCCATTGTGCCTTCATCTGCCCCATTGTGCCTCCATCAGCCCCATTGTGCCTCCATCTGCCCCCATTGTGCCTCCATCTGCTCCCATTGTGCCTCCATCTGGCCCCATTGTGCCTCCATCTGCCCCCATTGTGCCTCCATCTGCCCCCATTGTGCCTCCATCAGCCCCATTGTGCCTCCATCAGCCCCATTGTGCCTCCATCAGCCCCATTGTGCCTCCATCAGCCCCAGTGCATCCATCAGCCCCATTGTGCCTCCATCAGCCCGATTGTGCCTCCATAAGCCCCCATTGTGCCTCCATAAGCCCCCATTGTGCCTCCATCAGCCCCATTATGCCTCCATCAGCCACATTGTGCCTCCATCAGCCCCATTGTGCCTCCATCAGCCCAAATGCCTCCATCAGCCCCATTGTGCCTCTATCAGCCCCATTGTGCCTCCATCAGCCCCATTGTGCCTCCATAAGCCCCCATTGTGCCTCCATCTGCTCCCATTGTGCCTCCATCTGCCCCCATTGTGCCTCCATCAGCCCCTTTGTGCCTCCATCTGCCCCCATTGTGTCTCCATCAGCCTCATTGTGCCTCCATCAGCCCCATTGTGCCTCCATCAGCCCCATTGTGCCTCCATCAGCCCAAGTGCCTCCATCAGCCCCATTGTGCCTCCATCAGCCCAAGTGCCTCCATCAGCCCCATTGTGCCTCCATCAGCCCCATTGTGCCTCCATAAGCCCCCATTGTGCCTCCATAAGCCCCCATTGTGCCTCCATCAGCCCCATTGTGCCTCCATCAGCCACATTGTGCCTCCATCAGCCCCATTGTGCCTCCATCAGCCCCATTGTGCCTCCATCAGCCCAAGTGCCTCCATCAGCCCCATTGTGCCTCCATCAGCCCCCATTGTGCCTCCATCTGCTCCCATTGTGCCTCCATCTGCCCCATTGTGCCTCCATCTGCCCTATTGTGCCTTCATCTGCCCCATTGTGCCTCCATCAGCCCCCATTGTGCCTCCATCAGCCCCCATTGTGCCTCCATCAGCCCCCCAGTGCCTCCATCAGCCCCCCAAGTGCCTCCAGATACTTACCTGCGCTGTGCCGCCCGACGCTCCTTCTTCTTGTAACTCACCGGTCTGTGCGGTGCATTGCTTTTGCTTTATAGGAATGCGCCACACAGACCAGTGACGAGTTACAAGAAGGAGCACGGGCGGCCACACCGCAGGTAAGTATGCTGCAGAGTAAATGACCATGGCAGCCAAGGCTTCAGTAGCTTCCTGGCTGCCATGGTAACCGATCGGAGCCCCCAGCATTACACTGCTGGGACTCCGATCAGAACTGCCACCAATGATTGGAGGGGAGGAGGAGGGGGAGGGCGCACTGCCCACCAATGATGATTTCGCCCCAAGAATTTTATTTTTAATCAATACGGCCATCCTGAAATTGAAGGGGGGGGGGGGTCTGGCCGACACAGTTATACACAGCAGCGCATCCCCGATCTCCTCACCATTCACTGAGGAGATCCGGGCTGCGCTGCTGAACGCTGAAAGCCTTGACAGCTCCCCTCCTCCTCCGCTGATAGGACAACATCCCCCCTCCCCCCGTAAGCCTTCTCCTTCTGGCGATGTGCGCGCTCACAGAATGAGAGGCCGGCCACAGGGAAACATCTGCGCAAGCGCGGCCCATGGATGCGGCAGGCAAGCGGTGGCCGTATCCATGGGCGGCGAATATAAACAATGGAGTAGGAGAATTGAATTTTAGTGAGAACAGTAGTTTTTTTTTTATGCAATATAATTAGTCAAATGTTCACTGGGGGGTGTATAATTAAATACAATATGATCATGAAGATGGGAATACCCCTTTAAGCTTCAGTTTCTGCTGTTGAGTCTTTGAAAATGTATTGGATCAATTATTTCAGGCAATCTGAAACTTTGTATTGTATCAAACTGAACGTTAAGAATACTGTAAAACACATTTGACCTTTATTAGATATTATCCTCAAAGGGGTTGTACACCTTCAGGGGGCCTTTTGGCCAGACACCCCCCACCTGTGTGGACCTGCGGAGGGAAGCATACTTACCTGCTCCCACCATTGGCATCCAGCTTCATTGGTCTCCCACTTCCATCTCCATGTTTTGGTCCCGCTAGTCTACATCCAATTAGATGGGAGTCAAATATACTGCTTCTGCCAATGACTGGCTGCAGTGATGACATGTCCCCCATGCATCATGTCAGTGGTTCATGTGATGCATAGGTGCCATGTAATCACTGTGGCCAGTTATTGGCTGCAGTAGAAATCATGATCCTCATCATACCCAGATGTTGACGAACGGGACCAGAGAGCAGCAGAGGCAGTGATGGACCAAAGGAGTCAGAAGGGTGTTAAGCCGAAAGGCGTCTGAAGATGTATCACCCCTGGTGTCAAGCAGTAGGGTTGTTTATGTCAGCATCCCTGGTGGTCTAGAGACATCAAGGGGTTAGTGTCAGTATATCTATTGATCTATACTAGTGAAAGAGCTAATGTAAATATATCTGGTGGTTTAATACAGTGAGAGAGTTAATTCCAGTATCCATTATGTGCTTGAGCAGTAAAGGGGAGAATCTCTTGTGGTATAAGGCAATGACAGGGTTAATGTCAGTATATATGATGGTCTATAGTAATGAAGGAGATAATGCATGTACACTCACCTAAAGAAAAATTAGGAACACCATACTAATACAGTGTTGGACCCCCTTTTGCCTTCAGAACTGCCTTAATTCTACGTGGCATTGATTCAACAAGGTGCTGATAGCATTCTTTAGAAATGTTGGCCCATATTGATAGGATAGCATCTTGCAGTTGATGGAGATTTGAGGGATGCACATCCAGGGCACGAAGCTCCCGTTCCACCACATCCCAAAGATGCTCTATTGGGTTGAGATCTGGTGACTGTGGGGGCCATTTTAGTACAGTGAACTCATTGTCATGTTCAAGAAACCAATTTGAAATGATTCGAGCTTTGTGACATGGTGCATTATCCTGCTGGAAGTAGCCATCAGAGGATGGATACATGTTCTCATTCTGTTTACGCCAAATTCAGACTCTACTATTTGAATGTCTCAACAGAAATCGAGACTCATCAGACCAGCCAACCTTTTTCCAGTCTTCAACAGTCCAATTTTGGTGAGCTCGTGCAAATTGTAGCCTCTTTTTCCTATTTGTAGTGGGGAGGAGTGGTACCCGGTGGGGTCTTCTGCTGTTGTAGCCCATCCGCCTCAAGGATGTGCGTGTTGTGGCTTCACAAATGCTTTGCTGCATACCTCGGTTGTAATGAGTGGTTATTTCAGTCAACGTTGCTCTTCTATCAGCTTGAATCAGTCGGACCATTCTCCTCTGACCTCTAGCATCCACAAGGCATTTTTGCCCACAGGACTGCCACATACTGGATGTTTTTCCCTTTTCACACCATTGTTTGTAAACCCTAGAAATGGTTGTGCGTGAAAATCCCAGTAACTGAGCAGATTGTGAAATACTCAGACCGGCCCGTCTGGCACCAACAACCATGCCACGCTCAAAATTGCTTAAATCACCTTTCTTTCCCATTCGGACATTCAGTTTGGAGTTCAGGAGATTGTCTTGACCAGGAGCACCCCCCTAAATGCATTGAAGCAACTGCCATGTGATTGGTTGACTAGATAATTGCATTAATGAGAAATAGAACAGGTGTTCCTAATAATTCTTTAGGTGAGTGTATATGCAGTGCAAGAATACCTTGTGGTTTAGGATAGTGAGGGAATAAATCCCTGTATCCATGGTTGTCTTTAGCGGTGAAGGGGCTAATATGAAGATTCCTATTGGTCTAGAAAACTGAAGGGGTCAATGGTTTACTTGAAATTCCTTGGTGGCCAGGGGCACTGACAGCTAATGTCAGAAAACCAAGTGGCTCAAGACAGTGAGTGGATTAATATCAGAACCCTTGGTGGTCAAGAACAGTGAGAGGGCTGAAGTTAATATTTTGCTGGAGAGCAGTGAGAGTTAATGCTGCACGTGACATGTGCTGGACGTGTTCTCCACGGACAGCACGTGTCCCCATTCATTTTAATGTGTGTATTCAGACATCAGTGTTTAAGCACGGTCCATGGATCAGTGTTTTTAGCATGGATGCATGCTGTATTTTGTCCGTGTTCATGAATCCATCACATCCATTATAGTCTATGGGTCCGTGAAAACCACGGATGCAACACGGATGCCATCCGTGTTGCATCCGTGTTTCACAGATCATTAGGAAGAGATGCTTTGAAAATTGTTTTTCAGCTGTTCAGTGTCAGTGAAACACGGATGACACACTGACAGCAAAAAACGGACACTCGGACCCAACACGTATCCTTCACGGATGCAACACTGACCACCTGCTCACGGATTTGAGCACGGACGTGTGAATGAGGCTTTAAGCTTCATTCACACGTCAGTGTTTTGGTCGGTGAATTCCATCAGTGATTGTCAGTCAAAACCAGGTTTGCAGCCTCCACAGAGATAATGTATAAGGGTAAAATCTGCACCTGGTTTTGAACTGATGTAAATCACTGACCGAACACTGACGTGTGAATGAGTTATTAATTAGAGAAATTTGCTTATCTCTGTTATATATACTGTTTATGAGGGTGCAAATTGTTAAGATAGGAAAAAAAAGAGACCAGAAATAGTGGGCTTGGCGGGCATTTTTAAATGTGTGTATAGCACCTTTTGTTATTTAAGCTATTCAGGGCATACATCTGAGGACAAACAACTCCTTTAGTTGCCGGTTGAATAAATTTTATTATTTTTGAGTTGCTTTACATTGCACTTTGCAATGTCACCATTTATACATTAGCTTAGTGGTCCATATTTCTGTTAGTCAGTGTGACCACTTTGTCATTATATATTTATTTTAATGTACATAACTAGTGTTGATCGAGCACCAAAGTGCTCGGGTGCTCAAATAGAACACCTTGGGATGCTCGGGTGCTCTACAGAAAACCCAAGCACAATGGAAATCAATGGGAGAACCCGAGCATTAAACCAAGCACCCCCTGCTCTGAAGAGGGGAGGGTGTCTGGTTCATAAGAAAAGGTCAGAAATTGATGGAAACACCACTGAAACGGTTTGGGAACAGCATGGGGAGAATATCTGGATGCATTTTGGACCTGCAGGTCACTGCTGGGAATGATGTTGTCCGAGTAGTACACCACTTTTACAGACTGACAATAACAAAACCGAAGATAAAATCAATTTTAGAGGAAAATTTGTTAGGAAATATTCTTTACTGTATGTTTACATGTATATAAAGTGCAAGTGCTGCCAAAAATTACAAGGAAGAGGCACTCCAATACAACCTGTATATCACATAAAGGAGGGCCTCGTTTACATTGTGGTACAATTGTTCAGGTAGTGGGACTCCTACACTCATAAAGCCTATGCACTAAGGGAAAGGGCTGCCAAAAATTACAAGGAACCGGCACTCTAATACACTTTTTATTACACATAAAGGAGGGCATCATACACACCCTTGAAAAATTATGATTGATGGCCTGCTGGTGACCTTCAAAAACATTAGGAGCAAGGACCTGCTGGTGACCCTCTAAAACATTAGGGGTGAGGGCCTGCTGCTGATCTGACCATCTAAAACATTAGGGGCGAGGGGCTGCTGCTGATCTGACCATCTAAAACATTAGGGGCGAGGGGCTGCTGCTGATCTGACCATCTAAAAAATGAGGGGTGAGGGCCTGCTGATCTGACCATCTAAAACATTAGGGGCGAGGGGCTTCTGCTGATCTGACCATCTAAAACATTAGGGGCGAGGGGCTGCTGCTGATCTGACAATCTAAAAAATTGGGGGTGAGGGTCTGCTGCTGAGCTGACCCTCTAAAACATTAGGGGTGAGGGCCTGCTGCTCATCTGACCATTTAAAAAATATGAGACTTCTGCTGTATAGGAATACTTACTACTAGTAAGTATTCCTATATAGCAGAAGTCTCATATATATATATTTTTTAAGCAACTGGCCATGCAGATCTATAGTGTAGTGGTTAACATTCTGCCCTGTAACATAGAAGGCTGTGATTTCGAATCCCGTCAGAAATAGAGGCTAAATTTAATTTAAACATAAGTTTTTAGCCATAATATATTTACATATATTGATATATATTAAGATTTTATTTTTTGTAATTACACTTTTTTTTACAATTATTAATAAAAATATATAAATTTAATTTAGCCTCTATTTCTGAAAAGTTTCTGATGGGATTCAAACTCACAACCTTCTACATTACAGCCCAGAAATTTAACCACTACACTATAAAACTGCATGGCCTGTTACTAAAAAAATAATATAAAATGAGACTTCTGCTGTATAGGAATACTAGTAGTAAGTATTTCTATACAGCAGAAGTCAATTTTTTTATTTTTATTTTTTAAAGTAACTGGCCATGCAGCTCTATAGTGTGGTGGTTAACATTCTTTGCTGTAATGTAGAAGGTTATGAGTTCGAATCCCACCTGAAATAGAGGCTAAATTAGATTTAAATACACTGACTCGAGCACACTCGATATTCGGCCGAACACCGTGATCTGCTGAGCATAGCGATGCTCGAGCCAAGCTGGTGTTCGGCCGAGCATGCTGGCCCAACACTAATAAAGAAATGTTTGCTGTTAACTTGGCCTAGTTATTTCCTGTACCAGAACACTTCACAATCTTCTGCAGCTGCCAATGGACCCTGCCTTGCACCTCACAATTCCATACCAACAAGGGCACCCTGAACCACCAGCAGGCAGGAGAACCCTAGAACCAGGGTGTGCCCCGAAGAGAGGAAAAGGTCCACCCTTCCCATCACTGCAGGACACATGGGAGCATCAGAGTCAATAACTACACCTTCCATTATTGCTACTATGGCTCTTTCTGTCCTCTCCTGGGCTCACTGCACAAGGTTCCATCCATTGTGTAGTGGCCAGATCAGCACTCTGAATTGGAGCTGAGTTGCTGTACACAGAAATAGCGACTACACAGTTGACAAAGGTTTCCATCCACTGTTTATTTTCCGGCATGAGCAGCTCTCTGAAACATCTGGTCAGTGGTGGTGCCAGGTGTCAGACTCTCCTCGATCTGATTTCAATGTCCTATCCTGATTATAAATTCTCAAGATCCAAGTACCAGAAAACCCCTTTAGGTGGTAGTGGTTCTATTATGTACTTGACCCTTGTGCAGTTGCGTCTGCTCCTCCCACATATAAAGCATGCTGCAAATTTGCAAATCCACAATATGCCCTAAAATAGAGGTTGATTTTTATTTCCGCAGTCATTATGTGAGTCTAACTCCTCAAAATAGTAGATTTGTATCTTCTTTCAAAATGTATTGGCTCTGTCAGTGCAAGAAATGACTGAACTGAAATGACATACCCATAATACAATATTGTGTGTGTATGTGGGTGTAGTTCCCCAAGTGAACAACTAATCTTCATGCACATATTTGCTTTATTAAGCAAGATTAGGTGTCAGATAAGATGCCAATAGTAAAGCAGACACTGCCAAAATTTTCACAGGATAAACATGTGGTAAAGTGGGATTAAGTTTTCTCACTTAAAGGGGTTGTCCAATTTATTTTTATTGATGACCTATCCTCAGGATAGGTCATCAACATCAGGTGGCCAAAGGTCCGATTCCCAGCATACCCGTTGTTCAGCTGTTTGAAAAGAAGGTGCGTGCTACTTTGTCATCCACGGCGGCGAGCAGGTGTAATTACACCTAAGCCATCCCATTCATTTCAGTGGGATGGCTCTGTAGTATACACTTGTATAGGAACAAACCATCTCGTTGAAATGAATGGGACAACTTAGGTGTAATTGCACCTGCTCACGGCTACAGATGCGACAGCGAGCACATCAACAATGAAGAGAAGGCAGCACTGGCACGGTGAAAGCCTTCTCTTCAAAAGGCTGATTGGCAGGGTGTCAGGCCTCCGCCGATCTGTTATGACCTATCCTGAGATTAAATCAATAAAAACAATTTGGACAACCCCTTTAAAATGCACAGCCTCCTAATTAATCTGATAGTTGTGAATCCTTTAAATAGGCTTTTGCTTGAGTTGCCCTTACTTCTTTCACATATTATTTTATTATTATCTTATTATAACTTATTACATATATATAGTAACTTAAAGGGGTTGTGTGGGTGAACTTCCCCTTTCTTGACTCTAGTTGTGCCAGGACCAGTGGCGTACCACCAATATAGGCAGACCACACAGCTGCTAAGGCCCCGCATCCTGCAGACTTATGATCGCTAGTGCGCTACACTACTAGCTAATATCAGGCTACTAGTTAATATCATTGATGAGGCTTACTATTCTTCCGTCCTGGGCTCTTCCCCTCTGCTCAGGGCCCCCTCCCCCATTGTGTGCACAGCACGCTCCGATGTTCCTCCCTCCCTGCTGCTGCCGCTCTCTCTTCTGTCTGCTGGGCTTTGCTCCACACTGGACAATCAGCATTTAGCAGTGCAAAGCTCCTGCTGCTGATTGGCCATTGTATTGCTCGAAGCAGGAGCAACGCACCAGGCTCAGCAGTTGTGCAGACGGGCGCGGCAGTTGTATACCGCGGTCACGTGCTGCATGCTCAATCAGGAACCCACCGGACCGGAGAACGGACTGAACACAGCCAAGGCCCCAAGCTTCACCGCCACTGGCCCAGCAACACTGACTTTCCCCTGTTATGTGCCACTGCCACCTGTCCACAGCCACTCAGAGGAGTGAACAGTTAGTGACTCTGTAAAAGAAAAACGTTTATGGGATTCTTGGTGGGGAGCAGACCTGCGGGGTGGGGGGACACTGTTGTGTATATGGATCATAGAGGACTTAGAACAGTTTGCTTCAACCCCCCCCACGAACTCTGCTTGCTGTTGAATTGCTCATATAGAGGACAGTGTGCCCAGCATCCTATCCGGCGATGTTGGGGACAGCCAATAGCAGGCCGCAATGATAATGAGCCTCCCTAGCATTGCGGGTGACGCTAGGGAGGCCTGTTCCCATCACGACCTGCTATTGGCTGCCATAATCCCCCACCCCCCCCCAAAAAAAAAGGAAAAACAAACAAAAAACTTTTTTAAAAAGTTTGGGTATACTTGAACTTCTTTAAGTCAGGGGTGTCCAAACTTCAGCCCTCCACCTGGTGCAAAACTAACTTGCTAAACAATTGCATGCCCTGTCTTGTAGTTGCAATAGATGAAGGGCCGTTGGTTGGACATCCCTGCTTTAATTAGGATACCGTTTATTTCTTTTCTCGTTTTTACGTTTTCATTTTTCTTCCCTATCTTCCTTGAGCTAGGGGGCCCAATTCAGATTCTTGCTATGGGGCCCAATGATTTCTATGTACGCCCCTGGCCAGAACGATTACTAAATATGATTTGTTGTAGTCAGTCAAGAGCATTTTGGCTACATATGTATATGTCCACAAAATATAAAAAATATTTTCATTTATTCAGTATTGAATAAGAGCGCCACATGCATAGTCATGCTATCAATGAGATTCTTAATGGTTGTCTGAGAAATGTCCCGCGACGCCTAGGGATAAGGTTCACATGGTAAGCGTCGGGCGGACGACTAGACAACAATCCCCTAAAAGACACCAGTGTGGTAACAGCCAGGATGCTGATGGACATTAGGCTGGGAAAGCCGCATGGGTTCACGTGTGTGTGAACGGTGACTTAGGTGAGTCAGGGATATAATGTATTAGTTAGAGCCTGGACGGGCGAGTGTTTATTATTTTCGTTGTTTTGCTTGTGCTGGTGTGCCACAATAAATGCACTGTTTGGACCTGAAACATGGTGTCCTGAAGCCGTATCTGTATCCCCTGAAAGATACTGTAGCTACCCCTTACAATTGGTGGAGGATGCGGGCTACACGGCACCAGGGCACCTGTGGCGACCAGCAAGGGCCATGTCCGTGCAAAAGGGCATGACAACAGGTTGCTAAGGGCACCAGCAAGCATTGTCTGTACGGAGTGCTGTGAAAATAGCTGAACAGTAAAGGCAAAGTGTTGCTGGGAGCAACGACAAGGCAGAACGAGCAGGGACTGCTGCTGTAAGGCTGGGTGAAGCTTAAAGGGCCAGTAGCCCTATTTTACATTGACTGACCTGTGGAAAATTTTTGGTCAAAATGGCGACCTGGGTGAAAGATGGGGCAGTGTGGCGGAAAGTTCTCATACCAGAGGTGATGTCCTCTGGGGGAAGTCGCCCGGTTTGGTGGAAAACCGAGGCCACAGAGAAAGTATATAAGCAGCTGATGCAGGAACCAAATTCCTTGTTGAGGAAACCGAGTACTGCACTTGGAGAGGCTGCTCTGAACTTGGCTGAGAGTGGAGTGCCGGAGGAAAATATGTATGCTGTTGCCAAGGGCATCCGATGGGAAGAGAGTGAGATGGAAAGCGGTGCAGCTCTCAAGAGTTCTGGTATTCCCTGCCAGTGGGTACAGAATCCTAAAGTGTGCAGCTGGAGTGACCATCTGGAAGAAGTCAGGAGTCGAGGCGTTTCCGATGGCAATGACTGCACTGAGGAGCCTGTGTGTGTTCGGCTGACCAGGAACCAAGGGCTGGAGGTTCCCAACATCCCAGAGAAGGAAGATGACTGCTGTGGAGACGTGCGTACAGCACTTGGGAGCGCCAAACCCGTGACGGCTGTGGGTAAGAGCGTTTCTTATACAGCAGTTAAAGTTACAGGGAGCAAGGCTCTGGAGGTTGGGCATGTTGCTGATCAGTGCCCTAATGCCTCAGAAGCCCTGTGTTGTGGTATGAGCCGGAAGCTGTTGCTATCTGCCGAGCCAGTCGGTGTAAAAACACCAGGACTAGAGACTGCTACACAAACGTGTGACCTTATGGAGAAGGGTAGTCCAGTCCAGGCATTGTTCGACGCATGGAGCCAGGGGAGCCTGGTTCATGCCAGCCTGGAAGCTGGTAACCATGTGCAGGACTTTCATGGGGATAGAATGAACTGTCGGGTGGCTCTCACTGAGTGTGGGACTCCAGTAGGAACTGGGACTTATGAACGTGGTGATGCTAAAGTGCTCAAACATAAGGTGAAGTGGGGCCATGGTTTCCTTTTGGTATAGGGACTGTGGTGAAATAGAGACACTTCTGCAGCCAGTAGCGAAACTCCTGCAGAACTTGTACCTATACCTTTAAGGGAAGTGACCATTGAAAACAATGTTGCCGACAAGGTGCAAAGCAAATGTGCCAGGTTATTTGCAATGCCTAGTGAAAATGTGGGGCCATGTAATAATGATGATGACACCCCTTTTTCTTTGCAGGCTGTGATTGGGGAAGAAGCTTCCCCTGCTGGTAAAAGTGTGCAGGACTTGAAAATGCGGATTGATGAGGTTGAGAGCACACCGCTGAGGGAACCATGCAGAAAAGTGAGGCAGTGCTACAGGGTGTACCACACGTGCCCAGGGTGGATAAGTAGTCTCCACAGGGTTCTATGGTTAGAGAGCTCGGGCGCAAGGTAGATGAAGGTAGCATGACCTACAATGTTAACCAAGAACATGAAAAAGGGCCTGAGCAGGTTCAGGACGTGAACCTGAGCAAACGGGGAGAAGTCAACATGGTGTCTGAAAGCTGTGCCCAGGCAATGGAAGATTTCATGGCAGGCCTCAGACTTAAGAAGAAATCCTCCATGGTGTGAATGAACACCAAGACTGCAAACTTCTCGTTTTGTTTTGCCTTCTGTGTGAATAAACACTGAACTGTTTAAGTTAAAGACTTTGTGATTGCCTCTATACAGCGTCCGCTAACCTGCCTACCAGAGCAAAACCCCACAAAAAAAATATAATATATATATATATATATATAGCCGTCAGTCAATGTTAACTTCTCCTCTCTTTACCAATAGCTGTTTAGAGGGTTCTTTATGAATCATGTACTTTTTATATAGTGGATTGGCAGACTCTTGGTTTGAATTGTTAGAAGGTAAATGGTTTCCCTACTAGCCAGAGATATCAGGGTACATTCGGTTGGAAGTTTTATTTCCTTGTACTAATCTGACTATTCCATAACTATGCCAGCCTTTTCAATGTTTGTAACTTTTTGCATAATGATAGCAAAATTTTCCCCTTCAAAAATTTTTTACTAAAATATGAACAATTGTTAATGTTTATATTTTTAACCACATACAGTATACCCATAGAGTAAATTGGTTCAACTATACTAATATGTATGAATAAAAGTCAGTTATGAATAGTCAATTTATTACATGGGTCTAAGTATAATAAGCTCTCTCCTAGAACCATTGACAGCCTTGAAGAGCCAGGAGCCCAGCACAACACATCTTCTGAAGAAGCTGCCCCACATCAAGAATCCACACAGCCACTATTGCCTGATGTTGGGGCAACAAGCCAGGAGCCAGAGGAAAGTCTACATTTGAGAGATGAAGAGTTGGACATGGAGGCAGCTGGGGGCCAACTAAGTAACCCCCAACCCCAAAGACGAGAGGCACGTCGGAGAAGGGGGGCTAGAGTCACTCCTGTCTCTGTCTGAGATAGTAGAGCAAGGCTAGATGAAGAAATGTTGCAATATCTAAGCCAGATTAGGAGTGAAATTCCCAAGGAGAGGATGTTGCGGGGCCTAGCTCCCCTTATCCAAAATTTGCCAGTGCACAAATTGAGCCTGTATGTCAGTGCTATGGCCACTGTCGCTGCAATAATGGACTCCCCCCTGGACTTAAGTGGAATTACATAGGTTCCTAGACCACATAAAGCAGCGTGCAGTGGCCATGACAATGGATCCTCAGCCGGGGCCAAGTATTCAAACACAACATCCCCGCCCAGCCCCTTCTTCACAGCCCCTGTATTCGCAGGACCGTGAGCATATGTTGCCACATCAATATTCTAGGCCACCCCAAGAATACCACCCACAAGGCCCTTTCACCAGGGAATTGTTAGAGTTTTAATTTTTAAGTTCAGATGTTTATTTTTTTATTTAAGTGCTGAAAATGAAGCCATATTTTATTTATATTTGTGTAACATAAAAAAATTGATGACTTAAAGCATGTTTTGAATGTATTTTATTGATGTTCACATTTATCAAGTAGACATAACTTTCATTACAAGTTCATTCTTCAAACACAGTTATAGATAAAAATACTTTTTAACAAATTAGGTTTACAACATTTCTTTAGAAGTAAGGCCATGTATTGAAAGCAGAAGTGGATTTTTCAATCAGATTTGTATGTTAACTCACTCAAATATCAGGCCCATACACTTATCGTACCTTGGACAGTGCCTTCAAGTGTCAGTTCGTAGCGAGTCTTTCCAGGATGGCCAACCTGCAGCACCACATCTGACAAAATACTACACTAAACAGGGCCTGGTGGAGAATAATAGCTGTAGGCTGTAAGGCCATGATGGGATTTGTACTTTGTCAACAGCTTGAGGGGCGCAGTTTATGCATCCCTTGAGTATTGGCTAGCACAAATCAACTAAATTTGGCGCCATTTACACATAACACACATCACAATACATGTTAATGTGGCTGTTATTACAACCAAAAAGAGGTATTTTAGGATTATAGCAGGCCAAAAGATGTCGGCGTAAACATTATGTATACTTGTACACATTTTAAAGTGCACTGGCAATCAAGATCACTTTTGAAAAAATATTTTGTCCTGCTATCAATCCCAGCCCGCAAGCCCACATCAAGAGTCCTCTTTGTCTTGTGAGTCCCTACACTTTCTTAGAAAAATAAAATAAAAGCGGTCTACAAATATTATTTTTTTTTAAACTAGACCGAGTCCAGATGTAATTATTGTCTGCTCTGAACTGCGTCCATCTGCCATGGTAATGCACCCTCAGGGCTAGAGAAGTACTCGGCATAGAGATCTCGAACTGCAAGTCCTGCAGTTCCAGACCGGGCATGACGAGTCAGGTCCAATCTGCCAGATGAGGAAGAATGTGTTCCTGATTCCTCCAAACTAGTATCTAAGGGAGCATCATAAATCCTGACGAAGTTGTGCAGGATCACAAATGCTTGAATAATTAAAGTGGCATTGTCCGGTGCCTCTGTAAGGATGACAGGAATACTCTCCACTTGTTGGAAAGTATTCCAAACGCACACTCTACATACCGTTGGGCTCTGGTCAGCCGATAGGTAAATATACGTCGTTTATCACCCAGGTTGTGTCTGGAGAAGGGTCGCATGACATGTGGTGTCAAAGCAAACCCTTCATCAGCCACCATTTGCATCGCTGCATTTTGAACCGGGCAGCCTTCTGGCCTCTGGGAGGGCAAGTATGTTGGCATGATGTCTCTCCCTCCATCTAGAAGAACTTAAAATGTACGCATCTGCAGTGCTCCCATAGTCCCCAATATCAACAATTATAAGTAGTGTCTGCGAAAGCCAAAAGCACTACTGAAATGTATTGCTTATAATTGTAGAACCGGGACCCAGACTGAGGCTGCTTCTTAACACATATGTGTTTGCCATCCATTGCCCCTAAGCAGTTTGGAAACTGCGCATTAAGATGAAATCCCTCAGCAATTCGGATCCAATCCTCAGCCTTGGGCTCTGGCATCACTGTGTCCCAAAGTCGCTGCCAAATCACTTGACATGTTTGACGAGCAATTCCAGAAATCGTTGATATGCCCAGCAGGAACTCAAAATGCAGAAATGCAAATGAATTTTCCCAGTTGCCAGAAATCTAAAAAACATAACAATAAAAAATATAATTACTTTTAACAAGCATTTTATCTATACACACTAATATTATATATATATATATATATATATATATATATATATATATATATATATATATATAATAAAAACAGGGCAGCAGATTCAGTAGAAAAATAAAAACACAGAGTTCCCGCAGGTCATATGTACCCAAACATCAACTATTACAGGGGTGGCCAACCTTACATACACAAAGAGCCCCCAAAAAAAAGTATGACTACCAGGAGCCACAAGCTATACATTTACACACAGTCACCATATTTTTCGCCCTAGGTTTTAACAAAGAAAAATAAGATTAAAAAAAATATTTGTCATCTGATCTGAGGTCTGCTAAAAATATTTATTTCTTATTGTTCATTAGCAGAGAAAAAAAATAAAAAAAGATTTTTCATCAGACCTCAGATCAGACTCCTAAATCAGATCCCTAATCCTCATCTGACCTACAATAAGATCCCCAAATCTCATCAGACTTCCAAATCAGACCCCCAAAATAAGACCCCCAAATGCTTGGATCAGACAACACAAATCAGACTCCCAGTGTCAGACCCTCAGTGCTCAGACCCCCCCCCTCCCATGCTCACATCTCCCCCTTCTCAGATCTGCCCCCTCCATGCTCAGACCTGACCAACCCATGCTCAAACAAGACCCCCATGCTCAGATGTGCCCCCTATGCTCAAATATGAACCCTCATGCTCAGATCTTCCCCCTCTTGCTCAGATCAGACCCCCATTGTCAGATCTGTACCCCCATGCTCAGATCAGACCCCCATTGCCCAGATCAGGACCCCCCCCCCATGCTCAGATCAGACCCACATGCTCAGTTCTATCATTTTAAAAAATCTCTTCCCTCTCCCGATCAGGCACTGGGCTCCTGCTCGGGCACCTGCTACTCTGCAGGCCTGACACGCTCTCCACTGTGACCTGATGAGCACAATGTCAGGTCATAGTGCGTATCTCCACGTACTACGTTCTCGCACTGTGTGCATCAGGACGTAGTGGAGAGTGAGCTGGAGCTGCAAAGTAACAACAGTGCCCGATCAGGAAAAGAGATCTGAGCATGGGGTGGAGAGTGAGCCGGCCTGACTGCTTCCTGGCTTCACAGCTAGAGCCTCACTTGAAGAAGCAAAGAGCCGCATGTGGCTCAAGAGCCACAGGTTGGTTTGGGGTGAGCTGGACCGCAGAGTGAAGGCAAAAGGGCCAACAAGTGCTAAGCATCTCTGGGAACTCCTTCAAGACTGTTGGAAGACCATTTCAGGGGACTGCCTCTTGAAGCTCATCAAGAGAATGCCAAGAGTGTGCAAAGCAGTAATCAAAGCAAAAGGTCGCTACTTTGAAGAACCTAGAATATGACATATTTTCAGTTGTTTCACACTTGTTTGTTATGTATATAATTCCACATTTGTTAATTCATAGTTTTGATGCCTTCATAGTCATGAAAATAAAGAAAACTCTTTGAATGAGAAGGTGTGTCCAAACTTTTGGTCTGTACTGTATTTGTTGCAACATCCTCACCTTCTGGGACATTGAACCCATATACAGTGGGATGCGAAAGTTTGGGTAACCTTGTTAATCATCATGATTTTCCTGTATAAATCGTTGGTTGTTACGATAAAAAATGTCAGTTAAATATATCATATAGGAGACACACACAGTGATATTTGAGAAGTGAAATGAAGTTTATTGGATTTACAGAAAGTGTGCTATAATTGTTTAAACAAAATTAGGCAGGTGCATAAATTTGGGCACCACAAATAAGAAATGAAATCAATATTTAGTAGATCCTCCTTTTGCAGAAATTACAGCCTCTAATCGCTTCCTGTAGGTTCCAATGAGAGTCTGGATTCTGATTGAAGGTATTTTGGACCATTCCTCTTTACAAAACATCTTTAGTTCATTCAGGTTTGATGGCTTCCGAGCATGGACAGCTCTTTTTAAGTCACACCACAGATTTTCAATTATATTCAGGTCTGGGGACTGAGATGGCCATTCCAGAACGTTGTACTTGTTCCTCTGCATAAATGCCTTAGTGGATTTTGAGCAGTGTTTAGGGTCGTTGTCTTGTTGAAAGATCCAGCCCCGGCGCAGCTTCAGCTTTGTCACTGATTCCTGGACATTGGTCTCCAGAATCTGCTGATACTGAGTGGAATCCATGTGTCCCTCAACTTTGACAAGATTCCCAGTCCCTGCACTGGCCACACAGCCCCACAGCATGATGGAACCACCACCATATTTTACTGTAGGTAGCAGGTGTTTTTCTTGGAATGATGTGTTCTTTTTCCTCCATGCATAACACCCCTTGTTATGGCTAAATAACTCAATTTTAGTTTCATCAGTCCACAGCACCTTATTCCAAAATAAAGCTGGCTTGTCCAAATGTGCATTAGCCCACCTCAAGCGGCACTTTTTGTGCTGTGGGCGGAGAAAAGGCTTCCTCTGCATCACTCTCGCCTACAGCATCTCCTTGTGTAAAGTGCGCCGAATGGTTGAACGATGCACAGTGACTCCATCTGCAGCAAGATGATGTTGTAGGTCTTTGGTGCTGGTCTGTGGGTTGACTCTGACTGTTCTCACCATTCGTCGCTTCTGTCTATCCAATATTTTTCTTTGTCTGCCACTTCGAACCTTAACTTGAACTGAGCCTGTGGTCTTCTATTTCCTCAATATGTTCCTAACTGTGGAAACAGACAGCTGAAATCTCTGAGACAGCTTTCTGTATCCTTCCCCTAAACCATGATGGTGAACAATCTTTGTCTTCAGGTCATTTGAGAGTTGTTTTGAGACCCCCATGTTGCTATTCTTCAGAGAAAATTAAAAGAGGAGGGAAACTTACAATTGACCCCGTTAAATACTCTTTCTCATAATTGGATTCACCTGTGTATGTAGGTCAGGGGTCACTGAGCTTACCAAGCCAATTTGAGTTCCAATAATTAGTTCTAAAGGTTTTGGAATCAATAAAATGACAACAGTGCCCAAAATTATGCACCTGCCTAATTTTGTTTAAACAATTATAGCACACTTTCTGTAAATCCAATAAACTTCATTTCACTTCTCAAATATCACTGTGTGTGTCTCCTATATGATATATTTAACTGACATTTTTTATCGTAACAACCAACGATTTATACAGGAAAATCATGACGATTAACAAGGTTGCCCAAACTTTCGCATCCCACTGTATATGTCTCACTTACTACCAATGTTATTTACAGTTGGTACGATGATAGATAGGCTTTTATTGGGTATTTATTTTATGTTCTTGACATACATCATCTCTCTGTATAGCACTTATGGGACATATATTCAGAATGTGTCTACTTTATACTCATGCCTTAATATCTTTTTTACATACTATGACCTTACTCTACCTGGGGCTCTCTCTATGTCCAGGATACCCACCATTCTTTATTAGCCGTGTCTATGGGCTGTCTTTACAGGATTATAGTTTACATGATAGCAGTCTCTTATTGGCTGTGTAATACAGATATATTGGTAGCTATAGTTGGTAGAGATGAGCGAAGTTTTGAAAAATTAGATCCGGCAACATCACCTAAGTTGGCCAAGAAATCAGATTTGTTCCGAAGTAATTTTTCACAAATGGCTATAAATCAAGTATACCAGGCAACTCTGCCTTAGGGTACGGCCACATAGAGCGGCCGTGCTGCTGGCAGGTTGCAGCCATACTCCAGTGAAGAACTGTGCAGCCAATTAGCCCGCAGCTGCCTTTCATTTCATAATGAAGACCGCACTGTATAGTCCTTCTTCATTGTTTATTGCCACACGGCACCTTTAATGCGCCTTTAGGCGCTGTTGCTGGTATGGGGTTTGGCTGCTTAGGTTGAGGGGACAATATGCATATTATTATGACTGTTCTTGCCTGCAATCTCCTGCAGGTTATTTGACAGTAAACACTGAATATTAATCAGATCTGGCATACCCACTTCTCCAACCCCAGCACTCTCCTGCCCTACAGGTGGAAGCCCTTCTTCTGCCATCTGCTTTCCCACAGCATCTAATATCGATGAGAATATATCATCAGCTCCTCCTCTCTCTGCATCTTGCTGACTTTTCTAGGACATGGTGGCCAAGAAGGATGATTTTAAAGAAGTAAAGCCGGTAAACGATGTTTGCAGCAACAGCTATCCAGCCAGAAGTAGTAGTAGAAGTAGTAGTAGGCTTCGGAAAGGTGCAACATTTTCATTGAGTAGAAAGAGGATGAGATTGTTGATTGGAAGGCTCAGTCCTTCTCTCAGTCGCAGCAGGATGACATAGAGTCTGACACCATACCATTGAGCCAGGTGTTACAGCATTCCTCCTGCTCCTTATCCTTGCAGCCCCAGAGAAGGCTTTCAGTGGAGTCCTATCTGTATTTACTGCCCCTTCCTAATGGGGCATCTTTCTTTATCCTAAGAAGTAGCAAGAAAACCCCACCCCACCCTACGGAATATAGTCAAGAGAGTCTCCCTGATAATCACTTGTGTGAGAGCTGTCACCCTTTGGGCTACCTTGAGGAGGAGGTTCGGGAGGAGGCTGGTGACTCCATGTAGGCTTTGTTGATGATGGTGGTAATATTTGCACCTGTAGCCACGGCAGTGGCGGTGGGGGCAGCGACAGTGGCAGTCGGGAAAATGCAAAGCAGGGGAAGGGGTTACAGTCACAGTGAAGGGGAAGGGAAGGGGGCATGGTTACCGTGACTTGAAGCAAGGAGGCCGCTGACTTCAAGCATGGAGAAGCGTTCCGGCAGGGGATAAAAGAAAGTTTTCAGTACTTTTGCTGCATCTGTCTTTAGGAACAAAGGCATCATCAGAAACACACTGCTGGCTACACACAGGTACTGCTGGCGGCTTGGGATGGTTTTGGGAGGTGACAGGTTCCCTTTAAAGTACATCAAGCAGAAAACATTTCACTGACTGTCACCCTGTCGACTCCAACTGGGAAAGGTGGCCAACGACAATGAGCAGAACATTGTGGCTGCCCTGAAGCTGGGGGAAATAGCACATGCTCCCTGCATGGCCTTTTAAAAAATGCACTGGCTTGTGCAAGGTGCTGGCAATGTCCAGGAGACTGTCCCTCTTCTCAACCACTCTCAGGTGGTAAGGAATGCTCTCCTGGTCTTGCAGCATCAGAAGGGTCTGCAGCTACACTGGTTAATCCACAATGTTCCAAACAACATTGTCCGAGCAGCAGAAAGCCGTGAACAATTTTCTCATGCACCAGAACGCCTCAGCAGGGAGCATGTGTTGTTTCCAGGTCGGGCAGTGGCAGCTCATGCTAATCATGCTGCAGTTGTCCTCCACCAGTGTCCAACACATCACTTTTGCCAAAATGAACCAAGCCTGGATTCAGGAGAATTTTCACACTCCTCCAGCTGAGGCTGATGAATAGATCTGGCCTTGCTGATGGTGACCCATCTTTCCACTGCTGCTGCCTGCTATCATCATGCCGTGCAGTCATCATGCCACTGCTACAGCCTGCCAACCATTATGTTCTGTATGGATGCTGCTGCCTTCATCATGCCACTGCCATCATAATGCCACTGCTGCTACGTGTGCCTACCATCATCTTCCGTAAGGCTGCTGCTGCCTCCATCATGTTGCTGCCTGCCAAGACTGTTGGTAGTCACTTTCAGGAAGGGAGAAGGGGAGAGGGAACCATCTAACCCTTGGCCCCGACATGCCCTCCCACCACAAATGACACAGACAACCTTGTCAAGTTTATAACTTTTATTTAACAATTTTGTTGGGTGGTAGTCGGCCACAGCTAATTCTTTAAACGGCATAACCATAGCTGAGCCTGTGCGATCCGCCAGCCGCTGAACTCCCAGCGGGCGGATTACGCCAGTTCACCTGCTCAGTATCCAACTTCTCTTTACCAGCCGCCAGCTGTGACTTAATAGGATGCCCCAATTAACAAGACCTACATAGCCAAAAAACCCACACCAAAATAAACCTTGTACCCAAACAATAGGGAGGGAGGGACACAGCGCTTCTGCAAAGAGGAAGAGGGAGGGGACGCAGAGCCTTATAAAGGGGCACTCAGCAGCACGCCCCTTCCTGCCGGCAGGATGCTACCATTAACCCCCAATGCACCAAAACCATAACCCAAACTAATGGGGCCCTATAACAAGGATAGGGAACCTAGGAAAAAGGGGGGGGGGACCCACAGTCCCTGTACACCCTCCCGATATGGTCAGGTGTCCACCAGACTGTTGGTAGTCACTTTCAGGAAGGGAGAAGGGGAGAGGGAACCATCTAACCCTTGGCCCCGACATGCCCTCCCACCACAAATGACACAGACAACCTTGTCAAGTTTATAACTTTTATTTAACAATTTTGTTGGGTGGTAGTCGGCCACAGCTAATTCTTTAAACGGCATAACCATAGCTGAGCCCGTGCGATCCGCCAGCCGCTGAACTCCCAGTGGGCGGATTACGCCAGTTCACCTGCTCAGTATCCAACTTCTCTTTACCAGCCGCCACGGAGGAGACCCATCCTCACACGGGGCTCCGACCACCACCCAACAAGAACATGGCCTGTTCAATACCGTCCTGGATACCAGAGAGAAAAATGTCCAGGCCGATATCGGACAAGTGGACACCATCCGGCCTCATCAATGATCGATTGTCCCCCTCCAACTGCCGATGACGAACAACTACCCCCCCACGTGATCTAACAAAACGGGACATGCGAGCATTCACCGTCCGCCTGCACTTCTCGATGGCCTCACCATCCCTACCACTTTGCCATACCGCCCGCGGTACAATCTCCGACCAAACTAAAATGACCTCCCGGAAAAAAGATTGAAAACGTTCCAAATCAGCCCGCATGAGCGTCAAGAGCTCAAGCAACGGCACTGACCCGATATCGTTGCCCCCCGCGTGGACCATCAACACTACAGGACCACTAGCCTGCGTGCCAATTTCCACCACCTGTGACAACAGCTGGGACCATCTGAGGCCCCGGATACCCCTCCACGACACTCTCACATCACTGAAGCCCAGGGATCTCCCGCCGGGTCGACATTCGACTCTCTGCGCTGCCCAGAAAATGTAGGAATGACCCACCATCCACACCGTCGGACCTACTGCGCCTGTGAAGAAAAAAACATTAAAACCGCGAAGCATGTATTATTCTTTTTTTTTTTTTTTTTTTACACATATACCTAATCTCTTTCCATTTTTACTGTTCTATAACAGGTCCGGTCTAATATATCTCGCAAAACAAGCAGACTTCCACCTACCTATCCTCATGACCTCATATTCTGGCAAACCCGCCCTAGCGGCTTCCGTCGCCGCCCCAATTTGAAAAGAATGAGTGCCAAATTCCCTGGGATTCATACCAGACAACTCCAGACATGACTTAAAAACCGAAGTGAACTGGAACTTAGTCAGAGGGGAGCCATCAGCATGCACCAAAAAGGTATGGCCCGAACCCCGCATGGAGCTATAACTAGACGTCAGCCAAACCGGGCATGACACACCGGGAACCGGGTGAAGGGGGATCCATGACCCGCTACCAAACTGGTCCGTCTTGGAGCGACTCACCCTGATCCTCAATGCGCCATTACCCAGGACCACGTCAGCACAAGAAAGGCCACCTGGTCTGCTACCAGACGGAGCAACCAGCTCGCCGATCCGTAACGCTGCAAAGAATGATATACTGAAACTAGCAGAAAACAACGCAACCTCGAACGGGGACCGACAGACGTCAGAAAGCTTAGCAATGAGTCTGCCTAACAGATTAAACGATACCGGGCGCCTACATTCACGGTATACAAGTTCCTTCCTCCACCCCCGAAGAGCCTGGCGTATAATGAATCTCTTAGTAACATCCGGCCAATCGCGCAACTTAAAATGGAAGGCAACCCCTGACAATCTACGCTGCGCCACCGAAGCTGACACTCCGCTAGCGCGCAATTGCAACAACCATTCAACCGTAACCTCAAGGCGGAGATCCTCACTGGACGCCACATCTCTCCCTCCCACCATGCTCTCCCATTCCCCCCACGCCTTACCATGCACCTGCCAAGTTGCAGGGGAAACCGAAGCCTGAATCAGCGGCATCAATTGTCGTCCACCAAGAGCCATAGGTGCTGCGGGCACTCCTTGCCTTCCAGATCTGCCTCCGGGTGAAGGGACCAAAACTCCTGCCAATGAAAACGGGAAAGAGCATCAGCAATCTTATTTTCTACCCCCGGAACATGACGAGCCCTGAAATAGATGTTAAACTCCAGACACCTAAGCACCAAATGCCGTAGCAATGAAAAAACCGGGAGGGAAGAGGAAGAAAGACTGTTAATACCATAAACCACCGACAGATTATCCGTCCAAAACGAAACATGTCTATTGGATAAACTCCTACCCCAAAGCTCTACCGCCACAATTATAGGGAACAGCTCTAGCAACGTGAGGTTCCGGCACAACCCAGAGGAAGACCACAACACCGGCCATGAGGCAGCACACCACTCGTTCCCAAAAATGGCGCCGAAACCACAGGATCCCGCGGCATTGGAAAACAGACACAATTCCGAATTAGGGACCACTTTGGACATATCACACGTATGCCCGTTAAAAGTCAGCAAAAAAGATCTCCAAACCTTTAAATCATCTTTCAGGGACCTAGTAAGCCTGATATGATGACTAGGGGCTTTAACACCACACGAAGCCAATGACAAACGCCGTGCAAAAACCCGCCCCATGGGCATCACTCTGCACGCAAAGCACAGAAGACCTAACAAGGACTGAAGCTGAAGCAGAGTAACCTTCCTAACGGCTAGGAAACCATCAATCAAGCCAAGAAGCTTCTGAAGCTTCTCAGCGGGAAGTCTAAAGACCATCTCTATCATGTCAATCTCAATCCCCAGGAAAGACAAACGTGTCACAGGACCCTCCGTTTTCTCAACCGAAATGGGAACCCCAAACTGAGACATCCTCGTCAGAAAGTTGTCCAACAGGAATCGACAACCGCCCCCCGGACCAGGGGAAACAAACAGAAAGTCATCTAGGTAATGTAAAATAGATGTAGACCCAGTGTCGTAACGAACAACCCATTCCAAAAAGGATCCGAACATCTCAAAATAATGACACGATATAGAACATCCCATTGGGAGACACGTGTCGTAGTAAAACAAACCATCTACGCGGCAACCTAGCAAATGAAAACAATCAGGGTGAACCGGAAGGAGGCGGAACGCAGATTCTATGTCTGATTTCGCCAAGAGAGCCCCCCTACCGGCTTCCCTAACCAACTCTACTGCCCTGTCAAATGACACATATGACACTGACGCATGCTCCGTGGTAATGGCATCATTCACAGACGAGCCCTTGGGATAAGACAGATGGTGTATCAACCGAAACTTACCCACCTCCTTCTTAGGTACCACGCCAAGCGGAGAAACCCTCAGGTTGGGGAAAGGTAACTCAATAAACGGGCCCCTCATACGCCCCAATTCCACCTCTTTCTCAACTTTCTCCCTGAGAACATCCGGGAAATCATGAGCAGACCTCAGATTATCTGACAAAACCGGACAACGACTCAAGATAAACGGGATAAAGAACCCCTCTGAAAACCCCGCCCTCAGCTGCTCGGCCGCCTGCCTATTGGGGTAACTGTCTAGCCAGGGGGACATCTCTGCTACGCTCACCGGAGTTCTTAAGCAAACCCTGCTCGCCCGGTTTGGGGGGTCTAATGGGAGAGCGGGAGCACTTATTGGCTGAATGGGGGCCACCACATGCGGAGCACTCATGCTTAAATCTACACAACCACGCAAACCTGCAATTGCCCTCATTGAACAACCAACATGACCCTGGTCGGCGGACGGCCACCGGGCCCGGGGAAGAAGACCCCCCTGGTCCAGCGGCCACCCCCGAAAAGGGGGGAGGTTTCTGCCCCACCATCAACCTAAGCCAGACATCCGTGGCCTTAACACCCCAACCCAAATCCGGCTGCAATGCTAAGCGGCGCCTAAACTCCTCATCATAACGCCACCATGCGGAGCCACCGTGGCTTTTATAAGCGCTGTAAATGACGTCCTGATATATAAACAATTCCGAACAGCGTTCGGGGTGGCGCTGACCCATGACACAACCCAAAACCGCAAAGGCTTGCAACCAATTATTCATTGTCTCTGCCACTTTCGGTCTTCGTTCATAAGGCTTCTCCGGGAAGCGCCTCTCCTTATCCACCGTGTGTTGGTCCACAGATATGAGGGACCAGATCTCTATATACTGATTGGCCCAAACCTTCTCCCTAACAGCCTCCTCTAAATGGGTTCCTAGCGAGCTAACTCCACAGAAACAAGAATCCTTATAAACACTAGCTAATGCTGGCACCGGCTTGACCGGGGGAGGAGGTGGGGGGGTAGGCTGGCTTAGCGGGGGCTTGCTAAACTTCTCCAACAACGCTTTTAACAACGCTGCTGTATCAGAACCCCCACTGCCCGATCCCCACGCCCCCGTGAACTGGTACTCACCGGACGTAGAAGGAATCTGCTCCGCCACAGGATTCGGCGCAGCAACTTCAGGTTGTGGAAAGGTGACTGGAACCAGGCTATCAACCCTGGAAGAATGGCTAGGCATCCGCCTCTTGCGTGTCTTGTGCAAAACCCGACCAGACTCTCCTGAAGCAGCGGAGGATCCCTCAGAGGAGGATGGGGACCGCCACTTAGAAGATCTGGAGCGTCTACTCCACCGCGAATCGCCAGACCGGCGACGGGACTGACGCCTACGCGATCCCCGCCGACTCCGCCTCCGGCTCTCAACAGAGGAGGATGATGAATCAGATCCAACTCTGCGCCTGTGTGACCGCCTAGTGACAGAAGGGGTGGCCTGAAGCTGCTGGACGGGGGCCCCCGCAGCAGCTACCTGAGGAGCATTCATATTAGCACCCACAGCATCAGGCAAGTTCATAATGCCCCCCACCAGGGCAGATGACACAGTGGGTACGTCCACCCCTTGCTCCATAACAGCAGGGGGGGTTGGGAGAGGTGGGGGCTGAGAACTAGGGGGGTTAGGTGGCGAATCCCCAGAGGGAGGGCTGCTAACATTCGCCCCCATACTAAAATCATGTACTTCGCGCCGCACTGCCGGCAAATACACAGCAACCGGAAGTGCATGCGCCGGAACCGGAAGGGGCGGAGCTACGGCCGGCACAGCAGAGAAGCGCTGGCCAGCCGGGATCACAGCTGCAGGCACCCTGCTTAAGGTACGCAGCGAGGGAGGGGGAGGGCTATGCCCCAGTCTAACAGGGGGGCGGCTATTCCGAGAAGACCGCCGACCCGCCGAATGAGCTCCGGAATTAGGGGGCGTCTCAGAATCGCCACCGGCGGTCACAGGAAGGCCAGGGGCAGACGGCAGGGGGGATCCGAGGCTGCAGAGAAATGAACGCAGCCAGTCCTCACCCCCCTCCGCCATACGGGCCATAAACATATCCCTCAGGGGATCCATGCCTCTTATCAGACGGAACGCTGATCTTACCAGACACACAGCGCTTCTGCAAAGAGGAAGAGGGAGGGGACGCAGAGCCTTATAAAGGGGCACTCAGCAGCACGCCCCTTCCTGCCGGCAGGATGCTACCATTAACCCCCAATGCACCAAAACCATAACCCAAACGAATGGGGCCCTATAACAAGGATAGGGAACCTAGGAAAAAGGGGGGGGGGGACCCACAGTCCCTGTACACCCTCCCGATATGGTCAGGTGTCCACCACATGCACTATATGGCTGTTGTTTCCGCTACCGCCTCAGCTGCTGCTGTTTCTCGCTGCTAATCCCCTACTGCCACTGCTATTAACACAAAGGGGCACACTTATTAAGACAGGGGTTTTAAACTTGAGGCGCATACGCAGGAGTTTTGAAGAGGCGCAGGCCTTTCCATAATTTTGGTGCATCCAGCGCCAGTTCTAAATGGAAAAAGAAAACAAAAAAAGGTATGGCAGCACAACATCTCACATACAAACAATAAAACTGGGAAATAGGGATTATTCTAAATTAAAGTGGTATTATACCTACCATAAATGAAATAAATAGAAGCTCTTTGCGCACATTTTTGATCAAACCTGTGTCGGGCCTATCTACCAGGCGTCAAGGTGGCTTCTGCAGATGGGTCCCTAGCACTAACAGAACTGCCTCTCCTGGGCTTGACTAAGGGCTCTTTCACACCAGTGGATGCTGTGCGGGTAATCCACTGTGTGAAAGAATGCCAAGCCCCGCACCGGACAGCAGAGACACGGAGCATTAACATGATTGATAATGCTCTTTGCCTCTCTGTGACCTTTTTGCTACAAAATCACAGTGACAACTCTATCTCACTGTAATATTGTAGTAAAAAGATCACAGAGAGGCATGGAGCATTATCAATCATGTTAATGTTCCGTGTCTCTGCTGTCTGGTGCGGGGCTTGGCATTCTTTCACGCAGCGAATTACCTGCACGGCATCCGCTCGTGTGAAAAAGTCCTAAGCCTACAATATTCAGGGCAGCTGCTTCATTTACACTCAGAAGCAGATTCACCATTTTTTCATTGCTTCTCTTACCCCAATTTTTTTTTTTAATGTGATCAAAAAGTCACACACACTCCAAAATCAATATATCACTAAAAACTACAGCTTGTCCCACAAAAAATGAGCGCCCCCACAGCTTAGTAGACATACAGTAACTGTAAAAAAGTTATGGGGTCAGAATATGGTGATGTAAAAAAAAAATTTTTTTCAATGCTTTCATTTTTTTTTTGGTGTTTAGACATATAAAACGTATACGTATGTGGTATAGTTGTAATAGTACTGACCCAGAGAATAGAGTGCGTAGGTCAGTTTTGTCACAAATGGAACCCCTGTAAAAATGTGGAGGAATTGCGTTTTTTTTCCCCATTTCATCCCTATTTGGAATTTTTTTTCCCGCTTCCCATTACACTGTATGCCACATTAAACGGTGGCATTAGAAAGTACAACCTGTTCTGCAAAAAAAAAAAAAAAACTGTGGTATCCTAAGGGTTAATCTAACTATTCTCCCTTCACTTCCCTGTCATCATCATTCTTCTGAACCTGATCCATAGACAAATATTTCCACCCCATGCATTCAGAAGCACTACAAATATTGACTGGTGGCTGGCTCATGCAGCTTCGTATATACTCCCCTATTTTAATATGGCTGAACCATTGTACAAAACAAGCACTTGTTACCTTATGTATCACCTTTATCTCCTCATAGATTGTAAGCTCTTGCGAGTAGGGCCCTCATTCCTCTTGTGGTAATTGTTGACTTGTTTGTTGCTGTGTAATGTAGGATTTTGTTTGCACATGAATCCTCTAACTATAAACTACATAATAAAAGATTATTATTATCACTAGTGTTGAGCAAATCAAAGTGTACAAAGTGGACTTCAATCCGAATTTCAGGAAAAATGTAATTCGCCGCGAAGCCGAATTCCCTCGTGCTTCATGGTAACAAATCGATTTTCCTTAAAATGATGCTAAAAATGTAAAAAAAAAAAATCATACTTACCTCATCTATTTGAGCGCGAAGAGGCTGCCGCGCCCATCTTGCTTGATGATCCCGCGCAAAATCTCATGCATGGGGACGCCAGACGACATGATGACGTCATCACGCGCCGTGCAAAAATTCTCGTTGCATCTTTAAGCAAGATAACCAAACACTAAAATGCTTTATGGATCTCAGATGCCGAGATCAGCGATGAACGTGACATCTGAGGGGTTCAACTACGGGGGGGTGGGGGGGCTGCGCAATCGCTGTTCCCTGTCATTGCACCGGCCATTTACAAAGAAATGCACTTCATGTAGAAGTCATCTGTCACTAATTGTGTTTGTTTTTTAAATTCAGCGAAAAAGCCGAATCGAATTTTGAAAACCTTCGCTCATCTCTAATTATCACTGATTGCTATGCTGCCTCTGTACATGCTGTGATTTCAAGATGCAAGTTGCGGTCAGCACTTATGGCGATTGAGATACAAACTATTCGCAGTATAATTATAAAGGCATTATCTTAATGTTTCCATTATGGAACATTCAATGTTAGTCGTCTCACAGACACGCTAAGCGTATAGGCAAAGCCTGCGGCAGTTATAATCCGCAACTGACACATTAAGCAGTGTGGATTCGCTAAAATTGCAGATGAAATTAAACTATAATGGAGAAGAAGCAAGTATTGTGTGGACTTGTTTGTCAGAGTCACCTGATATAACTTGTCTTCTGGAAAGCTGAGAAGGTTTGCATATTTGCTGCCAAGAAAGGGTTCTTTAATGGGTGTATTCAAATTTCGATGTAATCCTCTATATTAATGTGCCCGGCTCAGTCTCAAAGCAGAAAACTGTTGTCCAGCAGATCAAGAAAGTTAATCTGTTCTTCTTTCCATCTTAGGACCTTTTATCTGCGCAGAGATGTCAACTGCGGGGAAGGTAAGTTCTCATGTATCTGAATGAAAACAGCATGATATGCACAGTAACTTGCATAGGATATAGAAATGACTGCAAAAGCTATGGCTGGTGAATATCTTTCTAAATCCATTATTCTTAGTATGTCCTTTATGCTAATAAAATGTTACGTTACGGTTTTAACATATACATTATTGTGGACAGACAGATCTGTAAGAAAAACATGCACATACTGCACAATACACCCACAAAGACACAAGGAACATGTCTTCATCCTTAAAAACTCACATTCCCTTTACACTTTAGCTTGACTAAGATCATTACATCTTCTGTAATATGTAGATTTATTGTGACTATACTTTATATCACGCTTTATATACGTTTAGCGTGTGTCATAAATTAAGTGTGCGCTGCTCGAATAGACATTGCAAATACAGCAACCTAAAAATCAGACTGAAATAAACAAGTCAAAGCTGCCTTTATTCCTAAACCTGCTGTTATCTACTTCTCTGTAAAACCACCTCTTTGAGAAGACCACCTCTGATCTAGACCAGATTTGTCTGTGACAGAACTTTGTGATTTATTACTTTAAATGGTAGAAACCACCCACTGAGGAAGTCCTGTGCATCATTTTCATTTATCTCAGACACCCCTACTGTTTTAAGCCCCATTCACACGTCCGTGCTCAAATCTGTGAGCAGGTGGTCAGTGATACCTCCATGAAGCTGTCCGTGAAGGATCCTTGTTGGGTCTCTGTGTCCGTTTTTTTGCTGTATCACGGACACTGCACAGCTGAAAAATAATTTTCAAAGCATCTCTTCCTAATGATCCGTGAAACAAGGATGCAACGCGAATGGCATCCGTATTGCATCCGTGTTTTTTCACCGACCCATAGACTATATTGGGTGTGATGGATTTGTGAACATTTTTCAGGTGTGGAATTTTCTGCCACAAAATCTGCCACATGTGAAGGCACCCTTGAATACAGGGAAATTCTCCCAAAATATGTCTTAACCTGCCCATTGACAATGAGTAGTAAAACACGTGGCAGATTTGGTATATGTGGGCATAGTTTTGACTCTCTGTGCTTAAAAGAGTAATCAACTATCCTTTTCAGAGCAAATGCATGAAAAAAAGAGCAGTATACTGTTTTTTAAATAGGAGTTAAAGGCAGATGTCTGAGGTGTACGTAAAACAGAATATCAATACATTTCCTGCAAGTGTAATTCTCAAATACGACGTGAAAATAGCCTAACGATACTGATGCTACTTGAACTGAGAACCAATATAGCAATATATCTCACTTTCCCCAAAAATGTACTGTTACATGGTCAAGCAGTAAGTATCTGCAAAAGTAGAGTAGCCCTTTAAGACTAATAATAGTACCAATAGCGGTAGTAGTAGTAGTAATAATAATAAGTGAAGTCCCAGTTTTAGAAGATTTATTAATAATCATTGTGTATTGGTCAGAAGTTATCTTCAGTTTTGTAGTTACTTAGACATAGAAGAATGTGATAAATGTCAGCACACTGACGATATCGTTTACACATCAAATGGAAGTACATAAATATCCAGTACACATAGAGACCTTCTGTGGTGTGGCTTACTATTACGGGCATGCACTCAAGAGCTGGAGAAGAGGGAGGGGCAGGAAAGCGTTTTACTTTGTTATGAATGGGCTTGGCAGGCGGCGTGCTGCCTCCTGAGGTCATTCAGGGATAAAGCCAGTAGATAGGACCTATGTAGCAGTAACTGGTTTGCATCAAGAAACTAGACAAACAGGCAGCACCCAGATTGGTCTTCTGGTCCTTTGTTCTACTATGCTAATAACCACCAGATAGTTCCTAATAGTTCAAAAACATGCAAGGAATAGCAATGCTGTCTACAGTTCAATATAATTCATAATGCTAAATGCCTTTTCATTGTTTGCTTACTGCCCTGCCCCATTTGTTAAAGCCAAGTCTGCATATTACATCTTCGAGAAGGTTAAAAAACACATTTCACACGAGCAAGTTTTCCGTACGGGTTCAATGCGGGAAATTGAACGCATAGCACCCGCACTGAACCCTGACCCATTCCTTTCCATGAGAGTTTTTTTTTTGTTCTACATCACATGAAAAACGCAGCACGTTCTATATTCTGCATTTTTCACGCAGCCCTGGTCCCATAGAAGGGAATGGGGCTTCAGTGAAAAATGCATTGCATCCAGATGCAATTAGTTTTTCACTGAAGGTTGCTAGGAGATGTAGATTGTTATTCCTACGTTTTTTTCACGCTTCAAAACTGATAACACTGAGTGCAATCGCAGACAAAACTGACTGTACTTGCGTGCAAAACCATCAGTTTTTTTCCTGAAAAGATCCTGACACAATCCGTATTGTTCGTGTGAAGGGGGTTGTATCGTCTTAAAGTTTTTGACTGCAATACAGTGTATGGCAGATTTATGAAACTGTCTAAAGAGAACTGTTTTTATTGCCAACAGTAACCAATCACAGCGCAGCATACAATTTTCATGGAAAAGAATACAAACCTAAAAGCACATGGAAAATCCAGCCAAAAGATCTCTGTGCTAGAAAATAAATAAAATGTAAATAACATATGTGTCATTTAGCAGCACGACATAGGACTTCCATCCACACTGGTCACACAGTCATATAAAGTATATTACTGTGATTGTAATAAGCATTATTTTATTCTTCACAATAATCGCTGTTATTGTGTTCATATCCCTATTCTGAAGTATAGACACATACCTTATTATCCAGAAATACCCCCATATTAGGCATATTTCTGGCACAGATTGCGGCGCAATGGTTAATTGCACAGCAATCTGCGACTTTATCCACTCACGCCAGGTATTAAACAGTGGACGTGGTGCGGGCAGGGAAGGGAACTGGCCAGTAAGCTCATCTCATTCATAATTTTCTATGCCTGTTTTAGGAATAGAAAATTGTTTAAATGTAAGACAGCTAGGTGATGTTGGGTGCACCGAAGTTATGTAGAGGCCTGTGCTTCTTGATAATCTTGGCTTATCCATTGCCAGATATTGGGGTTATTAGGACCGGCGTCTAAAACGAAGGTCTTAATAAATGACCCCCAAAGTTGGTGCCGAAGGGTTCCTGCACTGGAGTCATGGGATCTCTTTATAATGGTTTTAAGCTGATTGTAGCTAAAAAAATATTTTAACTCTCGATACAATTCTGCGCTTTGTTCTAGGTCATAAAATGCAAAGCGGCGGTCGCTTATGACTTTAAAAAACCATTGGTTATTGAAGAAATTGAAGTTGCTCCACCTAAGGCTCATGAAGTTCGTGTCAAGGTAATATGATTTAGCTTTTGGATTTTTATAGCTCATATTGGTTATTTATTTTGCGGTTTTAAAGGGAACCTGTCATCTAGAAAATGCATATTAGGCTGGTTTCACACAGGCGTTGCGGGAAAAAATGCGGGAACATGCGCGATTTTTCCCCGCGAGTGCAAAGCGTTTTAATGCGTTTTGGACGCGCGTGAGAAAAATCGGCATGTTTGGTACCCAGACCCGAACCCGGACTTCTTCACAGAAGTTCGGGTTTGGGTTCAGTATTATGTCAATTTTATTATTTTCCCTTATAACGTGGTTATAAGGGAAAATAATAGCATTCTTTAATACAGAATGCTTAGTAGAAGGTCAATTGAGGGTTAAAAAAATAATAATAAATTAACTCACCTCCTCCAATTGATCGTTTAGCTGCCGTTCTCCTGTTCTTTCTTTTGGACCTGTCAAAGGACCTGTGGTGACATCACTGAGCTCATCACATGGTCCAATAACATGCTCCATCACCACGGTGATGGACCATGTGATGTGACATCGCCACAGGTCCTTTAGCCGGCAGCTCATGATTAAAGAAGTAAGAAGAGATCGGCAACTATGCGATCAAGAGGAGGAGGGGAGTTAATTTGTTTATTATTTTTTAACCCCTCCATCTCTAATTTAATTAGCATTCTGTATTGAGAATGCTATTATTTTCACGTGTATAACCATGTTATAAGGAAAAATAATAAAGATCGGGTCCCCATTCCGAAAATCACTTGCGTTTGATTGATAGGATGCCAGATTCCTTCACTGCCGGTTGCTTGAATGTAGTCTCGCGCATGCCCAGTCTCTTGTGTACCTGCGCATTGAGCTCATAGCGGAGTGGAACAGGCACAGCGCAGGCGCCGGTATTGCAGGGACATGGCACACACGCAAGACTACATTCATGCGTCCAGTAGTGAGGAAATCCTATCAATCAAACTCTAAGTGGAGGAAAAGGGGGCGGGCGCGCTTGACTTCAGGCGAGAAAGCCGCTGCCCCCTTGACTTCAAGACTATCGTTTACATAGCGTGGCCAGTTGAATAAAAGTATTTTTTCAGACTTTTGGCGCATTGCACAGAAAAGACATAGACAACTTTAGTCATGCTACAGGCTGAAATAAGGTAATGCTGGCGGTTTAATATGCATTTTCTAGGTGACAGGTTCCCTTTAAAAAACACTATACTAAACACTTGTCACTCACATCTGCATTTGACAGGTTATGTTGGGCTTTCTGTCACTTTTGCCAGCTATAATAGTGCATCATACAGGCCTTTGCCATCAAAACGATGAAAAACTTTGACAGTATTTGTTGAATCCCATTGTAAGTTCATGGGGCAATCAGTCATTATGATGGATCTGGCACTCTGTTGGTTTAGTTTTTAATGGAAGCAATAACAGGTGTGAAGAGAGATTTAGGGTACAGATATCTTTGACGTTCTCTTTTCTGTACAGATGTTCCCTTAAAAAAAAACTAGTATGTCTTTTTTATGTGCAGATGCTTTCTATAGTTTTTTTTTTCTTTTCAAACTAATTGTGTGAGGCAGAATAATTATCTATAGTGAGTGATATGATATCATAATTAGAGTTTTAAATTAAAGAAGTTGTCCCATCTCGGCCTTACATAGCGGAGATGGGAATAACTCACAGTAAGCACCGGCCTGGCGTGACAGAGCTGTGGAAATGACCTAATTCCAGCCACCCCAGGCAGGCACCTACTATGGGTTATTCCTATCTCTACCAAGAGAAGCTGCAGAAGAAGAAAGAAGATGAACCTTTGGATGGCGCTGTCAGCAGGAGTCAGAAGCAGGTAGGTATTGATAACACAATACTTTTTTTTATTTTCAGTCAACGCGTTTCAGGGGCGGAGAGCCCCCTTCATCAGGACAATATACAATATAAAATAGCATTCACATGTGGCGGTTATTTAAACTGAAAAAAGGCGCGTGAGGCCAAACAGAGGTGGAGCCACCTCTGTTTGGCCTCACGCGCCTTTTTTCAGTTTAAATAACCGCCACATGTGAATGCTATTTTATATTGTATATTGTCCTGATGAAGGGGGCTCTCCGCCCCTGAAACGCGTTGACTGAAAATAAAAAAAAGTATTGTGTTATCAATACCTACCTGCTTCTGACTCCTGCTGACAGCGCCATCCAAAGGTTCATCTTCTTTCTTCTTCTGCAACTCACTTCTCCCCGACGAATGCTTCCAAGGCACGGGGCTGGAACCTAGGCAGCAGCGCAGGCACCCCGCACGCTGATCGGGAAAATCAGCACATGCTCCATATAGGTGTTGTGACTCCTCACAACATCTTCTGGTAAGAGTTTTTTATTTATCTCTTGCACCTACTATTAGACAATACCACACATGAGGCGCTGCCTCCTATCTCGCTTTTATCTTTACCAAGAGAAGCTGGGACAGTGCAACCTCTTTAATCAAAAGCTTTAATTAGTTTATGATGCAAACAAGAGGGAAGGTTAAATGATATTTGGTATTAAAAATAAATTTTTCAAAAGCTAGTGCTGAACATTTTAATAAAAAGACACAAGTCAAATGCATGTTTCCTTGAATAACAATTTATAAACGGACATTTTGTGTCTCCCACTCCCACACCACCTCCTCGTCTCATTACCTATCTGTTGGTGTCCTGCAAGGCTCTGTCCTAGGACCCCTGCTCTTCTCTATCTATACTTTTGGCCTGGGACAGCTCATAGAGTCCCATGGCTTTTAGTATCACTCTTATGCTGATGACACACAAATCTACCTCTCTGGTCCAGACATCACCACCTTACTATCAAGAATCCCACAATGTCTATCTTCTATATCATCCTTCTTTGCCTTTCGCTTTCTAAAACTTAACAAGGATAAAACATAATTCATCATCTTTCCCCCATCTTGCTCAACTTCCCCAACAGACCTATCTATCACGATCAATTGCTGCACACTATCCCCGTTCAACCAAGTCTGCTGCCTTGGAGTGACCTTGGATTCTGCCCTTTCCTTCCGACCGCACATCCAAGCCCTTTCCACCACCTGCCGCCTCCAACTCAAAAACATCTCCCGCATCCGCGCTTTCCTTAACTTTGAATCTGCGAAAATGCTTGTACATGCCCTCATCATCTCCCACCTAGACTACTGCAACACTCTCCTCTGTGGCCTTTCATCTAGCACTCTCGCACCCCTCAAATCTATCCTCAACTCTGCTGCCTCTCCCCTCTGCCAATCCCTTCACTGGCTCCCCATTGCCCAGCGAATTCACTTCAAAGTACTAACAAATACATACAAGGCCGTCTATAACCTGTCCCCTCCCTACATCTCTGACCTACTTTCTCGATACATCCCGACACGCACTCTCCAATCCTCACAAGACCTCCTTCTCTCCTCTTATCACCTCTTCCCACAATCGCCTCCAAGATTTCTCCCGCGCATACTCTGGAACTCGGTACCCCAACATATCAGACTCTCACCTACAGTGGAATCCTTCAAAAGAAACCTAAAAACCCACCTCTTCAGACAAGCCTGCAACCAGTGACCCTGCTGCGTCTATACCGCCATGACCAGCTTTACCCTCTCCTACTGTGTCCTTCCCCCATACCATGTAGATTGTAAGCCCTCACAGGCAGGGCCCTCTCTCCTTCTGTACCAGTTTGTAACTCGTTTTGTTTATGATTAGTGCATTTGTCTGTATTATATATGTATACCTCTTCTCATATGTACAGCGCTATGGAATGAACGACACTTTAATAATAAATAATAATAATAATAATAATAAACAGATGAAATCATCACATTTAGCTGGAATAAAGGATTTGGCTATGTACACCAATTTTTATTTATGATAGCATTTTACTTATTTTTGGCTAAAATCATATTTTAAATTGGCCTTTATTAAAAATATTGAGCCATTCTGTCACAAAGTGTTAACAGTTTTTTCTGTGTGACTAACAAAATTGGCATTGTTAAACTACAATGGGATTATTCTGTATATGGATCCGTGTAGCATTCTGTGTCAGAGACCCCAGTTCCAAATGTAGATTTGTAACAAGAATTATATTTAAAATCCATGGCAGATATGCCTAATGCACATCCTGACTGTGTGAACATACTCTTAATATAATCCTGATCCCAGTGCAGTTGTATGTTCTTAGCCTGGTGCCAACTGCCAGTCATATTGCTCTCAGCTAGGTCCCAGTTTTCAGCATGCTGATGACATCCTAAAAAAAAATTCTCTATTATATAATATAAAATTATTCTATTGCAGGTTTGTGCAAGTGGAATTTGCCACACTGATGACCATGCCCTGGTAGGGGGAATGGCCAGTTTAAACTTTCCTGTTATTTTGGGACACGAAGGAGCTGGAATTGTCGAAAGTGTTGGAGAAGGTGTATTCAAAGTTCAGCCAGGTAACATAAAGGGATTATACTAAAATTAATATAATAAAGTATTTCTGTAATTCAGTGTTCCTGAACATAAAAGTTCCCACAAATGCAATGATTTAAGCAATGATTCCATTGGTGAACTGGATATATGGACAGCAAGATGTACTGTCACTTTGAGGCTAATGGATTATTGGACTAAAGAAAACCAATGTCTAATGATGAAATTGCTAAAGTTCCCTTAATTTATTGAACCGTGGTTGGTGTAATAGTAGCATTTTTGGCTTGAGGCTATTTCTAAGGGAATTAGCTAAGTGCCCTCCCGGTCTTCACTCTTTAACCCCTGTACAAACAACTGGACTTTGCTGTAGAGAAACTACCAGTCTGCTACCTCTTGGAGTAGTTTTTGTTCAATGGCTGCTGACCCACAGAGGTCAAGAGAGCACCAAAGAATCTGGCAAAACAGTAATCAGGAAACAAGCTGAGGCCAGAGCAGGCAGGAACAGGTCATGTCAGACAGCAAAGGGTCAAATCTATTCAACAGCCAGAGTTTGGTACAAGGGCAAGACAAGAGTAGAATACATTTTCACAAGACCAAGCTAACTAGACAAACTATTGCTCTCAGGCACCCCACAGTGTGGGATAAACAGTCATAGAATGGGGAAGATTAGAGTTCCTGCATGTCATGAACTGAAGAGCTGGAAAGAAGACACATACCGAAGCAGAGAGGCTGCAGGTTGGGAGAACATAGTTCACTTAAAACTAGCATTGGAGAAACGAGCAGCCATGTCGTCAGAGGAAGCAGGAGGACACAAGCGGACATGGACCGCTGGAGAAGGCTGGATGACCAGGACTCTGACTTTAGCAGTGGGGTTAGCAATCCAGCAGCGTGCTCATCTGGAGCAGGGGATAGCGGCAGGCACGGACAAATGGCATTACAGATAGTAATATTTGTAGATGGACATACTCTACATAAGCTGTTGTTCCTACTATATTCTCCCTGCATATTTTCATGACAAAGGATGTTGTAAACTTTTTGTAGAACTCACGAGACTTCATTGTTCTTACCCGATTACTAGTTACTTATTAACACTGAATCTTCCTTCTTATTTAGGGGATCATGTTATCCTGTTGTGCAGTCCAATGTGCATGAAGTGTAAAGCCTGCTTGCATGAAGAAAGCAACTTCTGTGAAAAAAATGAGTATGTTTTTTTCCTTTAAATTCTTATTACCTTTGAAAGAAAATACTGTAAAAATGTCTACTGCAATATCAATATGTGTTTCTAATTTTTAAGGTGCCATATAGGCCCTCTACTGTACATCCATATGCCTTACATTTAATATGGAATGCAACAGAAAAACAATTCACTATCAGACTCTATATGCACAGAGCTATTTTCAATACATTCTATTATCATTACTTTCTTCTCATCAGTCAGAGAACCAGGGTTGCCAACCATCCAGAAATTTCTGGACAGTCCCTAAAAATAAGCAACTTTTTCCTGTGTCTGTGAAAAACAATAGATGTGTCCGTGATTTTTTTTAAGGCTGGTCGTACTTGACTGGAATATTTCTGAGGTAATCATCATCATTTTAGAGCTCATAGTAAATGCTGGTGATGAGTTCTTATTGGTACAGTATATTGAGCTACAGACATGTATCTTTATCATTTATTATGGTTTTCTAATTTGTCAGTAAAAATTGTTGGCTGTCCATGATTTTGCTCTAACTTGTCCAGAAAAAAAAAAATTCTGGTTGGCAACCCTGCACAGAACTGCTCTGATGACTCGATCTGTAGCCCTGACAGCTTATAAATGCTCAATATAGATAAATTATCAAACTGATAAGTGTTTAGCTATAAGTGTTTATGAGCTGTTAGGAGTTCAGAGATAACACCTAATGATCCAGTCGACATATTCAGGGTGAAGAAGAAGAAATAGCCAGCAAATGCACTGAATGTGAAAACTGTAGAGGAAAAATGGTTGAAAATTTTAAATAAAGACCAATTGAAAAAAAGGATTTTTGGCCCAAAAAGAGTAAGCTAACACCAGCAAGTAAAATATCTTTAATCTTTTTTTTTTTTACTCTGGCAGACTTAATTTTGTTAAGTCTATACATTTAAAAATAAAGGTTGAAATTTTGTAGGTTTCATATGCTGGCCATATACACACTGATTTCTGTCTGAACACACTGATTTCTACGCTAGACGCTCTCCATCTAATGTATATGGAACCCTTTTGAAACTCCTCAGACTGCAAATGTCACGGGAAATCAGGATCTCTGTTGGTTTTCAACAGAGATGAGAAAACTTTAGAAAAATTTGTTTTGGCAGATTGACAAGAAATTCGGGTAAAAATGTAGGTATACTCCGGCCAATCTGCCTAAAAGTGGTGCATGGGCACTGCAATGCACGGGCACTGGCCAGGTGGCGGCCGTTTGCAGATCCATTCACTTGATGGAGCAGCAAAAGCAAGAGGTAGGTTCAGGACAGGTGAGGGCATAAAGACAGTTCCTGGGCCATGCCAGAGGAACCCACTAATTCCTGACTGTGTGTCAACCATTTCAGTACAGCTGGATTGTTGGTCAAAACAGGACCGCTGGATGACAGTGGAAACTCTGGCCTGTTGCTGCAGCTGCAACCACCACCCCTTCTACTGCTGCTACCTGTGCCAACTACGGTACATCATAATTTTTGCCACTGCCCGTGCTTTTGGAGGGCCTAACTGTCTGTTGGCCATAGGGTATAACAACTGTATCACTAACAGAACAGATTAGCTATGAAAAGTGGTGCACTGCACAATTTTGTACACAGTGGTAAATTAGACTTGCCGGTAACAGTGGCATGTAATACTGGCGCAAAGTAACTCTATAGCTAACAGAGCAGATTAGCTATGAATCTTGGTGCACTGCACACTTATGTACACAGCAACAAATTAGACCTGCTTATAATACTGACACACAGTAATTCTACAGATAACAGAACGGATTAGCTATAAATATTGATGCATTGCACACCTACCGTATGTACATGGCAATAAACTGTAGCAGAGTCTGTAATTCAGCAGTCTCCTATACTCTCTCTCCACTTTCTCTGCACTCTCCCTACACTCTCCCTCTCCAATATTGTCCTACACTCTCTGTTAAGAGTACGTAGCAACACTGTCCCTAGTCCCTAGCTCACAGAAAAACGACGGCAACTGCGCAGGACCAGGGTTTTATAGGGCTCTGCCTAGCTATGATATCACAGGGGCATGGCTACCTGCACATTGACTGGCTGTACGGCATTATGGGTGATCTTGCGTTCCCGGGATTGTCTCCTCTACACTTCCTTTTAATCTCTAACACTTGCAGCCGCCATTTTAGGAAAATTGATTTGCTACCACGAAGTGCGAGAAAATTTAGATTTGTTTAGAGTCGAAGTTTTCCTAAACTTCGGATCGAATTCTGCTTCGGATGCTTAAGTGCGCTCAACACTAGTTTTCAACATGCCCAATCCTTTTGTTCTTGGGGTGGTAAGTCACTTCCAGACACCTCTGGCATGGCTTCTCCACTCTGCTAGTTTAGAATACATGCAATGTTGGCCAAGCTGAATGTGCATGTATTTTGGGGACATAAGCAAAGAGCTCTTGGATAAACAAGTGTTCATCCAAAGTTAGGACATAAGACACAGAAATAGGGGCTGACATACACCTCAAGTGGGCGATAGACAGCTGGGTCAGTAAGGGAGCATAATAACAATAAATATAATAAAATGCAAATAAAATTAGTGCTGTCTACCTGAGCAAGGCAACCACAAAACAAGTGGAGCTGTCAGTAGATGTTAACTGTCACTGTAAATCTGTATCACAGAAGTAACAATTATCATTAAAGGGGTTGTCAGGGTTCAGAGCTGAACCCGGACATACCCATAATTTTACCCCGGCAGCCCCCCTGACTTGAGCATTGGAGCAGTTCGTGCAAAGGCTCTTTTGTTTACAATCACACACTGCTGGGCGGAAGCTTCCGTCCAGCAGTGTGTTCGGTGACATCACTGGCTGTGATGGGCGGGCTTTAACGCTGCCCTAGCCGTTTTACTGACTAGGGCAGCGCTAAATCCTGCCCATCAGTGCCGGTGACATCACCGGGCTTCCTGGCACGTCAGCAGATCTCCAAAAAATGCCATTGCCCTGCGCGATTTTGTGCACTGCTTCGATTCTCAAGTCAGGGGGGCTGCCTGGGTAAAAATTGAGGTATGTCCGGGTTCAGCTCTGAACCTGGACAACACCTTTAATGGTTTAAAGGCTTTAAAACCTCATTCACACGTCAGTGTTCCACGTATGTGTGTTGTGCATGTTCTCCACGGACAGCACACATCTGCATTTATTTTAATGTGTGTATTCACACATCAGTTTTTTACCATGGTCCATGGGTCCGTATTTTTAGCATGGATGCATGCTCTATTTTATCCATGTTCACTGATCCATCACGCCCATTATAGTCTATGGGTCAGTGAAAACCACGGATGCAACACACATACCATCCATATTTCATCCGTGTTTCACGGGTCAATAGGAAGACATGCTGTGAAAATGATTTTTCAGCTGTGCAGTGTCAGTGAAACATGGGTGACATAATGACAGCAAAAAACAGACACACGGACCAAACACGGATCCTTCACGGGCAGTTTCACTGAGGCTTCACTGACCACCTTTTCATGGATTTAAACATGGACGTGTGAATAAGGCTTAAGGCTTTTTTTACTAAACAAAATAGCTTTTTTTTACCAATAGAAATCTATTCTGCTCCATTCTTGCTTCCAATATTTTCATGGTCAGTTTTTACGATTGGTTTGCTTTGATCTATGGAAAATGTAAGACAAAAATACAATCAATTTTTCATAGTAAAACATTTGTATTGTGGGAAAAATCTTTTTATAAATGACCAGCTTAAAACATTATTTCCTACTGTGAAACTTGGAAGGTGGGAAGACAAGGTGGTTTCACTGAAAACTTCCTGTTGCAATTTTTTGTTAGTTAGCCCTGTCATTCTGTAATACTGGCATCTTGCATGTTGTTCCTCTGTTTGCATAACTCCAAAAAGAACATAATAGGCTAATTGTCTTCTATTGACACTGTACCATTTGTGTGGATGACAATAGGGAATATAAAAAATAGGGGAAATAAATTGTGAGCCCCATTGGAGACAGGGACTGATATTAGTCATGATAATTAGGGATGAGCAAACATGTATGTGTTCACCATAACTTATGGTCCGTGGTAGCGGAATCCATAACAGAATTCTTAGATAACCCCGAACCCGAACCTTGTACACCGAACTTGAAAGCAAAATTTTGCTCATCCCTAATCATAATTAGTGTTAAGCAAATCCACAAAGTGTATTGGAATTTCAGGATAAATGTGATTCAACGCAAAGCCGAATTTCCTCATTCTTCGTGGTAGTGAATCGATTTTACCTGAAATAGTGTAAAAAACAAAAAGAAAATCATACTTACCTCATCCATTTGCTTGCGGCGGACCGGCCTCCGGTGTCTTGCTTGAAGATCTCACATGAAATCCTGTGCGCTGTACCGGCCGTTGTGATTACGTCATCACTGGCTGCGCGCCAGCTCTTCAATCAAGATGTTGGAGGCCGTCCTGTCGCGAGCAAATGGAGGTGAGTATGATATATATATTTTACACTCTGTTATTACTATCAGATGCTGCGATCAGTTATGAACGAGGCATCTGAGAGGTACAATGACAGGGAATGGTGCAATCGCCGTTCTCTGTCATTGCACCCACTACTTAGACAGAAAGTTATTTGTCACAAAGCTTATTTTTTCAGAAAATTCGGCAAAGCAGCAGAATTTTCCAATACTACTGCATATACAGAACTGCAGAATATTTTAGCCTTAGATACACAAAAGGAAATAAATACATTTTTGATTATAGTGGCCATTTAAACCTAAAAAGCTATTTATTACCGAGAGTATTATATGTTTAAAAATGAGCATTTTCCAATTTACTAATTGATTCCACTTGTTTTGTTTTTTTAGTGTTGGAAAAAATGTTGGACTCATGCTTGACAAAACAACCCGATTTTCAATCAAGGGAAAAATGATCCACAACTTCATGTCCACAAGCACGTTTACTCAATATACTGTTGTGGATGAGTTTGCCATCTGTCGGATTGATAAACGTGCACCTATGGACCAAGTGTGCCTGATTGGCTGTGGCTTTTCCACCGGTTTTGGAACAGTTCTCAACACTGCAAAAGTAAGTCATCTATAATACTTATATATGTTTAACCCAACAGGTGACATGTGACAAAAATCATCTTTTTTCTGGGTCATCAGAAAGCCATTAGGTAGCAAATCAATATACTACACCTAATATCTGAATTCTAAAAATGCCTGGGAAATATCACTTATATTAAGTATAATAAGACTTACAGTACCTGAATGGACATATAATAGGGAAGTAAAGTGGTGAGGCAGGATTAGAAGAGTAATGTTCAAAGTTCTATTGATCATCTGCATCTTCTCTTCTTGTCAGGTTAAGCCAGGAACCACCTGCGTGGTGTTTGGTCTGGGCGGAATAGGCATGTCGGCTGTCATGGCCTGCAAAATTGCTGGTGCTACAAGGATTATTGGAGTTGACATCAATCCCACCAAGTTCACCAAAGCTAAGGAGTTGGGATGTACTGAGTGTGTGAATCCTAACGATTGTTCCAAACCCATCCATGAAGTTATTACAGAAATGACCAATGGAGGAGCTGATTATGCATTTGAATGTATTGGCAAGGTTGATGTGATGGTAAGAATTGCTTTATATGGCATAATACATTAAAGGGATTTTCCATTTTTTAGATATTGATGATCTATCCCCTAGATAGGTCACCAGTATCAGATTAGTAGGGATCCAACACCCAGCACCCCTACCAATAAGTGTTTGAGACACCAGTGCTGTAAACATAACAGTGGAAGGAGACAAAATCAAAAATCTCTGTCCACTGTTAATGGCCATGCTGGCACACTGTAAATCAGCTCTCATTTGCATTAAATATTGTGTGCCATCTGACTACAGCACTTACTACCACCACAAGGAAAGCTGCATACTGCTTACTCTGTGCCTGTAGTTCTTAACTAGTGATGAGCAGAGGCAATATTCAAATTTGCAATATTTCATGAATATTTGGGTGAATATTCATCATTAATTTGCAAATTCGCGATTATTTTCTTGATTGAGAAAATCGGCAATATAATATTCGCGCAATGTGCGCGCAATACAAGCGTGGGTCACTTTTGCTACATTTTTCAAGCTGCTAGAAGTTTCCTGAGACTGGAGAAAATGGTTGGCACGGCAGAACATTACAATAACTATATATGCAGATAGAGTGCTCCAATATATTCGCGATTGCGCAAATTGGCAATTAATGATGTGCATATTTTTGCACAATACGTGCAACTTCTAGTTTTAGCAGGTCTGACTACATATTACTGATTGGTGCACTAAGTATTGTTGTGAACTTGTGACATCACAGCACTATGTATGTAGCATGTATGTATGGACAGCAGAACCTATCGCACTACCTAACACCCTACACTGGACTCTATCAGCTACACTATATCACTATCTAACCTACACTGACTATCTCCCACTAACTATTTGTATTATATATATAAGCTATCTAACTATCTAATGTAATGACACAGCAAGCACAGAGCGCAGCAATAACACTGCTGTCTCTATCAGATCTGCAGAAAATGGCTTCTGGGGAGTTTCTTATATAGTAAGGGGTAGGCAACTTTCCTATTGGTTGCTAGTGATGTTGCTAAGCTCAGACAAAGACATTGCAGCCTTCTCATTGGCCCACAAGCAAGAAGGGAGGTTACTGATGAAAAAAAAATCTAGAATATTCGAGATTATGAATGTATAGCACTATATTCTACATCTTCGCAAATTCTCGAAGTGGCGATATTCACGATTAAAATTTGCGATTCAAATATTCGCCATCAACACTATTCTTAACACCAATAACTAGCCATATGCTATTTTGGAGATATTTACTGTTTACTATGGCTCCATGATGGAGCTTCATCCCTTGTGAGCTGGGACTTATATTTCCACTTTAGATCACAGATGGGATGAACAGCAATTAGAAAATAATAATAAATAAATCTATAAATAAAAATTTTGTGGTTGGGGGGGTTCAAGCTAAACTTTTGTACAAGAGCCCATGAGTCTCTAAATATGCCCCTACAATTAACATGTAGTGGAATACATTAGGAAGCTGTGCAATAATCAATTATTGCAATCACTGTCAAGTATACCTCAGAACCTTCTAGGTCCAAACATTGATTTATTTATGTATTTTTGTCTTTAGGCATCGATGATTCAGTCCACTAACTATGCCTTTGGATCAGCCACTATTATTGGTGTTCCTCCTATCAAAGACAGAATCTCCCTTGATGCGATGTGGCTGCTAACTGGACGTACATTGCATGGAGCCTTCTTGGGAGGTAATGTTGTAGAAATTATGAAGTAAAGAAAAATCTGACAATAATATGAATGTTGCTTAAAAGGGTTGTGCAGACAGTATATATTAACGAACTAGCCTTAGGATAAGTCATCAATATCTGATCTGCAGATGTCCGACACCAGGTATGGCTGGCGATTAGTTGTTTGAAGAGGAGGCTCCGATCTGAACGAGCACTGCTTCTTCTTCATTACAGTACGCGTCATCTCCTATGTATCGGTGGCGTAGTGTAAATACAAGTACCCACTCCATTCAAGTGAATGGAGAAAGTAGTTGAAATTACACCGCACCACCAAGATGACGTACAGCGTAATGAAGAGGAAGTAGCTTTTGGAGCGCTTCCTCCTCTTCAGACAGCTAATCAGCGGGGGTGCCAGGTGACAAACCCCCGCAGGTTAGATATTGATGACCTATCCGGAGGAGGATAGGTCATCACTTTATAGTGGCTGCACAACCCCTATAAATATAATCATTTTACATTTTTGGTTCAGAAGTGAAAACCTATTGCATCCTGTTTTGCAGATTACAAGGCATCTGAAGCCTTTCCAGGATTAGTAAATGATGTTTTGTCTGGGAAAATCGACCTTAGTGCCCTGATTAGTTACAAGCTACCACTAGATGATGTCAATAAAGGCTTTGACCTCATGAGAAATGGAAAAACGTGAGTAGAGCTCCAGTGAAAGTTTTAAAAATTATCTCAGATTTGTTCACTTAAAATTGCATGCTTTTAACGACGCAGCCTAAAAATTCATATCAATTTAAATCAAAACTTAAGGCTGATTTCATACTTCAGTTATTTGGTCAGTTATTTCTATCAGTTAGGGCTCATGCCCACGAACGTATTTTCTTTCTGCTTCCGTTTCGGGGTTTTTGCGGGCCGTATTCGGAACTATTCACTTTAATGGGTCCGCAAAAACAATGGAAGGTACTCCATGTGCATTCTGCTTTCGTATTTACGTATTTACGTTCCGCAAAAAAGTAGTGCATGTCCTATTATTGTCCACAAATCACGATCTGAGGCCCCATTCTAGTCAATGGGTCCACAAAAAATACGGAACACGGAACACATACGTATGTCATCCGTATTTTGTAGAGCCATGCTGTAGAAATGCTATGCCCAGCCCATATGGTTCATGTGTTTGGTAATTAATAAGTTACTGTTTCCGTTTCTGATCCGCAAAAAACGGATCGCATACGGAAACCATACGGATATGTTTTGTGGAATAACAGAACGGAAGAGGACTTAAATCAGAGAAAAAAAATACCTCAGGTACGGAACAACAGATCCGTGAAAAATGGACTGCAAAACAACAACGGTCGTGTGCATGAGCCCTTATTGTGAGCCAAAAACAGAATATGTGCAAATCTTGACATTACACCTGATCTCTCAGTAGGCTTCACCACAACTGATGGAAATAACTGACCAAATAACTGAAGTGTGAATTCAGTCTTAGCCTTCCATTCTTTTGATCCATCAGACTGAAACAGCCTGCAGAAAACATTCACCAGAGATGTGAGCGTAGCCTCAGAACAACAGAAAAATGAAACCATATTAGAAAGGGACCCTTTTTTTTTTTTAGCACCCGTTATGCTCAATCAGCATCAGTTTGCACTAAAGATAACTGATCCATCTTTTCTTTGAACATCAGTTGTGATCAGTCTGCGTCAGTTCGTGTCACTTCCATCTTAAAGCAATTATTTTTGACGAGAGAACAAGTACTTTTTGCAGAACTTTTTCTCTGGTCACAAATAACTGATCTCTGACGGAAGTGACACAAACTAATTTAGGGTTACTTTTACACTGGTGTTTGTCTTGTTGCGGCAGGCTGTTCCACCGGGGGAAACGGCCTGCCAGATCTGTACTACAGTGTACACCTGTGTGATGCACACAGCACTTTTGTCTAGCCGCCTGCGGCCAGATCTACTTCACTCCCGATTATAGTGAATGGGGCCAGGTGGAATTCCTGGATCGAGTAAACGCCAGTGTGAAACTGGCCTTATACAGATCATAACTGATGCTCATAACATACGGTTTTTCTGTTGTTCTGATGGAGCAGAAAAAAAAGAAAGCAAATGGTTATGTGAATGAACCTGCATCTATCAGACCTTAATGGCATATCCTAGTGATATGCCGCCAATATATGATATGACAACAACCCTTCTAATGATCTGTACAATATAAAATTATCACATTAGTCTTCCCACTAGTTATCACAATTGGTGAACAATTTCCCTCAAGTTGCTCTGTCAATGAAAAAGTAAACTTTTTAATATTATCCAGATGAAAAAGATAAAAAATTATAAATTGCCATAAATGTTCTGACCTGCAGAATAAAGTTATCATGTAATTTATACCGTGTGGTGAATGCCATAAAAACAAAAACAAAAAAACAGTAGCAGAATTTTTTCGGCACCCCTAAAAAACTAAAATAAAAAGGTGTACAATGTATTAAATGTAAGACAAAATGTTTTTTTATCTATTATACTGGAAAGATGGAAATGATATTAAAGTTGTATATATATATATAGTAAAAGGATAAGACAGCACTCCAGTCTTCCAGTGAAAAAAGTGGATACTTTATTACACCCAACAGCTGTGTTGGGAGTGCTGCCTTATCCTTTTACCTTACAGCCATCGTTCCAGGCCCTAGGAATAATTGGGAATTGCACTCGGCATCATAGGAGTGCTGCTATATATTTTTTTCATATATATATATATATATATATATATATATATATATATATATATATATATATATACACAGTATATATATTATAATACGTCTTGAATTCGAAAATTGGTAGCGACATTGGGATGTTAAAAATAAAAACCTTATAATAAAAAAAATTATCAGAACTAGAACTAAACCTGATTTTGGATTTCTATTTTAAATTGTTTTTAAAGACTCAGATGTGATTACCGAATTTGGGTGAAAAAATTTTGCCTACGTGCAGGCAGTACATTTTAATGCTATACGGACATAGCATTAAAACCAAAGTGTTGTAACGAATTGACTTCGGATCTCTGATCTGAAGCTTGATTCGCTCAACTCTACCCTTCTTGTTTTTGATTTCCTAAGAAATAAAGTGTTATAGAAGGTTTGTAAATATTGTTTGGCCATTAGGGCTCACAATACTTCTGGTCACTGAGATTTTTGCATCTGCAGGTTCTTGCTGTGGTCTTACCAGTAGTGCTTTCTTTATGGCAATTTTTCCCGTATAGAGAAGATATTGTCAAAATGCCTGAACAAAAGCTACTACATGCTAAAAAAAAATTAATAAGCAGAAAAAAAAGGAAAAAAGACATTTAATTAACAAAAATGTAAGGAACACAAAATAAAGTTGGTATGTCCCACGTTTCATATTTCCCATAGAACTTCAGCTAACATCTGGAGCTTACAAAAAACACTGGAAAAAATGCCACTAAAAACACTGAAGTGCAGAAAAAAAGCCACTAAAAAACCATGCATGAAAGATATATTATAGTTAGTTGGAGTGGCTTTAGAGTACTTTAGGGCATTTCCAAATAGATCTCATGTTTTACAGTATGTTTTGAATGTGCTCAGGAAATTACTGTAATATCTAAAAATAAATAAAAATTTTGCTTCTATTTTTTACAGTATCCGTACAGTCCTTGAAATGTGCAAGCATTAAAGGAAATCTGGCAAATTGACTATGACTGTGAAACATAGATATTCTTTTATTTCAGTAAACAACTATGTTTCTTTTTTTTTTGCTTCTGTCTTGGAGATTGTTTATTGTACTCCTGCTATACAGTGGGATGCGAAAGTTTGGGCAACCTTGTTAATCGTCATGATTTTCCTGTATAAATCGTTGGTTGTTACGATAAAAAATGTCAGTTAAATATATCATATAAGAGACACACACAGTGATATTTGAGAAGTGAAATGAAGTTTATTGTATTTACAGAAAGTGTGCTATAATTGTTTAAACAAAATTAGGCAGGTGCATATATTTGGGCACCACAAAAAAGAAATGAAATCCATATTTAGTGGATCCTCCTTTTGCAGAAATTACAGCCTCTAAACACTTCCTGTAGGTTCCAATGAGAGTCTGGATTCTGGTTGAAGGTATTTTGGACCATTGATGGCTTCAAAGCATGGACAGCTCTCTTTAAGTCACACCACATATTTTCAATATATTTAGGTCTGGGGACTGAGATGGCCATTCCAGAACATTGTACTTGTTCCTCTGCATAAATGCCTTAGTGAATTTTGAGCAGTGTTTAGGGTCGTTGTCTTGTTGAAAGATCCAGCCCCGGCGCAGCTTCAGCTTTGTCACTGATTCCTGGACATTGGTCTCCAGAATCTGCTGATACTGAGTGGAATCCATGCGTCCCTCAACTTTGACAAGATTCCCAGTCCCTGCACTGGCCACACAGCCCCATAGCATGATGGAACCACCACCATATTTTACTGTAGGTAGCTGGTGTTTTTATTGGAATGCTGTGTTCTTTTTCCTCCATGCATAACGCCCCTTGTTATGGCCAAATAACTCAATTTTAGTTTCATCAGTCCACAGCACCTTATTTCAAAATGAAGCTGGCTTGTCCAAATGTGCTTTAGCCCACCTCAAGCGGCACTTTTTGTGCTGTGGGCAGAGAAAAGGCTTCCTCTGCATCACTTTGGCATACAGCATCTCCTTGTGTAAAGTGCGCCGAATGGTTGAACGATGCACAGTGACTCCATCTGCAGCAAGATGATGTTGTAGGTCTTTGGTGCTGGTCTGTGGGTTGACTCTGACTGTTCTCACCATTCGTCGCTTCTGTCTATCTGAGATTTTTCTTGGTCTGCCACTTCGAGCCTTAACTTGAACTGAGCCTGTGGACTTCCATTTCCTCAATATGTTCCTAACTGTGGAAACAGACAGCTGAAATCTCTGAGACAGCTTTCTGTATCCTTCCCCTAAACCATGATGGTGAACAATCTTTGTCTTCAGGTCATTTGAGAGTTGTTTTGAGACCCCCATGTTGCTACTCTTCAGAGAAACTTAAAAGAGGAGGGAAACTTACAATTGACCCCCTTAAATACTCTTTCTCATAATTGAATTCACCTGTGTATGTAGGTCAGGGGTCACTGAGCTTACCAAGCCAATTTGAGTTCAAATAATTAGTTCTAAAGGTTTTGGAATCAATAAAATGACAACAGTGCCCAAATTTATGCACCTGCCTAATTTTGTTTAAACAATTATAGCACACTTTCTGTAAATCCAATAAACTTCATTTCACTTCTCAAATATCACTGTGTGTGTCTCCTATATGATATATTTAACTGACATTTTTTATCGTAACAACCAACGATTTATACAGGAAAATCATGACGATTAACAAGGTTGCCCAAACTTTTGCATCCCACTGTATGTTGGCTAATTATTTTAGTTAAAAAAATAAAATAAAACAATCAGAAATATTTGACTTTTAAAATGTAACTTTTAATACCTTTCTTATTACCAGTAATAAAACACTGTATGCAATTCTGGTTTCTAAGGTTTATATTAGTACTGAATGTTTTTTTATCTATTATACTGGAAAGATGGAAATGATAATAAAGTTGTCCTATCTGGTATCACGTCTGATATGGCAGGTAACAGACGAGCCGCGCAGAGAGGAGGGAAGGAGGGTACCCTTTCACTAGGGAGAGGGAGGAGTGGTGACCCCTAACTCACCTAGCACTGGCACCTGGCTGCCCTGACATCGCTAGACGGGCTGATCACCCATACGCCAATCATGTGCCTCGTCCCTGGCTTAACCTGAAAGAAGCCCTAGGTAGTAAGTAGGGAGATGGGAGCACTAGTCCTCACCACTGACCCCTAGGGTAACAACAGGGAAAGGACAAACAACACCACATACAATCCTCGAAGGGAGATAACAAACAGGAGACAACAAACAGGAGAGAACCGGAATTCCGACAGCACCAGTTCCAACAGCTCCACAGCAACTCCAACTCCGCCAGAGGTCATAATAGAAAATCTGGAAGGAAGGTCTATACAGTATATGGCAACAAGGGAAGTAGAAAGGGAGAATATATAGTAGCTGGGAGTGGCTGACAAAGAACAGCTGAAAGGAAAAGCTACCGATTCGTAATTGGAACAAAACGGATTGCAAACCAAAGCAGGAGAACCTGGAACGGAATCCATTCCCACAACTAGGTCATGAAGCGATCCCCTGAAACCGAGCGAGTAGCCACCTGCTGTGACTAGTGATGAGTGGCAGGTGCCATATTCGATTTTATATTCGTCGATTGGATTATCTTAGTTTTGTGGAATATGACGAATACATTCGTCATATTCGCTAATTCTACCAAGCCAACCATAGTAAACCAGGTCCAAGTTGAAATCGCAATTCGATTAATTCAAGTTATAATAATCGAATTTCGATTTTAACTTAGCACTGCTATATTCTATATTATGCTAGAATTAAATATAGCAGTGCTAAGTTAAAATCGAAATTCGATTATTATAACTTGAAATAATCGAATTGCGATTTTTCACGTAATTCTCAAATCCGACAGTACATTCTAGTATATGGAGACGTTCCCATGGTGATGGGGACGCTCCATGAGCACGGAAGTCGGCAGAAGCGGCAACGGGCCCTGACTGGAGCAGCCAGGAAGCCAGGAATCCAAAGGACAGGTAAGAACAACTTTAGGGAAGTGGAAAAGAAAAAAATATAACTATAAAAAAAAAAGAAAAAAAAAAAAGAATATTCGAAATATCGAATTTATATCACTATATTCGAAATATTCGCGAATTAGCGAAGTGCCGATATTCGCGAAAAAAATTCGATATTCAAATATTCACGCTCAACACTAGCTGTGACCTTCTTACTAAATTTTTTTGTATTTTGTTACTATTTTGTAAATCCACCTTTGGCTTTCAACACTGCCTGAATCCTTCTGGGCATGCTCTTGATCAGATTCAAGCATGTCTTGACTGAAATCTGTTCCCAGGTCTCTTCTATATGTTCCCAATGTTGGCGCATACTGGTCGAATCACTTGGTTATGATTACAGCTTTTTCTTGTAGGATACTCACAAATAGCTCAGCATTGAGACCACCATTGATTCTGGTCAAGTATCCAATGCCTTTGCCTGTGAAACAACCGCATATCATCAGGCTCCCTTCACCGACCTTGACAGTTCCTTCAATTTCTCATTCCGTTAGCCCCCTTTTACCTTGTTTCTTCCAGACCCATTTGTATTGATCAGGGCACAGTCTGTTGACTTTTGTCTCATCACTCCAAATCACATCTTTCCAATCTTCTACTGTCGACTGTTCGTACATTTTTGCAAACTCGAGCCAATGCTTCTTCAGCAGTCAGTTATTCTCATCAGTTACTATCAGCCCAGAGCAGGTGCATGTCAAAACCACAGAACAAGTGCAGATCTATTCATTTTACCTAATCCAAGAGTAGGCTTGGCTCTTGATTTAGCCTCACACTATGTGATAGAAATAACTGACCAAATAACAGAAGTGTGAACTCAGCATTACAGGTCAATGTTAATGTCAGGTCTAATTTATCATTGTGGACTTAACCTGCAGTGGCCCAAGATTCAAGTAATGCCCCCATGACAGTGGGGAGGGAGTCAGCAGTAAGGTTTTTGCTCACATCATTGTTTAGTTTTCCATTCTTCTGATTTGTCAGAAGAACAGGCCAAGAAACGTGGATCTTGTAGTTTAACCACTTAACGCAAAATGCTGTGCATGTACGGCGGGGGATGCTGTGCCAGAACGCATTCTGCTGTACATGCATGGCGGGCTGATCGGGCGGGTTCAGGAGCTGTGCCCGCCCAATCACTGCAGGGGTCCGGAAGTCCCTGGTAGCCGGGCCCCTGCTGTATCTGCCGGTGGATTAACCCCTTCATGCCGCGGTTAGCTGACCGCGACATAGAAGCGGTTTGCGGCGGGTGAAGGAGTGCATCGGGTCCCCACGCTGCTATGGCAGGGACCCGATGTGTGACAAGGCAGCCCGATGCCGTGCAGACGCTGCCCAATGCCATGCACGGCATGGGGACCTGCCTTCTACGGGTGCCCAGGAGATCCAGCCTCAGGCTGGGGCTCCTAGGCAACCTGTTAGTGCATTACTCAGTGTAATACACTAACAGGCAATGCATTACAATACAGATGGATTGTAATGCATTGCAGAGGGGATTAGACCCCCAAAAGTTGAAGTACCAGAGTGGGACAGAAATAAAGTTTGAAAAAAAAAAGTAAAAAAAAGTGTTTTCAATAAAAAAAGTTTCAATAAAAAAAAAGAAAAAACGCCCCTTTCCCCTGATTTCCTAATAAAAAAGAAAAAACACACATATTGGGTATCTCCGCGTTCATAACGACCGGCTCTATAAATATATCACATGATCCACCCCGTCCGATAGACACCATAAAAAATAAAAACTGTATAAAAAAAAAGCCATTTATGTCACCTCACATCACAAAAAGTGCCACACCAAGTGATCAAAAAGGCGTATGCCCCCAAAATAGTACCAATCTAACCGTCACTTCATCCCTCAAAAAATGAGCCAGTATATGGGACAATCGCCAAAAAAATAAAATAAACTATGGCTCTCAGACTATGGAGACACTAAAACAGTTTTTTTTTTTTGTTTAAAAAATGCTTTTATTGTGTTAAATGTAAAAAAATAAAAAAGTAGACATATTAGGTATCGCCGCATCCATAACAACCTGCTCTATAAAAATACCACATGACCTAACCCCTCAGGTGAACACCGCAAAAAAAACGGTGTTAAAAAAGTTTAATAGCAAGGAATCAAAAAGTCATACGCACCCCAAAATTGTACCAATCAAACCGTCATCTCAACTCAATTATTCTCTACCTAAGACAATCGCACACAAAAAAAACATGACTCTCAGACTATTGAGACACTAAAACATGATTTTCTTTTTTTTTTTAATAAAAGATATTATTGTGTAAAACTTGAATAAATAAAAAAAAGGTAATAAGGTAAGGTATAAGGTAATGCCGCATCAGTAACAACCTTCTCTATAAAAAAAAAAAAATCACATGATTTAGCCCCTCAGGTGAACACCGTAAGAAAGAAATATAAATAACGGTGTCAAAAAGCCATTTTGTCACCTTACATCACAAAAAGTGTAATAGCAAGCGATCGAAAAGTCATACGGACCCCAAAATAGTGCCAATCAAACTATCACCTCATCCCGCAAAAATGATACCCTACCTAAGACAATCGCCCCAAAAATAAAAAAAACTATGGCTCTCAGACTATGGAGACACTAAAACATGATTTTCTTGTTTGTTTCAAAAAAGCTATTATTGTGTAAAACTTGAATAAATAAAAAAAGCATACATATTAGGTATTGCCACATCTGTAACGACCTGCTCTATAAAAATATCCATGACCTAACCCCTCAGGTTAGCACCATAAAAAAATAAAAATAAAACGGTGTCAAAAAAGCAATTTTTTTGTCACCTTACATCACAAAAAATTTAATACCAAGCCATCAAAAAGTCATAAGCACCCCAAAATCATACAAATCAAACCGACATCTCATCCCGCACAAAATGAGCCCCTACATAAGATAGTCGCCCAGTGGCTCTCAGAATATGGAGACACTAAAAAAATTTATTATGTAAAACTGAAACAAACAACCAAAAAAAAGACAATCACCCAAAAATAAAAAAAACTATGGCTCTCAGACTATGGAGACACTAAAAAAGCTATTATTGTGTAAAACTTGAATGAATAAAAAAAGTATACATATTTGGTATTGTCGCATCCGTAACAACCTGCTCTGTAAAAATAACTCATGATTAGAGTTGAGCGAACACCTGGATGTTCGGGTTCGAGAAGTTCGGCCGAACTTCCAGAAAATATTCGGGTTTGGGATCCGAACTCGACCCGAACTTCGCCCCGAACACCATTGAAGTCAATGGGGACCCGAAGGCTGTAAAATAGCCCAGGAAAGGGCTAGAGGGCAGCAAAATGTAGGTAAATCCCCTGCAAACAAATGTGGATAGGGAAATGAATTTAAAATAAATAAAATAAATAAAAATTAACCAATATCAATTGGAGAGAGGTCTCATAGCAGAGAATCAGGCTTCATGTCACCCACCACTGGAACAGGCCACTTTCAGATATTTCTGCCCCGGCACCCAGACAGAGGGAAGAGGTCCCATAGCAGAGAATCAGGCTTCATGTCACCCACCACTGGAACAGGCCACTTTCAGATATTTAGGCCCCGGCACCCAGACAGAGGAGAGAGGTCCCATAGCAGAGAATCAGGCTTCATGACACCCACCACTGGAACAGGCCACTGTGAGATATTTAGGCCCCGGCACCCAGACAGAGGAGAGAGGTCCCATAGCAGAAAATCAGGCTTCATGTCATAGCAGAGAATAAGGCTTCATGTCACCCACCACTGGAACAGACCACTGTCAGATATTTAGGCCCCGGCACCCAGACAGAGGAAAGAGGTCCCATAGCAGAGAATCAGGCTTCATGTCACCCACCACTGGAACAGGCCACTGTGAGATATTTAGGCCCCGGCACCCAGACAGAGGAGAGAAGTCCCATAGCAGAGAATCAGGCTTCATGTCATAGCAGAGAATCAGGCTTCATGTCACCCACCACTGGAACAGGCCACTGTTAGATATTTAGGCTACGGCACCCAGACAGAGGAGAGAGGTCCCATAGCAGAGAATCAGGCTTCATGTCATAGCAGAGAATCAGGCTTCATGTCACCCACCACTGGAACAGGCCACTGTCAGATATTTAGGCCCCGGCACCCAGACAGAGGAGAGAGGTCCCATAGCAGAGAATCAGGCTTCATGTCACCCACCACTGGAACAGGCCACTGTGAGATATTTAGGCCCCGGCACCCAGACAGAGGAGAGAAGTCCCATAGCAGAGAATCAGGCTTCATGTCATAGCAGAGAATCAGGCTTCATGTCACCCACCACTGGAACAGGCCACTGTCAGATATTTAGGCTCCGGCACCCAGACAGAGAAGAGAGGTCCCATAGCAGAGAATCAGGCTTCATGTCATAGCAGAGAATCAGGCTTCATGTCACCCACCACTGGAACAGGCCACTGTAAGATATTTAGGCTCCGGCACCCAGACAGAGGAGAGAGGTTCCATAGCAGAGAATCAGGCTTCATGTCATAGCAGAGAATCAGGCTTCATGTCACCCACCACTGGAACAGGCCACTGTGAGATATTTAGGCCCCGGCACCAAGACAGAGGAGAGAGGTCCAATAGCAGAGAATCAGGCTTTATGTCACACACCATTGGAACAGGCCAGTTTACGATAAAAAAGCAATTTTTTTGTCACCTTACATCACAAAAAATGTAATACCAAGCGATCAAAAAGTCATAAGCAACCCAAAATCATACCAATCAAACCGACATCTCATCCCGCAAAAAATGAGCCCCCTACATAAAATAGTCGCCCAGTGGCTCTCAGAATATGGAGACACAAAAATTATTATTTTTTTTTTAAAAATGCATTATTATGTAAAACTGAAATAAACAACCAAAAAAAAAGTTGTCATATTTGGTATTGTCACATCCGTAACAACCTGCTCTGTAAAAATAGCTCATGATTAGAGTTGAGCAAACACCTGGATGTTCGGGTTCGAGAAGTTCGGCTGAACTTCCCGAAAAAATTCGGGTTCGGGATCCGAACTCGACCCGAACTTCGCCCCGAACCCTATTGAAGTCAATGGGGACCCGAACTTTTCGGCACTAAAAAGGCTGTAAAATAGCCCAGGAAAGGGCTAGAGGGCAGCAAAATGTAGGTAAATCCCCTGCAAACAAATGTGGATAGGGAAATGAATTTAAAAAAAATAATTAACCAATATCAATTGGAGAGAGGTCTCATAGCAGAGAATCAGGCTTCATGTCACCCACCACTGGAACAGGCCACTTTCAGATATTTCGGCCCCGGCACCCAGACAGAGGAAAGAGGTCCCATAGCAGAGAATCAGGCTTCATGTCACCCACCACTGGAACAGGCCACTTTCAGATATTTAGGCCCCGGCACCCAGACAGAGGAGAGAGGTCCCATAGCAGAGAATCAGGCTTCATGTCACCCATCACTGGAACAGGCCACTGTCAGATATTTAGGCCCCGGCACCCAGACAGAGGAGAGAGGTCCCATAGCAGAGAATCAGGCTTCATGTCATAGCAGAGAATCAGGCTTCATGTCACCCACCACTGGAACAGGCCACTGTCAGATATTTAGGCCCCGGCACCCAGACAGAGGAGAGAGGTCCCATAGCAGAGAATCAGGCTTCATGTCATAGCAAAGAATCAGGCTTCATGTCACCCACCACTGGAACAGGCCACTGTAAGATATTTAGGCTCCGGCACCCAGACAGAGGAGAGAGGTTCCATAGCAGAGAATCAGGCTTCATGTCATAGCAGAGAATCAGGCTTCATGTCACCCACCACTGGAACAGGCCACTGTCAGATATTTAGGCCCCGGCACCCAGACAGAGGAGAGAGGTCCAATAGCAGAGAATCAGGCTTCATGTCACACACCATTGGAACAGGCCCGTTTACGATATTTAGGCCCCTGTCACCCAGACGGAGGAGAGGTTCATTCAACTTTGGGTTGCCTCGCAATATAATGGTAAAATTAAAAAAAGAGGATTGAATGAAGAAGTGCCCTGGAGTACAAGAATATATGGTTAAGGGGAGGTAGTTATAAATGTCTAATCTGCACAAGGGATGGACAGGTCCTGTGGGATCCATGCCTGGTTCATTTTTATGAACGTCAGCTTGTCCACATTGGCTGTGGACAGGCGGCTGCGTTTGTCTGTAATGACGCCCCCTGCCGTGCTAAATACACGTTCAGACAAAACGCTGACCGCTGGGAAGGCCAACACCTCCAAGACATAAAAGGCTAGCTCTGGCCACGTAGACAATTTGGAGACCCAGAAGTTGAATGGGGCCGAGCCATCAGTCAGTACGTGGAGGGATGTGCACAGGTACTGTTCCACCATGTTAGTGAAATGCTGCCTCCTGCTAACATGTTCCGTATCAGGTGGTGGTGCAGTTAGCTGTGGCGTGGTGACAAAACTTTTCCACATCTCTGCCATGCTAACCCTGCCCTCAGAGAAGCTGGCCGTGACACAGCTGCGTTGCGACCTCTTGCTCCTCCTCTGCCTTCGCCTTGGGCTTCCACTTGTTCCCCTGTGGCATTTGGGAATGCTCTCAGTAGCGCGTCTACCAACGTACGCTTGTACTCGCGCATCTTCCTATCACGCTCCAGTGCAGGAAGTAAAGTGGGCACATTGTCTTTGTACCGGGGATCCAGCAGGGTGGCAACCCAGTAGCCCGCACACGTTAAAATGTGGGCAACTCTGCTGTAGTTGCACAGGTGTAGCGGTCAGAGGAGGGAGAGACCGCAAAGCAGGATTCAAGTACAGTACAGCGGACAAGGAGACTGAAGCAAAAGCCGGCTTTATTAAGGAGCAAAATGAAACTGCCGGAAAACCTGAGTAACAATACAGTACCACCGCACCAGAGGCACAATGGGTCAAAGACAGGAATGGTATGAACAGGTGAACATAAAACAACAACAGTGGTAATGAGATTTTGCATAGACACAGAATAAGCTAAACAGCAAACAGTCAGCTTGCAGGCTACTCTCACTAACAATTTCCTATCTACCCTGCTACCCAGGGGACGCTTCTACAGCGCACTGACTAAGTCCCTGACTCTATAACCTATCACAGGAAAGCACCGATGCCACTCACAGTTCTGCAGATTCTCTTGGATCCAATAAGATGCAGTCTGGCTCCAGGTCCGGTCGCTTGCTTGTCTATCTTTCTCTCTCTGGTCACAACAGATGCAGCTTTCCACCTCTGGCAGGAAGGATCCGGTTCCACTTCTCTGGAACACACAGTGAAGTCCTCTGTGTGCAGCTCCATAGCTGTCAGGAAAATCTCAGCTAATATAGCCTCCTGCTGCTACAGTCTTTTTCTGTTATCTCTCAGCAGTCCATCTCTCTCTGTTATCTCTGCAAGGTCCCAGCAACTTCTGGAACAACCCGGGAAAAACTTCTTAACTCTTTCTTAGCCTCTGGCCAGCACAACTCAGGTTCCTGTTTAGTCACAGTGGCCTCTGGTGGTCGGAGGGAAACATGACAGTCTGCATAGATATACGTGCTGGAAATGCTGCTAGTTGATTCAGGGCTGCCTCTTACACAGGCACTGCAGCATGTAGTCGCTCAGGTGTGCCAGGCTGCCCAGAGGTAAGGACAAGCTGTCCTCTGTGGGAGGCGTATCGTCATCGTCCTCCGTTTCCCCCCAGCCACGCACCAGTAATGGGCCCGAGCTGCGTTGGGTGCCACCCCGCTGTGAACATGCTTCATCCTCATCCTCCTCCACCTCCTCCTCGTCCTCGTCCTCCTCGTCCTCCAGTAGTGGGCCCTGGCTGGCCACATTTGTACCTGACCTCTGCTGTTGCAAAAATCCTACCTCTGAGTCACTTCTAAGAGACTGGCCTGAAAGTGCTAAAAATGACCCCTCTTCCTCCTCCTCCTCCACCTGGGCCACTTCCTCTTCTCAAGGAGACATAGAAGTGGTATTGCAATGCTGATAACGGCGTCATCGCCACTGGCCATGTTGGTGGACTACTCGAAACAGCGCAACAGGGCACACAGGTCTCGCATGGAGGCCCAGTCATTGGTGGTGAAGTGGTGCTGTTCCGCAGTGCGACTGACCCGTGCGTGCTGCAGCTGAAACTCCACTATGGACTACTGCTGCTCGCACAGTCTGTCCAGCATGTGCAAGGTGGAGTTCAACCTGGTGGGCACGTCGCATATGAGGCGGTGAGCGGGAAGGCCGAAGTTACGCTGTAGCGCAGACAGGCGAGCAGCGGCAGGATGTGAACGCCGGAAACGCGCACAGACGGCCCGCACTTTATGCAGCAACTCTGACATGTCGGGGTAGTTGTGAATGAACTTCTGCACCACCAAATTCAGCACATGCGCCAGGCAAGGGATGTGCGTCAAACCGGCTAGTCCCAGAGCTGCGACGAGAATTTGCCCATAATCGCACACCACCAGGCCGGGCTTGAGGCTCACCGGCAGCAACCACTCGTCGGTCTGTTGTTCAATACCCCGCCACAACTCCTGCGCGGTGTGGGGCCTGTCCCCCAAACATATGAGTTTCAGAATGGCCTTCTGACGTTTACCCTGGGCTGTGCTGAAGTTGGTGGTGAAGGTGTGTGGCTGACTGGATGAGCAGGTGGAAGAAGAGGAGGAGGAAGTCAAGAAGGAGGAGGAGGCTACAGGAGGCAAAGAATGATGCCCTGCGATCCTTGGCGGCGGAAGGACGTGCGCCAAAGAACTCTCCGCCTGGGGCCCAGCCGCCACTACATTTAGCCAGTGTGCAGTTAGGGAGATATAGCGTCCCTGGCCGTGCTTACTGGTCCACGTATCTGTGGTTAGGTGGACCTTGCCACAGATGGCATTCCGCAGTGCACACTTGATTTTATCGGATACTTGGTTGTGCAGGGAAGGCACAGCTCTCTTGGAGAAGTAGTGGCGGCTGGGAACAACATACTATGGGACAGCAAGCGACATGAGCTGTTTGAAGCTATCTATGTCCACCAGCCTGAATGACAGCATTTCATAGGCCAGTAGTTTAGAAATGCTGGCATTCAGGGCCAGGGATCGAGGGTGGCTAGGTGGGAATTTATGCTTTCTCTCAAAGGTTTGTGAGATGGAGAGCTGAACGCTGCCGTGTGACATGGTGGAGATGCTTGGTGACGGAGGTGGTGGCGTTGGTGGTACATCCTCTGTTTGCTTGGCGGCAGGTGCCAACGTTCCTCCTGAGGTGGAGGAAGAGGCTGAGGCAGCAGCAGAAAATGTAGCAGGGGGAGCCTGAGTGAGTTCCTTGTTTACTCCACAGCAGTTCATGCTTTGCATGCAGATGCCTGGTCATGCAGGTTGTGCTAAGGTTCAGAACATTAATGCTTCGCTTCAGGCTCTGATGGCACAGCGTGCAAACCACTCGGGTCTTGTCGTTAGCACATTGTTTGAAGAATTGCCACGCCAGGGAACTCCTTGAAGCTGCCTTTGGGGTGCTCGGTCCCAGGTGGCGGTGGCCAGTAGCAGGCAAACTCTCTTGGCGGCGGGTGTTCTGCTTTTGCCCCCTGCTCCCTCTTTTGCTACGCTGTTGGCTCGGTCTCACCACTGCCTCTTCCTCTGAACTCTGAAAGTCAGTGGCACGACCTTCATTCCATGTGGGGTCTATGACCTCATCGTCCCCTGCATCGTCTTCCACCCAGTCTTCCTCCCTGACCTCCTGTTCAGTCTGCACACTGCAGAAAGATGCAGCAGTTGGCACCTGTGTTTCGTCATCATCATTGACATGCTGAGGTGGTATTCCCATGTCCTCATCATCAGGAAACTTAAGTGGTTGTGCGTCAGTGCATTCCATTTCTTCCACCGCTGGGGAAGGGTAAGGTGGATGCCCTTGGGAAACCCTGCCAGCAGAGTCTTCAAACAGCAAAGGGGCTGCTGCATAAGTTAAGGCTCAGACAGTTTCCCTGATATGCATGGGGGTGATGTGACAGACTGATGGGCTTGGTTTTCAGGCGCCATCTGTGCGCTTTCTGCAGAAGACTGGGTGGGAGATAATGTGAACCTGCTGGATCCACTGTCGGACACCCAATTGACTAATGCCTGTACCTGCTCAGGCCTTACCATCCTTAGAACGGCATTGGGCCCCACCAAATATCGCTGTAAATTCTGGCGGGTACTGGGACCTGAGGTAGTTGGTTCACTAGGACGTGTGGCTGTGGCAGAACGACCACGTCCTCTCCCAGCACCAGAGGGTCCACTAACACCACCACGACCATGTCCGCGTCCGCGTTCCTTACTAGATGTTTTCCTCATTATTACCGTTCACCACAATAAGAAAAAAATTATTTGGCCCAATGTATTGAATTCAAATTCAGGCCTTTTTTTTTAAAGGGAGCTAACACTATCTGGCTTTCTATTTATGTACCGTATTAGACTAATACAGGCACAGCAGTAACCACAGATTTAGGCCTCATGCACACGACCGTTGTGTGCATCTGTGGCCGTTGTGCCGTTTTCCGTTTTTTTTCGCGGACCCATTGACTTTCAATGGGTCCGTGGAAAAATCGGAAAATGCACCGTTTTGCAGCCGCATCCGTGATCCGTGTTTCCTGTCCGTCCAAAAAATAGGACCTGTCCTATTTTTTTGACGGACAACGGTTCACGGACCCATTCAAGTCAATGGGTCCGTGAAAGAACACGGATGCACACAAGATTGGCATCCGCGTCCGTGATCCGTGGCCGTAGGCTATTTTCATACAGACGGATTTGAAGATCCGTCTGCATAAAAGCTTTTTCAGAGCTGAGTTTTCACTTCGTGAAAACTCATATCCGACAGTATATTCTAACACAGAGGCGTTCCCATAGTGATGGGGACGCTTCTGGTTAGAATATACTATGAACTGTGTACATGACTGCCCCCTGCTGCCTGGCAGCACCCAATCTCTTACAGGGGGCTGTGATCCGCACAATTAACCCCTCATTTGCCGCACCTGAAGGGGTTAATTGTGCGTATCATAGACCCCTGTAAGAGATCAGGGGCTGCCAGGCAGCAGGGGGCAGACCCCCCTCCCTCGCCATTTTTAATTTCATTGGTGGCCAGTGCGGCCCCCCCTCCCTCTATTGTATTAATATCATTGGTGGCCAGTGCGGCCCCCCTCCCTTTATTGTATTATCATTGGTAGCCAGTGTGCGGCCCCCCCGGCCCCCCTCCCTCCCTTTATTGTATTATCATTGGTAGCCAGTGTGCAGGCCCCCCCTGGCCCCCCCTCCCTCTATTGTATTATCATTGGTGGCCAGTGTGCGACCCCCCCTCCCTCTATTGTATTATCATTGGTGGCCAGTGTGCGGCCCCCCCGGCCCCCCCTCCCTCCCTCTATTGTATTATCATTGGTTGCCAGTGTGTGGGCCCCCCTCCCTCCCTCTATTGTATTATCATTGGTGGCCAGTGTGCGCCCCCCCCGGCCCCCACTCTATTGTATTAATATCATTGGTGGCCAGTGTGCGGCCCCCCTCTCCCCCCCCATCATTGGTGGCAGCGGAGAGTTCCGATCGGAGTCCCAGTTTAATCGCTGGGGCTCCGATCGGTAACCATGGCAACCAGGACGCTACTGCAATCCTGGTTGCCATGGTTACTTAGCAATATTAGAAGCATCATACTTACCTGCTGCGCTGTCTGTGACCGGCCGGGAGCTCCTCCTACTGGTAAGTGACAGGTCTGTGCGGCGCATTGCTTAATGATCTGTCACTTACCAGTAGGAGGAGCTCCCAGCCGGTCACAGACAGCGCAGCAGGTAAGTATGATGCTTCTAATATTGCTAAGTAACCATGGCAACCAGGACTGCAGTAGCGTCCTGGTTGCCATGGTTACCGATCGGAGCCCCAGCGATTAAACTGGGACTCCGATCGGAACTCTCCGCTGCCACCAATGATCGGGGGGGGGGAGAGGAGAGTCCACCAATTATATTAATACAATAGAGGGGAGTGCGGGGGGGCGCACACTGGCCACCAATGATAATACAATAGAGGGAGGGAGGGGGGCCGCACACTGGCCAACAATGATAATACAATAGAGGGAGGGAGGGGGGGCCGGGGGGGGCGCACACTGGCCACCAATGATAATACAATAGAGGGAGGGGGGGTCGCACACTGGCCACCAATGATAATACAATAGAGGGAGGGAGGGGGGGACGGGGGGGGCTGCACACTGGCCACCAATGATATTCAAACTGGGGAGGGAGGGGGGTCTGCCCCCTGCTGCCTGGCAGCCCCTGATCTCTTACAGGGGGCTATTATACGCACAATTAACCCCTTCAGGTGCGGCACCTGAGGGGTTAATTGTGCGGATCACAGCCCCCTGTAAGAGATCGGGTGCTGCCAGGCAGCAGCGGGCAGTCATGAACACAGTTCGTAAGATATTCTAACTTGAAGCGTCCCCATCACTATGGGAACGCCTCTGTGTTAGAATATACTGTCGGATATGAGTTTCACGATCTAACTCAAATCCGATGGTATATTCTAACATAGAGGCGTTCCCATGGTGATGGGGACGCTTCAAGTTAAAATATACCATCGGATTGGAGAAAACTCCATTCCTATGGTATATTAACTCGTGACTTTACATTGAAAGTCAATGGGGGACGGATCCGTTTGCAATTGCACCATATTGTGTCAACGTCAAACGGATCCGTCCACATTGACTTGCATTGTAAATCAGGACGGATCCGTTTGGCTCCGCACGGCCAGGCGGACACCAAAACGACTTTTTTTTTCATGTCCGTGGATCCTCCAAAAATCAAGGAAGACCCACGGACGAAAAAACGGTCACGGATCACGGACCAACGGAACCCCGTTTTGCGGACCGTGAAAAAAATACTGTCGTGTGCATGAGGCCTTAGGGGAATATCAATTGTAGGCCTAGTATTTAGGCCCTGGATGAAAGGTATCCTTTTACAGAATTACACTTAGAGATTCACAGTAGTGTGTGAAAAAATATATAGGTGTCACGACTGTGACTGATCCAGACAGGTCTGGGAGGAGAAGGTCGCAGCGACTTGCTACTCGCGATAGCTTGTGAGTTTGCTCCGTGGTTCAGGGTATGTCATCTGGGTTTTGCCTTGTGAACCTTTTTCTCCTTACTGGGAGTTTGTAGGCATCCTTCTCAGGTGAGTCCTGTCTGCCACTCCCAGCTACTATATTAGTTTCAGTTTCACTTGCAGTCATTGCCAGATATAGTCCTTACTTCCAGTGCTATTCTGACCTTTGAAGGAGATCGTTTGACGGTGTTGCTGTGGAGCTCTTGTCCGGCGTGGACTGTCGTGTTTGGGATCGCCTTCTCTGCTCGTGACTGGATAAGTCTATCTCTGCTGTTGATTGTTTGTTTGTTGCTGTCTTCCCCTGTTGTTCTCCTAGACACGAGTGATGGTGACTAGTGCTCCCATCGGCCTTTCCCCAGTCTAGTCTTGTTAGGGTGACTGAGGGTTTAGGCATCCTGCTCGCCGCACGGGTTCACACCCCGTCTAGGGTATCAGGGCAGACAGGTGCCAGCTTAGGGTTATTCAGGGGTGGCCCATCTATTTCCCATCCGTAGATAAGGGTCCCCCTTCCCCTCCGTCTGGTGCGACACGACTGCTGCTGGGATAGCGGTCGTTACAAAAGGATTATGCTTTGAGCACTAGTATTTTAACACTTATTGTAATATACACTTTAACGGAAAGAAATACACTTGGAGATGCACAGTAGCGTGTGAAGTTATTGAGGATGACCCTATCAGCACTTGAATTTACACCTTGAGTGTAATATACCCTTTTACGGACAGAAATACACTATGAGATGCACAATAGTGCGTGCAAATTTAAAGGATTATGCTCTTAGCAATTGTAATTTAACACTGTGCAATATACCCTTTTACGGAAAAAAAAATACACTTGGAGATGCACTGTGAGTGTAATATACCCTTTTACGGACAGATTTGCACTTGGCCTGCAACAGCAGAAACCACTGATTTAGGGTATTGCTATTTTGGCAATTGAATTTCACGCCAGAAAAAAATATATCCTTTGCCAGACAGCAGACAGTATTACACTTGGCTAGCCACAGCTGGAATACCAGATTTAGGGGATTGCTATTTTTGCAAGTGAATTTCACCCCTCAATAAAATATAGAAAATTCTATCCTGAGTTTCTAGGGGTGACAATAAGCACAGCCAAGCCCCTGATGTAGGATATAGCAAAAAAAAAAAAAACCCTACTATTGATGGTTAAATGGACTTGGTGGCAGCTTGTACTGGCGCACCACAAGACACAAAATGGCCGCCGATCAGCCCAGAAAAAAGTGACAGAAAAACGCTCTAGGCAGCCTAAAAATAGTGAGCAATTAACTAGCAGAAGTTGAATGATTCACAGCTGTAGATCGATAACTTCATTAAGTGTTTTTGCTGAGTTAATCCCTGCCTAATCTCGCCCTAACAGCAGCTGCATCCTCTCCCTACACTAATCAGAGCAGAGTGACGTGCGGCGCTACGTGACTCCAGCTTAAATAGAGGCTGGGTCACATGCTGCACTGGCCAATGACGTAGTATGACGCTTGTTGATTGGCTGCTTTGCAGGCTTTCAAAATGAGCCATAGAAATCGCTGAACAATGAACCCGAACCCGAATTTTTACGTAAATGTTGGGGTTCGGGTCCGTGTCACAAATACCCCAAAATTCGGTACGAACCCGAACTATACAGTTTTGGTTCGCTCATTCCTACTCATGATCTAACCTGTCAGATAAATGTTGTAAATAACAAAAAATAAATGCGGTGCCAAAACAGCTATTTTATTGTTACCTTGCCTCACAAAAAGTGTAATATAGAGGAACCAAAAATCATCTGTATCCTAAAATAGTACCAACAAAACTGCCACCTTATCCCATAGTTTCCAAAATGGGGTCACTTTTTTGGAGTTTCTACTCTAGGGGTGCATCAGGGGCCTTCAAATGTGACATGGCAAGTTAAAATTATCCCAATGAAATCTGCCCTCCAAAAACCATATGACATTCCTTTCCTTCTGCGCCCTTCCGTGTGCCCATACAGCAGTTTACGACCTCATATGGGGTATTTAATGTAAATGCAGTATCAGGGCTATAAATATTGGGTTTTGTTTGGCTGTTAACCCTTGCTTTGTTCGCGTGAAAAAAATATTAAAATGGAAAATCTGCCAAAAAAGTGAAATTCTGAAATTTCATCTCCAATTTCCATTAATTCTTGTGGAGCAAAAATCAGTTTTGAATACCTTGAGGGGTGTAGTTTAAAAAATGGGGTCACTTTTTTGAAGTTTTTACTCTAGGGGTGCATCAGGGGGTGCTTCAAATGGGCATGGCGTCAAAAAACCAGTCCTTTAAAACCTGCCTTCCTAAAACCATATGGCGTTCCTTTCCTTCTGCGCCCTGCCGTTTGGTCATACAGCAGTTTACGACCACATATGGGGTGTTTCTGTAAACTACAGAATCAGGGCAATAAATATTGAGTTTAGTTTGGCTGTTAATCCTTGCTTTGTTAGCAGAAAAAATTATTAAAATGGAAAATCTGCCTGCAGGACATCTTTTCCATCTGAATAAAACCGATTTCAGACACAAATGGCCAAAACATGCCAATTGAGCATGAGGCCTCTATCACATGGTAAGTATTATGTATGAGGATGGCCTCTATCACACCGGCAGTATTTAGTCCGTTTTTTACATCAGTATTTGAACAGTATTGGTAAGGCAAAAACAGGAGTGGGTCCAAAACATAGAGATAACATGTGATGGAAATATTTTCATGGTTTTTATGTTTTGGATACACTCCTGTTTTTGGTTTCTAAATCATGATCAAATCCTGATGCAAAATATTGACTGTGTGATAGAGGCCTCATGCTCAGTTTGCATGAGTTTTGGCCATTTGTGTCTGAAATTGGTTTAATTCAGATGGAAAAGAAGTCTTGCATGCAGGACTTTTATGGCCACTATCACACAGTCAGTATTTGGTCAGTTTTTTGCATCAGTATTTGTTCAGTATTGTTAAGTAGTGATGAGCGGCATGGGCTATATTCGAATTTGCGATATTTCACAAATATTTTGTAGAATATTCGTCATATATTTGCAAATTTTGAGAATTTGAGATTATTTTATTGAATGCGATAAATCGGCAATGTAAAAATTGCGTAATGCGAATTCGTAACGCGAAATACAGGCGTGGATCACTTTGGCTACATTTTTCAAGCTGGTAGAAGTTTCCTGAGACTGGAGAAAATGGTTGGCACAGCAGAACATTAGAATAGCTTTATATGCAGATAGAGTCAAGTGCTCCAATATATTTGCGATTGCGCTAATCGGCAGTGATTAGAAGATTAGGTGCAACTTCACATTTTAGTAGGTCTGACTACAGATTACTGATTGGTGCACTAAGTATTGTTGTGAACGTGACATTGCTTCCTTCTCATTGGCCCACAAGCAAAAAGCAGAGAGTAATTGTGTTCGATATAACGAATATATAGCACTATATTCTAAATATTCGCGAATTCTCGAAGTGGCGATATTCCCAATAAAAATTCATTGTTGAAATATTCATGCTCAACACTATTGGTAAGGCAAAAACAGGAGTGGGTCCAAAACCTGAACATAACATGTGACCTAGTGATAGAGGCTTTATGGACGGTCAAACGACAGGACCCTTTTTTTTTTTTTTCTTATTTTATTTTTCTGACTCATTTTTCTTTTTCTTATAATGGATCAGAATGGGAAAATAAACAGTGATATCAACAGGGGCAAACAGACACTAGTGGCCCTGGACCAGACTGGTGAGGGTGGCAACAGCATGAATAGTCACAATAGTGGCCCCATAACAGAGTAGTTAGGAAGGCAAAATCTTGAAGAGTCACAATAGTGGCCCCGGAAAACAGACTGGTTAGGTTGGCAACAGCATGAAGAGTCATAATAGAGGCAGTAGGCGTGTGTTATCAGGTGTGTGACAGCATCAGAATAGTGGCAGCAGCACATAGGCAGAAGTAATGGGCTATTTGTCATAATATTCCAGTGTTTCAGCACACTACAGTCAGATCATTATTACCAGAATGATCTAGTCTGTTGTATCAGGCCTGATTCATTTATAAAGGTTAGTCTCTCAACAGTTTGTGTTGAAAGGCGAGTTCACTTTAGGGTAACAAATAGTTACTAACTATGCAACCTGCCACACTAAAAACTTGCTCTGATGCCACACTACTGGCTGGGCAGAAAAGCTTGCCCAGGGCAAACTCAGCCAGTTGCGTCCACAATTTGGCTGCCCAGTAGTGCAGGGAATCTTGGATCTGGGGTGGCAGGGTACAGTCCATTATGCCACTACCTGCTGGTTCAGGCTCTGCTCCATGTCCTGCTGCTGCTAGCTGGTTTCTTCAGTAGGCGGGTGAAGAAAAATGCTCCTTAGAGACTCAAGACTTAAGTTGCTGCTGATGGAGCTGGTGCTGCTTCTGACCCCCCCCCCCCCCTCTATCATTGGAGTCGAGAGTGAGCTGATCCCAGTTAGACCTTTGTGAGGATGGGTGATGGCGCATGTAGGCAGTGACCAACTGACTACAGAGGATGTCTCGATAGTAGTTGACTTATCTGTCCCTCTCAGAAGGTGTAAAAAAGGCCCCACTTTGGACCAGTAGCAAGGGTCTAAAATTGTGGAGAGCCAGTAGTCATCCCTCAGCCAGATGGCGATAATGCGTCTGTCACTACACAAGCAACTCAGACTCCCAGCCTCCATCTCCACTGCATCATGCCACGGTCTGTCAGGTTCATCTGTGTCGTCTTAAAAGTTGCCCTCTAGTTCCTCATGCTCCTCCTGTTCCTCTCCTGTCACTTGGGCAGATAAACCACCTAGTTCTGTATAGAATTCTTGGGCGTTTATGTCCTCCTCCTCCTCCTACTGTGCCAATTCAGGGCTCAGGTGCCCATGAGATGTAGACGTCACATCTTCTGTCCCCACGCCAATAAGATTTATCAGCATCTCCTCCACGATGTGAAGGAGTGGAATGACATCATTTGTCCTGTAGTCTTAGCGACTGAAAAATAAAGTGGCTTCCTGAAAGGCCTTAAGTAAATGGCAGGTGTCACACATGAGCTGCCACTTTCTGTCTGCGTCATCAAGAAATCGGTCACTGGTTTTCTCTGCTCATACAGTCAGTTCAACATGTGGAGCGAGGAGTTCCAAGGTGTACAAATGTCGCATATGAGGCAATGTAGGCGAACACCATTCTGCCTTTGCAGCTCAAGGAGTTTTGCACGGTAAGAGTGGCTGAAGTGTTGCAGTTGGGTGGAAGAAATCAGGAACCGGGTGACAACCAGATTGAAGACATGCACCATTCAGGACGCATGGGTCAGCCCTCCCTGATGCAGCACACAGACAGAATGCTCTTCCAGTTATCGGTAACCATGGATCCTATCTGCAGTTAGCAAGGAGACAGCCAGGATTCAATTTCTTGGTTGATGACGCGGAGCAGTTCCTCCCTGGTATGATTCTGTTTGCCAAGGCTGACCAGGTGCAGAAAAACGAGAGATCGTTGTACTTTGCATAGGTGGTATGCTGGGGGACCAGTTTGAACTGTGCCTACAATGGAGGCTGAGTAGAAGGTAGAGGGTGAGGAGGCAGAGGAGGACATTGGCGCAGAAATGCGACAATTGCAAGCGGAGGCAGCATTGCCGTTACCTGGCCAAGTTACTGATGTGTCTGGGCCAGAACCACATTTATCCAGTGGGCTGTAAAACACATACAGTATATTGTCCTTAACCATAGTTACAGCTCCACAAGTCAGCGCTGGCATGAACTGCACCAGAGACCAAGAGGCCCAAGGACTGGCCCGCCTTTTGCTCAATATATGTGTGCAGAGCACAACTGGTACAAATTTCTTAGAGAAGTAATTATGGCTTGGGAATCTCCACCTTAAGTGGGCCCAAGCCATCAATTCTCTGAAATGTTCGAAGTCCACAATATTTAAAGGGAGGGACTGTAGTACCAGAAACTTGGCGAGATGCACATTCAGTTTCTGTGCCATTTGGTGGTTCACACATACTGTTGTCTCTTTACAATCACAATCTTTACAAGGAGGTGGAGGAGCATTAGGATCAATAGACGAAGGGAAGGAATGACAGCTTTCTTCGGCTGAGGTTGAGGATCCCTGACTGCTGGAGAAGGGGTGCAGGCCGCTGAGTTGCTGCGTCAGGCTGTACCAATATCTTAGTGCCACGGTTTTCCCAGGCCACTTTATGGGGATGCTCCATGAGTTGACGTAGGGCCATAATGCTAACATTAGCACCCTGACCATGCTTCACCTTCTGCCCACATATCCTGCATATTGTTACACTAACGTTCTCCAGCAACTTGATAAAAAAATTCCTACACCGCTGAGTATGACATTTTACCCCTACCACGCTGTGAAGACTGCCTGCCTCTTCCTTTATGAACCCATGCACCACTAGTTGTTTCCTGACAGGTAGGCTCCTAAGTAGCAGATGGACTACCCTGGGTGCGTTTGGCTCAAGATCACCCACTGCTTCCACCCTGTTGGCTCGTCAGCTTGCCATCACCCTCACCCCCTGATGATAATGCCCCCTTTTCACCCGGGTTCCCACGTATGATCGGCTATATAATCATCCACCACTGTCTGGTTGTGACTAGAGATGAGCGAATTAAAAAAAAAAAAAATGATTCGGCCGGTTCGCCAATTTTTTTCCAAAAATTTGATTTGATTTGAATTAATTTTTGCCGAATCGCGTTAAAAAACGGCTATTTCCTGGCTGCAGAAAGCCTTTATAGTGGTGTAGAACACTGTGCCTTGCAGTAACACGCATAAGGAGTATGCTGTGGTAGTGAAACAATACTGTGAGTCAGTATGACATGCAGATGACAGACGTCGCTCTTAGAATCACTGCACACTTCACTTATTTGGGCAGTTTCGGGGCCAAAACTGACCAAATAACTCAATTGTGAATTCAGCCTTACAGGTCAATGTTAGCGTCAAGAAGAAGCACACTCCTTTTATACCGTCCGTAACCCCCAAAAAACAGATCCTGTCTGTGGAGCATCCGCCTTCACTCGGTCAGCATTTGGTCAGTAATCCATCAGTATTGCTAAAGCCCAAAAAAACAGGAGTATATCCAAAGCAGAGATGACACGTGAATGGAATATTTGAATGTATTCTGTGTTTTGTACCCACTCCTGCTTTTGGCTACCAAATCATAAGCCAATTCTGAGGCAAAATAGGGACCATGTCATGCAGGCCTTATAACTGGTACATAGACAGAATCCATTGTGCGTCTAATTTTTCCTTCCTTCTGACAGATCAGAAGAAGGGTCAAATAAATGATGATGTCAGCCAGGCCGAAAGGAAAAATAGTGGCCCAGTCATGAAGTGTCAAAAGGAGAACTGGTAAAAAAAAAACATATTTTGACCGCTTTTTCGGCCCTTGCTTGGAAGGATTCAGACCCAAGTCATCGGACAGATAAGGGGTTAACTTTTATCTGCAGGGTAGTCAACACGTTTTGAGGGCTGGATTGCCCTCTTCTTCAGGACTGTATTCACTGAGGGGAATTACAGCACATTTAAAACATATTAAAAAAAATCAGAATTTTTGGCGCATAGGCCAATGCCGTTATACATCATATAGCAATGGTAAATTCATAATTAAAACCAATCAATAAATACATAAAAGTATACTCTTCACTTATAGTAGTTAAAAAAAAATATATATATATTATATATAATTTTATAGCAGGCACCCATTATTTTTGCGGAGCAAAGGTTGCCCTGTGTCTCTCCAGCAGTGATGTGTGTGCGGATACCTATAGGTAAGGTATCCCTCTTTTCTTGTTTTACCAGTCATGAAGTGGGGAGGGTGGGAACAGCATGAGAAGTCCACAGAGTGGCCCTATGACATAGTGGTGAGGTGGCAGCAGCATCAGGAGGCCACAGAGTGGCACAATGACAGTGTGGAATCGGCAGCAGCATCAGGAGGCCACAGAGTGGCATAATGACAGAGTCTAGATGTGGCGGCAGCAGCAGCATCAGAAGGAGACCACAGAGGGGTACAATGACAGTGTGGAGGTTGCAGCAGAATTAGGAGGCCACAGAGTGGCACAATGACAGAGTGTGGAGGTGGCGACAACAGCATCATCAGCAGGAGGCCACAGGGTGGCACAATGACAGTATGGAGGTGGCGGCAGCATGAGGAAGCTACAGAGTGGCACAATGACAGTGTCGAGGTGCGACAGCAGCAGCGTCAGTAGGAGGTCACAGGGTGGCACAATGACAATGCAGAGGTGGCAGCAGCAGCATGTTGAGACCACAGAGTGGCACAATGACAGAGTGTGGAGGTGGCAGCAGTATCATCAGGAGGAGGCCACAGGGTGGCACAATGACAGTGTGGAGGTGGCAGCAGCAGCATCAGGAGGCCACAGAGTGGCAAGGTGACAAAGTGTGTAGGTGGCAGTAGCACCAGGAGACCACAGAGTGGCAAGATGACATAGTGTGGATGTGGCAGGAGCATCAGGAGACCACAGAGTGACCCAGTGGCAGAGTGGGGAGGTGGGTGGCAATACAAGTATGCCTCTCTCCCAGTCTCTGTCCTCTCTCCCCTCACAAAGCCTGCCTGTTCTTTCCCAATCAGTCGTGGAAGAAGGGGACTAATGCGGGTCGCTACCAATTTGGCCCATATTTTTAGATCTAGGTTTAGGAGTGAGATTGGGCAATAATTTCCGCAGACCTGAATTCCAGCTTTATGTATAAGCGTAATATGTGCTTCCTGTGTTTGTGGAAATAATGAGCCTCCTTGCAATAGATAGTTGCAAAGGGAGACTAGATGGGGTAGTAAGACATCACTAAATTTCCTGTAGTATATAAGAGGGAGACCATCCGGCCCCGGACCTTTCCCCTGGGGGAAGCTATAGAGAATAGCTTTGAGTTCTGTTTCAGTAACTGGGTTTAACAAGTTGGAGGCTTCCTCCTCAGTCACCGCAGGTAAATCCAGTGTGTCTAAAAAGTTCTGAATGTGTCGCGGAAGAGATGGGTCAGGGCTGTGTGCAAGATTATATAGGCTAGTGTAGTAAGCATGGAAGGCCTGGGCTATTTCAGTCATTTGGGTATGTGTCGTTCCCTGGGAACCTATGAAGAAAGGTAAAAGCAATATAATACAATAAGCATCTCTGTGAAGATGTGTGAATTAAAATATAAAATATAACATGGCGAAACAGGTGTCCTTCAAAGAACAGTGTAAATCCGAATTAACATTCTATGACTCTGTGACTACCCCCTCGGTTGTTCTGAACTGAACTATAAGATAACTGGCGTACAGGCCAAAGAGTAGGGGGAGGTCATCTACATAAACCCTGGGCAAGCCCAAGGTGTACTCATATACCTGTTGGTCGCATCAAGACCTACTCAGGCTGGATCAAATGAGTGTTCCACGGAACCTTTGTCGTCGGTTGACGCTTGCCTCTGGGCACGTGTTGCCACGGCGTCTGATATGGTAGCTGCGGCATGGTGAGTAAGGTGACGGCTGGCATCCATGATTGGATCTTTATAGGTTACAAGTCTAGCAGTGATCAGTAGAATGGAGAGGCCAAAGGGATACAACCAGGAGTAGATGGTTTTTCTCTGCCTCAGCTTCTCTAGAAGAGGTTTCAGAATCCTTCTTTTTATCAGAATAGACGGGGCAACGTCTTGGTAGAAGGCAAGTTCCGCTCCAGCATAACATATAGGAGCCTTTTCTCTTGCTGCTCTCAGGATGTTGATGGTGTCCACATACAACAAAATGCCACAAATCACATCCAGTGGGGGTTCTGATGGCGGTGGCCTTGGTTTGAGGAATCTGTGTATCCTTTCAATGACGACAGCATGGGCTGCGACATTGCGACTTCCCCGATAAGCCTGCTGAAAACTTCCAACTTCCACCTTCTTCAGGGTGTCAGCCACCCAGGACTCCGGTAGTCCTTTTATACGTATGTATGTACAGTACAGACCAAAAGTTTGGACACACCTTCTCATTCAAAGAGTTTTCTTTATTTTCATGACTATGAAGGCATCAAAACTATGAATTAACACATGTGGAATTATATACATAACAAACAAGTTTGAAACAACTGAAAATATGTCATATTCTAGGTTCTTCAAAGTAGCCACCTTTTGCTTTGATTACTGCTTTGCACACTCTTGGCATTCTCTTGATGAGCTTCAAGAGGTAGTCCCCTGAAATGGTCTTCCAACAGTCTTGAAGGAGTTCCCAGAGATGCTTAGCACTTGTTGGCCCTTTTGCCTTCACTCTGCGGTCCAGCTCACCCCAAACCATCTCGATTGGGTTCAGGTCCGGTGACTGTGGAGGTCAGGTCATCTGGCGCAGCTCCCCATCACTCTCCTTCAAGGTCAAATAGCCCTTACTTTCAAAGTTTTCCCAATTTTTTGGCTGACTGACTGACCTTCATTTCTTAAAGTAATGATGACCACTCGTTTTTCTTTACTCAGCTGCTTTTTTCTTGCCATAATACAAATTCTAACAGTCTATTCAGTAGGACTATCAGCTGTGTATCCACCTGACTTCTCCTCCACGCAACTGATGGTCCCAACCCCATTTATAAGGCAAGAAATCCCACTTATTAAACCTGACAGGGCACACCTGTGAAGTGAAAACCATTTGAGGGGACTACCTTTTGAAGCTCATCAAGAGAATGCCAAGAGTGTGCAAAACAGTAATCAAAGCAAAAGGTGGCTACTTTGAAGAACCTAGAATATTACATATTTTCAGTTGTTTCACACTTGTTTGTTATGTATATAATTCCACATGTGTTAATTCATAGTTTTGATGCCTTCAGTGTGAATCTACAATTTTCATAGTCATGAAAATAAAGAAAACTCTTTGAATAAGAAGGTGTGTCCAAACTTTTGGTCTGTACTGTACGTTCGTCTGTTTCTGTTCTCTTGATCCTCTATTAAAACGAGCGCTTGTGTTAATATGCGCCAAGTGATCAGTTGTGCATGCCTCCAGTGCAGCTGCATGTGTCATAATGGCGGTGCATAATGGCGGTGCCTCTACTTGCGCTCCGATGTGCTTCACGTCTGACTTGATTTCAGAGAGGTCGGATAGTACCAGACGGAGTGCCTGGGCTATGGTTGTCCTGAAGAAAGCTTTAGAAGAAGCCATAAGCTCGAGCTCTCCGTGGTCGCTTTCTTTGTAGCTGAGCTGATCAGTGTCCTCCTCACTGTTCTGTGCCGCCGGATCCTCTGGCGCCATTTTGGCAGGACGGGCGTCAGGTTTGGAGCCTTGGCTTGAAGGAATTTGTGGATGTTGGAGGTGTTCTTTTGGGCTTGGGGTGTGCCCGGGGTCTCCGTCCTCTTGTCCTTGGCGTATTTGACCATATTTAGTGAGTATAATCATCAGCTTAGCTCGCCTGTAGTGACTGCTGTGCGGAAGCTCTCATCTAACACTTCTGTCTCCATGTGTGGTCAGGCTCTGCCCCCGGTACTGCCTTTTTGGCAAAGAAATAATGGAGCCAAATGTTTCAGAACTCATTGGACGGCGCTTCACAGTGCAGATGAACAATGACCCAAAGCATATTGCAAAAGCAACCAAAGAGTTTTTTAAGGGAAAGAAGTGGAATATTATGCAATGGCCAAGTCAATCACCTGACCTGAATCCGATTGAGCAAGCATTTCACTTGCTGAAGACAAAACTGAAGGGAAAATGCCCCAAGAACAAGCAGGAACTGAAGACAGTTGCAGTAGAGGCCTGGCAGAGCATCACCAGGGATGAAACCCAGCGTCTGGTGATGTCTATGCGTTCCAGACTTCAGGTTGTACTTGACTGCAAAGGATTGATTTATGATTATTATTCTATCCCATTACTTTTGGTTCCTTAACAAGTGGGAGGCACATATGCAAACTGTTGTAATTCCAACACTGTTCACCTGATTTGGATGTAAATACCCTCAAATTAAAGCTGACAGTCTGCAGTTAAAGCACATCTTGTTCGTTTCATTTCAAATCCATTGTGGTGGTGTATTGTCACGTCTGTATGTGAGCAACAAGAGCATACACAGTGAATAAGCTACTGACCGGACCCAAACTAGGGAGGATAAAGGGTGACCCCTGTCAGACCCTAAAAGCTCTCCCTATGCTGCTAAGCACATTTCCAGATCCAAATGGTGGAACGAGACATGCCCGCGTACCTAAGGCTGATGACCACTGTAACCCCTACAATAGTGGAAGGGGCACGGCCACCGGTGCCCTGCTCAGAATATGGACGGAACCGGGGTCGCTTTGGATCCAGTCAGAAAACAAACAGAAACACACAATGTCTGCACACTTAACTGAAGGAGCTGCAGCAGCAGTGAAGACAGATCCAAAGTCAGCAGACACTATCCGAAGTACTTGCATCAGCAGAACTCAGGTCCATAGAAAAATAACACACAAGTGAAGATACTCAAGCGAGAGATACAGCTCAAATGAAAAGTATAATCCACACCCTACAAAGGAGGAGGGGTGATTTAAAGGCAGAGAAATCAAACACAGGAGGGACAGCTGGGAGGAAGTAAAGACCTCAACACAGGGGTGGAGAAACAGAGCAGAGGGAACTCCTCCAAGCTCTAGTAGTGACATCATCACAGGGGTGGAGAAACAGAGCTGTGAGAACGTCTCAAAGCTCTGGTAGTGACATGTATAGAGCCAAAAATGTTAGAATTGTGTCGATGTCCCAATATTTATGGACCTGACTGTAACTGCACCGCTGAACACCAAATATATATATATTTTTGCCACTAATACAAGCCAAAAAGGGCTATAATTCTCTAATTTCACCACACAACAGCAAATACTTTTTTTTATACCACTAATACACGCAAAAAAGGGATTTAGAACATATAACTGCACCGCTGAACGGCAATTAATATATATTTTTTTGCCTCTAATACACGCCAAAAAGGGCTTTAGAACATATGACTGAATTGCTGAACAGCAAATATATACTTTTTTGCCACTAATATATGCCAAAAAGAGCTATAATTTTCTCACTTCACCACACAACGGCTAATAAGCCAATTTTTCCCACTAACACAAGCCAAAAATGCTTTAGAACATATAACTTCCTTGTAATGAACCCTGTTTATCGCCCTATCAAACAGCACTTGCACCCCAATAACAAGCAAGATTTGCTGGAATTACAAAGCTGTACAGGGAGTGCAGAATTATTAGGCAAGTTGTATTTTTGAGGATTCATTTTATTATTGAACAACAACCATGTTCTCAATGAACCCAAAAAACTCATTAATATCAAAGCTGAATATTTTTGGAAGTAGTTTTTAGTTTGTTTTTAGTTTTAGCTATTTTAGGGGGATATCTGTGTGTGCATGTGACTATTACTGTGCATAATTATTAGGCAACTTAACAAAAAACAAATAAATACCCATTTCAATTATTTATTTTTACCAGTGAAACCAATATAACATCTCAACATTCACAAATATACATTTCTGACATTCAAAAACACAAAACAAAAACAAATCAGTGACCAATATAGTCACCTTTCTTTGCAAGGACACTCAAAAGCCTGCCATCCATGGATTCTGTCAGTGTTTTGATCTGTTCACCATCAACATTGCGTGCAGCAGCAACCACAGCCTCCCAGACACTGTTCAGAGAGGTGTACTGTTTTCCCTCCTTGTAAATCTCACATTTGATCAATGGGGTTCAGATCAGGTGAACAAGGAGGCCATGTCATTAGATTTTCTTCTTTTATACCCTTTCTTGCCAGCCACGCTGTGGAGTACTTGGACGCGTGTGATGGAGCATTGTCCTGCATGAAAATCATGTTTTTCTTGAAGGATGCAGACTTCTTCCTGTACCACTGCTTGGTAGGTGTCTTCGAGAAACTGGCAGTAGTACTGGGAGTTGAGCTTGACTCCATCCTCAACCCGAAAAGGCCCCACAAGCTCATCTTTGATGATACCAGCCCAAACCAGTACTCCACCTCCACCTTGCTGGCGTCTGAGTCGGACTGGAGCTCTCTGCCCTTTACCAATCCAGCCACGGGCCCATCCATCTGGCCCATCAAGACTCACTCTCATTTCATCAGTCCATAAAACCTTAGAAAAATCAGTCTTGAGATATTTCTTGGCCCAGTCTTGACGTTTCAGCTTGTGTGTCAGCCTTTCTTACCTTGGCCATGTCTCTGAGTATTGCACACCTTGTGCTTTTGGGCACTCCAGTGATGTTGCAGCTCTGAAATATGGCCAAACTGGTGGCAAGTGGCATCTTGGCAGCTGCACGCTTGACTTTTCTCAGTTCATGGGCAGTTATTTTGCGCCTTGGTTTTTCCACACGCTTCTTGCGACCCTGTTGACTATTTTGAATGAAACGCTTGATTGTTCGATGATCACGCTTCAGAAGCTTTGCAATTTTAAGAGTGCTGCATCCCTCTGCAAGATATCTCACTATTTTTGACTTTTCTGAGCCTGTCAAGTCCTTCTTTTGACCCATTTTGCCAAAGGAAAGGAAGTTGCCTAATAATTATGCACACCTGATATAGGGTGTTGATGTCATTAGACCACACCCCTTCTCATTACAGAGATGCACATCACCTAATATGCTTAATTGGTAGTAGGCTTTCGAGCCTATACAGCTTGGAGTAAGACAACATGCATAAAGAGGATGATGTGGTCAAAATACTCATTTGCCTAATAATTCTGCACGCAGTGTATTATGGTAAATTTAGATCCACAGTCAGTGCAGCAAGGTGTAATAGGATTGTTCCTATTACCCAGGCTGTAAACTCCCCTACTAAACCCTGTTCTGCTTCAATACTGTGGAATGATTCCTCCATATCCTTTCCCTGAACTGAATCCAAGATAGCTGAGGCTATTTATAGGGCTGTGACAGGGCTGGCTGGCTGCTGATTGGCTGCATGCATGGCATTGTGGGTGATTCCTCGTTCCCAGAGTTCCTTGCTCCATGTCCTAACAGGTGCAGTAGCCATTTTAGTAAAAAATGTGATTCGTTACCACGAAGCGCAAGGAAATTCAGATTCGGTGCAAATCAAATTTTTCCTGAAATTCAGATCGAATTCCACTTCGTCAACTTCGATTCGCTCATTTCTAGTTGTGACTTATGTCACCCTCACCATTCTCATGACCACGTCCATGACCGCTCGCAACACGTGCTCCCACCTGACTGTCATTATTTTGCATGCCTTATAGAGGATGCAGCGGACCTCTCCTCCAAGTCTGTGCTGCCCAGTAGGTGCTGACTGTCCTCAATAAGCTCGTCCTCGCTGATAAGCTGAGCAGAGCTGGTAGTATGTATTACTTCCCGAGTAGAAGGAGCAGCAAAAGAATGAGGCAGTTGCAGGAAAGATGAGGGAACAGAAGATGATCTTGGGCCATGCAAACTAAGTGTGATGTCATAGGAACCCATTGATTCCTGGCTGTTTGTATCTGTTTCCACCTGAGATGATGTTGAACAGCGAGTGCTGTTCCGCAGAGTGACTATCCTGTGCACACTGCAGCTGAAACTCCACTACCGCCTGCTGCTGCTTGCACAGTCTCTCCAGCATGTGCAAGGTGGAGTTCTACTTTATGGGTATGTCGTATATGAGGCGCTGAATGGGAAGGTCGAAGTTACGGTGCAGCGCAGACAGGCGAGCAGCAGGGTCAGAACACAGAGAGCACGCACACACGGCCTGCATATTCTGCAGCAGCTCTGACATATCGGGGTAATTCTTCAGAAACCTCTGCACCACCAAATTCAGCACATGCGCCAGGCAAGGGATGTTCATCAAACCGGCTAGGTCCAGAGCTGCTACAAGATTTCGCCTGTTATAGCACACCACCAGGCTGGGCTTAAGGCTCAGTGGCACCAAACACTCATCGGTCTGCTCTTCGCTGCCCGTCCACAGCTCCTGTGCGGTGTCGGATTTTTCTCCAAAACAGATTGTAGTGTACGGGAACTGTAATACCCGTCACTACCAAAGTGTCACTTGGTGTGCTGTCGTCCCTCCTAATTATGGGGAAGTTGGTATATGTCAGTTTTATAAAATGTCATGTAATGTAATGCATGTATTTCCCTGTTGCTATGAAACTTGCAAGTACAGGCCGGCTAGGGGTGTCATTCCAGCTCTTAGGCATTAGAGGGAGCTAGGGAGCCCTAGTTTATATAAGGGCCAGACAAGGAAGGGAAAGTCAGTGTAACCTGATCTAGTGTGGAGTGCAGAAGTCAGTCTAGACCACAGCTCAGAAGTTTCTAGAGCCTGAGGAAGTTTCCAGAAGCTGAGAGAGACAGAGGCAAAGATCAGGAAAGCAAGAGGTACTCAGAAAGACAGAGGAGGTACTGATTAAAGCTATAGCCAAGGATATAAAGCCAGAACTAGGTTAATGGGCCTTGGTGAAGATATGCTATATTCCAGGATCAGACAGAATTAGAGTGCTAGCTCCTGTGCTGCAAGTCCTGTGTTCAACACTCTGTAATTACCCTGCTATCACCGAATTGCCTGCATCGACCGAATTGCAAAATCGACTGTATGCTTAGGAACTGCATTTCCTATATTGTCTCTGCTTGCAAAACTACTAAAGTTGGAGTTCTGTTTTAAGACTACGTTTCCTCAATTTATTCCTGCATCCGCAAACGGCGTGCCACCGTTTACTTGGCACTGGCGTCACAAACTATTCCCTACCTATACCTGCCCTTGCAGAGAGTCAGCTGTACCAGGTTAGTGTATATTGCACTACATCACCCAGAAACACCTACTACACACAACTTGAGTACGATGCACCTTCTCTTTTGGCGTCACGAACAGGATTCGCACGCTTTCCAGTGCAAGAAGCGTGAACTTTGTGCCTTATACAGTTGTCCTGTGACCAAAGTGACAATTTGCCTACCATTAGCCATCTGGCTCCAGGAGAAGTATATGGTGGGTTCAGCATGCATGTTGGTACTTGCATCCCTGGATCCGATGAAAGCTGTAATGGCACCGGACGGGGTTACAAGCAAAGTGTACTTGGCTTGCATGCTGACCTGCATTCCCTGGATTTTATGTGGCTGTCATGGCCCATGAACAGGTAGGAACAAGAGTTAGGGACCACTCATGAGACGACCTTGACGCGGTGAGTGGCTTACTATGCTTTGGCCAAAATATAAACCAATGTCTCATCCAGCATGGAGGGCAGAGTGCTGGATGTAGTGTGCGATCACATTTGCATTTTCCGTTTATATATGTATTTCGCCATAGTGATCTGCACCTACAGGCAGGTTGTGCTGACCCAACCCCTTATTTTTTTCTTTGTAGTATATATTGGAGGCGTGGCGATCTCCTTGGAGTCATTGCACACCTGACCAGTTAATCTGTCCTTGAGGCTGGTTTTAAAGTCAGTATAAAACTGAGTCTGCTTGTATAGAACCTACCATTAGCCATCTGGCTCCAGGAGAAGTATATGGTGGGTTCAGCATGCATGTTGGTACTTGCATCCCTGGATCCGATGAAAGCTGTAATGGCACCGGACGGGGTTACAAGCAAAGTGTACTTGGCTTGCATGCTGACCTGCATTCCCTGGATTTTATGTGGCTGTCATGGCCCATGAACGGGTAGGAACAAGAGTTAGGGACCACTCATGAGACGACCTTGACGCGGTGAGTGGCTTACTATGCTTTGGCCAAAATATAAACCAATGTCTCATCCAGCATGGAGGGCAGAGTGCTGGATGTAGTGTGCGATCACATTTGCATTTTCCGTTTATATATGTATTTCGCCATAGTGATCTGCACCTACAGGCAGGTTGTGCTGACCCAACCCCTTATTTTTTTCTTTGTAGTATATATTGGAGGCGTGGCGATCTCCTTGGAGTCATTGCACACCTGACCAGTTAATCTGTCCTTGAGGCTGGTTTTAAAGTCAGTATAAAACTGAGTCTGCTTGTATAGAACCTACCATTAGCCATCTGGCTCCAGGAGAAGTATATGGTGGGTTCAGCATGCATGTTGGTACTTGCATCCCTGGATCCGATGAAAGCTGTAATGGCACCGGACGGGGTTACAAGCAAAGTGTACTTGGCTTGCATGCTGACCTGCATTCCCTAGATTTTATGTGGCTGTCATGGCCCATGAACAGGTAGGAACAAGAGTTAGGGACCACTCATGAGACGACCTTGACGCGGTGAGTGGCTTACTATGCTTTGGCCAAAATATAAACCAATGTCTCATCCAGCATGGAGGGCAGAGTGCTGAATGTAGTGTGCGATCACATTTGCATTTTCCTTATATATATGTATTTCGCCATAGTGATCTGCACCTACAGGCAGGTTGTGCTGACCCAACCCCTTATTTTTTTCTTTGTAGTATATATTGGAGGCGTGGCGATCTCCTTGGAGTCATTGCACACCTGACCAGTTAATCTGTCCTTGAGGCTGGTTTTAAAGTCAGTATAAAACTGAGTCTGCTTGTATAGAACCTACCATTAGCCATCTGGCTCCAGGAGAAGTATATGGTGGGTTCAGCATGCATGTTGGTACTTGCATCCCTGGATCCGATGAAAGCTGTAATGGCACCGGACGGGGTTACAAGCAAAGTGTACTTGGCTTGCATGCTGACCTGCATTCCCTGGATTTTATGTGGCTGTCATGGCCCATGAACAGGTAGGAACAAGAGTTAGGGACCACTCATGAGACGACCTTGACGCGGTGAGTGGCTTACTATGCTTTGGCCAAAATATAAACCAATGTCTCATCCAGCATGGAGGGCAGAGTGCTGGATGTAGTGTGCGATCACATTTGCATTTTCCGTTTATATATGTATTTCGCCATAGTGATCTGCACCTACAGGCAGGTTGTGCTGACCCAACCCCTTATTTTTTTCTTTGTAGTATATATTGGAGGCGTGGCGATCTCCTTGGAGTCATTGCACACCTGACCAGTTAATCTGTCCTTGAGGCTGGTTTTAAAGTCAGTATAAAACTGAGTCTGCTTGTATAGAACCTACCATTAGCCATCTGGCTCCAGGAGAAGTATATGGTGGGTTCAGCATGCATGTTGGTACTTGCATCCCTGGATCCGATGAAAGCTGTAATGGCACCGGACGGGGTTACAAGCAAAGTGTACTTGGCTTGCATGCTGACCTGCATTCCCTGGATTTTATGTGGCTGTCATGGCCCATGAACAGGTAGGAACAAGAGTTAGGGACCACTCATGAGACCACCTTGACGCGGTGAGTGCCTTACTATGCTTTGGCCAAAATATAAACCAATGTCTCATCCAGCATGGAGGGCAGAGTGCTGGGTGTAGTGTGCGATCACATTTGCATTTTCCGTTTATATATGTATTTCGCCATAGTGATCTGCACCTACAGGCAGGTTGTGCTGACCCAACCCCTTATTTTTTTCTTTGTAGTATATATTGGAGGCGTGGCGATCTCCTTGGAGTCATTGCACACCTGACCAGTTAATCTGTCCTTGAGGCTGGTTTTAAAGTCAGTATAAAACTGAGTCTGCTTGTATAGAACCTACCATTAGCCATCTGGCTCCAGGAGAAGTATATGGTGGGTTCAGCATGCATGTTGGTACTTGCATCCCTGGATCCGATGAAAGCTGTAATGGCACCGGACGGGGTTACAAGCAAAGTGTACTTGGCTTGCATGCTGACCTGCATTCCCTGGATTTTATGTGGCTGTCATGGCCCATGAACAGGTAGGAACAAGAGTTAGGGACCACTCATGAGACGACCTTGACGCGGTGAGTGGCTTACTATGCTTTGGCCAAAATATAAACCAATGTCTCATCCAGCATGGAGGGCAGAGTGCTGGATGTAGTGTGCGATCACATTTGCATTTTCCGTTTATATATGTATTTCGCCATAGTGATCTGCACCTACAGGCAGGTTGTGCTGACCCAACCCCTTATTTTTTTCTTTGTAGTATATATTGGAGGCGTGGCGATCTCCTTGGAGTCATTGCACACCTGACCAGTTAATCTGTCCTTGAGGCTGGTTTTAAAGTCAGTATAAAACTGAGTCTGCTTGTATAGAACCTACCATTAGCCATCTGGCTCCAGGAGAAGTATATGGTGGGTTCAGCATGCATGTTGGTACTTGCATCCCTGGATCCGATGAAAGCTGTAATGGCACCGGACGGGGTTACAAGCAAAGTGTACTTGGCTTGCATGCTGACCTGCATTCCCTGGATTTTATGTGGCTGTCATGGCCCATGAACAGGTAGGAACAAGAGTTAGGGACCACTCATGAGACCACCTTGACGCGGTGAGTGCCTTACTATGCTTTGGCCAAAATATAAACCAATGTCTCATCCAGCATGGAGGGCAGAGTGCTGGGTGTAGTGTGCGATCACATTTGCATTTTCCGTTTATATATGTATTTCGCCATAGTGATCTGCACCTACAGGCAGGTTGTGCTGACCCAACCCCTTATTTTTTTCTTTGTAGTATATATTGGAGGCGTGGCGATCTCCTTGGAGTCATTGCACACCTGACCAGTTAATCTGTCCTTGAGGCTGGTTTTAAAGTCAGTATAAAACTGAGTCTGCTTGTATAGAACCTACCATTAGCCATCTGGCTCCAGGAGAAGTATATGGTGGGTTCAGCATGCATGTTGGTACTTGCATCCCTGGATCCGATGAAAGCTGTAATGGCACCGGACGGGGTTACAAGCAAAGTGTACTTGGCTTGCATGCTGACCTGCATTCCCTGGATTTTATGTGGCTGTCATGGCCCATGAACAGGTAGGAACAAGAGTTAGGGACCACTCATGAGACGACCTTGACGCGGTGAGTGGCTTACTATGCTTTGGCCAAAATATAAACCAATGTCTCATCCAGCATGGAGGGCAGAGTGCTGGATGTAGTGTGCGATCACATTTGCATTTTCCGTTTATATATGTATTTCGCCATAGTGATCTGCACCTACAGGCAGGTTGTGCTGACCCAACCCCTTATTTTTTTCTTTGTAGTATATATTGGAGGCGTGGCGATCTCCTTGGAGTCATTGCACACCTGACCAGTTAATCTGTCCTTGAGGCTGGTTTTAAAGTCAGTATAAAACTGAGTCTGCTTGTATAGAACCTACCATTAGCCATCTGGCTCCAGGAGAAGTATATGGTGGGTTCAGCATGCATGTTGGTACTTGCATCCCTGGATCCGATGAAAGCTGTAATGGCACCGGACGGGGTTACAAGCAAAGTGTACTTGGCTTGCATGCTGACCTGCATTCCCTGGATTTTATGTGGCTGTCATGGCCCATGAACAGGTAGGAACAAGAGTTAGGGACCACTCATGAGACGACCTTGACGCGGTGAGTGGCTTACTATGCTTTGGCCAAAATATAAACCAATGTCTCATCCAGCATGGAGGGCAGAGTGCTGGGTGTAGTGTGCGATCACATTTGCATTTTCCGTTTATATATGTATTTCGCCATAGTGATCTGCACCTACAGGCAGGTTGTGCTGACCCAACCCCTTATTTTTTTCTTTGTAGTATATATTGGAGGCGTGGCGATCTCCTTGGAGTCATTGCACACCTGACCAGTTAATCTGTCCTTGAGGCTGGTTTTAAAGTCAGTATAAAACTGAGTCTGCTTGTATAGAACCTACCATTAGCCATCTGGCTCCAGGAGAAGTATATGGTGGGTTCAGCATGCATGTTGGTACTTGCATCCCTGGATCCGATGAAAGCTGTAATGGCACCGGACGGGGTTACAAGCAAAGTGTACTTGGCTTGCATGCTGACCTGCATTCCCTGGATTTTATGTGGCTGTCATGGCCCATGAACAGGTAGGAACAAGAGTTAGGGACCACTCATGAGACCACCTTGACGCGGTGAGTGGCTTACTATGCTTTGGCCAAAATATAAACCAATGTCTCATCCAGCATGGAGGGCAGAGTGCTGGATGTAGTGTGCGATCACATTTGCATTTTCCGTTTATATATGTATTTCGCCATAGTGATCTGCACCTACAGGCAGGTTGTGCTGACCCAACCCCTTATTTTTTTCTTTGTAGTATATATTGGAGGCGTGGCGATCTCCTTGGAGTCATTGCACACCTGACCAGTTAATCTGTCCTTGAGGCTGGTTTTAAAGTCAGTATAAAACTGAGTCTGCTTGTATAGAACCTAGAAAAAGAAGAAAAAGAAGAATACAGCGGCTCACCCTCTCTCTATACGGAACAGGTGCTCACCCCCAGGTCCCACCCTCAGGACCAGTAGAAAAGTAAAATATAGCAAGTATGGGGGGGCACTCACAAAAGGGACCACCACGGCAGTGACAGTGATTATACACTTTAATTTGTTAAAATTTTAAGAACATACCCCTAAAATCATACAAACATACAAATACATATACCACATATGCCCCACACTCAGTCTCTGCGTCAATGCGTAGGTATTCAAGTATAGAACCGCGTGCAAAAGATATATTGTAGTAATGACACCAGTTCTGTGGATAAATGCGCCAGCACCAGTGTACTGCTTAGGTGCGGTGATTGAATACGCCGCTTCAATGTCCAGTGCACTTGGTATAGTGAAGCACAAGTCCAAAACCCAATGCGGTATGGCCCCACAATCGTGGGTATAACTCACTTGCCTCTACAGTGCTCAAAATCGAGCCCGGTCTTACCCGTCTTCACTGCCTCCTCCGCAGCGGCGATCCAGGCGGCCGCTCACCACACAGCGTCTCACGTGGTGTGCTCGGCCTGAACGTGGCGTCCCACGTGACCTGGTTGCCTTGGGGACCGGATACATGCTCGTATGACGTCACTATTGAGCGACTGCCTTGGAATCCGTACGTGATGCTTTGTTTACTTTGCTTTTGATTTTTATGTAGCCGGCTTCTTCTTTCTTTAAATGGATCCACGCTCACTTCCAACCGCCAGACGCGTTTCAGGGTCCTACACCCCTTCCTCAGTGGCCAACTGAGTGAGCGGATCCTCACTCCTTTTAAATGGGATAACCCCGCCCACATTTCTCCATATTCCTTATATCATTGTATTCTATGGAGTGGATTTGCCCCTTGTGGAGTGGGTTCCTATTCCTAGTACATGGATCATACGTTCATATATCAATTCGTTATACATATTTAAAACAATAAATACCCCTAACAACATATCTATTACATATATATAGATAAGAATGAATAAAAATACATAAAATAGATACTGAAGAAGACTGCAAGGTCATATCTTCTATCCGCATAGAAAACGCAATAAAAACGCAATAGAAACGCATACGTGTATATTGCGTTTTACATATAAGGCAAACGTACTCATTCGGGGGAACTGTATTATTCATCCCGAAGGACCGATGTAATACCTTCTTCAAACCAGTCGCTAAAAACAGCTTTATTAGATTTGCCAGTTGTCATCTTCCTCGATGGCTGATTAACGTGCCAACCAGTCAGTTCCGTAGACTCAAACGGAACTGTACTGATGTCAATAAATTCGAGGAAGAAGCGACTATTTTGAAACAACAACTATTAGAACGAGACTATCCAGTTCAAGTGATAGATAGGTCACTGGAGAAGGTAAAGAAAATGGAAAGAAAAGAGTTTTTTCTAGCTAGTGGTCCCCAGTCATGCGATGAAACATTGAGGATTATTCTTCCATTTAATTCACAATTTAAATTAGTGGAAAAAAGTATCCGGAAGCACTGGGGACACTTATTGAATGACAAGATAGTAGGGCCCCTCTTAAGTGAAGCACCAAAAATAACATACACAAGGGCAAATAACTTGGCTGGGAAAGTAGCTCCAACTGTGAAGGTGAGAAAAGATAACCATAAAAAGGAAAATTGGTTAACAGTAAATGGGTTTTTTAAGTGTGGCAGATGTGCTAATTGCAAAATAACTAGTTTCCCCAAAAAAACTACAGTAGTAAAGTCTACAGTTAACACATTTAGTTTGGACATACAAGAATGCCTGACCTGTGATTCCACAGATGTTATATATCTGTTACAATGTGGATGCAGGAAACAATATATAGGCAGGACCAAGAGAACGTTAAAAAAGAGGGTAGCGGAACATGTGGCAAACATTAAAAAAGGCCTAGAGACGCACTCCGTATCCAAACATTTCAAAACAATACATAACTGTGACCCTACAGGCCTTAAGTTTGTAGCAATAGAAAGAGTTAAAAAGGCATGGAGAGGGGGTAATCATATTGCACACATGTCACGACAAGAATCCCGAAGGATCTTTGAGTATGATACAATCATTCCTAGAGGCCTCAACGCCGAAATGGAAGTGTTTGGGTTCCTGTAGGGGGATTTTCCGGTAGGGATGGGACATCGCAGTTTGGTCGTTTATCGACACTGTGATCTCCCCTCCTCGCCGGAAGGCTCCCCAATCTTACTCATCGGTCCTTCGGGATGAATAATACAGTTCCCCCGAATGAGTACGTTTGCCTTATATGTAAAACGCAATATACACGTATGCGTTTCTATTGCGTTTTTATTGCGTTTTCTATGCGGATAGAAGATATGACCTTGCAGTCTTCTTCAGTATCTATTTTATGTATTTTTATTCATTCTTATCTATATATATGTAATAGATATGTTGTTAGGGGTATTTATTGTTTTAAATATGTATAACGAATTGATATATGAACGTATGATCCATGTACTAGGAATAGGAACCCACTCCACAAGGGGCAAATCCACTCCATAGAATACAATGATATAAGGAATATGGAGAAATGTGGGCGGGGTTATCCCATTTAAAAGGAGTGAGGATCCGCTCACTCAGTTGGCCACTGAGGAAGGGGTGTAGGACCCTGAAACGCGTCTGGCGGTTGGAAGTGAGCGTGGATCCATTTAAAGAAAGAAGAAGCCGGCTACATAAAAATCAAAAGCAAAGTAAACAAAGCATCACGTACGGATTCCAAGGCAGTCGCTCAATAGTGACGTCATACGAGCGTGTATCCGGTCCCCAAGGCAACCAGGTCACGTGGGACGCCACGTTCAGGCCGAGCACACCACGTGAGACGCTGTGTGGTGAGCGGCCGCCTGGATCGCCGCTGCGGAGGAGGCAGTGAAGACGGGTAAGACCGGGCTCGATTTTGAGCACTGTAGAGGCAAGTGAGTTATACCCACGATTGTGGGGCCATACCGCATTGGGTTTTGGACTTGTGCTTCACTATACCAAGTGCACTGGACATTGAAGCGGCGTATTCAATCACCGCACCTAAGCAGTACACTGGTGCTGGCGCATTTATCCACAGAACTGGTGTCATTACTACAATATATCTTTTGCACGCGGTTCTATACTTGAATACCTACGCATTGACGCAGAGACTGAGTGTGGGGCATATGTGGTATATGTATTTGTATGTTTGTATGATTTTAGGGGTATGTTCTTAAAATTTTAACAAATTAAAGTGTATAATCACTGTCACTGCCGTGGTGGTCCCTTTTGTGAGTGCCCCCCCATACTTGCTATATTGTATAGAACCTACCATTAGCCATCTGGCTCCAGGAGAAGTATATGGTGGGTTCAGCATGCATGTTGGTACTTGCATCCCTGGATCCGATGAAAGCTGTAATGGCACCGGACGGGGTTACAAGCAAAGTGTACTTGGCTTGCATGCTGACCTGCATTCCCTGGATTTTATGTGGCTGTCATGGCCCATGAACAGGTAGGAACAAGAGTTAGGGACCACTCATGAGACGACCTTGACGGGGTGAGTGGCTTACTATGCTTTGGCCAAAATATAAACCAATGTCTCATCCAGCATGGAGGGCAGAGTGCTGGATGTAGTGTGCGATCACATTTGCATTTTCCGTTTATATATGTATTTCGCCATAGTGATCTGCACCTACAGGCAGGTTGTGCTGACCCAACCCCTTATTTTTTTCTTTGTAGTATATATTGGAGGCGTGGCGATCTCCTTGGAGTCATTGCACACCTGACCAGTTAATCTGTCCTTGAGGCTGGTTTTAAAGTCAGTATAAAACTGAGTCTGCTTGTATAGAACCTACCATTAGCCATCTGGCTCCAGGAGAAGTATATGGTGGGTTCAGCATGCATGTTGGTACTTGCATCCCTGGATCCGATGAAAGCTGTAATGGCACCGGACGGGGTTACAAGCAAAGTGTACTTGGCTTGCATGCTGACCTGCATTCCCTGGATTTTATGTGGCTGTCATGGCCCATGAACAGGTAGGAACAAGAGTTAGGGACCACTCATGAGACGACCTTGACGCGGTGAGTGGCTTACTATGCTTTGGCCAAAATATAAACCAATGTCTCATCCAGCATGGAGGGCAGAGTGCTGGGTGTAGTGTGCGATCACATTTGCATTTTCCGTTTATATATGTATTTCGCCATAGTGATCTGCACCTACAGGCAGGTTGTGCTGACCCAACCCCTTATTTTTTTCTTTGTAGTTTATATAAGGGCCAGACAAGGAAGGGAAAGTCAGTGTAACCTGATCTAGTGTGGAGTGCAGAAGTCAGTCTAGACCACAGCTCAGAAGTTTCTAGAGCCTGAGGAAGTTTCCAGAAGCTGAGAGAGACAGAGGCAAAGATCAGGAAAGCAAGAGGTACTCAGAAAGACAGAGGAGGTACTGATTAAAGCTATAGCCAAGGATATAAAGCCAGAACTAGGTTAATGGGCCTTGGTGAAGATATGCTATATTCCAGGATCAGACAGAATTAGAGTGCTAGCTCCTGTGCTGCAAGTCCTGTGTTCAACACTCTGTAATTACCCTGCTATCACCGAATTGCCTGCATCGACCGAATTGCAAAATCGACTGTATGCTTAGGAACTGCATTTCCTATATTGTCTCTGCTTGCAAAACTACTAAAGTTGGAGTTCTGTTTTAAGACTACGTTTCCTCAATTTATTCCTGCATCCGCAAACGGCGTGCCACCGTTTACTTGGCACTGGCGTCACAAACTATTCCCTACCTATACCTGCCCTTGCAGAGCGTCAGCTGTACCAGGTTAGTGTATATTGCACTACATCACCCAGAAACACCTACTACACACAACTTGAGTACGATGCACCTTCTCTTTTGGCGTCACGAACAGGATTCGCACGCTTTCCAGTGCAAGAAGCGTGAACTTTGTGCCTTATACAGTTGCCCTGTGACCAAAGTGACAATTTGCCTGTTTATTGCAAGTGGACTTTGTGGACTGAAAATCATACCCAAAGTGTACAAAAAAACTCTAAAAAGCGCTGTGCAGTGTTGCGCTGCACAGAGGAAGAAAACCGCCGCATTGGAATGTGGTTTTGTGGACTTTTTGCAATCCTGCTTGCTGTCAGTGAATGGACAGCGTTTTGCTAAAGATGGCCACCGGCTGCCTGGAGTAAAGTTTCCCGCGCCGCTGAGGACTTTCGTGGGCGGATCCCTGCAAAGACACAGAGAGTCCCGCACCTCTTGATCATCGCACCGCCGCAGCCCTGCTTCTCCTGCGTCATCGGGTGCTCAGGACGTCCGGAACCTCGCGAGACTGGACCTGCGCAAGCCCGGCGATACCGGTAAGCACTTGTAACCGGGGGGAAGAGGAGTGTACCGGCCTCTTTAGTCGCCAGCGGCCACCTCTCAATAGACTACCATGTCAGAGCCAGGAGTGCCTGAGCAGCCGGCCCCAGGAGCGCTTGCGGCTCCTGATCACCCTACAGCCCCTAGCATGATGCCCTTTACCATGCCCTACTATTTCGGGGCCCCATGGTTCCCCCGCTACAGGGGAGAGACCCATACCCTACGGGACTTTGAAGAAAAGTTGCTGGCACTATTCCGATTATACCCTATAAATGCCGACCAGCAAATGGAAATCATGCTGGCGCAACTGGAGGGGGCTGCCCGCAGGGAAGTGTTATCATGGCCTGCTACTGAGCGGAGTACTCTAGAACAGATCTTCACCCGCCTCAGAGCCACTTTTGAAACTAGGACTGCCTCAGAGATAAAGATGCACTTCTTTGGCAAGAGACAGAAGCCCGGTGAGTCCCTCCGTGACTATGCCCTATCACTTCAGGAGGCTTAAGGGGCTGTAATCCAGATAGATCCCAAAGAGGCTGATAACCGGGACCAGACCCTGAGGGAACAATTTATCAATGGGGTGTCTAGTGAACAAATAAGGACCCAGTTAAAGATGCTGTCCGCCCAGCACCCTAACAGTGCCTTTCTGGACTTTAAAGAACTGGCTATAAAAATTCTGGGGTCCACAGTATCTCCTGAGCTGAGCGCCCTATCTGAGTCATCAGCCTGCAAGCCAAAACCGCTTGTCACTAACCGAGCTGAGGCCGGCCAAGCTGTTCAAGTGTCAGCTACTGATACTATTGCCATGCTGACAGAGCAAGTAAATCACCTCACTAAAAGTCTAGAGAAGGTGTGCAGAAAAATAGAGGAATGGGAAAAACCCATAATGACAGAAGAAGAGTTCCTGTCATCTCCTAGGCCGTTCTCACCTCCATACCAAGAGACTCACCCCAGGGATCCTGGGAGGCGTAATAGAGGTCGCAAGAAGCCCGTGTGTACATACTGCAAAAAGCTGGGACACACAGAATCCACGTGCTGGCAGTTAAACGGGCAACCCCTGAGGCTGAGGACCAACCCTCGGGAGGTAGAACACTAGGTCCAGAGGATCCAAATTGGATGCCACGTTATGTAGGATCCCATCCTAAAATCAATATAGAGATCAACGGGATCCCCTTTGAAGCCCTATTAGATACTGGGTCTCAGGTCACTACTATTCAGCTGCCTGCATTTGAAAAGTTCTGGGACACCAACCAGTTGACCCAACCGCCTGACTCCTGGGTGGAAATTATCGCCAGCAATGGCAAACCAGTAAAGGTTCATGGATACTGGGAACCCACCCTGCAGGTGGGAGAAGTAACCCTGCCTCAACAGGGAGTGATCGTAGTACAGGCCGGTGACAGAGGAGGACATCCTGTCATTCTAGGCACCAATGTCTTCAAAAACTGTTATTCAGAAATACTTGCTGTATTACATCAGACTTTGCCCACTGCTTCCTCTGCATCCAGGAGGGTGATTCAAAAGACTATCACTGTGTTAAGTGCCCAGCAGAGGTTTGCTAATGGGAAAGGAGAAATTTGTACTGCTAGGATCCGTGATATTAAGCCTGTGACTTTGCCTCCTAATTCTCAAACTCTTTTGTGGTGTCGTGCTGTCCTGGGAGTCGAAGGCCGAGATTATCCAGCCCTGGTGGAACCAATCCAGATGGAGGATTATCCTTATGTGAGAGCTGCCAAGTGCCTGGTGAACGTCTCCCAAGGTAAAGTACCTGTCCGTCTGATTAACCTGAGTAATCATCCTGTTGCGCTTACTAAGCATTGCCCTGTTGCCCAGCTGTCCCAGGTGTCCTTCCAAGACATCATTCGTCTTCCAGTGACAGAAAAGCCGCCAGCTGCAGACAGCGGATGCTCGCCGGTGACCCAGCCACAAGTGCCCTGGTGGGAGGAGCTCCATGTCGGGGACGAGACTACCCCCCAACAACAACAAGAAGGGATTATACAGCTTGTCAAGGAGCACCACCAGGCCTTCAGTAAGCATGCCACTGATTATGGAGAGGTGAGTGCCATACAACACACTATACCTACTGGCTCTCATCCTCCTATCAAGGAGAGGTACAGACCTTTACCGCCTACTTCATATCAGACTGTAAAGGAAATGATCCAAGAGATGAAGGACTCTAATGTAATCCGGGACAGCCGTAGTCCGTGGGCTGCACCCCTGGTCCTTGTAAAGAAGAAGGACGGTGGTATCCGTTTCTGTGTGGATTATAGGAAAATTAATCAAATAACCCACAAAGATGCATACCCACTGCCCCGCATTGAGGAGTCGCTGACTGCTCTGGGCTCCTCTGCCTATTTCTCCACATTGGACTTGACCAGCGGCTACTGGCAAGTACCCATGGCCCCTGCAGATAGGGAAAAGACTGCTTTCACTACTCCCATGGGCCTGTTCGAATTCAATTGTATGCCGTTCGGGCTATGTAATGCCCCAGGAACTTTCCAGAGACTAATGGAACGGTGTTTGGGTCACAAAAACTTCGAAACAGTGCTGCTGTATCTAGATGACGTCATTGTGTATTCAAAAACATATGAAGACCATCTGAAACATTTGGCAGAAGTATTTGAAATCCTTATCAAATATGGCTTGAAGGTAAAGCCATCCAAGTGTCACCTGCTCAAACCTGCAGTAAGATACCTGGGACATGTGGTAAGCGGAGAGGGAGTGCAACCTGACCCTGATAAATTAGCAGCTGTCCGTAATTGGCCGGTTCCTACTACCGTCAAAGAGGTGAGGAGTTTTCTTGGTTTTGCCGGCTACTATAGACGTTTTATCCCCCATTTTGCTCAAATAGCTGATCCTATCCAGGAACTCTTGAGGGGGCAACCCAAAAAGAGTCCTAGAACTCCTGTGCCCATTGAGTGGAATGAGAAAAGAGAGATAGCGTTCCAATTGCTAAAAAAGAAACTGACCGAGCCTGAAAAGGGTTACAGCCAGCTCACCTCAGCGTCCTGCACATCGGTGCACGGAGCGGACTCAAGCCAGTCCCAGTTGCAAATGAAGAAAATAGAAGAAATGCTCCAGCACCACGATAAATGATGTAAAAAATCCCGGTCTTTATTAGCACCAAAAATTCAGGTGGATACAGCAGTCAAAGAATAACACTGGTGCCCCCCCGGTTACCCGGATCTACGCGTTTCGAACAGGTGTGTTCTTAGTCATGATCCTAAATGTCTCATATGTTTCCAGCTGAAATACCATCCGCCGGCCATCATCCCCGCCCACTCTGGGAGGGGTATAGTGGACTTAGGCGGGTAGTAAAATCAGCAAGGTCCATACGAGACACCTGTGTAAGCCTCATTACAAGTTACATAGTTTACATCCCAATAGTGCTACATACAAAATTCATAAAATACATAGAAAAAATATACATAAACAAAAGAATTTCTTTAAGTATATATATATATATAGCTAACATAAAATCCTTTGTAATCTAATCTCCCACAGATGATCCTTGCATTATTATTATTCCATACAGATTAAATTGTACAGTGGCAATTAGAATGGTACAGAAAAAAGGAGGAATAATACACAAACAATATAACGGAACAAGTTTCATAATAATAATGTATTCTTTTGTTTCTTATTTGCATCGTGATTTTCTTGTGGTTGCATATATTCATGAGCTAATCCCGACATCCATCCGGTATATCACTTTGCAGTAGTTGCATATCCCCATCACACTCGAAAATCGCATGGTGTGAACAGGGACTAAAGAAAAAAAACCCATTAAACATACCATGTTAAATAGTCAGTCCTGAGGTTGCAATGCACCATACTTGAAAGAACAATCCGGTCAGCAAATATATTTAAAAATATTAACTGATGATTGCTATTACGCATATTGCTTTGAGAATACAATCAGATCTCACACATGTAGTATTTTCAAAATCAGGATCCATGTACTCTCAATGACCTATTTCTCCTGTTCGAGTGAGGATCTTTATATATATTTTCTCAACACAGTACAAAAATAGATCCAAAGGGAGAAAAGACATAGCTGACCGATATTGTTTCAGCATACATGGTGCATGTAAATCTTCATATATTTATCCCTATCTTTCACAAAAGACTGGCATAAGATTTATTATAACATATAGAACATTGTGTGTCCATCCAAACTGTTGATATATATTGAAGGTCCATATAAAGGATACAATAAATATCCCATATATTCCTCTTCTAATTTGCCAAATTAGGAAAATGGACAAAAATTCTTCATATTATATAAGGTTTGACCCGCAGATATCAATGCTCTAAAACACATATGCGTCTATAATGCACTATCTATCGCTCGCATATCCAAAAGATCGTCCTCTGATATATATAGAAGCTTCACAATAATCATCCATGTATCTTGGTATAAGAGGGTAGACAAAATCCACATCCCTCATACTATATAATTATTGGATATGAGAACTATATATCACACATGTGTTCAGAAATCAAGCGCTGATATCTCCTGAATTAATAATAGCATGTCGGTGGGAAAGAGAAGAAAAAAAGGAGAGAACAACTAAAAAGTAAACATATATGTGAACATTAAAAACACATTGCATAGCCATGGTAATGCTGTAGATCAGTCTTAGTATAGATACATCAATTCCTTTTTGAGATTGAGCCCCAGGGGATGTCTGGTATTCAATCTCCAGATCCAAAAGGCTTCTCTAAGAAGAATTTTTTGCTTTAAATTCCCACCCCTTTTTGGCAACATGACACGCTCAAAGGCAAAAGTACTAAAGGAATCTACATTACGTCCATGCACATCTATGAAATGATTGGCTGCATTCGATATTCCCGTTGCCATTGGATTACAAATATAGTTTAAATGTTCTCGCAATCTATCTTTAAATTTTCTGCTTGTGCAGCCAACATAGATTAAATCACATAGTGTGCATGTAATAATGTAGATCACTCCGGTTGTGTTGCAGTTGATATAGCTTCTGATGGGGAAGCTCTCTGAATGGGATGAATTAGAAAATTCTTTGATGTTTTTTGTAAATTTGCATGTTTTGCATCTGGGGCCCCCACATTTCGAAAAACCCGTATATTTAAGCCATGTGGGTGGGTCCTTAGTATGGATTGAACTATACATAGAGGGTGAGAGTGTCCGACCCAAAGTATTAGGTCTCCTTGATACTATACGGCATCCATCTTTTAACACTTCCCTCAAGATCTCGTCCTCGTATAATATGGGGATGCATTTTTGTATAATTTTCCTGATTTCCGGAAATTGTCTACTGTAGGTCAAAACCAATGTTGGTATCTGCTTGTTAATTTGGATCTTGTCTAATACGGTGTATCCATTATTGATACCAGTATCTTTACTACTATTTCGGGAATAATTATTCCTAGTTAGTGATCTTATTTTGACATTGGTTTTCAACCCCAGTAGATTTAATCTCGATTTATTTTTTGCTATTTTAAAGCCCCTATGTAGCATCCATTGTGGGTAACCTCTTTTTTTGAGGCGACGCCAGATATTTGCACATTCACCATAGAAAGCTACATCTGTACTACAATTTCTTTTTGCTCTTATAAATTCACCAACCGGAATACCTTTTATTGTATGTAATGAATGGTGACTATTTGCCTTTAAGATGGTGTTGCCTGCTATCTCCTTGCGGTATGTCTCCGTCAGAACAACCTGACCCGGTTTCCCAGTCAATTTTAAATCCAAGAAGTTAATACTCTCAGAATGGTGGGAACAGGTAAATCTCAGATTATACTGATTCTGATTCAAATAATCAGTGAGTTCTGGTATGGCAGATACATCTCCACTCCAGATAAGGAGCAAGTCGTCGATGTATCTGCCATACCAGACAAGATATCCAGAGAAGGGGTTGTCAACTGAGTATATGTATTTCTCCTCCCAGAAGGCCATCGATAGATTAGCCAAAGATGGGGAAAATTTTGCCCCCATCGAGACCCCTGAGATCTGGACATAAAACGTTTCATCAAATATGAAATAATTGTGTGTTAGGAGATAAGAAGTAATCTCCAACACATAGTCAATGAACATATTTGAGAAACTACTGTACTTGTGCAAATTATATTCTAGTGCTAGGAGAGCGAAGGAGTGGGGGATGGACGGATACAGCGCTACAACATCCAGTGTGACCCAGGTATATTGGTCTGACCACATACAATTGTGCATATATCGTAGGACATCGGTCGTATCTTTAATATATCCCGGTAGTCTTTTGACTAGCGGTTGCAGCACTGAATCCAGCCATTCTCCCAATCTCTCATTAAGGGATCCAATACCCGAAACTATCGGTCTTAGAGAAGGGGGGTTAAGCCCCTTATGTATTTTTGGGAGAGCGTGGATTATAGGGGTTATAGGAAATTCTACTTTTAGGAAGTCTATCTGCTTTTGTGTTATATAACCCCTATCCAGACCCCTATTCAAAATGAGGGACAATTCAGATTTATAAGTTACAAGAGGGTTGCCCATAAGAGTGCTGTACGTGGTGGTATCAGACAGAACCCCAAGCATCTGGGAATGATAACATGCTTTGTCAAGTACCACCACGGAACCTCCCTTGTCCGCCATTTTGAAGATAAGGTCTTTTTTGTCCTCCAACTCCTTCAAAGCAGTTTTCTGTGCAATATTTAAATTGCACTCTCCAGTTGGAAGAATCGCACCCTGCACTTTGAGTAGTTCAACCTCAATAACCTCTTGAAACATATCCATGCTATTTGTACGATATTTGATAGGATAATAGTTTCCATTCGAAGTTACAAAATTGTGATGTATAGTTTGTTCACATGGTTCCCCATTACTCATCTGGAGATCCACAAGGCACAGGAGAGACTGTTGTTCTTTGAATGACAAATCCCTGAAAGGATTGTCATAAGTTAATTTCTGTTTATTATCAATTAAATCTCCTTGTGGTAAGGGGGAATCATGGAAGCATCTCCTTAATGTGAGATTCCTAACAAATTTGTTAACCTGTAAAATAGTAGAGAAGGGGTCAAAGTTAGTACTAGGTACAAAGTTTAAACCAAGAGAGAGTACATCCATCTGTTCAGTGGTTAATTTCTGACTGGATAAATTCACAACATCTAAAATTTGCGTATTATTACCATGTCCTGCATTCATTTGTTCTGCAAACGGGTAGACATCTGGTGGGGTCTTTTTGTGTTTACGGCCCCCCCTTCTGTGTCGTTTTTTGACTGTCCCGTTTTATCTCTGTTGTTTCTATTTCTTTGGTAATAAGAAGGTTTCGCTTGCTGTGAATTCTGAATACATGGATCTTCATTGGCTTCCTCTCCTACTGATTCACATGATTCTGAGGTCTCTAATTCAGAGTTACTGAAGCTCACTCTACGTTGAAAGTCCTGCTTATTTGTTTTCTTCTTTCCTGTATATTTTTTGTTGTTATATTTCTTTTTAAGGATGGACTTGGGTGTACTGTACGGGTTATCTCTCCTTCCCCACTCATACACTTGGTTATTTTTATAATCATGTAGGTCCCGTTGGAATTTACGGTGTTTCATATCCATTATACTATCCTCCATGATTTTAATGGATCTCACAATTTCTTCCTCCCTTTTGGAAAAATCTTCAGATGATTTATATTTCTCCAGAGCATTTTTACACATATCAATCTCGGTATGTATACTGACAAGTTTCTCACCCTCATGCTCGATAATTAGAGACATCAATTGTAATGAGCAAGTGCTCAATATTTTGTTCCAGCTGAGGACAAATGAGTCAGAAAAAAAATAGTGGTCGGGACCTTCTTTAATCTTAATCCCCGTGGTATCATCGCTTTTTCCACATATTTAATCAAGGTCGTGTGGTCCCACCAAATTTTTGTCTCATGTGTTAGGAGTCTCTCCAATTCCTGCAGCTGGGAGTTAATGCCGCTCTCATCAGTTGATGTAAAATCATGGGCTGAGAAAACCTGATCCGCTTTAAGTTTGCGGTCAGAACATGCAGCAAAAGCCATGGTTGGCTGAGGGTACCGAGGGCCAGTGATGACGCTATATTCGGGAAAATATATAGTCCATATACAATCAAAATGGTGGAGTGGTCAGGACTCCGTGAGCACGAGCACTTGAGTGATACAGCATGAAAAGGGTTACAGCCAGCTCACCTCAGCGTCCTGCACATCGGTGCACGGAGCGGACTCAAGCCAGTCCCAGTTGCAAATGAAGAAAATAGAAGAAATGCTCCAGCACCACGATAAATGATGTAAAAAATCCCGGTCTTTATTAGCACCAAAAATTCAGGTGGATACAGCAGTCAAAGAATAACACTGGTGCCCCCCCGGTTACCCGGATCTACGCGTTTCGAACAGGTGTGTTCTTAGTCATGATCCTAAATGTCTCATATGTTTCCAGCTGAAATACCATCCGCCGGCCATCATCCCCGCCCACTCTGGGAGGGGTATAGTGGACTTAGGCGGGTAGTAAAATCAGCAAGGTCCATACGAGACACCTGTGTAAGCCTCATTACAAGTTACATAGTTTACATCCCAATAGTGCTACATACAAAATTCATAAAATACATAGAAAAAATATACATAAACAAAAGAATTTCTTTAAGTATATATATATATATAGCTAACATAAAATCCTTTGTAATCTAATCTCCCACAGATGATCCTTGCATTATTATTATTCCATACAGATTAAATTGTACAGTGGCAATTAGAATGGTACAGAAAAAAGGAGGAATAATACACAAACAATATAACGGAACAAGTTTCATAATAATAATGTATTCTTTTGTTTCTTATTTGCATCGTGATTTTCTTGTGGTTGCATATATTCATGAGCTAATCCCGACATCCATCCGGTATATCACTTTGCAGTAGTTGCATATCCCCATCACACTCGAAAATCGCATGGTGTGAACAGGGACTAAAGAAAAAAACCCCATTAAACATACCATGTTAAATAGTCAGTCCTGAGGTTGCAATGCACCATACTTGAAAGAACAATCCGGTCAGCAAATATATTTAAAAATATTAACTGATGATTGCTATTACGCATATTGCTTTGAGAATACAATCAGATCTCACACATGTAGTATTTTCAAAATCAGGATCCATGTACTCTCAATGACCTATTTCTCCTGTTCGAGTGAGGATCTTTATATATATTTTCTCAACACAGTACAAAAATAGATCCAAAGGGAGAAAAGACATAGCTGACCGATATTGTTTCAGTGTTAGGTTATCCAGATTATAGCAAGCCCTTCCATCTCTATACTGATGCTAGCAAGCGAGGCCTGGGAGCTGTGTTAGCCCAGATCCAAGAGGGAAAAGAGAGAGTGATAGCATATGCAAGCCGCTCCCTGAAAGGAGCTGAGAAAAATGACCAGAATTATAGTTCCTTCAAACTAGAGTTCCTGGCATTAGTGTAGGCGGTGACAGAAAAATTCAAGGATTATCTAGCCGCCACCCCGTTCATTGCATTCACTGACAATAACCCTCTGGCGCATCTAAATACAGCTAAATTGGGGGCCTTGGAGCAGAGATGGGCCTCTCACCTTGCCAACTATAATTTCTCTGTAAAGTATCGTGCTGGACGTACTAATGATAACGCTGATGCTTTATCCAGGCTTCCCACAGAGACAGCTCCTGATGATGTGCGAGATGCTTGGGAAGATGTAGAGATGCCAGCTTTCTATAACAAATTTGCTCAACAGGATCAGGCTCGAGCTACCAATAACAGAGCTGCAGTTCCTTCACCCTCCAGTAGGCCTGATCCTAAAGAAGAAAGGTGGGTGAAACTACAGTCTGAAAGTAGAGTGCTGGGTGAGTTGTTGGACTTCATTACTAGTGGCAGAGCCCCTGAGAGGATTCGGCGGAAGAGTGCAGATCCTGAGCTCATCAAACTGTGGAGACAGCACCATCAACTCTTCATACAAAAGGGCCTATTGCTACGGAGAAGCCTAGACCCAGTGTCCAACGAGAGAGTGCACCAGATTCTCATACCCCGACGAGATGCAGGTATGGTGTTGGAGATGTACCACAATCAATCCGGTCACTTTGGGGTCCAAAAGACTGAGGCTACTATCCGCCAGCGGTTTTACTGGGTAGGCATGAGAGAAGACATGGAGAAGTGGTGTCGAGAGTGTGTAGCCTGTGCCTTGAAACGAAGTGAGCACCATGATCAGAGGGCACCACTGAGACCCATTGTAAGTACCCGTCCTCTTGAACTTGTCGCCATCGACCATGTAAAACTGGAGCCTAGTCGCTCAGGGTATGCTTATGCCATGACTATTATTGATCATTTCACAAAGTTTGTTGTAGCAGTGCCTGTGAGAGACCAGACAGCCAAGACTACAGCCGAAATGTTCTGGAAGCATTTCCTCCTGCCCTATGGATGTCCAGAAAAGATCCTCACCGATCAAGGACCTGCTTTTGAGTCCCATCTGTTCCAGGAACTGTGCCGCTTACACAACTGTAAGAAGATCCGGACAACGGCCTACCATCCTCAAGGTAACGGATTATGTGAAAAAATGAATCAGACCTTGATAGAGATGCTGAGGGCCGTGCCTCCTGAAAACAGAGGAGATTGGCCCAGTCTGTTGCCACAGCTCATGTTCACTTACAATCATACCATACATTGTTCCACCGGGTATACCCCTTTTTACTTGATGTTTGGGCGCCAAGGGACATTGCCTGCTGATCATTCATTGGACATACATGTGCCTGATTGCATTAACCCATTACCTAACACCGACTGGGTTGCTGAGCACCAAAGGCGATTAGATGCAGCCAAAGCCATTGTTCAGGAACGTATGGACCTTGCTAGAGACCGACAGCAGAGAGACTATGATCAGGCAGCCCATGCAGAACCCTTGACCATAGGGGCCGTGGTATGGTTAAAGAATAACCGTCGTACCAGCAAATTGGACAGTAAATGGGAGCGAAGTCCTTATGTTGTCACTGCAATCCCAAATGTTGGAACTCACACTTATGAGATCACCCGGGAAGACAAGGGATCCCAAATTGTACACCGAAACCGGTTGAAGCTCTGCCTGACACCAGAACCTAGTGATGAGAGTTCTGGATCTGAATATCCTGTGTCAGAGTCAGCAATACAGCCCGAGGATCCTATGCAGGCTGTTAGTAATCTGAGGTATGACGCTGATCCCATGCATTGGCTTCTGACACCTTGGTTGAACTTGCTGGTGCCTGCCCCGGCACCTACTGTGGCTTCACCTCCAGAAGAGCCGGTTCAAGATGCTCCGGATCCAGTTCCCCCTTTCTTGGATGTTGTTGTTCCAGTTGTTCCTGTTGTTCCAGTTGTTCCTGTTGTTCCAGTTGTTCCTGACCGAGGTCTCACGGATGGAGACCCTCCTGTTGCTCCTCTCCCTTCTACCTCGTTGCTAAGGGAAGAGGAGACCCTTGTGTTGAGAAGGTCTACCCGGATGACCAGGGGACGTCCGCCAGTCCGTTTAGGAGACTTTGATTATTCTGGTGGTGTCTCCTCCCAAACAGTTGCCACGGGCAATACCTTGTTGGACATTTGTGCGCAAGAATGGACTCCCCCACGTGAGCCCTTGCCTGTGCTACACCCACAGGAAACCCCTGGGTAGTTCCGTTATTATGCTGTCATTTTATTGTGCAACTTCATACTAAGGAAATGTGCCCAGAGATGGACTCCACCGCATGAGAGCCTCTGTGATTTAATGAGAAATAACCTGGGTACGGACTCATGTTTGTTATTTGAGCCTCCAAGAACTTTTATACCGTTTTCTACTGTTTTATCATGGATTTATTCATTGTCATGGACTATCCTGGTTATAATGTTACGCTGTGCCAGGTCAGCGCCCCCGTTCCATTCACTATCCTGAGAGAAGAGAACGACGCCCCTTGTCACTACCCTTCACCTTTGCCAATTGGACCTGTTGTAAATGTAAATGCAGATGAATTACATGTATGTATGCCTGCATGTCTCTATTTTCTATTTCAGGTAGAGATTCCAGTTGGGCGACCCATGATGGAGTACGAGGTCGTACTCAGCTTAAAGCAGTGGGGTATGTAGTGTACGGGAACTGTAATACCCGTCACTACCAAAGTGTCACTTGGTGTGCTGTCGTCCCTCCTAATTATGGGGAAGTTGGTATATGTCAGTTTTATAAAATGTCATGTAATGTAATGCATGTATTTCCCTGTTGCTATGAAACTTGCAAGTACAGGCCGGCTAGGGGTGTCATTCCAGCTCTTAGGCATTAGAGGGAGCTAGGGAGCCCTAGTTTATATAAGGGCCAGACAAGGAAGGGAAAGTCAGTGTAACCTGATCTAGTGTGGAGTGCAGAAGTCAGTCTAGACCACAGCTCAGAAGTTTCTAGAGCCTGAGGAAGTTTCCAGAAGCTGAGAGAGACAGAGGCAAAGATCAGGAAAGCAAGAGGTACTCAGAAAGACAGAGGAGGTACTGATTAAAGCTATAGCCAAGGATATAAAGCCAGAACTAGGTTAATGGGCCTTGGTGAAGATATGCTATATTCCAGGATCAGACAGAATTAGAGTGCTAGCTCCTGTGCTGCAAGTCCTGTGTTCAACACTCTGTAATTACCCTGCTATCACCGAATTGCCTGCATCGACCGAATTGCAAAATCGACTGTATGCTTAGGAACTGCATTTCCTATATTGTCTCTGCTTGCAAAACTACTAAAGTTGGAGTTCTGTTTTAAGACTACTGTACGTTTCCTCAATTTATTCCTGCATCCGCAAACGGCGTGCCACCGTTTACTTGGCACTGGCGTCACGAACTATTCCCTACCTATACCTGCCCTTGCAGAGAGTCAGCTGTACCAGGTTAGTGTATATTGCACTACATCACCCAGAAACACCTACTACACACAACTTGAGTACGCTGCAAGATGAGTTTAAGAACAGCTTGCTGTCGTTTGGCACTGGCTGTGCTGAGGTAGGTGGTGCCAGTGTTATGCTGACCAGATGAGGAGGTGATAGTGGAGGAAGTGGAGTAGGAGGAGAAGGCAACAGGAGGCAACGAGAAACACCCAGCAATCCTCATTGACGGTAGGACATGTGCCAAACTGCTTTCAGCCTCAGGCCCAGCCACCACTGCATTTACCCAGCGTGCAATTAGGGAGATACAATGTCCATGTCTGTGCTTACTGGTCCACGTAACGGTGGCTATGTGGACCTTGCCACAGATGGCGTTGTGCAGCGCACACCTGATTTTGTCCACCACTTGTTTGTGGAGGGCAATGATGGCCTGCCTGGAAAAGTAATGGTGGCTGGGAACCATGTACTGTGGGACAGCATCCGCCATAAGGTTTTTAAAAGTCTCTGTCTCAACCAGATTGAATGACCGCATTTCAAAGGTCAGGAATTTTGAAATGCTGGCATTCAGGGCCAAGGATCGCAGGTGGGTAGGGGCAGGGCCGGACTGGGACGAAAAATAGGCCCGGGCAGTTTTGACTGAGCAGCCCAATCACATGACCCCCAACAGGCCCCACCCCCTTGCAGTCTATGGGCGGAACCAAAACCGGAAGCCCAATTGAGAGGCAAGGCCAGCCACCAGTAAGATAGGAAGGCTTCAGCCAACACACAAGCTTCTTTGGGGGTCCCCAGGTGACATTAGGGGTCTTAGCACGATCCGGCCACCTAATCCGGCAGAAAATGCAAGGAATCGACTGGACACAAAGCACAGCATGCAGCGTTTTATGTCCCACTGATTCTCTGCATTTTTCCCAGATTGTGGCCGATCTCTACTGTACCCCATTATAGTTAATGGGGCTGGCGGGCATTCTGTCTGCATCCAGCAGTGCCGGATCCAGTGAATTCTCAGCTGGAACAGCCTGCCAGGATCACTAACGCAGATGTGAAAGGAGCCTCATACAGCGCCCCATACCTCTTATATCCAGTGACGTCTCCTCTGATGTAGATGTTCTCTTTCTTCATCTTCTACATTCAGACCAGACCACCGTGATAATTTCTTTCGGCCATCTCACGTCTCTGCAGAGTTTAAAAGACATCTTAGTTTCCTACTTTTCCATCATCCTCCAATTAACATCCCATCATGCACCCCCAATACTGAGAAGCTGTGCTCCCCAAAACTATACTGCAAAAAGAACTGTGCTAAGCTGATGCTGTGCCAGGGTGCCCCCAAAGTAATGGTGCTCCCAAAGTCCCAACAATAGTAATAATTTCTTTGCCAGAGTGCATTTAGTAGTAATAGTGCTCCTACAGCGCCCCCAACAGTAATTGTGTCCCACAAGTAATAATGCTCCCATAGTCCCCCAGTTGTAATAAAGCCCACCATAATGCCCCGATAGTAATAATTCTCTTTATAATGTGTGACAGTAGAACCCCCCCCTTATAATGTGCACCAGTACAAAAAATGCCCCGTTGTGTGGCAGTAAAAAAAGAAATACCTCCTCTTAGTGCCCCCAGTAGAGCCAATGTCCCCAGAGTGCCCTCATGTGTTCCAATGACCCGTATTGTGTGCCACTACAAAAAACACTTCGTGCCACCAGTTGAGCTTAGGTGCCCATAGTGACCTTATAATTTGTGCCAGTATAAAATACTCCTATATAGTCCCCCCAGAAGATGCCCCCATAGTGCTCCTTCCCCGTCTCCATAGTGCCCTCCATAATGTGGCACTATAAAATGCCCCACATAGATACCCCCATAATGCTCCTTTCCTCCCTTCCCCATAGTGGCATCAAAATGGGTGCCAGTATTAAATGCCCCTATATAATGCCCTCATAGTGCTCTTGTCCCCCACTTCTCCATAGTGCCCACCTATAATGCATGCCAGTATACAGGGCCCCCAGTAGATGCCCCCATAGTGCAGTCATACACGCACTCTCCACATACATGGACGCAGTCAGACACGCACTCTCCAGATACATGGACGCAGTCATACACGCACTCTCCACATACATGGACGCAGTTAGACACGCACTCTCCACATACATGGACGCAGTCATACACGCACTCTCCACATACATAGACGCAGTCATACACGCACTCTCTACATACATGGATGCAGTCATACACGCACTCTCCACATACATGGACGCAGTCATACACGCACTCTCCACATACATGGACGCAGTGATACACGCACTCTCCACATACATGGACGCAGTGATAGACACACTCTCCACATACATGGACGCAGTCATACACGCACTCTCCACATACATGGACGCAGTCATACACGCACTCTCCACATACATGGACGCAGTCAGACACGCACTCTCCACATACATGGACGCAGTCAGACACGCACTCTCCACATACATGGACGCAGTCATACACGCACTCTCCACATACATGGACGCAGTCATACACGCACTCTCCACATACATGGACGTAGTCATACACGCACTCTCCACATACATGGACGCAGTCATACACGCACTCTCCACATACATGGACGCAGTCATACACGCACTCTCCACATACATGGACGCAGTCATACACGCACTCTCCACATACATGGACGCAGTCATACACGCACTCTCCAGATACATGGACGCAGTCATACACGCACTCTCCGGATACATGGACGCAGTCATACACACACTCTCCAGATACATGGACGCAGTCATACACGCACTCTCCAGATACATGGACGCAGTCATACACGCCCTCTCCACATACATGGACGCAGTCATACACGCACTCTCCACATACATGGACGCAGTCATACACGCACTCTCCACATACATGGACGCAGTCAGACACGCACTCTCCACATACATGGACGCAGTCAGACACGCACTCTCCACATACATGGACGCAGTCATACACGCACTCTCCACATAAATGGACGCACTCTCCACATACATGGACGCAGTCATACACGCACTCTCCAGATACATGGACGCAGTCATACACGCACTCTCCACATACATGGACGCAGTCATACACGCACTCTCCACATACATGGACGCAGTCATACATGCACTCTCCACATACATGGACGCAGTCATACACGCACTCTCCACATACATGGACGCAGTCATACACGCACTCTCTACATACATGGACGCAGTCATACACGCACTCTCCACATACATGGATGCAGTCATACACGCACTCTCCACATACATGGACGCAGTCATACACGCACTCTCCACATACATGGACGCAGTCATACACGTACTCTATACATACATGAACGCAGTCTCCACATACATGGACGCAGTCATACACACACTCTCCACATACATGGACGCAGTCTCCACATACATGGACGCAGTCATACACACACTCTCCACATACATGAACGCAGTCTCCACATACATGGACGCACTCATACATGCGCTCACCATATACATAGATGCACTCATACACACAGTAACCACATACAGTACAGACCAAAAGTTTGGACACACCTTCTCATTCAAAGAGTTTTCTTTATTTTCATGACTATGAAAATTGTAGATTCACGCTGAAGGCATCAAAACTATGAATTAACACATGCGGAATTATATACATAACAAACAAGTGTGAAATAACTGAAAATATGTCATATTCTAGGTTCTTCAAAGTAGCCACCTTTTGCTTTGATTACTGCTTTGCACACTCTTGGCATTCTCTTGATGAGCTTCAAGAGGTAGTCCCCTGAAATGGTTTTCACTTCACAGGTGTGCCCTGTCAGGTTTAATAAGTGGGATTTCTTGCCTTATAAATGGGGTTGGGACCATCAGTTGCGTTGAGGAGAAGTCAGGTGGATACACAGCTGATAGTCCTACTGAATAGACTGTTAGAATTTGTATTATGGCAAGAAAAAAGCAGCTAAGTAAAGAAAAACGAGTGGCCATCATTACTTTAAGAAATGAAGGTCAGTCAGTCAGCCGAAAAATTGGGAAAACTTTGAAAGTAAGGGCTATTCGACCATGAAGGAGAGTGATGGGGTGCTGCGCCAGATGACCTGGCCTCCACAGTCACTGGACCTGAACCCAATCGAGATGGTTTGGGGTGAGCTGGACTGCAGAGTGAAGGCAAAAGGGCCAACAAGTGCTAAGCATCTCTGGGAACTCCTTCAAGACTGTTGGAAGACCATTTCAGGGGACCATCTCTTGAAGCTCATCAAGAGAATGCCAAGAGTGTGCAAAGCAGTAATCAAAGCAAAAGGTGGCTACTTTGAAGAACCTAGAATATGACATATTTTCAGTTGTTTCACACTTGTTTGTTATGTATATAATACCACATGTGTTAATTCATAGTTTTGATGCCTTCATAGTCATGAAAATAAAGAAAACTCTTTGAATGAGAAGGTGTGTCCAAACTTTTAGTCTGTACTGTACATGGACGCACACATATACAATACACATATATAGACACCCAGCTTTCCTGCTGTACCTCTCCCCCATACACTAATGCCTCTGCACTTGTGCCATGCAGGATAGCATGGAAGCTGGATGACATTTCATAATATAATTCACCCAGCTTTCCTACTGTACTGCAGGTCACATGTGCACAGTCTGGGAAAGCTGAATATAACCCCAGTTCCCCTGCTACTCACATCACTGGTGCAGTTGTGACAATCCAACTGATGTTCAGCATGGTGGGCAGGAAAGTTCAGGCTGCAGGAATCGCTTCGCGGACAGAAAAGGGTGCGGGGCTATTATAGCTCCGCCCACATCGGGCCGTCCTGTTGCTGGTGACCACTGTCCATCATAAGAACTAAGGAGGGCAGAGGCGGAGCAATGTCACTGATGTCAGGAGGTCAGTGACAGAGTGCAAGTGGTGCAGCAGGAGAAGTCAGCTGCTCTGACAGGGGCCCGGGGTGACGAAGTACAGTGACTGCTCTCGGGCCCGAAGCAGCTGCTTCCCTGATAGTTACGCCACTGGGAAGCGCTCATCTCCACTCCTGCCTGGCTGTTGCCTGCCACATTAATAAAAAATAAAAAAAACTCAGCCGGCGGCCCGGCCCACCAGACGGCCCGGCCCACCGGGCAAATGCCCGGTCTGCCCTATGGCCAGTCCGGCCCTGGGTAGGGGGTATATCCTCTGAATGCTGAATCCTTACATGGGACAGTGTGGAGATGTTCGGTGACACTACTAGTGGTGATGGTGGAGCTGTCACATCCTCTGTTTGCTGGGAGCCAGGTGGCCCTGTTGCTCGAGAGGTGGGGGAAGAGGCCGAGACCACAGCAGAAAAGGGAGCAGGAGGAGCCTGAGATCTTTCATGGTTTTTTAGGTGTGTACTCCACTGCAGCTTGTGCTTTGTATTTAGATGCCTGGTTATACATGGTGGTTCTCAGGTTTAGAACATTTATGCCTGAAGAACTGCCACGCCAGGGAACTCATTGGAGCCGGCTTTGGTGTGCTTAGTCCCTGGGTGCGGTGGGCAGTAGCAGGCTTACTGGGTAGTTGCCGGCCACTCTGCTTTTGCACCCTGGTCCCTCTTTTGCTGTGTGGCTGGCCTGTGTGGCCACCGCCTCTTCCTCCGAACTGCACATGTCACTCGCGTGTTGTGATAATCCATTATTTTTATCTACCTTTTAAATTGGATGCTCTAAATAAATAAATTAATATTTTCTATACTGTCTCAGTGTACACTATATCCACACTACACCTATCTACATAAATACCTCTTCGCAGCCTCAGGTGATTGAGTGCCTGTTCCACCCTATACATAATACACTTTATGCCATATTAAATGGTGGCATTAGAAAGTACAACTTTTCCCACAAAAAAAGAAGCCCTCATATGGATATGTGAACGGAAAAATAAAAAATGAAAAAACATCCAGTATCCTAAGGGTTAATCAGCCTAAGGGCTCCTTTTCCTGGCATATTTTAGGACCAAAAAAAGACATAATTGCCCATATAATTTTAGTATTTTAGCACCTGGCGAAAGCATGACCTCCCTTGTAATGCCACTTCCTCTGTAGAGCTGTCTGGGAAAAAATTGTTGTAAAAAAAATGTAATTAAAAAACAACACACATTGCACATGAGTTTTTTTTTTTCTTAAAGGGAATCTGTCACCTGCTTTTACCATTTTAAGCTGGCACCATCGCTATGTTGACTAAAGTACCTTATTTCCAGCAGTCTTCTTTTTACTTTATTTCGTTTTGTAGTTTTGATATAAAAGCGCTTTTTATGTTATGCTAATTAGGGTCCAAGGAGCCCAGAGGGGCGTTTTTTTCACTCTCCGGAGCCCGAAAATAAGTAAAAAGAAGACTACTGGAAATAAGGTACTTTAGTCAACATAGCGATGGTGCCAGCTTAAAATGGTAAAAGCAGGTGACAGATTCCCTTTAAGCTGAGTTAACTCAGAGCATACTTAAATTTGATAAAAGGCAATTGATTTTTTTAAAAAAACCTCCAACTTGAGATATTAGCTGAATGTCTACAAGAAATATGAAATGCAGGACATTTTTTCCTACTGGTGTTTTTGGTAATTAAGTAGTTATTTTTTTGGGTCTCTGAAATTGTTACAAAAAATGCAGCATATTGAAGCTTTGGTGATATCTATTTCTCTATTGGGAAAAAATAGCAGTAAAACATATGATTCATACTGTTGTTTAGAAAAAAAACACAGCTTTAAAAAATGGGGAAAAAAATCAGCTTTACGTTTTTTTTAAAATTAAATTGATAATGAAAAGGATGACATTCTCCAATCTCTCCTCTAAACGGTAAATACAGATGCAACATCGTTAGCACTCCTCTTTTTTGCATATAGTTACAAACGAAACGCAATTTTCTCTTCTTCACAATAGCAATACATAACATGTTGAGCCAAAGAACAAAATGAAGCAGTAGTATTCGAATCTGGATATACTGTAACCCTTACCCGTTTCGCTATCATCATGATGTATTTTATGGTATCGGCAGTGTTTTAAGGTTAAGAAGGAGGGTAATACTTGCTCACAGATGTAGTAGAGCAAAGGACAAAGTCAGCTCGGTGATCTCTGCCAGCTTTGGTACTTTCAAAAGCAGAATGGCAGCCCAAAGCGTTGAAAAGTGCAACCCCCCACCCCCTTATGTTAAACTTTTCTACGAAATGCGTGAGCGTAAAATAAAAAAGCCTTATGCGATATATTTTAAAAAAAATGCAAAGATCCGCAGCACTCACCAGTGTAGTAAGTCCAATAGTGGTTTATTCAAAAAACAACATGGTGATGCGAGGTTTCGACCTTCCTCGGTCTTTCTCAAGCAATACAATAAATTAACAAACATGTGCCTTATATAATACAAAGTGGGTGGAGCTATCCCTCCCCCAGGTGGGATGGTACATCTATATACATATACGTTCGTGGGTCATCATTTATAATCATAAACATGGATCACTTCCGATCCAATTCAGTGCATTATAAAAACTCTCAGTGGCTTATAATAAAATAAACACTCCTATACAGTAATATTACCTCCTACATTGAGATGACGTCCCTGGAGTTTTACACCATGTCCGCATAGTTTGTAAAGCGCGCTGAACTCAGCGTCCCGGAAGCTATAGTGCGCATGCGTCCTCATCCGCTGTCAGCCAATAGAGAAAATTCCCAAGATGCCGTCAGTTGTTGCTAATGCCCGTAGGAGCAGATGCGCTCCATGGCATTGCAACAGACTGAGCGTGTCGCATAGTGTTGATGTAAGTGGTTGCCATGGGAACTCGAACGTCCACAAAACAAAGTCATGGAACGTCCGCGTCACCCGGCACTCCACCTCGTCAACATTAAAGTGGCTCAAGGGTAGGTTCTGGTGGGCAGAAGCCCGTTCAGCTCAGTCATCATACCTCTGAGATAAATTACTCCGCTCCACTACTTTAATTATGTATATGGAATGCAAAATAAATCACCCAACTGCAGCACCTCAATCAATGACTTTTAAATGATAATTGCGTCTGGGAGAATCAATCTTTTCATTTCTGACATTTTGCTAATTTTAGTACTGTATGTATTTTTTTAATTTAATTTGTCGATTAGGCTATCTTTCTATGCTTATTTTTTTATTTATTTTTTTAATCATTAGGAGTATGTTATCTCACAGTGCTATTTATTAAATAAACTTAGATGCAAGACCAGCAGAGGGTGTGCACACCAAAAAGTTTTGAACACATTTTATAAGTGGTCAGAAACTTGTAAATTACTCATGAAAGAATAAAGTTACATTAAAACCAAGCACACTGTTGTTTTTCTTGTGCAATTCCCAATAAGTTTGATGTGTCACATGACCCTCTTCCTATTGAAAAAACAAAAGTTGGATTCAAAATGTCCGACTTCAAAATGGCCGCCATGGTCACCACCCATCTTGAAAAGTTTCCCCCCTCACATATACTAATGTGCCACAAACAGGAAGTTAATATCACCAACCATTCCCATTTTATTAAGGTGTATCCATATAAATGGCCCACCCTGTATATCTGTATACAACGCTCCATTATGTCTTTAGATCTGTGATACAATTGGATTTGATTTGGATAACACCTGGTGATACATTGTACCGGATTTTTTGCGGTCTACTGCATACAGATATATAATAGAGCGGTGTGTACAGATATATAATGAAGTGTTGTATACAGATATGTAATGGAGAAGTGTACAGTAAACAGATATATAATGTAGTGGATACAGAGTGCATTTATTAGCTATGTTCCTATAGTGGCTGAATATTAATACAGTATCGAAAAACAACATGTACAGTATGGATACATTTGTATTTAGCAAAGCCTTTTGATAATTTCCTCCTTGACGGCAACCCCCCCCCCACCACCCTTCTGCCAGGACAATTCCCACACCTATGCTTGCTATTCTTAATGTTGGATCTCTTTCTCCACAATTGTGCAATGGAAACCTAATATGAATTATGATGTTAAAACTGACACCATTAAAACAAATAATATTGTTACATGAAAAACAAAAATAAATAAATCAATACAGCTGCAGCGCTGGATAAGTTTTAAAATATACCAAAAGTTTACAGGTAAAAATAGACCAATATATATAGCGTTGCTGCTATATTGATTTATTATATATAAATATATTTTATATATTTATATTATATATAAATCTACATAGTATAATTAGTGAAATATTGTATAATTATTTTTTAATACAGAGGTTATCTATCTTTCTATCTATATCTATATATGTCCATTATACTGTACAATACACTATATCTAAATCACCATACCTCATATGGATCATGAAATAAATAATTATACAATATTACACTAATTATACTATATGTAAATTTATATATATAATATAAATACTGTATTAACATTCAGCCACTATAGGAACATAGCTAATAAATACACTCTGTATCCACTTCTTCAGAGAAAAACAAATAATAAATAAAAATAAATATGGAAAACTGCATCAAGATACAAAACAATATACACTTAAAGGATAAAAAAAAACAGATGAATGCAATAATATTAATTGTGTATCTGACATACTTATAGCAAACTATCTTATTACTTATCTAAAGCCCCATTCATACGGGCGAGGAGGGGCTGGAGGGGTTAAAAATTAATAAAAAATAATTTAACTCACCTTAATCCACTTGTTTGCGCAGCCCGGCTTCTCTTCTGTCTTCTTCTTTGAGGAATAGGACCTTTGATGACGTCACTGCACTCATCACATGGTCAATCACATGATCTGTTACCATGGTGATGGACCATGTGAAGGACCATGTGATGAGCGTAGTGCCGTCACCACAGGTCCTTTTCCTGTGCACAGCACAGAAGAAGACAGAAGAGAAGACGGGCTGCGCGAACAAGTGGATTAAGGTGAATTAATTTTTTATTTTATTTTTTTAACCCCTCCAGCCCCATTGTACTATGCATTCTGTATTAAGAATGCTATTATTTTCCCTTATAACCATGTTATAAGGGAAAATAATAATGATCGGGTCTCCATCCCGATCGTCTCCTAGAAACCATGCTTGAAAATCGCACCACATCTGCACTTGCTTGCGGATGCTTGCGATTTTCAGGCAACCCTATTCACTTCTATGGGGCCTGCGTTGCTTGGAAAACGCACAAAGAGGAGCATGCTGCAATTTTCACGCAACGCACAAGTGATGCGTGAAAATCACTGTGTCACAGCCAGACAGTTGAGAAGCTCTGACAGGAGCCTTTCAGATCCTCCTCCTTGAATTTCTTTGTTTTGGTTTAGTTTCTCATCTCGTTAGTCTATCTCAGCTGTCATGCTGTTGGACTGATTGCTGCCCTTTAAGTTCCTCCCCAGAATGCAGTAGTGTGCGGCTTATACAACTTCCTGGAGTGTGTGTGCATGCTGTTCCTTGTTCCCAGTCCACAGTCCCCAGTCGTCTGCAAGATAAGTTCTGTTTATGTATTTATGATTTTCTGTTTTCTGGATCCAGGTGACCCTGACTCCCTCCGTGTCTGTGTAGGGAGCCGGTGGTCGTGTCCCCTCACTATTGTAGGGTCTTCAGGTGTAAGATAGTCGAGGTACGTGGATATGCGCCCATCCACCTTTGGGGTGGTCGCATTGGCTGAGCAATAAGGGAGAGCGGCAGGTCTCTTGCAGGGGTCTCCCCTTTTGTTCCTTAGTTGTGGATCCAGTGAGTCATTGTTTATATTATTGTCTTGTTTCCTGTACACCATCCGTGACACACTGCTTATCTGCACAGCCCCATAGAAATGAATGGGTCCGGATTCAGTGCGGGTGCAATGCGTTCACCTCACGCATTTCAGCCGCGCGGAAATCTTGCCCGTTTGAAAGGGGCCTTACAAGTGGAGTATGTGTTTATTAACTAAAATCAGGAAAATAGCTAAAATAATGACCAGCAATAAAAAATAGCAATGAATTAAAAATAGCAATACATTTAAAATAGTGATAGATCCAGGAGCATACACAAACAAATAAATTAATATCCCATAAATATCATAGTTTATGTAGCAGCACCTGAGTTAGATAGTGTTCCATTTCACAGATGGGAATAAGACAAGTTCAGTTCACTTCCATTTTCTAATTTAATTGTAGCAGCATAGAATAGGAGAATATATATATACATATATATATATATATATATATATATATATATATATATACAGTACAGACCAAAAGTTTGGACACACCTTCTCATTCAAAGAGTTTTCTTTATTTTCATGACTATGAAGGCAATCAAAACTATGAATTAACACATGTGGAATTATATACATAACAAACAAGTGTGAAGCAACAGAAAATACAGTATGTAATATTCTAGGTTCTTCAAAGTAGCCACCTTTTGCTTTGATTACTGCTTTGCACACTCTTGGCATTCTCTTGATGAGCTTCAAGAGGTAGTCCCCTGAAATGGTCTTCCAACAGTCTTGAAGGAGTTCCCAGAGATGCTTAGCACTTGCTGGCCCTTTTGCCTTCACTCTGCGGTCCAGCTCACCCCAAACCATCTCGATTGGGTTCAGGTCCGGTGACTGTGGAGGCCAGGTCATCTGGCGCAGCACCCCATCAATCTCCTTCATGGTCAAATAGCCCTTACTTTCAAAGTTTTCCCAATTTTTCGGCTGACTGACTGACCTTCATTTCTTAAAGTAATGATGGCCACTCGTTTTTCTTTACTTAGCTGCTTTTTTCTTGCCATAATACAAATTCTAACAGTCTATTCAGTAGGACTATCAGCTGTGTATCCACCTGACTTCTCCTCAATGCAACTGATGGTCCCAACCCCATTTATAAGGCAAGAAATCCCACTTATTAAACCTGACAGGGCACACCTGTGAAGTGAAAACCATTTAAGGGGACTACCTCTTGAAGCTCATCAAGAGAATGCCAAGAGTGTGCCAAGCAGTAATCAAAGCAAAAGGTGGCTACTTTGAAGAACCTAGAATATGAAATATTTTTAGTTGTTTCACACTTGTTTGTTATGTATATAATTCCACATGTGTTATTTCATAGTTTTGATGCCTTCAGTGTGAATCTTCAATTTTCATAGTCATGAAAATAAAGAAAACTCTTTGAATGAGAAGGTGTGTCCAAACTTTTGGTCTGTACTGTATATATATATATATATATATATATATATATATATATACATGCAGAAACATATATATACATACATGCATGTATACACAGACACACACACATATATACACATATATGCACACATGTATATACACATATATATATTAAATTTTACTACTGAAAAATGTACTTTACTGGGGCTCTGAAATAAACTGTAAATAACCGATCTCACTACTTCATCCCCTGAGCAAATAATTGAATGCTAGTAGAAAGGGGATTAAAATGTTAAATCGACAGGAGGCCAGTTGGGCGCTGCTCAACACCTAATGTCATTGTATTTATTTAATATAAAAAAAAATGGCAGCATCTCTGTATCCTAATAACAGTAATCTGCCATTTTCTTCACTGCCAGGTCTTTTTATAGCTGGAGCGCTCAATACAGAATATTCAGCCAATTACATTCTAGTTCATAATTAAAAATCTAATTATTCATTTTTATTCATAAAAATACTATACATCTCATTCATTGGGAAAATAAATAATTTAAAGGAAATGTCGTCACCTGTACTGTACTGCAGATGCTCTATAGTACTGTAAACTGATCGCCAGTCCAAATTTGCCCCATTTTCAGGATTCATTTATGAATAATTAAAACAACCAGAAGTGCAGTGAAAGGCACCAGCAGTGAAAGGGTCTCCAGCAGGAAAATAACCTGCACTTTCAGCCATCTGCAGACAATACCCCCCTTCCCCCAAACAGGGAGTTCCTTTTGTCTCCGGGCTTTCAGTGAATGGGAGGGCAGGGCATCAGTGTGTAGAGAGATAGCGTGCGATCTAATTCACAGACAGCAAGATCCCTGTAGGAGGGAGGGGGATGCAACCCTATTCAGAGCCCCAGTAAAGTTCATTTGATATACATGTATGCATATATGTGTATATATGTGTGTGTGTCTGTGTATACATGTATCTATATATATATATATATATATATATAATATGTTTGTAATTACATGTATATATTAAGGTATCTATTGCTCTTCAAGAAAAAATAAGGGAGTAGTGCATACAGTACTTTCTTTAGCAGAACAAGGGCTCTTTACAGGAACTGACTAACATTCGATTTGCTAATATAAGCTTAAGTCCTCAGAAGTGTTTTATGTTATATTTATATCCAGTGCAGCAGTATATTGTGTATATACATAGTTCCACTACCAATCGCAATGCATGACTTCATAGAAATGTAAAAACTGATTTTATTGATAAAAAGCAATGCATTTTTTGCAAATATAAAAATATATTACAAGTTATATTATAATATAAATAATAATATAATTATAATATGTATATATATACATATTTATATAAATATATCTATATATATAGATAAAAAAAAGAAAATAATGGCGGCACCGGAAGAATAACACAAGGAGGGTGCTATGTCCAGGGATGTAGCAGCTTACCCCGTCAATAGAAGATGAAAAAACGGACAGCACTCCAGGTAAAAGTTGATGGTGTTTATTCACCCATGTGGATGGCAACGTTTCAGCTCATACAAGAGCCTCTGTCAAGCAATGAACACAATACAAAAGGGGGTTTATATAGGCCAACCCCTATGACATCACAGTATAATCAATTATCAGCCAAATACAATAAAGTGCAAATAGTGCATATATAATACATAAAAACGTAAGTATAGCAGTATACAATACATCGATGAATCAGTGGTATATATCAAATACATTAAGAAGTGAATGCGTAATCGCAAAAAAGTGCATAAAGGTAAATTGGTTAATCAATATATATCAGGTGTGTACTGGAATATATAATAAGTGGAAAGGACAAAATGATGCTGCCAAATGGAGGAGGAGCGATGACATACCCGGTGTCGCTCAATGCCACACATGTCGACCACCGCCACGTCCGGCGTTCAGGTGGATGCAGTGCGCAGGCGCCAAGTCGCGTGAGGAGTAAGATGTAACTTCCTCACATGACGTAGCCGGAGCATGCGCATAAGTGTAAAAAGCTACCGTATGTCGGCCATCTTGGAAGTGGTAAAAACCTCAAATGGGAAGAAGCGCAGACAATAGACCGCATCAAAGACGCGATGTAGTGTGATAACCTCACAGGTAACGGTGAGAATATGCGCAGAATGACAATACTTAAATCAAACAAAAAAAAGGTAGCTAATGTTGATCACTGGTCACACCTGTTGACCATCCGGTCACACCTGTTTTGTATATTCTTCCTAAAGTGCACAAGTCGCTTGTGGATCCACCCGGACGCCCGATTGTGTCCGGTTCGGACTCCATCTTTAGTTGCATTGCCATCTTCCTTGATAAAGTCTTGCATGATTTTGCTACAGGGGCGGAGTCGTATATACAGGATACGACTGATTTCCTGTGTAGGCTGGATAAAATTGATTTTACTGGTGTCCATGAGGTCCACCTGGCATCTTTCGATGTCACCTCGTTATATACCTCGATTGATCATGATTTGGGTATTGGTGCCATTGAACGTATGTTGGGTTCTTCATCTTACTCCACGGCTGCTAGACAGTTTATTATTGATCTATTACAGATTATCTTAAGATACAACTATTTCCTTTTTCAGGACACGTTTTTTCAACAACAAAGGGGCGTGGCTATGGGTTCTAACGTAGCACCTACGTATGCAAATATCTTTATGAGGTGCTTTGAGGAAGATGTCGTCCTTGTATCACACCACCGCAGCCATTTGCTGCGGTGGTGGAGATACATCGATGACATCTTCCTCATATGGACAGGTAGTGTTGCCCAACTTGATGATTTTCACCTGTTTCTCAATAGTGTCAATAGGGACCTTCAATTCACCTTGGTCCACTCTGAGACTGAATTGCAGTTCCTAGATACCACGGTCATTTACAATCAGGGTAAGCTGCATGCACGGTTATACACCAAGCCCACAGACAAAAACACCCTACTTTGTTTCAATAGTGGGCATCCCCGGAGTATGCTTAAATGTTTGCCTTTCTCTCAGTTTCTTAGAGTGAAACGCATTGTTTCTGAACCTGAACAGGTTGACCTGGCCTTGGACAACATGTCCAGGAAATTTCAGAATAGGGGGTATCCCACCCAGCTCCTGGATTCTCACATACAAAAGGTCCGTAGTGTAGACAGGAGCAGCACTTTGGAGAGGAGAGTGTCCGATAGGTCCATCAGTCGGATACCCTTCATCTCCAAATATACGGAGCAAAGTGAGGCCATCAATCGCATTATCAAGCGACATTGGGGGATTCTGGGTGGGTGTCATAGTGAGATCTTAGAATTTAGATCCCCTCCCCTCTTCTCTTTCTGTCGATCCAGGAATCTACGTGACCAACTTGTCAGAGTAGACATTGGCCCTAGGTCCAAGTCTGTTCAAACCTCCTTAACTACACATGGCAAGGGTAGTTTCCCCTGCTTATGTTGTATTGACTGCAAATATATGGGTAGGGGGTCTACCTTTGTCCATCCTACCACTGGAGTTTCTTACCCTATTCGATTTCACCTTACATGCAATTCAAACTATGTAATTTACGTTTTGATCTGTCCGTGTAAATTATTGTATGTGGGTGAAACGTCGACGGATCTCAGAACGCGGTTGAACAATCATCGATTGCCTATACGCAAAAAAAGAAAGGACCTCCCTGTTGCCAAACATTTTACGGAGCTTCAACACTCCGAAAGAGATCTTAAATGTTGGGCCATTGACCACATTCCCATGCCTAGACGTGGGGGCAACAGGGTGTTGATCCTTAGAAAAAGAGAGCTTTTTTGGATCTATACCCTCAACAGCTTGAGACCTAATGGTCTCAATGAGGATTACAACCCGGGGTTATATGTTTAGAGGAGCGGTTTGCCCCACAACTGTTATGTGTGAGATATGTGTCTACTTTTTGAGGGTATTTAGTGTATTATGAACACTATTAATCCAGTTTCTCATTTTTATTCTCTTCTCTTTTTTACACAGACAAGAATGATGCTGCGGGTTGGAGAAGTGAGACGTACCCGATATGTCCCGTATTTGCCTACATGTTTCCATGCAGTGTTTTTGTTGTTTTTTGCTTTGGTCACACTTTCTTCATATTTTTACATACTTGGTGCATTGCGCTGTATATTGTGTGTTCTATATTGTATGTGTGTCCATGGGGAACTGCGGGCCTTTTTGTGGCATGCCCGCAACATGGTTGTTGCTTGGTGCATTGCTTCAAATGGCGCATTTGGGAAACGAGTTGCATTTTTGTATGCACTCGTTTTTCTCTGTCCCTTATGGATACACAATCAGGTAAACGGCTTTATTTCCGTTTTGCGCTACTCTGTTCATTATCAGGCTATGCGCACACACAGTGATCAACATTAGCTATCTTTTTTTTTGTTTGATTTAAGTATTGTCATTCTGCGCATATTCTCACCGTTACCTGTGAGGTTATCACACTACATCGCGTCTTTGATGCGGTCTATTGTCTGCGCTTCTTCCCATTTGAGGTTTTTACCACTTCCAAGATGGCCGACATAGCTTTTTACACTTATGCGCATGCTCCGGCTACGTCATGTGAGGAAGTTACATCTTACTCCTCACGCGACTTGGCGCCTGCGCACTGCATCCACCTGAACGCCGGACGTGGCGGTGGTCGACATGTATGGCATTGAGCGACACCGGGTATGTCATCGCTCCTCCTCCCTTTGGCAGCATCATTTTGTCCTTTCCACTTATTATATATTCCAGTACACACCTGATATATATTGATTAACCAATTTACCTTTATGCACTTTTTTGCGATTACGCATTCACTTCTTAATGTATTTGATATATACCACTGATTCATCGATGTATTGTATACTGCTATACTTACGTTTTTATGTATTATATATGCACTATTTGCACTTTATTGTATTTGGCTGATAATTGATTATACTGTGATGTCATAGGGGTTGGTCTATATAAACCCCTTGTATGAGCTGAAACGTTGCCATCCACATGGGTGAATAAACACCATCAACTTTTACCTGGAGTGCTGTCCGTTTTTTCATCTTCTATATATATAGATATATTTATATACACTCACAAACATATATACATACATGCATGTATAAACAGACACACACACACATATATACACATATATGCACACATGTATATACACATATATTTTACTACTGAAAAATGCTAGTAGAAAGGGGATTAAAAGGTTAATCGACAGGAGGCCAATGGGGCGCTGCTCAACACCTAATGTCATTGTATTTAATTAATATAAAAAAAATGACAGCATCTCTGTATCCTAATAACAGTAATCTGCCATTTTCTTCACTGCCAGGTCTTTTTATAGCACGTCATGGGAACCAATCACGGGCCGGTTCTCACGGAAATTAAGGTTAAATACCTTGTTAACCAATATGACATAATTGTTTTGACAAGCTGTCATCACTAATTAAGCTGGATTGCCAGAGAACCGGCCTGTGATTGGTTCCCATAACCGTGGGAACTAGAATGTGATTGGCTAAATATTCTGTATTGAGCGATCCAGAGCTATAAAAAAACCTGGCAGTGAAGAAAATGGCAGATTACTGTTATTAGGATATAGAGATGCTGCCATTATTTTTTATATTTATTAAATACAATGACATTAGGTTTTGAGCAGCGCCCCACTGGCCTCCTGTCGATTAACCTTTTAATCCCCTTTCTACTAGCATTCAATTATTTGCTCAGGGGATGAAGTGGTAAAATCGGTTATTTACAGTTCTGTATGGTACTTACTATGGTTCAGTTCAGCACCTCTGTTTTTTAAATTATTCATAATTAAAAATCTAATTATTCATTTTTATTCATAAAAATACGAGGATTGTGTTTGCAGTGATCTACCAGCGCTGCACCGACTTTCCCCGTGTGTAGTGTGTGTCTGCCAGCCTTAGGATGTGCTGTCATTAGTCCTCCTTATGATGTGCAGTGTGTGAGGCTGGTGGTCACAGGTCATGGCTCTGCCACCTCTTTCCTGCTGGAGACCCTTTCACTGCTGGTGCCCTAGAGCGCACGGCATCAGTGTGTACAGAGACACTGTATAGAGCACGGGAACTAACTAACTGACTGTAGTTCCATGCACCATCTGTTGTTCACAAACCAACATTGCATCCTGAATTTTCTCAATGGTTATTTACGCGATTCGGGTTTGCCAATTGAATTGGAAATCGCTTTGCGCTGCCGTGATTCTGAAGGGAGCGCTAGCGATGGTATATCTGTATTATTGGCACAGCAAAATACTCTCCAATTTAGCCATGCAGCTGAATATGCAGCCCATGTAGAAGGAGCCAGAAAGTTACTGACCAACTTGTTAATTAATTCCAAATCTTCTTCCATAACTTAGAGGGGCATGGTATTCCTATTTTATTGGGCATTTGGCACCAATTGTCTGAAGATTCTGAAGTTCTATTGAGACAGAGAATCTGCAATATCATTAGATTTCCCTTCAATATAACTGGCTTTGGGCCATACACTATATTATTTCTCAAGCACATTAAAACTAAACGTCTGAAGATGTTAATTACTATCTCTGATTTGGCCGAAAGACAGTTTATGGTAAAAAAAAAACATCTATTGTATGAATAAATTAAAATCCATTTGTTTCTAAAACCATTCTGCCAAATTAAGGCCACAAGTATGGGAAATAATTCCAGAAAGACAATATTTTTGATGAAAGATTCAGATAACCATTCAGCTGGCCTCTTCTCTGCCGACCATTAGTTATTGAAATAGGCTCCTCAGCCTATAGACCCTGTAGCATCGGTAAATAACTGTAGTGAATATGTGTCAACAAATTCTTGCTGCCAAATTGCCATTAAATTCACCTAAAAACTGTCACCGGATTCTAATGTCATCTTTCAGTTATTTAGTCAATCTAATGTGATCATGTGGTGATTTTTTTCCTTTCGTGGCTGCATACATTCTCTTTGAAAAAACCCTATACATTGGAATAACTCTTGCAATAAAATTCAGAGCCTAAAACTGATTGTAATCTCTTAAGAGTGGTCTTATGTGTTTGTAATAAATTTCTAGGTATTGTTTTTCATAAGTTTATTTTTTCTTCTGGGATTCTGAATTCTATTTTTTTCGGAATCGATAATGATACCTAAAAATGTTATATAGTAAGATAGAGAGTTTTCTCTCCTGCTAACGGAATATTTAAGTATCCAGCAATTTCTTTGAACTTATTTAGCAGAATAATACATTCATCCGTGTCATATTGTCCAATAAATAAAATATAGTCTAATTAGGGGATAACATGGACACTGAATGAATGTGACTCTACCATCCATTGGTATTATAAAATTATAAAAGTGGAAAAGGCTTCAAAATAATGACAAGATAGGGTGAAGGCAATGGGCCCCTACACAGAGGAAGGGGGGAGTATACTTATTTAAAATATAACTTTTAATATAATCTAGAAGTGACAGAATAATAGGACTCACTAAACATTGTAGACATACATACACGGATAACACCAACTTAATGGTGCCTAGCTGGTATAGATAAAAAATTCTGCTCCGTCGGTGAGGACGGAAACAGTCTTACCAGACCCTTTGTAGATAATGGGAGAGGTTCCTTGATGACAGGAGGCAGGAGACACTGGGTGTATGCCGGGCGGGAATAGGTGCTTCTGCTGTTTATTCGGGTGGATCAGACAGTAGGAATGGTCCTATATAACCCTAACAAGGTGAAGGGGGCTATTATGCTTCTACCTGTCTACACAGAGCACTCGTCTTTGAAAAGGCGACCCTGTCCGGTAGCCTGTCCCTGTAGTGGACCTGTACCCTAGAACTACAGATAATTTACCAGTGATAGATGGATGATGATACTTCCAGTGGTCTCTCGACGTGGCACGTTTCTGTCCGTGACTTCTTCAGGGGAACGACTGCAGGAGGTAACAGGATAGCCGAAGGTATCTGACCTTAGGCTGATTGGACACTGGCGAAAGAACAAGCTGTAGAAGCTTGTATTCTGCTATCCCAGGGTGGCATGCAGTGTGGCACAGGAGGAGTAGTCCTGTACAGGACGGTCTGGGGGATATAGTAATCCCAAACAAATGAGACCCTTATGGTTAAGGGTAACAGTGTAATAAACCAGCCGCAAATATGTACCTCAAGAGTGAGTTTAAATAATCTCGCTCCATCCCCGTCGCCCCTCCCTCCCAGTGACGCCATTGACGCGTGACACCATCCAGAAGAGACGTCTAGCGACGTCACACGCCGGCGACACCACGTGGGAAGGGTGGGATCGCGGCAGGGGATGGGCGGAAGTGGTGATTACTCAGCCAATGTTTAGGTGGTCTGGTGATCACATGGGACGCAAAGTGTATGCGTCTCCTTGGTAACATAGAGAATAATAATAAAGCCTAAAGACGGCTAATGGCATTTGATGCAGAATTAACTGGTGCAGAACGGGATGCAGATAATGTTAGAGATCTTACTAGCTGGGCCACATGGAGTCTGATATATATGTGGGGGTGCGCTTATACAGTGGACAGGGGTGCCATGTAATATCAACACGGGATCTCTGTGAGTGTACACTACACGGCGCAAACCCAACAGGGACACCCCTGTGTCCAAACATGTGCACACCAATCATAATGGCAAGGCCCGGTTAAAATTCATGGGTATTGACCTTGTGAAACCCCCACCAAGAGGGGGGGACTGGGATAAGAGCCTAATCCAACGTGAAGCACGCTGGATTTTTAATCTGAAAACAGCAGCACCAGGCGGCATGAACGAAAGGCTAAACTATGCTTGTTTTCTTTGAAAAACTATGTTCATATCCATCATAATGCCGAACCTGTAATTCTGTCTTCCCCTAATGGTTCCCTGGGGAGGTGTGTTGCACTTGTACATGCACTGATGGTCATATCCTTCAAACCGCATATGCGCATCTCAGTGCACATACATATAGTGCAAAACCTCCCCCCGCCTCTCCTGCACATTGCATATGTGTTTGAGCCTGAATGTATATGTGCCCCTTTAGGCACATTTTCCCTGGGGTTGGTGCAGTTACAATTTGACTGCAGACCATGTTGTGTTGGGGTTGCGCCGTGTAGTGTACACTCACAGAGATCCCGTGTTGATATTACATGGCACCCCTGTCCACTGTATAAGCGCACCCCCACATACAGTACAGACCAAAAGTTTGGACACACCTTCTCATTCAAAGAGTTTTCTTTATTTTCATGACTATGAAGGCATCAAAACTATGAATTAACACATGTGGAATTATATACATAACAAACAAGTGTGAAACAACTGAAAATATGTCATATTCTAGGTTCTTCAAAGTAGCCACCTTTTGCTTGGATTACTGCTTTGCACACTCTTGGCATTCTCTTGATGAGCTTAGAATGTGTCGGCAGATAAGAACCATTTGGCCCATCTAGTCTGCCCAATATAATGAATACTATGGACAGCCCCCGGCCCTATCTTATATGAAGGATGGCCTTGTGCCTATCCCATGCATGCTTAAACCCCTTCACTGTATTTGCAGCTACCACTTCTGCAGGAAGGCTATTTCATGCATCCACTACTCTCTCAGTAAAGTAATACTTCCTTATATTACTTTTAAACCTTTGCCCCTCTAATTTAAAACTGTGTCCTCTTGTGGTAGTTTTTCTTCTTTTAAATATGCTCTCTTCCTTTACCGAGTTGATTCCCTTTATGTATTTAAAAGTTTCTATCATATCCCCTCTGTCTCTTCTTTCTTCCAAGCTATACATATTAAGGTCCTTTAACCTTTCCTGGTAATTTTTATCCTGCAATCCATGTACTAGTTTAGTAGCTCTTCTCTGAACTCTCTCTAGAGTATCTATATCCTTCTGGAGATATGGCCTCCAGTACTGCGCACAATACTCCAAGTGAGGTCTCACCAGTGTTCTGTACAGCGGCATAAGCACTTCACTCTTTCTACTGCTTATACCTCTCCCTATACATCAAAGCATTCTGCTGGCATTTCGTGCTGCTATATTACATTGTCTTCCCACCTTTAAGTCTTCTGAAATAATTACTCCTAAATCCCTTTCCTCAGATACTGAGGTCAGGACTGTGTCAAATATTCTATATTCTGCCCTTGGGTTTTTACGCCCCAGGTGCATTATCTTGCACTTATCCACATTAAATTTCAGTTTCCAGAGTTCTGAGCTTCAAGAGGTAGTCCCCTGAAATGGTCGTCCAACAGTCTTGAAGGAGTTCCCAGAGATGCTTAGCACTTGTTGGCCCTTTTGCCTTCACTCTGCGGTGCAGCTCACCCCAAACCATCTCGATTGGGTTCAGGTCCGGTGACTGTGGAGGCCAGGTCATCTGACGCAGCACCCCATCACTCTCCTTCATGGTCAAATAGCCCTTACTTTCAAAGTTTTCCCAATTTTTCGGCTGACTGACTGACCTTCATTTCTTAAAGTAATGATGACCACTCGTTTTTCTTTGCTGCTTTTTCTTGCCATAATACAAATTCTAACAGTCTATTCAGTAGGACTATCAGCTGTGTATCCACCTAACTTCTCCTAACTTCTCCTCAACGCAACTGATGGTCCCAACCCCATTTATAAGGCAAGAAATCCCACTTATTAAACCTGACAGGGCACACCTGTGAAGTGAAAACCATTTCAGGGGACTACCTCTTGAAGCTTATCAAGAGAATGCCAAGAGTGTCCAAAGCAGTAATCAAAGCAAAAGGTGGCTACTTTGAAGAACCTAGAATATGACATATTTTCAGTTGTTTCACACTTGTTTGTTATGTATATAATTCCACATGTGTTAATTCATAGTTTTGATGCCTTCAGTGTGAATCTACAATTTTCATAGTCATGAAAATAAAGAAAACTCTTTGAATGAGAAGGTGTGTCCAAACTTTTGGTCTGTACTGTATATATCAGACTCCATGTGGCCCAGCTAGTAAGATCTCTAACTTTATCTGCATCCCGTTCTGCACCAGTTAATTCTGCATCAAATGCCATTAGCCGTCTTTAGGCTTTATTATTATTCTCTATGTTACCAAAGAGACGCGTACACTTTGCGTCCCATGTGATCACCAGACCACCTAAACATTGGCTGAGTGATCACCACTTCCGCCCATCCCCTGCCGCGATCCCGCCCTTCCCACGTGGTGTCGCCGGCGTGTGACGTCGCTGGCTGCGTCCGCCCTCTGCCCTGTATGCGGTGACTCGGCTCAGGTTTCCTAATGCCTGGGTCACGTGACCGGGCGGACGGCGGTGCTACTGGATGGCGTCGCGCGTTAATGGCGTCACTGGGAGGGAGGGGCGATGGGGATGGAGCGAGATTATTTAAACTCACTCTTGAGGTACATATTTGCGGCTGGTTTATTACACTGTTACCCTCAACCATAAGGGTCTCATTTGTTTGGGATTACTATATCCCCCAGACCGTCCTGTACAGGACTACCCCTCCTGTGCCACACTGCATCCCACCCTGGGATAGCAGAATACAAGCTTCTACAGCTTGTTCTTTCCCCAGTGTCCAATCAGCCTAAGGTCAGATACCTTCGGCTATCCTGTTACCTCCTGCAGTCGTTCCCCTGAAGAAGTCACGGACAGAAACGTGCCACGTCGGGAGACCACTGGAAGTATCATCATCCATCTATCACTGGTAAATTATCTGTAGTTCTAGGGTACAGGTCCACTACAGGGACAGGCTACCGGACGGGGTCGCCTTTTCAAAGGCGAGTGCTCTGTGTAGACAGGTAGAAGCATAATAGCCCCCTTCACCTTGTTAGGGTTATATAGGACCATTCCTACTGTCTGATCCACCCGACTAAACAGCAGAAGCACCTATTCCCGCCCGGCATACACCCAGTGTCTCCTGCCTCCTGTCATCAAGGAACCTCTCCCATTATCTACAAAGGGTCTGGTAAGACTGTTCGCGTCCTCACCGACGGAGTAGAATTTTTTATCTATACCAGCTAGGCACCATTAAGTTGGTGTTATCCGTGTATGTATGTCTACAATGTTTAGTGAGTCCTATTATTCTGTCACTTCTAGATTATATTAAAAGTTATATTTTAAATAAGTATACTCCCCCTTCCTCTGTGTAGGGGCCCATTGCCTGCTGGTTACTTCGGAGTGTTCTCATAGCCTGTATTGATTCAGTGCTCTGATCAATCTTTGCTCAAGATAGGGTGAAGCCCACAGGTAAAGCCATATTGTTATAAAATTTTCCTTGAAATTAAATTCCTAGAGATTTATAACCTTTTCGGTTAATAGGTAATAGCCTGAACACAGTTTGAATATCAGTTTTTACTACAAAGGCTTTGGGTTCTGATTGTCTTAGTATGCTTAATGCTTGGTCTAATCAAGCATATTTAACTGTAGCATATTTCTTATCTATTTCATCATTTAGTGAATTAGATTTTGGGTAAGATAAGTGATGAATAAGCCGATATGAATTTACTTCCTTTTTGGGGACCAGTCCTAGAGGGGATAACCTAAAGTTTTTGAAAGGAGGATGTAAGACACTCTCCTGTTTTGCGGTCCACTGGGGCCCAAAGGAATTCTCGTGGGGCTCAGCCTGCAGGGGACCCCATTGGAGTAGCGGGACATGTCACGCATGTGCCTGCGGAATCTTCAGTTCCGATTCCTTTGCGGGCGGATGCGGTTCCGGCGTCTGTGCCGACGCGATCGCGTTTCCATGCTGGGCCACTTGAGCGTCCGCGTGCACGTTTGAAAGCAATTTGCTGCCTGTAAAGAAACTCATAGGACAAGGCAATGAATTCACATTTAAGAATGACCACTGCATTATGACAAAACAAGGGTACACACTTGCACAAGTAAAAGTTACAGATGAACTGTATAAACAAAAATGTAAAGAAAGTGTGTCTACTGCCAAACAAGAACAGCATAAGGCATGGCACAAACGTCTTGCACATAGAGACCCCAAAGCAATAAGAAAGCTAGTTCGAAACCAGCTTGCTGAAGCTAGTAAAATAGACCAATGCAGTCAGATGCAGTGAAAATGTCCAGAAAAACATTTCCTAAAGATAGTGCCACAACATACATAGCAGCCACTTGACTTAATACATACAGCCATTTACGGTCCAGTCAGATATTTTCTCACTTTTATTGGTGATTATTCAAGGTATACAGTTTATTTGCTTCATAGCAAAAATTACGTTTCTGAGAAACTTGAAGAATATCTCTCTGAAGTAAATAACTTGTTCGAGAAAAAGCCAAAGATTCTATCTGCAGACAATGGAACTGAATACACATTTGAGAAGACACAAACCATTTTAAAGAGAAATGGAATCCTATTATAGACTACTGTACCCAGTTGCGGATTATATTTAGGGTGTTTGGGTCGGTTGCCCTGGGCCCGGCATCGCTGGGGGGCCCAACGCCAACCCAAATGCTCACAAACTACGGCAGGGCACGGGAGGGCATAGTTCCCTGCCCCGCCGCCGCAGTCCGACGATCACCGCCATAGGCTTCAGGCCTAGTAGGCCTGAAGCCTATGCGGTAGTAAAATACCGGCGCAGGCGGGCGTGATGACACCATCGCGCCGCGCCTGTGCCCGGACGCAGCACACTGACGTGTGTGAACAGCACGCCTGCACCATCGACGAGTGAGCGCCGACTGGGACACAGGTAAGTATTAGCTTCTTTTTTTTTGTGTGCCAACTTTGGGGGACATTACTGGGGGGCACAGGAGAATATCACTGAAGGGACAGTGGGGGGCAAACTACTACATGGGGGCAAATTGCTAGTGTGGGGGAAATTAGTACTCTGGGGCAGTGTGAGGGACAATTAATATTGTGGGGGGCGGGTGGAAATTACTACCATGGGGGGAATTAATACTGTGGGGTTAGGGCAAATTACTTAATGGATTGCAGTGTCGGGGCAATTTATCTAATGGGGGGCAGTGTGGAAGGTTATTACTTGATGGGGCAGTGTGGGGGCAAATTACTTAATGAATGGCAGTGTGGGGGCAAATTACTATATGGATGGTAGTGTCGGGGAAAATTTCTTAATGGATGGCAGTGTGGGGGCAAATTACTATATGGAGGGCAGTGTCGTGGCAAATTTCTTAATGAAGGGCAGTGTGGGGGCAAATTACTTAATGGATGGCAGTGTGGGGAAAAATTACTATATGGATGGCAGTGTCGGGGCAAATTATCTAATGGGGCAGTGTGTGAGGTTATTACTTGATGGGGGCAGTGTGGGGGCAAATTACTTTGTGGGGGGAATTACTACATGGGAGGCAGTGTGGAAAAAATTACTGTATGGGGCAGTGCAGGGGAAATTACTGTATGGGGGCAGTGTGGGGAGAAATTACTATATGGGGCAGTTTAGGGGAAATTACTATATGGGGCAGTGTAGGAGGGATTACTGTATGGGGGCAGTGCGGGGGAAATTACTATATGGGGCAGTGTAGGGGAAATTACTATGTGGGGGCAGTGTGAGGGAAATTACTATATGGGGGCAGTGTGAGGGAAATTACTATATGGGGGCAGTGTAGGGGAAATTACTATGTGGGGGCAGTGTGAGGGAATTAGTATATGGGGGCAGTATGGGGGAAATTACTATATGGGGGCAGTGTGGTGGATTTTACTATATGGGGCAGTGTGGGGGAAATTACTATATGGGGGCAGTGTGGGGGAAATTACTATATGGGGCAGTGTGGGGGAAATTACTACATGGGATAGTGTGGGGAAAATTACTATATGGGGCAGTGTGGGGGCATTTTAGGGGACATTATTTTTGGGGACACTATAAAGGCATTATTACCTGGAGCACAATATAGGGTGTTATTTTTACTGGGGGCACTCTAGGGGACATTATAATTGCTGTAGACACTATAGGGACCTTTGGGGTAATTTATCAAACTGGTGTAAAGTAGAACTGGGTTAGTTACCCACAGGAACAGATTTCACCTTTCATTTTTCACAGCTCCTTTGGAAAATGAAAGGTGGAATCTGATTAGTTGCTATGGGCACCTAAGCCAGTTGTACTTTACACCAGTTTGATAGGTGACCCCAATTATGAGAACTCTAACGTGTCTGTGTAACAAACTCTGTAGAGACGAGATGCGGCTAAAATAATTTGTCATGGCGTTCTGGGTCAAGCGGAGGAGAAGAGGAAAGAGAAGGTCTACATGACAGGAGAAGTCACTGGATGTAACAGGTATGTGGTGCTGTATTCCCCTATATGTAAAGCTGGCTCACCACTGGCTCTCCTCAAAGTCTTTTTTTTTATCATAATCGTATGTATTTTAAATTTGCCAACTAAAATTTTAATTTGTCACCTGCAGTACTATGTAACAGCCCAGATAACAGTGCTAGCTTTCTGTGTACAGAAATTGTAGTAGATGTTCCATACAGTCCTATGTAACACCCCACATAACATAATAGTTCACTGTGTTATGTGGGGTGTTACATAGGACTGCAGGTAACATCTATCAAATCTGTACTCAGAGAATTAGGAGATGGTGGGGGTCCGACTCCTGGCACCCCCGCCAATCAGCTGTTTGAGGAGACTGCGATGTTCCAGTAAGCGCCGCAGCCTCTTTGCTCCTTACCAAGCACAGCGCTGTCCATTTGATTGCACTGTGCTTGGTATTGCAGCTCAGTCACAATCACTCATATGGGACAGAGCTGCACCTAGACCATGTGAACGATGTCATATGGCCTAGGAAGAGACTTTGGCGCTTATGAAGCACCGCAGCCTCTTCATACAGAAAAAAATATAAAACTAAAATAAAGGAGGGGGGGGGGGGGGGGGGGGAGAGTTGTGTAGACAGCCCTGGGCCTATCTGCCCCTGACTGTACCATACAGTCCTAAACAAATTGGTATTGCAGAAGTAAAAAAATCTAAATCTCTGTGAAAGCAGAAAAAGTATGCTGTTTGATGTAGATCTAGCAACAACATATTGGGCTGAAGCAATCATGACAGCTTGCTACTGTATATTCAAAATAGACTACCAAGTACAGCTACTGAGAAAACTCCATATGAACAATGGAACAATAAGAAGCCCAAACTACACCACATAAGAACATTTGAAAGTAAGGCATTTGTATATGTTCCTAAAGAAAAACATACCAAATGGGAACCCCATGCAAAGGACGGTATCCTGATAGACTACAGTGAATCTCAAAAAGGTTACAAAATCCTTCACCCAGAGACCAATAAGATAACAATAAATATAGATGTAGTGACTGATGAGAGTCTTGTGTTATTCAAGTCTCATGACATCACACCAATAGTTCAGCCTAAACAAGAACAACTTCAGTCACAATCCAAAGGCAATCACAGAAGTACCAAATCAACCTCAAGTCAGAAGATCAACTAGATCAAACAAAGGCATCCTGGCTCAATGGTTCTTACATGGTCAAGACACTTCCGGAGTCAAAACCACAATCATGGGAAGAGATGCAACAATTACCCATACATGAAAAACAGAAATGGATTAAAGATGCTGATGAGTTACAGACAAGTTACAGACAAGCAGTGGGGGGAGGCATGGGCGGAGACTTGTTGCACATGTACAGCGAGAGAGAGGGAGAGAGCTGAGAGAGAAGAAAGCCAGAAGCAGATATGCCAAGATTCTGATCTTACTGAAACTTATATTCACATATTGTGCTGTTATTTCTGAATAAAACACTGTTGTTCCTCTTGCTGGGGGAAATAACATATGCTCCCTGCATGGCAGCAACCCAGGGGCCACATCTCAGGAAAGTGCATGATCTCAGAAGAATTCTGCTGCTTGGTCAAATGTCTCTGCACCATCCTGCAACATCCCCCAGTCTTCTCTCTTGCTGTTTTGGATGGCAAAAGAAGAGATGCAGAGAACCAGGCACGATGTGTGTGAGTGGGAGGAGGGTTAGTATGGGGGTTGTAGTTAGGGTTGCCACGTTTGCCCCAAAAAAATACTGTTCAAGTTTACTAGTGCCCCACTAGTGAATCTCTTGTAGTTCTAACAAAATAAAAAAGTAATACTCAACTAGCCTTGCTTTACTGATAAACAGAGCACATTCTCCCTGGCTTGTGCTCTCTCCTGCTCCTGCCTGCTGAGGACACACAGACCAGCAAATGGAGAAAGAGGGAGCTGATGGCTGCTCCACCACTGAAACCGTACCCAGCTTCATGTCCAACTTAGCTAGGCGGCGCACGACAACACTGTCCAAGTCAGACCAGTGCGAACAGTTGGTCGGTTCTGCTTGTGTCCTTGAAATAAGAACATACCGCAACCTCCAAACCATTCCGCAAGATCCAGGAAGGTTGGAAGGCATGATTCATGTGAGCTGCCACTGGTGCGCCTGGTATAGTTGCACTGGTTGCACTATGATTAAGGTGGCCCCGCAAGTCCCACTATGCTGGGTCCAGACAAACATAGCATTACATAATAAGGTTTGAGACGGTAAGAAACATGTTTTCATATTATTATCAATAATATTGTTCTATTTTTACTTATTTTCACCAAGATTGTATTATGTGTTCATCCCGATACAGCAGCACCTGTCCAAACCTATGTCTTTGTTCCTTGTACAACTAACTTGTGGAGTTGCAACTAAACCTAGACACAAAGCTACCACTAGATGCATTTTTACCACGAGACACAAATTTAAAGTGGAAAAACAAAAAAAGTAGCAGCACACTACTAAATGCACTAAGAATGGGTGAACAGGTGAATGTGTGAACAGGCTCAAATACATGACGCCAATACTTACTATTAAGCGGGGAAGAAGCTCTTAGTGCATATAATTGATCAAAAATATGTTGGGCCCATCTACCAGACGTCAAGGTGGCTTCTCATCAGATGGGACCTACTCTAACACGGAGTGTCCAGCTCTATTGTTACTCTGATTAAAAGCACCAGGGGGTGGGCGGGGAGTGCAAAGTTCCTAAGGGGATGCCTATTCCTCTATTATATATACAGTCGTGGCCAACAGTTTTGAGAATTACATAAATATTGGGAATTGGAAAAGTTGCTGCTTAAGTTTTTATAATAGCAATTTGCATATACTCCAGAATGTTATGAAGAGTGATCAGATGAATTGCATAGTCCTTCTTTGCCTTGAAAATTAACTTAATTCCCAAAAACCTCCACTGCATTTCATTGCTGTCATTAAAGGACCTGCTGAGATGATTTCAGTAATCGTCTTGTTAACTCAGGTGAGAATGTTGACGAGCACAAGGCTGGAGATCATTATGTCAGGCTGATTGGGTTAAAATGGCAGACTTGACATGTTAAAAGGAGGGTGATGCTTGAAATCATGTTCTTCCATTGTTAACCATGGTGACCTGCAAAGAAACGCGTGCAGCCATCATTGCGTTGCATAAAAATGGCTTCACAGGCAAGGATATTGTGGCTACTAAGATTGCACCTCAATCAACAATTTATAGGATCATCAAGAACTTCAAGGAAAGAGGTTTAATTCTCCAAGAAAGTCCAGTAAGTGCCATGATCGTCTCCTAAAGAGGATTCAGCTGCCGGATCGGAGTGCCACCAGTGCAGAGCTTGCTCAGGAATGGCAGCAGGCAGGTGTGAGCGCATCTGCACGCACAGTGAGGCGAAGACTTTTGGAAGATGGCCTGGTGTCAAGAAGGGCAGAAAAGAAGCCACTTCTCTTCAAAAAAAAAACATCAGGGACAGATTGATCTTCTGCAGAAAGTATGGTGAATGGACTGCTGAGGACTGGGGAAAAGTCATATTCTCCGATGAAGCCTCTTTCCGATTGTTTGGGGCAGGGGCGTAGCTAGAAATGCATGGGCCCCATAGCAAAAAAAAATTATGGGCCCCCCCCCCGTGCCATCCACAGATCCCCCTCCCCTAAATAGTGCCATCCACAGATCCCCCTCCCCTAAATAGTGCCATCCGCAGATCCCCTTCCCCTAAATAGTGCCATCAACAGATCCCCCTCCCCTAAATAGTGCCATCCACAGATCCCCCTCCCCTAAATAGTGCCATCCACAGATCCCTCTCCCCTAAATAGTGCCATCCACAGATCCCCCTCCCCTAAATAGTGCCATCCACAGATACCCCTCCCCTAAATAGTGCCATCCACAGATCCTCCTCCCCTAAACAGTGCCACCAACAGATCCCCCCTCCCCTAAACAGTGCCATACACAGATCCCCCTCCCCTAAACAGTGCCATCCACAGATCCCTCTCCCCTAAACAGTGCCATCCACAGATCCCTCTCCCCTAAACAGTGCCATCCACAGATCCCCCTCCCCTAAACAGTGCCATCCACAGATCCCCCTCCCCTAAATAGTGCCATCCACAGATCCCTCTCCCCTAAATAGTGCCATCCACAGATCCCCCTCCCCTAAATAGTGCCATCCACAGATCCCCCTCCCCTAAATAGTGCCATCCACAGATCCCCCTCCCCTAAATAGTGCCATCCACAGATCCTCCTCCCCTAAACAGTGCCATCAACAGATCCCCCTCCCCTAAACAGTGCCATCCACAGATCCCTCTCCCCTAAACAGTGCCATCCACAGATCCCTCTCCCCTAAACAGTGCCATCCACAGATCCCCCTCCCCTAAATAGTGCCATCCACAGATCCCCCTCCCCTAAATAGTGCCATCCACAGATCTCTCTCCCTTAAACAGTGCCATCCACAGATCCCCCTCCCCTAAACAGTGCTATCCACAGATCCCCCTCCCCTAAATAGTGCCATCAACAGATCCCCCTCCCCTAAACAGTGCCATCCACAGTATCAGGTGCCTCCCCCCCCCATGTGCCAGTCAGTATCAGGTGCCAACCCCCCCCCAGGTGCCAGTATCAGGTCAGATACCAACCCCCCTCCCCCCATGTGCCAGTATCAAGTGCCCCCGCTCCCCCCATGGCAGTAACAGTCGGGTATTAAAAAAAATAAAATAAACACTTCTACTTACCTCCATGTCAGCGATGCGATGCAGCCTCTTCCTGTGTCCCTCCCTGTATTGTGTCCCGCCCTGTATGTCCATATATGGAGTCAGTGCTTGTATTTCAGAAAAGGTTTCTGCTGGGATTCGAACCCACGACCTTCTGTATCAGAGGCAAAACATCTAACCACAAGACCATAAGAGCAGCCTTGATGCTGACAGAAAAATTATGAGACTTCTACTGTTATAGCTGGCTAAGTGTACATCTATACACATGACAGCTGCTCATATATAGAGATATAGCAGAGCTGAGTGTGCTGTGATAGCTGTCATAGCTGTCATATAGAGATATAGCAGTGCTGGGTGTGTTGGGGCAGTTGTCATATGTATAGATGTACACTTAGCCAGCTATAACAGTAGAAGTGTCAAATTTTTTCAATCAGTTGCAATGCATCCTTTATGGTTATGAGGGTAAATGCTTTGCCTCTGATACACTCATACATTGGAGGTTGTGGGTTCGAATCCCAGACACATCAGGAGACTTTAGAATACAGTAAGATTAGATCACATTAGCGAGGGGGCCTGAACATTAAGACTGCTGCTGTGAAGGGGCCCTGAACATTAAGACATCGATATTTAACTAACTTGAAAATAAACTGTCGGGCCCCGAAGCAGCTGCTTCCCGGTAGTTACGCCACCTTCTGGCTGCCTGTGTGTGTTAATAAAAAAATAAATAAAAAAAATGAATGCGGTCGGACGGGCCCCCAGTGGCGTAGGGCCCCATAGCCACTGCTATGGTTGCTATGGCGATCCCTACGCCACTGGTTTGGGCCATCTGGAAAAAGGCTTGTCCGGAGAAGAAAAGGTGAGCGCTACCATCAGTCCTGTGTCATGCCAACAGTAAAGCATCCTGAGACCATCCATGTGTGGGGTTGCTCACAATTTTGCCCAAAAACACAGCCATGAATAAAGAATGATACCAAAACACCCTCCAACAGCAACTTCTTCCAACAATCCAACAACAGTTTGGTGAAGAACAATGCATTTTCCAGCACGATGGAGCACCGTGCCATAAGGCAAAAGTGATAACTAAGTGGCTCGGGGACCAAAATGTTGACATTTTGGGTCCATGGCCTGGAAATTCCCCCGATCTTAATCTCATTGAGAACTTGTGGTCAATCCTCAAGAGGCGGGTGGACAAACAAAAACCCACTAATTCTGAGAAGTGATTATGAAAGAATGGGTTGCTATCAGTCAGGAATTGGCCCAGAAGTTGATTGAGAGCATGCCCAGTCGAATTGCAGAGATCCTGAAAAAGAAGGGCCAACACTGCAAATACTGACTCTTTGCATAAATGTCATGTAATTGTCGATAAAAGCCTTTGAAATGTATGAAGTGTGTGTAATTATATTTCACTACATCACAGAAACAACTGAAACAAAGATCTAAAAGCAGTTTAGCAGCAAACTTTGTGAAAACTAATATTTATAGAAACATAGAAACATAGAAACATAGAATGTGTCGGCAGATAAGAACCATTTGGCCCATCCAGTCTGCCCAATATACTAAATACTATGGATAGCCCCTGGCCCTATCTTATATGAAGGATGGCCTTATGCCTATCCCATGCATGCTTAAACTCCTCCACTGTATTTGCAGCTACCACTTCTGCAGGAAGGCTATTCCATGCATCCACTACTCTCTCAGTAAAGTAATACTTCCTGATATTACTTTTAAACCTTTGCCCCTCTAATTTAAAACTATGTCCTCTTTTTGTCATTCTCAAAACTTTTGGCCACGACTGTACATATAACCAAAAAGCGGAACAGCACCTCCAGAGACAATCGCAGGTGCAAGCTACCAAGCAACAATGTAGAAAAACAAAAAAAGTAGCAGCACACTACTAAATGCACTAAGAATGGGTGAACATGTGTGCATTTAGTAGTGTGCTGCTACTTTTTTTGTTTTTCTACATTGTTGCTTGGTAGCTTGCACCTGCGATTGTCTCTGGAGGTGCTGTTCCGCTTTTTGGTTATATACAAATTTAAAGTGGGCACTTTTTTATCACTCTCCCTGCTTCCTCCATTTACTCCATTTACAGTTGCTGGTGTATTGATTTATATACAGTTTCAGCCATCAATCAGCACTGTGGGTGGAGGATAGAAGAGTGTGTTTCTCATGAATAAGGAATATACTCTATTCTTTCTATTAAACACTCTGCGTAATATTTTAACTAAAGGTAGTTTTGATGTTCATCATCAGTATAGGTCTACCATATATGTATGCATTAACGTTGTTTGCTAATGATAAATCACCAGGGATCGACGGCTACCAGTGGAGATTTATAAGAAATTCAGGGACGTGTTACTCCCCCTCCGGCAGGTGGCTCTGTAAACAGGGTCGCTCCAAGCATCCATGCAGGAGGCTATTATCGGCATTTTGCCCAAATCAGGGAAGGATCCACTCCTCCTGGACTTGTACTGGCCTATCTCCCTGCTTCCCTAGAACATAAAAATATTGGCAAATGTGCTGGCCATGCATCTCTCTAAGGTTATCTTCCCTCTTACACACACAGATCAGTCCGGATTCATACTGCCCAGATTGATAGCAATTAATATTAGACGCCTTTATCTTAACATGCAGCTCTCAGTAGATTATCCCAGGCATAGGGTCATTTGTTCCTTGGATACCACCAAGGCGTTTGATAGTGTTGCGTGGGAGTATCTGTGGAAGGTGTTGGGATAGTTTGGGCTGGCGGACAATTTCATCTCATGGGTTCGCCTGTTATATGGTAGTCTTATGACGTGAGCAAGGGTAAATGGTTGTTTATCCGAGGGATTTCAGTTATATAGAGGTACCTGTAGTATAGATGTACAAAGTCAGTAACTTGAGTGCCTTTGTGTTTAATAAAAGTTCATGGTGGGGGTATAATGAGGGGATTCTGAGGAGGGCCACACTGTTCTGTATATAACTTCTAAGGCTTTTCATGTAGAGGATAGTGTGCTCAAGCCCCCCCCCCCCAATGAAATCTGTTTGCTCTTGATGCTCATATAGAGGACAGTGTGCACTAGGGTCCCAAGTCACCATGAACGGTCGGGGTGGGCGGCTGGGACACACAAAGCATCAGCAGCAAAAAGAGTTCAGATGAGGGGGGTGGGCTATTTCAGGCTTCAGCACAGGGGCACAGGCAGGAGGAGCGATCTGTATGTAAGTCCTGCCATGCACTCGCTCACCTGTGCTCGCATACATATTGCTCCCTGTGCCCACTCTGCTAAAGCCTTGCCTGACATCTATGCCCGCTTTACCAAAGCAGACAGGCAAGAGCAGTGATGTGTGCTGTACATCGCAGCCCCAGTGAAATCCGTACTCCCATACACCGTGTCAGCGATGTACAAGAATACAGATTATAAAGTGTTATAGGTTTCAAGAGGTTATGTATACAGTACAGACCTAAAGTTTGGACACACCTTCTCATTCAAAGAGTTTTCTTTATTTTCATGACTATGAAGGCATCAAAACTATGAATTAACACATGTGGAATTATATACATAACAAACAAGTGTGAAACAACTGAAAATATGTCATATTCTAGGTTCTTCAAAGTAGCCACCTTTTGCTTGGATTACTGCTTTGCACACTCTTGGCATTCTCTTGATGAGCTTCAAGAGGTAGTCCCCTGAAATGGTTTTCACTTCACAGGTGTGCCCTGTCAGGTTTAATAAGTGGGATTTCTTGCCTTATAAATGGGGTTGGGACCATCAGTTGCGTTGAGGAGAAGTCAGGTGGATACACAGCTGATAGTCCTACTGAATAGACTGTTAGAATTTGTATTATGGCAAGAAAAAAGCAGCTAAGTAAAGAAAAACGAGTGGCCATCATTACTTTAAGAAATGAAGGTCAGTCAGTCAGCCGAAAAATTGGGAAAACTTTGAAAGTAAGGGCTATTTGACCATCAAGGAGAACGATGGGGTGCTGCGCCAGATGACTGGCCTCCACAGTCACCGGACCTGAACCCAATCGAGATGGTTTGGGGTGAGCTGGACCGCAGAGTGAAGGCAAAAGGGCCAACAAGTGCTAAGCATCTCTGGGAACTCCTTCAAGACTGTTGGAAGACCATTTCAGGGGACTACCTCTTGAAGCTCATCAAGAGAATGCCAAGAGTGTGCAAAGCAGTAAACAAAGCAAAAGGTGGCTACTTTGAAGAACCTAGAATATGACATATTTTCTGTTGTTTCACACTTGTTTGTTATGTATATAATTCCACATGTGTTAATTCATAGTTTTGATGCCTTCATAGTCATGAAAATAAAGAAAACTCTTTGAATGAGAAGGTGTGTCCAAACTTTTGGTCTGTACTGTATATATATATATACACTGCGTGCAGAATTATTAGGCAAATGAGTATTTTGACCACATCATCCTCTTTATGCATGTTGTCTTACTCCAAGCTGTATAGGCTCGAAAGCCTACTACCAATTAAGCATATTAGGTGATGTGCATCTCTTTAATGAGAAGGGGTGTGGTCTAATGACATCAACACCCTATATTAGGTGTGCATAATTATTAGGCAACTTCCTTTCCTTTGGCAAAATGGGTCAAAAGAAGGACTTGACAGGCTCAGAAAAGTCAAAAATAGTGAGATATCTTGCAGAGGGATGCAGCACTCTTAAAATTGCAAAGCTTCTGAAGCGTGATCATCGAACAATCAAGCGTTTCATTCAAAATAGTCAACAGGGTCGCAAGAAGCGTGTGGAAAAACCAAGGTGCAAAATAACTGCCCATGAACTGAGAAAAGTCAAGCGTGCAGCTGCCAAGATGCCACTTGCCACCAGTTTGGCCATATTTCAGAGCTGCAACATCACTGGAGTGCCCAAAAGCACAAGGTGTGCAATACTCAGAGACATGGCCAAGGTAAGAAAGGCTGAAAGACGACCACCACTGAACAAGACACACAAGCTGAAACGTCAAGACTGGGCCAAGAAATATCTCAAGACTGATTTTTCTAAGGTTTTATGGACTGATGAAATGAGAGTGAGTCTTGATGGGCCAGATGGATGGGCCCGTGGCTGGATTGGTAAAGGGCAGAGAGCTCCAGTCCGACTCAGACGCCAGCAAGGTGGAGGTGGAGTACTGGTTTGGGCTGGTATCATCAAAGATGAGCTTGTGGGGCCTTTTCGGGTTGAGGATGGAGTCAAGCTCAACTCCCAGTCCTACTGCCAGTTTCTGGAAGACACCTTCTTCAAGCAGTGGTACAGGAAGAAGTCTGCATCCTTCAAGAAAAACATGATTTTCATGCAGGACAATGCTCCATCACACGCATCCAAGTACTCCACAGCATGGCTGGCAAGAAAGGGTATAAAAGAAGAAAATCTAATGACATGGCCTCCTTGTTCACCTGATCTGAACCCCATTGAGAACCTGTGGTCCATCATCAAATGTGAGATTTACAAGGAGGGAAAACAGTACACCTCTCTGAACAGTGTCTGGGAGGCTGTGGTTGCTGCTGCACGCAATGTTGATGGTGAACAGATCAAAACACTGACAGAATCCATGGATGGCAGGCTTTTGAGTGTCCTTGCAAAGAAAGGTGGCTATATTGGTCACTGATTTGTTTTTGTTTTGTTTTTGAATGTCAGAAATGTATATTTGTGAATGTTGAGATGTTATATTGGTTTCACTGGTAAAAATAAATAATTGAAATGGGTATATATTTGTTTTTTGTTAAGTTGCCTAATAATTATGCACAGTAATAGTCACCTGCACACACAGATATCCCCCTAAAATAGCTAAAACTAAAAACAAACTAAAAACTACTTTTAAAATATTCAGCTTTGATATTAATGAGTTTTTTGGGTTCATTGAGAACATGGTTGTTGTTCAATAATAAAATTAATCCTCAAAAATACAACTTGCCTAATAATTCTGCACTCCCTGTGTATATTTGTGGTCCTGGCTACGGCGCGAAGCCTGATGAGTGTGACTGAACCTAATCTAGCTAAAGTGGCTGGTGGTGTGCCTGTTGCCACGTGACGAGGGTAGGCCAAATAAAGGGGGCATACCCTATGGGAGATGTAAGGAGAAGGGCCGGGAGGGAGGGGCGAGAGAGGACATGCACCCGGAGAGCTGGGCGGCGGAGCTTAAGAAGCCCCCTACGCCCCTCCCACAAAAGCAGGCTGGATTCAGCCTGCTGAATTTGTGGTCCTGGCTACCGCGCGAAGCCTGATGAGTGTGACTGAACCTAATCTAGCTAAAGTGGCTGGTGGTGTGCCTGTTGCCACGTGACGAGGGTAGGCCAAATAAAGGGGGCATACCCTATGGGAGATGTAAGGAGAAGGGCCGGGAGGGAGGGGCGAGAGAGGACGTGCACCCGGAGAGCTGGGCGGCGGAGCTTAAGAAGCCCCCTACGCCCCTCCCACAAAAGCAGGCTGGATTCAGCCTGCTGAATTTGTGGTCCTGGCTACGGCGCGAAGCCTGATGAGTGTGACTGAACCTAATCTAGCTAAAGTGGCTGGTAGTGTGCCTGTTGCCACGTGACGAGGGTAGGCCAAATAAAGGGGGCAAAAATACGAGTAGGAAAGGTTAGGAAACGACTCTTTATTGTAGAAGATGGTATTACAGAACCAAGTCAGAGAAAGCTGCGGCGATTTCGGCTTTTGGATGCAGGATGTATTATGACAAACAGGAGGACTTCCACCGACCCATTTTGCGTATGATGTGGGCCGGTACCCTATGTTTGGATGCGGCGGAGGCGGCTCCGATCCTGAATGAATGACCTGTGATGGCCTGGGGGTTAAAACCTAACCCTGACGCGAGGCTGCGAATGTGTTTGACGAACTGCGAGGACGTGAGTGGCCGTGACGGGAAAGGAAGGAGAGGGCTGGCCGGAGCCCGGTTGCCCAGGGTGGTTAGTAACCTGTCGAGGACGGCCACGGGACACCAGGAGTTGGAGGTAGGGAAGTATTCAATGCGCACTGGGGGCCCAATTTGTGAGGTTTTGGAGACTGGCAAGGTGAAAGTGAAATGTACGTGACTACGGGTGAGTTGGTTTAGAGCGGGGCCTGTGTTGTGAGGAGAGGTGCCGGTGAATTCCCCGGGCCGGAGAAAGCCGTAAAAGCTTAAGTAGAGGGCGGCTTTGAGAATGCAGCTTCTGAAAGGGCCAAAAGGACTGCCGTCTAGGGAGGATGAGAGTTTCCTGAACAGGTCCCCTGAGACGGGTTGCCTGGAGGGTTCGGATTTTTGTGAGCTTTTTTGAATACCTTGCAGTGTGGCTTTGATGGCGTGGGAAGAAAAGATTTGGTTGCTGTCTGGATGACGGATCATGAGGTGATGTTGGACCCCTGACAGATACGATCTGATGGTGCTGAAAGAGAGGTGTATGTCCTTGTGGCAGTATGCCAGGAAAGCCATGATGAAAGTGGTATCGCTTACGTTGCCCCTGGGGTGAAGGTGACGAAAAACCTGGAAAGCTTTCCAACCTGACTGGTAATTTCTGGTGGAGTTTTCGGACAGGGACTTGCGGATGAGATTTTGAGCCATGGATAGGTGCCTGTCTAGTCCAGGATCAGGGAGCCGAAGTCCGGGGGGGATCCCGATTCTCTCGGCTTGTGGCATGACCGCAACTTACCAGGGTAGCGGCAGGTTCTGGCGCGCAGAAACGCCGCACGTGCGGGCAGCTTGGCCGGAAGTAAAGGAATGACGGGTGCAACTCCTCCTACCAAACGAAAAGGCGAGAGAGGACGTGCACCCGGAGAGCGTGGCGGCGGAGCTTAAGAAGCCCCCTACGCCCCTCCCACAAAAGCAGGCTGGATTCAGCCTGCTGAATATATATATATATATATATATATATATATATATATATATATATACACACATACGGAAAAATGGACAGCACTCCAAAGCTAAAATATATAGAAAAATGTATTCACCCATGTGGAACAAAATAGCAGCAGCGACGTTTCGCCTCATCCATAGAGCCTTTCTCAAGCAAAAAGATATATATATATATATATGTCTTAATTGCCATTCAGCAGTGAAGTAAATTTGTACTAGTCTTTTTTTGGGGGTATTATTTAAATTTAAACTAATTCTTTTATTATACAGTATGCGCAAAGACCAATGAGTTCCCCCCACACGGATTCTGATGACCTCCAGATTGTCAACCTATCCCACAGAGTTCTCAGCACTGCGGAAATGCACATTTTATCTAAAGGCCTATCGTTTGTACCATCCCATTCCTTCAAGACATTCTGAAAATGGCCAAGAAACTTTGCATGCACTTCAGCCACTCATACACTGCAAAGCACACTCTCCTTGAGCTGCAGTGGCAGAATGGCATCCCTAACATAGGCTGATATGTGACGTTTCCACTTGTTGGAATTCCACCCTCCATATTTTGGACTGATTATATGAACAGAGAAAGGCCATACATGATTTCTTAATGATACAGGCGGACAGAGGTATTCCCCTGTATAACTTGAATGTTAGCCAGTGGCAGCTCATACGTGACACCTGCCGTTTGCTCGGCCCTTTGAGGAGGCCACTTTATTTGTCAGTCGCCAGGACTACGGGATGAACAACGTCATTCCACTGATTCATGTCCTGGAACAGATGCTGCTAAATCTGTCTGGCCAGGGGACAGGAGACGTGGCGACTACATCTCACGGTCACATGAGCCCTGTGGGGTCTGAACTAGAAGAGGAGCAGGACATTCGAGCACAAGCAATGTGTAGAGAAATGGGTGGTTTTTCTACACAGGTGACAGAAGAGGAGAAGAAGGAGCAGCTAGAGGAGCTACAGGGCGATGAGAAAGACAAGGCAAAGGACCCAGACACACAATGGCAGTGTGCAGTGGAGATGGAGGCAGAGAGTCCTTCCAAGTCACTTGCGCAAATGGCCTGATGCATGCTCACTTGCTTGCGTAGTGACACCCAAATTGTCACCATTCGGCAGAGGGATGACTACTGTCTCTCCACCATGTTAGACCCTCCCTAACGGTCAAAAATGGGGGTCTTTTTCAGACTGAGAGGGAGGACAAACTGAACTACTAACGAGACATCCTATGTAGTGAGTTGGCTGCTGCCTATGTGCGCCATCGCCCATCCTCACGCAGGTCTGACTGGGGGGGCCCTCTGCACTCACGTTCTACTGCCATGGCTGCTGGGGGGGGGGTGGAGGGGCAGAAGCAGTACTAGCTCCATCTGCAGCAAATTAAGTCTAGAGTCGCTGATAAGCAGATTTCTTCACCCGCCTGCCACCCCACATCGAGGATCCCTTGGACTACTAGGCAGCCAAACTCGATATGTGGACGCAACGGGCCGAGTTCGCCCTGGGCAAGCTTTCCTGCCCGGCCTGCAGTGTGTTATCAGAGCGGGTGTTTAGTGCGGTGGGTGCCATAGTTTCCACAAGGAGAACTCGCATGTCCACCCAAAATGTGAAGAAACTAACCTTTGTGAAGATGAATCAGGCATGGATAAGCCAGGATTTTCAAACACCAGTGCCTAAAGCATCAGACTAGATAATCCATGGTGTCACAACAACACTTTTTAAAAAGAGACCTGTTTCATCTGGTTACCTGCTTCAACTACTATTCTTATTCTGCCACCCGCTGATGCCACACCTGCTGCCAGGTGCTTCTACTGCCAGCCACCATCTTCAGCTGGTACTGGTATTGCCCGCCACCTCCCCAGTCACTGGGCCACTCTGTGGTCTCCTTATGCTGCTTCCACCTCACCACACTGTGGTCTCTTCATGCTGCTGCTACCTCAACACTATGTCACTGGGCCACCCTGTGGTCTCCTCATACTTCTGCCACTTCAACAATATGTCACTGGGCTACTTTGTGGTCTCCTCATGCTGCTACCACTTTACCACTCTGTGGTCTCCTCATGCTGCTTTCACCTCCCCACTATGTCACTGGGCCACTCTGTGGTCTCCTCATGCTGCTGCCACCTCAACACTATGTCACTGGGCCACTTTGTAGTCTCCTCATGCTGCTGCCACTTCAATACTCTGTGGTCTCCTCATGCTGCTGCCACATCACTACTCTGTGGTCTCCTCATGCTGCTTCAACCTCCATACTATGTCAATGGGCAACTCTGTGGTCTCCTTATGCTGCTGCCACTTCACAACAATTTCACTGAGCTACTTTGTGGTCTCCTTGTGCTTCTGCCACTTCAACACTATTTCATTGTTCCACTTTGTGGTCTCTTCATGCTGCTGCCACCTCACCACACTGTGGTCTCTTTATGCTGCTGCTATCTCAACACTATGTCACTGGGCCACTCTGTGGTCTCCTCATGCTGCGGCCACATCATCAATATGTCACTGGGCCACTTTGTGGTCTCTTTATGCTGCTACCACTTCACTACCCTGTGGTCTCCTCTTGCTATTGCCACATCACTACTCTGTGGACTCCTCATGCTGCTGCCACATCACCACTGTGTGGTCTCCTCATGCTGCTTTCACCTCCTCACTTTGTCACTGAGCCACTCTGTGGTCTCCTCATGCTCCTGCCACTTCACCACTATGTCACAGCGCCACTTTGTGGTCTCCTCATGCTGCTGCCACTTCACCACTCTGTGGTCTCCTCATGCTGCTGCCACATCCCTACTATGTCACTGGGCCACTCAGTGGTCTCCTTATGCTGCTGTCACTTCAACAATATTTCACTGGGCCACTTTGTTGTCTTCTCATGCTGCTGCTACATCACTACTGTGTGGACTCCTCATGCTGCTGCCACATCACCACTATGTGGGCTACTTATGCTGCTCACCCCACCCAAAAAATTGTCAATAATCACCATTAGAGTAAAAAAAGAATCCTTTATTAAAAAAAACACAATAATTAGTGATGAGCGGCAGGGGCAATATTCGAATTCGCGATATTTTGCGAATATTTGGGCGAATATTCGCCATATATTCGAGAATTTGCGAATTCATGATCTCCAGGCATTATTTTCTTGATTGCGAAAATTCGCATAAAATATTGGCACGAACTGGTATTTAAAAAAAAATCGAATATTCGCGATTACGAATATATTTTGCGATATTCTAAATATTTGCGAATTCTCGAAATGCTGATATTTGCGATTAAAATTTGCAATTCGAATATTCGTGATCAACACTAACAATAATTACACAGCAGGTGGCCACAGAGTTGGTGTGCTGCTTGATGGTATTATATGGATTGCTATTTATATTGCTTCTGTATGACCTTTATCGCTATATATTCGGTGTTATTCATTTTTTATATTGGGATTTACCCTGTGATTTTCTGTATTGCCATTCTAGTGATTTTTGTGTGAGGCTTATCTACCTTATTTTCATTTTTACCACCTTTGGCGCTACGGCTCCCTCGTATTTATCTTCTCCTGTATTGATCTATATAGTGCTAATTTTAGTACTATTTTATGATCGTCTATGTGTAATTATATTGTTTTCACTAAAGGATACTTTTGTTACTCTAGGGCTAGATTGTTGTGAATGCTCGATAAAATATATTTTGGTGTATCTTCATGCTGCCGCCACATAGCCACTCGGTGGTCTCCTCATTCTGCTGCCACATCACCACTCTGTGGTCTCCTCATGCTGCTGCCACCTCCTCACTATGTCACTGGGCTACTTTGTGTTCTCCTCATGCTGCTGCCACTTCAACACTTTGACACAGGGTCACTTTGTGGTCTTTTTATGCTGCTGCCACTTTACCACCCTGTGGTCTCCTCATGCAGCTGCCATATCACTACTCTGTGGACTCCTCATGCTGCTGCCACATCACCACTCTGGGGTCTCCTCATGCTGCTGCCACATCATCACTCTGTGGTCTCCTCATGCTGCTGCCACATCACCACTATGTCACTGGGCCACTCTGTGGTCTCCTCATCCTTCTGCCACTTCACTACTCGGTGGTCTCCTCACGCTGCTGCCACATCACTACTCTGTGGACTCCTCATGCTGCTGCCACATCACCACTCTGTGTTCTCCTAATGCTGCTGCCACATAACTACTCGGTGGTCTCCTCATGCTGCTTTCACCTCCCCACTATGTCACTGGGCCACTCTGTAGTCTCTTCATGCTGCTGCCACATCGCTACTCTGTGTTCTCCTCATGCTGCTGCGACTTCAACACTCGGTGGTTTCTTCATGCTGCTTTTACCTCCCCACTATGTCACTGGGCCACTCTGTAGTCTCTTCATGCTGCTGCCCCATCGCTACTCTGTGTTCTCCTCATGCTGCTGCTACCTCAACACTGTGTCACTGGGCTACTTTGTGGTCTCCTCATGCTGCTGCCACTTCAACTCTATGTCATAGGGCCACTTTGTGGTCTCTTTATGCTGCTGCCACTTCACCACCCTGTGGTCTCCTCATGCTGCTGCCATATCACTACTCTGTGGACTCCTCATGCTGCTGCCACATCACCACTCTGTGGTCTCCTCATGCTGCTGCCAAATCACCACTTTGGGGTCTCCTCATGCTGCTTTCACCTCCCCACTATGTCACTGGGCCACTTTGTGGTCTCCTCATGCTGCTGCCACTTCACCACTCTGTGGTCTCCACATGCTGCTGTCACATCACCTCTCTGTGGTCTCCTCATGCTGCTGCCACATCACCACTCTGTGGTCTCCTCATGCTGCTGCTACCTCCCCACTATGTCATTGGGTCACTTTGTGGTCTCCCCATGCTGCTGCTGCCACATCACTACTCTGTGGTCTCCTCATGCTGCTGCTACCTTAACACTATGTCACTGGGCCAAATTGTGGTCTCCTCATGATGCTCAAACTTCACTACTCTGTGGTCTCCTAATGCTGCTGCCACATCACTACTCTGTGGTCTCCTCATGCTGCTGCTACCTTAACACTATGTCACTGGGCCACTTTGTGGTCTCCTCATGCTGTTGCAACTTCACTACTCTGTGGTATTCTCATGCTGCTGCTGCCACATCACAACTCTGTGGTCTCTGCATGCTGCTGCCACATCACAACTCTGTGGTCTCTGCATGCTGCTGCCACTTCATCAATATGTCACTGGGCCACTTTGTGGTCTTTTTATACTGCTGCCACTTCACTACCCTGTGGTCTCCTCTTGCTACTGCCACATTACTACTCTGTGGACTCATCATGCTGCTGCCACATCACCACTGTGTGGTCTCCTCATACTGCTTTCACCTCCCCACTATGTCACTGGGCCACTCTGTGCTCTCCTCATGCTGCTGCGACTTCAACACTCAGTGGTCTCTTCATGCTGCTTTTACCTCCCCACTATGTCACTGGGCCACTCTGTAGTCTCTTCATGCTGCTGCCACATCGCTACTCTGTGATCTCCTCATGCTGCTGCTACCTCAACACTATGTCACTGGGCTACTTTGTGGTCTCCTCATGCTGCTGCCACTTCAACTCTATGTCATAGGGCCACTTTGTGGTCTCTTTATGCTGCTGCCACTTCACCACCCTGTGGTCTCCTCATGCTGCTGCCATATCACTACTCTGTGGACTCCTCATGCTGCTGCCACATCACCACTCTGTGGTCTCCTCATGCTGCTGCCACATCTCCACTCTGTGGTCTCCTCATGCTGCTTTCACCTCCCCACTATGTCACTGGGCCACTCTGTGGTCTCCTCATGCTGCTGCCACCTCAACACTATGTCACTGGGCCACTTTGTAGTCTCCTCATGCTGCTGCCACTTCACCACTCTGTGGTCTCCTCATGCTGCTGCCACATCACTACTCTGTGGTCTCCTCATGCTGCTTCAACCTCCATACTATGTCAATGGGCAACTCTGTGGTCTCCTTATGCTGCTGCCACTTCACAACAATTTCACTGGGCTACTTTGTGGTCTCTTCATGCTGCTGCCACCTCACCAGACTGTGGTCTCTTTATGCTGCTGCTATCTCAACACTATGTCACTGGGCCACTCTGTGGTCTCCTCATGCTGCGGCCACTTCATCAATATGTCACTGGGCCACTTTGTGGTCTCTTTATGCTGCTACCACTTCACTACCCTGTGGTCTCCTCTTGCTATTGCCACATCACTACTCTGTGGACTCCTCATGCTGCTGCCACATCACCACTGTGTGGTCTCCTCATGCTGCTTTCACCTCCTCACTTTGTCACTGAGCCACTCTGTGGTCTCCTCATGCTGCTGCCACTTCACCACTATGTCACAGCGCCACTTTGTGGTCTCCTCATGCTGCTACCACTTCACCACTCTGTGGTCTCCTCATGCTGCTGCCACATCCCTACTATGTCACTGGGCCACTCAGTGGTCTCCTTATGCTGCTGTCACTTCAACAATATTTCACTGGGCCACTTTGTTGTCTTCTCATGCTGCTGCTACATCACTACTGTGTGGACTCCTCATGCTGCTGCCACATCACCACTATGTGGGCTACTTATGCTGCTCACCCCACCCAAAAAATTGTCGATAATCACCATTAGAGTAAAAAAAGAATCCTTTATTAAAAAAAACACAATAATTAGTGATGAGCGGCAGGGGCAATATTCGAATTCGCGATATTTTGCGAATATTTGGGCGAATATTTGCCATATATTCGAGAATTTGCGAATTCATGATCTCCAGGCATTATTTTCTTGATTGCGAAAATTCGCATAAAATATTGGCACGAACTGGTATTTAAAAAAAAAAATCGAATATTCGCGATTACGAATATATTTTGCGATATTCAAAATATTCGCGAATTCTCGAAATGCTGATATTTGCGATTAAAATTTGCAATTCGAATATTCGTGATCAACACTAACAATAATTACACAGCAGGTGGCCACAGAGTTGGTGTGCTGCTTGATGGTATTATATGGATTGCTATTTATATTGCTTCTGTATGACCTTTATCGCTATATATTCGGTGTTATTCATTTTTTATATTGGGATTTACCCTGTGATTTTCTGTATTGCCATTCTAGTGATTTTTGTGTCAGGCTTATCTACCTTATTTTCATTTTTACCACCTTTGGCGCTACGGCTCCCTCGTATTTATCTTCTCCTGTATTGATCTATATAGTGCTAATTTTAGTACTATTTTATGATCGTCTATGTGTAATTATTTTGTTTTCAATAAAGGATTCTTTTGTTACTCTAGGTCTAGATTGTTGTGAATGCTCGATAAAATATATTTTGGTGTATCTTCATGCTGCCGCCACATAGCCACTCGGTGGTCTCCTCATTCTGCTGCCACATCACCACTCTGTGGTCTCCTCATGCTGCTGCCACCTCCTCACTATGTCACTGGGCTACTTTGTGTTCTCCTCATGCTGCTGCCACTTCAACACTTTGTCACAGGGTCACTTTGTGGTCTCTTTATGCTGCTGCCACTTTACCACCCTGTGGTCTCCTCATGCAGCTGCCATATCACTACTCTGTGGACTCCTCATGCTGCTGCCACATCACCACTCTGGGGTCTCCTCATGCTGCTGCCACATCATCACTCTGTGGTCTCCTCATGCTGCTGCCACATCACCACTATGTCACTGGGCCACTCTCTGGTCTCCTCATCCTTCCGCCACTTCACTACTCGGTGGTCTCCTCACGCTGCTGCCACATCACTACTCTGTGGACTCCTCATGCTGCTGCTACATCACCACTCTGTGTTCTCCTAATGCTGCTGCCACATAACTACTCGGTGGTCTCCTCATGCTGCTTTCACCTCCCCACTATGTCACTGGGCCACTCTGTAGTCTCTTCATGCTGCTGCCACATCGCTACTCTGTGTTCTCCTCATGCTGCTGCGACTTCAACACTCGGTGGTCTCTTCATGCTGCTTTTACCTCCCCACTATGTCACTGGGCCACTCTGTAGTCTCTTCATGCTGCTGCCACATCGCTACTCTGTGTTCTCCTCATGCTGCTGCTACCTCAACACTATGTCACTGGGCTACTTTGTGGTCTCCTCATGCTGCTTTCACCTCCCCACTATGTCACTGGGCCACTCTGTAGTCTCTTCATGCTGCTGCCACATCGCTACTCTGTGTTCTCCTCATGCTGCTGCTACCTCAACACTATGTCACTGGGCTACTTTGTGGTCTCCTCATGCTGCTGCCACTTCAACTCCATGTCATAGGGCCACTTTGTGGTCTCTTTATGCTGCTGCCATTTCACCACCATGTGGTCTCCTCATGCTGCTGCCATATCACTACTCTGTGGACTACTCATGCTGCTGCCACATCACCACTCTGTGGTCTCCTCATGCTGCTGCCAAATCACCACTTTGGGGTCTCCTCATGCTGCTTTCACCTCCCCACTATGTCACTGGGCCACTCTGTGGTCTCCTCATGCTGCTGCCACCTCAACACTATGTCACTGGGCCACTTTGTAGTCTCCTCATGCTGCTGCTACTTCATTACTCTGTGGTCTCCTCATGCTGCTGCCACATCACTACTCTGTGGTCTCCTCATGCTGCTTCAACCTCCATACTATGTCAATGGGCAACTCTGTGGTCTCCTTATGCTGCTGCCACTTCACAACAATTTCACTGGGCTACTTTGTGGTCTCTTCATGCTGCTGCCACCTCACCACACTGTGGTCTCTTTATGCTGCTGCTATCTCAACACTATGTCACTGGGCCACTCTGTGGTCTCCTCATGCTGCGGCCACTTCATCAATATGTCACTGGGCCACTTTGTGGTCTCTTTATGCTGCTACCACTTCACTACCCTGTGGTCTCCTCTTGCTATTGCCACATCACTACTCTGTGGACTCCTCATGCTGCTGCCACATCACCACTGTGTGGTCTCCTCATGCTGCTTTCACCTCCTCACTTTGTCACTGAGCCACTCTGTGGTCTCCTCATGCTGCTGCCACTTCACCACTATGTCACAGGGCCACTTTGTGGTCTCCTCATGCTGCTACCACTTCACCACTCTGTGGTCTCCTCATGCTGCTGCCACATCCCTACTATGTCACTGGGCCACTCAGTGGTCTCCTTATGCTGCTGTCACTTCAACAATATTTCACTGGGCCACTTTGTTGTCTTTTCATGCTGCTGCTTCATCACTACTGTGTGGACTCCTCATGCTGCTGCCACATCACCACTATGTGGGCTACTTATGCTGCTCACCCCACCCAAAAAATTGTCGATAATCACCATTAGAGTAAAAAAAGAATCCTTTATTAAAAAAACCACAATAATTAGTGATGAGCGGCAGGGGCAATATTCGAATTTGCGATATTTTGCAAATATTTGGGCGAATATTTGCCATATATTCGAGAATTTGCGAATTCATGATCTCCAGGCATTATTTTCTTGATTGCGAAAATTCGCATAAAATATTGGCACGAACTGGTATTTAAAAAAAAAATCGAATATTCGCGATTACGAATATATTTTGCGATATTCTAAATATTCGCGAATTCTCGAAATAATGATATTTGCGATTAAAATTTGCAATTCGAATATTTGTGATCAACACTAACAATAATTACACAGCAGGTGGCCACAGAGTTGGTGTGCTGCTTGATGGTATTATATGGATTGCTATTTATATTGCTTCTGTATGACCTTTATCGCTATATATTCGGTGTTATTCATTTTTTATATTGGGATTTACCCTGTAATTTTCTGTATTGCCATTCTAGTGATTTTTGTGTCAGGCTTATCTACCTTATTTTCATTTTTACCACCTTTGGCGCTACGGCTCCCTCGTATTTATCTTCTCCTGTATTGATCTATATAGTGCTAATTTTAGTACTATTTTATGATCGTCTATGTGTAATTATTTTGTTTTCAATAAAGGATTCTTTTGTTACTCTAGGTCTAGATTGTTGTGAATGCTCGATAAAATATATTTTGGTGTATCTTCATGCTGCCGCCACATAGCCACTCGGTGGTCTCCTCATTCTGCTGCCACATCACCACTCTGTGGTCTCCTCATGCTGCTGCCACCTCCTCACTATGTCACTGGGCTACTTTGTGTTCTCCTCATGCTGCTGCCACTTCAACACTTTGTCACAGGGTCACTTTGTGGTCTCTTTATGCTGCTGCCACTTTACCACCCTGTGGTCTCCTCATGCAGCTGCCATATCACTACTCTGTGGACTCCTCATGCTGCTGCCACATCACCACTCTGGGGTCTCCTCATGCTGCTGCCACATCATCACTCTGTGGTCTCCTCATGCTGCTGCCACATCACCACTATGTCACTGGGCCACTCTCTGGTCTCCTCATCCTTCCGCCACTTCACTACTCGGTGGTCTCCTCACGCTGCTGCCACATCACTACTCTGTGGACTCCTCATGCTGCTGCTACATCACCACTCTGTGTTCTCCTCATGCTGCTGCCACATAACTACTCGGTGGTCTACTCGTGCTGCTTTCACCTCCCCACTATGTCACTGGGCCACTCTGTAGTCTCTTCATGCTGCTGCCACATCGCTACTCTGTGTTCTCCTCATGCAGCTGCGACTTCAACACTCGGTGGTCTCTTCATGCTGCTTTTACCTCCCCACTATGTCACTGGGCCACTCTGTAGTCTCTTCATGCTGCTGCCACATCGCTACTCTGTGTTCTCCTCATGCTGCTGCTACCTCAACACTATGTCACTGGGCTACTTTGTGGTCTCCTCATGCTGCTGCCACTTCAACTCTATGTCATATGGCTACTTTGTGGTCTCTTTATGCTGCTGCCATTTCACCACCATGTGGTCTCCTCATGCTGCTGCCATATCACTACTCTGTGGACTCCTCATGCTGCTGCCACATCACCACTCTGTGGTCTCCTCATGCTGCTGCCACATCACTACTCTGTGGTCTCCTCATGCTGCTGCTACCTTAACACTATGTCACTGGGCCACTTTGTGGTCTCCTCATGCTGTTGCAACTTCACTACTCTGTGGTATTCTCATGCTGCTGCTGCCACATCACAACTCTGTGGTCTCTGCATGCTGCTGCCACTTCATCAATATGTCACTGGGCCACTTTGTGGTCTTTTTATACTGCTGCCACTTCACTACCCTGTGGTCTCCTCTTGCTACTGCCACATTACTACTCTGTGGACTCATCATGCTGCTGCCACATCACCACTGTGTGGTCTCCTCATACTGCTTTCACCTCCCCACTATGTCACTGGGCCACTCTGTGGTCTCCTCATGCTGCTGCGACTTCAACACTCGGTGGTCTCTTCATGCTGCTTTTACCTCCCCACTATGTCACTGGGCCACTCTGTAGTCTCTTCATGCTGCTGCCACATCGCTACTCTGTGATCGCCTCATGCTGCTGCTACCTCAACACTATGTCACTGGGCTACTTTGTGGTCTCCTCATGCTGCTGCCACTTCAACTCTATGTCATAGGGCCACTTTGTGGTCTCTTTATGCTGCTGCCACTTCACCACCCTGTGGTCTCCTCATGCTGCTGCCATATCACTACTCTGTGGACTCCTCATGCTGCTGCCAAATCACCACTTTGGGGTCTCCTCATGCTGCTTTCACCTCCCCACTATGTCACTGGGCCACTCTGTGGTCTACTCATGCTGCTGCCACCTCAACACTATGTCACTGGGCCACTCTGTGGTCTCCTCATGCTGCTACCACTTCACCACTCTGTGGTCTCCTCATGCTGCTGCCACATCACTACTCTGTGGTCTCCTCATGCTGTTCCTACCCTCCCCACTCCATGACTGGGCCACTATTTTGCCTTTTTGGCCTGGTTACATCATTTACTTGACCCATTTTCTGATCTGTCAGAAGGAAGGAAAAATGAGATGCACAACGGATCCTCTCTATGTAGCAGCTGTAAGGCCTGTATGACATGGTCCCTATTTTGCATCAGAATTGGCTTATGATTTGGTAGCCAAAAGCAGGAGTGGGTACAAATCACTGAAAACATGCAAAGATTTCATTCATGTGTCATCTCTGTTATGGATCCACTCCTGATTTTTTTGGACTTTAGCAGTACAGAGGGATTACTGACCAAATGCTGACCGAGTGAAGGCAGATGCTCAACAGACAGCATCCGTTTTTGGGGGTTTATTATTCTGACGGCTCAGAGGAAGGGCAAAATAATCAGTGACGTCAGCACAAACTTACTGCTGAGGCTACTTTTACACTGGCGTTTTGGTTTCCGTTTGTGAGATCCATTTCAGGGCTCTCACAAGCAGTCCAAAATGGATCAGTTTTGCCCTAATGCATTCTGAATGGATAAGGATCCGTTCAGAATGCATCAGTTTGCCTCCGTTCCACCTTAATTGCGCTCTGGAGGCGGACACCAAAACGCTGCTTGCAGCGTTTTGGTGTCCGCCTGGCGATGCGGAGACAAACGGATCCGTCCTGACACATAATTTAAGTCAATGGGGACGGATCAGTTTTGACTGACACAATGCAAAACAGATCCGCCCCCCATTGACTTTTAATGGTGTTCAAGACGGATCCGTTTGGCCAATGTTAAAGATAATACAAACGGATCAGTTCTGAACGGATGCATGCGATTGTACTATCGGTGCGGATCCGTATGTGCAGAGACATGATGGATCCACACCAAACGCGATTGTGAAAGTAGCCTGACACCCTCTCCACTCTGTCTGGGGGGCTCTACTTGTATAAGCTCTACTTGTATTGATGGCTTTGCATAGTAGCAATAAGGGCAAATGTCCACAAATATCCATAGTCCATAGTACCCTTGCTCCAGAGCGCTATACATGCATATTTATGGTAGGATTAAGAGATTTAGCTAAACAAACATTCGGCAGACAGTTATCTTACATATATGGCCAGCTAAAGGACTTGATCCAAGGTCCAAAGTGATAATCAATAAAATAAAAATTGCAGTATTTCCAAATGGATAACATTTGGAAGTGCTTGTGAAAAGTTCTGGGACAGAGCTGCATTATCACCTGTGTATGTGTGAAAGTCTTGGTCAAGGCAGAGGCTGTGTAGAAGGAACCTCAGCAGTAAGTACAGTCGTGGCCAAAAGATCTGAGAATGACACAAATATTAGTTTTCATAAAGTTTGCTGCTAAACTGCTTTTAGATCTTTGTTTCAGTTGTTTCTGTTATGTAGTGAAATATAATTACACGCACTTCCATTGTTTCAAAGGTTTTTATCGACAATTACATGACATTTATGCAAAGAGTCAGTATTTGCAGTGTTGGCCCTTCTTTTTCAGGACCTCTGCAATTCGACTGGGCATGCTCTCAATCAACTTCTGGGCCAATTCCTGACTGATAGCAACCAATTCTTTCATAATCACTTCTTGGAGTTTGTCAGAATTAGTGGATTTTTGTTTGTCCACCCGCCTCTTTAGGATTGACCACAAGTTCTCAATAGGATTAAGATCTGGGGAGTTTCCAGGCCCAAAATGTCAAAGTTTTGGTCCCCGAGCCACTTAGTTATCACTTTTGACTTATGGCACAGTGCTCCATCGTGCTGGAAAATGCATTGTTCTTCACCAAACTGTTGTTGGATTGTTGGAAGAAGTTGCTGTTGGAGGGTGTTTTGGTACCATTCTTTATTCATGGCTGTGTTTTTGGGCAAAATTGTGAGTGAGCCCTCTCCCTTGGATGAGAAGCAACTCCACACATGAATGGTCTCAGGATGCTTTACTGTTGGCATGACACAGGACTGATGGTAGCGCTCACCTTTTCTTCTTCGGACAAGCCTTTTTCCAGATGCCCCAAACAATCAGAAAGAGGCTTCATCGGAGAATATGACTTTGCCCCAGTCCTCAGCAGTCCATTCAGTCCATTTCTGCAGAAGATCAATCTGTCCCTGATGTTTTTTTTGGAGAGAAGTGGCTTCTCTGCTGTCCTTCTTGACACCAGGCCATCTTCCAAAAGTCTTCGCCTCACTGTGCATGCAGATGTGCTCACACCTGCCTGCTGCCATTCCTGAGCAAGCTCTGCACTGGTGGCACTCCGATCCCGCAGCTGAATCCTCTTTAGGAGACGATCCTGGCGCTTGCTGGACTTTCTTGGATGCCCTGAAGCCTTCTTAACAAGAATTGAACCTCTTTCCTTGAAGTTCTTGATGATCCTATAAATTGTTGATTGAGGTGCAATCTTAGTAGCCACAATATCCTTGCCTGTGAAGCCATTTTTATACAATGCAATGATGGCTGCACGCGTTTCTTTGCAGGTCACCATGGTTAACAATGGAAGAACAATGATTTCAAGCATCACCCTCCTTTTAACATGTCAAGTCTGCCATTTTAACCCAATCAGCCTGACATAATGATCTCCAGCCTTGTGCTCATCAACATTCTCACCTGAGTTAACAAGACGATTACTGAAATGATCTCAGCAGGTCCTTTAATGACAGCAATGAAATGCAGTGGAAAGGTTTTTTTGGGATTAGGTTAATTTTCATGGCAAAGAAGGACTATGCAATTCATCTGATCACTCTTCATAACATTCTGAAGTATATGCAAATTGCTATTATAAAAACTTAAGCAGCAACTTTTCCAATTTCCAATATTTATGTAATTCTCAAAACTTTTGGCCACGAATGTACAGCAACAACTCTGAATTGCTGCACAGTGCCTGAAGAGGACACAGGGTAGAGCCACTGCAGGCATCATGCACTGGACTGGCCTCAGTGACTCAGCACTGGGACTAGTATTGTATTGTGACAAACTGTTAATCACTCATGTTACCACCCGCAGCTCCTGCACCGGCCTGACAACTAATTTTTCACCTCATGCCTACAGTTTGACAGGACCAAGCAAGTGTTAGCAACAGAGTAGATGCAGGGAGCACAATGCTCTGCTCCTCAATAGAGCAATGCACGTCCTGAGCTAGTCTTTTTAGTGGGGGAGTGACTGACACAGGCAGTGCATATTAGCACTGCATTCGTTGTGAACTGGACAACAGGGACCAGCATATAGTGCGGGGCAGCTTCTGTCTGTCTGGAGGCCATTCCAGTCATTAGAGCAGTGCCCTGTGCTTGTGTGGCATGTCCTGAGGATGAAGCAGTTCTTTTACCACAGTAACAGTGCATAGAGTATTGCTCTATCACTGTGAAGAAATGTTTGCATCACCATCCCCTGCTTTCCTCTAGATAGCACTGCCTGAGGCAGCTGCCTCACCTTGCCTTGTTAAAGGTGCGCCCCTGGGCTTGTGCCCCAGATGTCTTAAGACCCTGGCAACATCCCTAGCTGGACTTCTTTTGCCATTCACTGTATCTGTAATTTTACACAACCGATACAATTGAAGAACCTATCAAGATTGAATGTGTGCAACACAACATAAATAAATACCAAAACCAAGACACACATATAATGTATTAGCAAATTTTATTACAAATCAATTAAATATTACATATCGAAAAATGATAAAAAATAGCAGCAATGTTGGAGGTGCTAATACACAGGATGTGCACCTCGGACCCACTCGGTCAGAAAAATGACACAAAAGAAAAGGACACGAAATCTGATAAAAGACTGGTACCAAAACCACTATCTTATGAACAAACCAATGTCCTAATGCAGCTACTACACAATACTAGGTAAGATGCCTAGAGGGTGCTGTCATGGATAAAGTATAACAAGGAACTAACATCCTGAATAGGGTTGAGAGAACCCGAACTGTAAAGTTCCGGTTCGTACCGAACATTTCACTAAAAGTTTGGGTTCGGTGTTCAGCTATTTTATGGCGCTTTTTGAAAGGCTGCAGAGCGGCCAATCAACAAGCGTTTAACTCTGTGCCCTTAAAAGCCATCACAGCCATGCCTACTAATGGCATGGCTGTGATTGGCCAGTGCAGCATGTGACCCAGCCTCTATATAAGCTGGAGTCACGTAGCGCTGAACGTCACTCTGCTCTGATTAGTGTAGGGATAGGATGCTGCTGCTGTGAGCGAGAGAATAGGAAAGAATCTTTAATCAGAAGTGCTTGTTAACTCAGCGAACTACCTAGATTTAGTTTTGTGGGTGCAGTGCACAATCTTTTTACCCTGCCCTGAGCCCAGTGACACTGAAAAAGAACTTTTATCTCTCTGTTAGTTAGGTGGGCGGTGGCAGACATTTTATGCATAGCATATGTGCATTTGTGACATTCAAATCCAAGCTTGAAATACTGCAATAATAATCTGGGTTTAAAAAAAACACCAATTTTTGGCAATATCCTACATCTGGTGCCTTTGCCGCATTTGTCAGTGTGCAATTTAAGCTAGAAATACAGCAATAATTTTCTGGGTTTTAAAAAACACCCTTTTTGGGGAAAATACTAAATTTTACAGAGCTTGCTGCATCTGTCTGTGTGAAATTCAAGCGTTATATACTGCTGTCATATTTTGTTAGTAAAAAAACACCCATTTTGGGCAAAGAACTTAATATTGCAGCCAGGGGTGTAGCTAGAAATGACTGGGCCACATAGCAAAAAAAAAATTATGGCCCTTCCCTCCCGTATCTCCCACATACAGTCAGGTCCATAAATATTGGGACATCGAAACAACTGTACCATTTTTGGCTCTATACACCACCACAATGGATTTGAAATGAAACAAACAAGATGTTGTGCAGACTGTCAGCTTTAATTTGAGGGTATTTACATCCAAATCAGGTGAATGGTGTAGGAATTACAACAGTTTGCATATGTGCCTCCCACTTGTTAAGGAACCAAAAGTAATGGGACAATTGGCTTCTCAGCTGTCCCATGGCCAGGTATGTGTTATTCCCTCATTATCCCAATTACAGTGAGCAGATAAAAGGTCCAGAGTTCATTTCAAGTGTGCTATTTGCATTTGGAAAATATTGCTGTCAACTCTCAAGATGCGATCCAAAGAGATGTCACTATCAGTGAAGCAAGCCATCATTAGGCTGAAAAAACAAAAAAAACAATTAGAGAGATAGCAAAAACATTAGGCGTGGCCAAAACAACTGTTTGGAACATTCTTAAAAAGAAGGAACGCATCGGTGAGCTCAGCAACACCAAAAGACCCGAAAGACCAAGGAAAACAACTGTGGTGCTTCAGAACTCATTGGACGGCGCTTCACAGTGCAGATGGACAATGACTCAAAGCATACTGCAAAAGCAAACAAAGAGTTTTTTAAGGGAAAGAAGTGGAATGTTATGCAATTGCCAAGTCAATCACCTGACCTGAATTCGATTGAGCATGCATTTCACTTGCTGAAGACAAAACGGAAGGGAAAATGCCCCAAGAACAAGCAGGAACTGAAGACAGTTGCAGTAGAGGCCTGGCAGAGCATCACCAGGGATGAAACCCAGCATCTGGTGATGTCTATGCGTTCCAGACCTCAGGCTGTAATTGACTGCAAAGGATTTGCAACCAACTATTAAAACGTGAAAGTTTGATTTATGATTATTATTCTGTCCCATTACTTTTGGTTCCTTAACAAGTGGGAGGCACATATGCAAACTGTTGTAATTCCTACACCGTTCACCTGATTTGGATGTAAATACTCTCAAATTAAAGCTGACAGTCTGCAGTAAAAGCACATCTTGCTTGTTTCATTTCAAATCCATTGTGGTGGTGTATAGAGCCAAAAATGTTAGAATTGTGTTGATGTCCCAATATTTATGGACCTGACTGTACCTCTCGGACCTCGCCGCCACATCCGCAGCCAGGGGCGTTACTAGAAGTGACTGGGCCCCACAGCAAATTTTTGTATGGGGCCCCCTCCCCCCCAAGAAAACTACTGATCGTTACACAACAACAAGCCCTCACATAGACCGAAATATAGAAAAGTAATTTTTTTAAAGTAATTAAACCAAATAAAAACTATACAAGTTTTGTATCGTATTGAGCCACAGAATAAAGACGTCATTTTTAGTGAACGCCGTGATGTCAAAACCTCAAAAACCTTGGCGGAATTGTGTTTGTTTTTTGTTTTATTTTTTTTAACCCACAAAGAATTATTTTTTTTCCTGCTTTCTGATACAAGACATGGTAAATTAAGTGGCGACATTTAAAAAAGGCATCTTGTCCCACACAAAAAAAGCCCTCATATGACTATGTGAATGGAAAAATAAAAAGGTTATGGCTAATGTAAAAATGAAAATGGGCCCGGTCTTTAAGGAGTAAAAGGTATCAAACTACAATGTTTTATATTGCTTGCTCTTTTTGAGAGCATCAGGGTTTTTGCACATTTTACATACACAGCTCTGCTACACACACAGCTCTGAGTGGCACATTATATATCACTGTGTTGCACATTTTACATACACAGCTCTGCTACACACACAGCTCTGAGTGGCACATTATATATCACTGTTTTGCACATTTTACATACACAGCTTTGCTACACACACAGCTCTGAGTGGCACATTATATATCACTGTGTTACACATTTTACATACACAGCTCTGCTACACACACAGCTCTGAGTGGCACATTATATATCACTGTGTTGCACATTTTACATACACAGCTCTGAGTGGCACATTATAGATCACTGTGTTGCACATTTTACATACACAGCTCTGATACACACACAGCTCTGAGTGGCACATTATATATCACTGTGTTACACATTTTACATACACAGCTCTGCTACACTCACAGCTCTGAGTGGCACATTATATATCACGGTGTTGCACATTTTACATACACAGCTCTGCTACACACACAGCTCTGAGTGGCATATTATATATCACTGTGTTGCACATTTTACATACACAGCTCTGCTGTGCACATTATACATCCCTGTGTCGCATACAGCTCTGCTACATACACCACACACACTACTGGATTCACACTACACACCTATTCAGGGCCGGTAGCGAATCTACATTTGGGTAAATTTAAAATTTCTGCCCCTCATGATTCGTCCATTTCTTGCCCCCCCCATGTGCCAATATCATAGTGCCATCCTCTCCCCCTGTCCCCTAATGTGCCAGTATCAAGTGCCTCTCTCCTCCCCCCTCCATGTGCCAGTATCATAGTGCCATCCTCACCCCCCTAATGTGCCAGTATCAGGTGCCTCTCTCCTCCTCCCCATGTGCCAATATCATAGTACCATCCTCTCCCCCTGCCCCCTAATGTGCCAGTATCAAGTGCCCCTCTCCTCCCCCCCTCCATGTGCCAGTATCATAGTGCCATTCTCTCCTCCTGCCCCCTAATGTGCCAGTATCAAGTGCCTCTCTCCTCCCCCCTCCATGTGCCAGTATCATGGCGCCAATAGCCCCCCTCCCACGTGGCAGTAAAGTAACAGTCCGGTATTTAAAAAAAAACACTTTTCTACTTACCTCCATGTCAGCGATGCGATACAGGCCTCTTCCTCTTCCTGTGTTCCCAGCAGCCTCTAGTGTTGAAGATTTGGTGCTCGTGTTCCTATTTAGCCTGTCTTTCAGAAAAGTTTAAGATGGGATTTGAACCCATGACCTTCTGTATCAGAGGCAAAGCACCTAACCACACAGCTATGACAGCTAGTACAACCATACACATGACAGTTGCCCCAACACACCCAGCTCTGCTACATCCATACACAGTGTGCTGGGGCAGCTGTCATGTGTATGTACACTAGGTATCAAAGTTACCTACAGTAGAAGTCTTTTTTTTTTTTTTTTAACTAACTGGTAATACAGCTGTCATAGCTGTGTGGGTAAATGCCTTGCCTCTGATGTGAAAGGTCAACAGTTCGAATCCCAGGAGAAACTTTTCTGAAAGACATGGTAAATGATATTTAAATACAAAGGTCTCGTAGCTCAGAGTGTGTGCCTCAGCCTGTCAGCTCGGCAGGGATAGACAGGACACGCTGTCGGGTGCCGGGCCCCCTGTCAGCCCGGGCCACGAAGCAGTCGCTTCCCCGGTAGTTACGCCACTGTCCACAGCTCCTCATGCACTTGCAACGGTTACGCGTAGGACTGAGAACAGACAGTTGGTCACTGGCAATGCATTTGTGCCAGTGTAGGAAATGTATGAATCTAAATGTCTGTGTATTAAAGAAGAAGTTACATTCTACTGGGGTCTGTAACACAAGAAGGTCAAAGTACATATCGTGGGGTGTGTATGTGTATTAGACAGAAGGTAGGGATATGTAGTTTGGGTATTAGGGAGAGTAAGGGGTATATATCTAGTGCTAATACACGTGTATATATATTTTGCAGAAAATTCAGTGCAACATAAAACATAAACAAAAACTGGAATTTGCGCTATATGTCTGTTCAGACATAATTTGTCTCTTTCATATTATAAGCTCCCCCTATATATAATTTACTTACAGTTCTGAAGACTCAGGGGTGCTGGCTGGCTTGGCCTCAGGGGTGCTGGCTGGCTTGGCCTCAGGGGTGCTGGCTGGCTTGGCCTCAGGGGTGCTGGCTGGCTTGGCCTCAGGGGTGCTGGCTGGCTCGGCCTCAGGGGTGCTGGCTCACTTAGCCGGGCAGAAGGAGTGTGGGAGACTGTGAGGCCTTTTTTCTCCAAGCTGCTCCGGAAAAAAAAAAAATTCATTACACCTCAGGTCAGACCACCAATCAGACCCCCAATGTTAATCATACCTCAGCTGACAGCCCTAATAAGATCCCCAATGTTAATAAGACCCCAATAAGACCTCAGATCACACCTCAGCTCAGACCCCAATATGAATGACCCCTAATCAGACCTCAGATAAGAGCCCCATGCCTCATAGCAGCCCCCAGTAGTCTCATAGCAGCCCCCAATAGCCTTATAGCAGCCCCCAGTAGTCTCATAGCAGCCCCCAGTAGCCTTATAGCAGCCTCCAGTAGTCTCATAGCAGCCCCCAGTAGCCTTATAGCAGCCCCCAGTAGTCTCATAGCAGCCCCCAGTAGCCTTATAGCAGCCCCCAGTAGCCTTATAGCAGCCCCCAGTAGTCTCATAGCAGCCCCCAGTAGCCTTATAGCAGCCCCCAGTAGCCTTATAGCAGTCCCCAGTAGCCTCATAGCAGCCCCCAGTAGCCTTATAGCAGCCTCCAGTAGCCTTATAGCAGCCCCCAGTAGCCTTTCCATCAGCCCCCAGTGCCTCTCACCAGCCCCCAGTGCCTCTCCATCAGCCCCCAGTGCCTCTCCATCAGCCCCCAGTGCCTCTCCATCAGTCCCCAGTCCCTCCCACCAGCCAATGCGGCGCATTGCTTATGCTTATAGTAATGCGCTGCACAGACCTGTGACGAGTTACAAGAAGAAGGAGCGCCAGGCGGCCACAGCGCATGTAAGTATGCTGCTGACTAACTGACCATGGCAGACAGGACTTCAGTAGCGTCCTGGCTGCCATGGTAACTGATCGGAGCCCCAGCATTACACTGCTGGGAATTTGATCAGAAATGCCGCTACCACCAATGATGGGGGAGGGTTAGTTGGGGGGAGAGGCCGCCCCCTATCGCACCGCCACATAATTTAAAAAAAATGGCTATAGCTGCTATGGCGATCCCTACGCCACTGATTTCAGCCTTTGCTGCATCTCTGATTGTTAAAAACAAGCTTGAAATACTTCAATAATATTCTGAGTTTTAAAAAACACCCATTTTTGGCAATAACCTTCATCTTGGGCCTCTGCTGCATTAGTCAGTGTGCAATTTAAGCTAGAAATACAGCTATAATTTTCTGGGTTTTAAAAAACACCCTTTTTGGGAAAAATACTCAATTTTACAGCCCTTGCTGCATCTGTATGTGTTAAATTCAAGCGTTATATACTGCTGTCAGATTCTGTTATTCAAAAAACACCCATTTTGGGCAAAATACATAATTTTCAGCCTTGTCTGCATCTGTACGTATGAAATTCAAGCGTTATATACTGCTGTTATATTCTGTTATTCAAAAAACACCCATTTTGGGCAAAATACTTAATTTGCGGCCTTGTCTGCATCTGTGAGTGTGAGATACTGTAACGCACCTAGTTGATCAGTTAGGATCTCAACTGCGGAAGCAATGGACATGCACTATTATCCCACCGCCCTTGTTCTTGGCTGTGGGATTCGCGGTTACTCAGTATGTACCCCAGGCGTCTCTCTCAGTCTTGGGCGGAGAGTTTGGGGTAACAAAATCATTTACCGCTATCCATCTATTTAGTATTACTGCTGGAGAGGAAGGTCTCCCAGTATTACAGGAGTCACAAGTTAGTATAAGCTTGTGCACAGTTCAGAGTTAGTATCTAGTATGCAATAGGTTCAGGGTTAGTATATAGCATGTCCTCAGTTTAGTATATTGTATGCCATAGGTTCAGAGCATGTCCACAGTTTAGTATATAGTATGCAGTAGGTTCAGAACATGTCCACAGTTTAGTATATAGTATGCAGTAGGTTCAGAACATGTCCACAGTTTAGTATATAGTATGCAGTAGGTTCAGAACATGTCCACAGTTTAGTATATAGTATGCAGTAGGTTCAGAGTTAGTATAGCATGTCCACAGTTTAGTATATAGTATGCAGTAGGTTCAGAGCATGTCCACAGTTTAGTATATAGTATGCAGTAGGTTCAGAGCATGTCCACAGTTTAGTATATAGTATGCAGTAGGTTCAGAGTTGGTTTGGGAGTATCGTCTCACACCAGTCAGGAACCACCCCACTCAGAGTTCCAGGACATTAATCAGAGCAGGTAACAGGCATATACTTGCGGTTAGTTGGTCCTGGCTAGGAAGCCAGCAGTGGGGAAGCCAGTGATAAGAAGGTAGACAGTCCTTCACGCTGTTGTTAGGGATCCAGGTCTGGATATGTGGACAGAGTCCTCAGATGCAGTGGAGCTAGCAGGGTGCGCACTCCATTAGTGGAACACCCTGCTTAGCACCTGTCTTCTATTTAAGGGCCGGACGGTAAGTGGGCGGAGTCACAGTAGGGCCCAGCAGCCACTGCGTTCCACGCTGGAGCGCAAGCCAGCGTAACAACACAGGCGGTCGCTGCGTTCCACGCTGGACCGTAAGCCAGCGTATCATCGCAGACGGCCGGTGCGTTCCACGCTGGAGCGCAAGTCAGCGTATCGTCACAGGGAGCCGCTGTGATCCAGGCTGTACTGTTACAGATACACACTTTAGACACTGCTGTGCTATTCTGCTATTAAAAAAACACCTAATGTATTTTGGGCAAAAAACTTAATTTTGCAGCCTTTGCTGCATCTGTCATTGTGAGATACACCCTTTAGATACGGTTGTTCTATTCCGCTATTAAAACCCCCCAACCTATTTAGGGCAAAAAATATATATTTTGCAGCCTTTACTGCATCTGTCATTGTGAGATACACCCTTTAGATACTGTTGTTCTATTCTGCTATTAAAAAAACACCTATTTAGTGCAAGATCCTAAATTTGAAAAATATGAGGAGAGCGTCAAATAAGGGACGTGGCCCCGGTCGTGGTGCTGCTGGTGGAGCTCCTGTTGCAGGGAGAGGACGTGGTCTATCTGTGCCAGCTACACGCACAAGTGAAACACCTTCCTCAGCTGCGAGTAGGCGACAGAACCTTCAGCAGTATTTGGTCGGGCCTAATGCAGCTCTACGAATGGTGAGGCCAGAACAAGTACAGGCGATAGTAGATTGGGTTGCTGACAGTGTCTCCAGTTCCCTTACATTGTCTCTCACCCAGTCTCCTGCTGAAAGATCAGAGTTGGCACCTGCAGCCGATGTCCATCAGTCTTTCACCTCACCCCCTTGCAAATCAGCCAAGCAGTCTGAGCCCCAAGTCATGCAGCAGTCTCTTCTGCTTTTTGATGACTCTGCTAGCCGGGTTTTCCAGGGCCATCCACCTAGCCCTGCCCCAGAAGTGGAAGAGATTGAGTACACTGATGCCCAACCACTTATCTTTCAAGATGAGTACATGGGAGGACCACCGCAGCACGTCTCAGATGATGACAAAACACAGGTACCAACTGCTGTTGCTTTCGAAAGTGTGCAGACCGAAAAGGAGGGCAAGGGTGAAGACTGGGTGGAAGATGATGTGGAGGACGATGAGGTCCTCGACCCCACATGGAATCAAGGTAATGCGAGTGACCTGTGTAGTTTGGAGGAAAAGGCGGTGGTCGCACAGAGCCACCAGCACAGCAGAAGAGGGAGCAAGGTGCAATAGCAGAGCGACTGTCCCCTAGACAGTACGCCTGTTACTGCCCACCGCAGCAAGGGACCGAGCACGCTAAAGCCAGCTCCAAGGAGTTCCCTGGCGTGGCAGTTCTTCAGACAATGTGCTGACGACAAGACACGAGTGGTTTGCACGCTGTGCAATCAGAGCCTGAAGCGAGGCATAAATGTTCTCAAATGGAGCACAACCTGCATGACCAGGCATTTAAGTGCAAAGCACGAGCTGCAGTGGAGTAGACACCTCAAAAACCAAGAAAGGTCTCTGGCTCCTCCTGCTTCCTCTTCTGCTGCAGTCTCGGCCTCTTCATCCACCTCTGGAGTGATAGTGCCCCCTGCCACCCCGTAAACAGAGGATCTGCCAGCAACACCACCACCTGGGTCACCAAGCATCTACACAATGTCCCACGGAAGCGTTCAGCTCTCCATCTCCCAAACACTGGAGTGGAAGAGGAAGTACCCCCCTACCTGCCTGCGATCCCTGGCCCTGAATGCCAGCATTTCAAAATTACTGTCCTTTGAAATGCTTTCATTCCGTCTTCCACAGTATGTCGTGCCCAGCCGCCACTACTTTTCCAGGCGTGCCATCCCTTCCCTGCACAACCAAATGGGGGACAAAATCAGGTGTGCACTGCACAACGCCATCTGTGGCAAGGTCCACCTTACTACGGATACGTGGACCAGTAAACACGGTCAGGGACGTTAGATCTCCCTAACAGCACACTGGGTAAATGGAGTGGCGGCTGGGACTGAGACGGATAGCAGTTTGGCGCATGTCCTTCCACCACCGAGGATTGCAGGACGCTTCAGTTTGCCTCCTGTTGCTTCCTCCTCCTACTCCGCTTACTCATCCTCTACCGGTTCCTCATCCGGTCAGCGTAACACCTTCATCACCAACTTCAGCACAGCCAGGGGCAAACGACAGCAGGCAGTTTTAAAACTTATCTGTTTGGGGGACAAACCCCACACCGCGCAGGAGCTGTGGATGGGCCTTGAACAACAGACCGATGAGTGGTTGGTGCCAGTGAGCTTCAAGCCCGGCCTGTTGGTGTGCGATAAAGGGGCAAAATATTGTAGCAGCTCTGGGACTAGCCGGTTTGACGCACATCCCTTGCCTGGCGCATGTGCTGAATTTGGTGGTGCAGAGGTTCCTTAAAAATTGCCCCGATATGTCACAGCTGCTGCATAAAGTGCGGGCCGTCTGTGCGCGCTTTCGGCGTTCTCACCCTGCTGCTGCTCGCCTGTCAGCACTGCAGCATAACTTCGGCCTTCCCGCTCACCGCCTCATATACGACGTGCCTACAAGGTGGAACTCCACCTTGCACATGCTGGCCAGACTGTGCGAGCAGCAGCAGGCGATAGTTGAGTTTCAGCTGCAGCACGCACAGGTGAGTCGCCATGCGAGACCTGTGTTCCTTGTTGCGCTGTTTTGAGTACTCCACCAACATGGCCAGTGCCGATAACGCCGTTCTCAGCGTTACTATCCAACTTCTATGCCTCCTTGAAAAAACGCTGCTGGCGATGATGGAAGAGTATGTGGCACAGGAGGAGGAGGAGGAGGAAGAGGGATCATTTCATAGGGTTTACGGCCAGTCATTCACAAGTGGCTCCGAGGGTGGGTTTCTGCACCCACAAACGCCAGGTACACAATTGTCCAGCCAAGGCACAGTTCTGGAGGATGACGAGGTGGAAGATGAGGAGATGGAGGAGGAGGAACCGTGTTCACAGCAGGGTGGCACCCAAACCAGCTCATGGCCATCACTGGTGCGTGGCTGGGGGGATACAGAGGACACAGATGATACACCTCCCACAGAGGACAGCTTTTCGTTGCCTCTGGGCAGCCTGGCACACATGAGCGATTACATGCTGCAGTGTCTCAGCAACGACCGCCGAGTTGCCCACATTCTAACTTGTGCTGATTACTGGGTTGCCACGCTGTTGGATCCCCATTACAAGGAGAAAGTACCGTCCTTAATTCCGTCACTGGATAGTGATCATAAGATGCGCGAGTACAAGCACACGCTGGTAGACGCGCTGCTGGTGGCATTCCCACCTGACAGTGGGGGCACAGTGGAAGCACAAGGCGAAGTCACAGGAGGAGGAAGAGGTCGCCAATGCAGCTGGGGTACCGCCTGCACCTCAGAAAGCAGGGTTAGCATGGCCGAAATGTGGAAAAGCTTTATCAGCATGCCACAACAACTAGCACCACCAGCTGATATGGAACGTCTTAGCAGGAGGCAGCATTTCAGCAACATGGTGGAGCAGTATGTGTGCACACTTCTGGGTCTCCAAATTGGGCACATGGCCTGAGCTTGCCCTTTACACCTTGGAGGTGCTGGCTAGCCCTGCAGCCAGTGTATTGTCTGAACGTGTGTTTAGTACGGCAGGGGGCGTCATCACAGACAAGCGCAGCCGCCTGTCCACAGCCAATGTGGACAAGCTCACGTTCATTAAAATGAACCAGGCATGGATCCCACAGGACTTGTCCATACCTTGTGCAGAATAGACATGTATACCGGCCTTAACCAGCCATTGTTATACTACAGCAAAATTGCTCATTGTTGTATTTAGGATATTTCCCACTTTTTTGGCGTGTACCCTAATTAAAAAAAAATATATAAAAAAAAAATTAAAACCTAAAACCAGTGTTGGCTACATCGTCCTCCTCCACCGCCGCTTCCACCTACACCGCTACGTCCACCGCCCCCTCAAACTCCTACTCCATATGGAACTCCACCTCATAAATCAAGTTTATTTTTTTTTATTTGTACATATTTTATTTTATTTTATGTCATTTCACTAATTTGTCTGTTACATGCTCTGGTGAAATTCACAATTTTTTGGGTGTGATATACCCTGGCTGTACCTAGTAGACAGGTTAAAACATTTCACTAATTTATCTGTTACATTTTCGGGTGAAATTCACTCATTTTTGGGTGTGATATACCACTGCTATATCTAGTAGACAGGTAAAAAAAAAACATTAATTTGTCTGTTACATATTCGGGTGAAATTCACCAATTTTTGGGTGTGATATACCCCTGCTCTACCTAGTAGACAGGTAACATTTCACTAATTTGTCTGTTACATATTCGTGTGTAATTCACCAATTTTTGGGTGTGATATACCACTGCTATACCTAGTAGACAGGTAAAAATAAAATCATGAATTTGTCTGTTACATATTTAGGTGAAATATGTAACAGATTACATAGTGTAATAAGTGAACATATAGAGAAGATAATGTTACATATAAGTAGTGAACACTAAAGAGTTTGGACTGTCTTTATTATGTGGGTATGTAATGCTATAGTGTGAGGTTACTCTTTGCTTTTCTAGCTAATGGTTCTGCAGCATGATTCAGCTATCTCTTCTTTAATTTTTGATGCTTTGATTGCATTTTCTTGATATAGTCATTCAGTTGATTCTAGGGTGCGTATATTTGTATGTGCATGTCCCTGCACTGCTCCATCTTTGGGACATTAGTAGTTATTTCTATCTGCCCCTGAGGCGGCATGCACATGCACGTTCATGCATCTTTATGGGACTCTGTTTATATATTCTTTGTGGTCAGGACCTAAACGAGTGGAAGATGCCCAACCACCACCCCCCTACCTAATTGGCCTGAGGTGTGCCTTGGCCTCACTAGGTCGGTATGCCTGAAAAAGGGGGCAAACCCTGAATGTGATGGTTGAATGACTGAATGAAGAATGGGAATGGGTGGGCAGGGGACGTCCGAATGCCGACGTGCTGCCTGGGAGAGCCAGACTGCTTAAGACAGGTACCGGCCCCTCCCACAAATCCAGGCTAGCCTGCGGCCAGCCTTAACACTTGTGGTCAGGACCTAAACGAGTGGAAGATGCCCAACCACCGCCAAATATAGCCTAATGGTGTTGTAGGATAAAGCCAATACCGAATGACAATAAGACACGAAAGCCACCATATACTTGACCTGACCTGTGTCACCTCTAGGATATGCCAACTTAAAGTTTGAAAAACCACCCACGCTCGGCGGTACGACCGCAACGTACTGGCCGACAAAGACTTGGTAATGAGTGAACTGGCGACCCCAATCAGAGAGTCTAATCCAAGACCAGCAGCCGCCAGTCCGGTACCGGGGTGCCCACTGAGTCTGCTTCTGGGTTCTGTAAGAAAAAGCGAGAAAATCAAAACGAGATAAAGCATCAGCTGCAACGTTGCTGACCCCGTCCAAAAACAGGGCATGAAAATGAAACCCCTGTCCCAGAGCTATCCAGGTCAATCTACGCATAAAAGACCTGATGAGTAACGATTTAGATCTGCCCTTGTTAATGATCTCTGCGGTCGCCATGTTGTCAGTGTGGAAAACCACCGTGTGACCCGACCACCTATGCCCCCAGACTATAGCAGCTGCTACGATAGGAGAGATCTCGAACAATGCCGACATCTTAGAAAACCCCGGCACCTGTAGCACGTGTGTGGGCCATGAGCCGGCGAACCAATGTAAGCCAAATATGGCCGCGAAACCTACCGAGGCAGCCGCGTCTGAAAATACGTGTGGAGAATCAGAAGTGGCCCTCGGAATAACCATGGAAATGCCGTTCCACCCACTGAGAAATCTGTCCCACATGAACAGATCTGCTCGGGCGTTCGCATTAAGATGCACTGATGCGTCCAAATCACTGGTCTGTTGTAATAAGACTAGCAATCTTGAAATGAATGATCTACCCTGAGGAATGATCCTCATGGCAAAGTATAACATGCCCAACAGAGACTGCAATTCTCTCTTGGTGCAAACCTGAGACATGAGCAAGGAACGGACACCTGATTTGATTATGTCGAGTTTGTCTTGTGGCAGACTGGCTGACATGGCACGTGAATCCAGAGAGATCCCCAAGAACGTGACAACCTGCGCAGGCCCTTCTGTTTTGTGTTCGGCCACTGGAATGTTTAACTCCTTGAAGACCTGCAAGAGAACCTGCAAGTCAACAGGTGCCTGTGAGGGTTCTTCGATCAACAGAAAATCATCCAGGTAGTGAATGACATTCTGGCAACCCTGTTCCAACAAAATCCATTCCAGTGCCTGCGCTAACCTGTCAACAGACTGGGGCTGCTCTTGGAACCAAACGTCAACTTGGTGGCGAAATAGTACGCATCTCTCCATTTGATGCCATGCCACTGCCAGAGAGATGGGCTAATGGGCAGCAGTTTGAACGCATCAGAGACATCTGCTTTGGACAGCCAAGCCCCCATGCCTGTCTGAAGAATGACCTGGATAGCCTGGTCTACGGAAGTATACTTCAAGGAAAATTCCTCGGACGGAATCAACGAGTTGGGACTAGGAACGTGGGAAGAATGTGTAGCAGACAAATCATGAATCAAACAAATTTATTGGAATATTTTCCCTGCACCACCCCCACCGGGCTCACCCTCCAAGTGCAGAAAGGAGGGGACTGGAAAGGACAATTATGAAACCCTTGTCCAGCTCAACTGCCAAGAGTGAATCCACCAGACCAGCATGTTTAGAAGCCGACTGCAAGTTGGGGCATTCATGAGTCTGCTGGGGCAAGGTGATGAGCCCAGTGTGAAACCCCCGTGAAAACCCTTCCACCAGGAATGTACGGAACGGCTGAACCGGATGAAGCCGCAGCAGCTGGTCTAGTGCCTCCACATTCACCCGGCTCAGTCACGCCGGCTTCAATGTGCAGACCGTGACCGGATGTGCCCTAAAACATGTGGCACAGACATGCAGGAGCCTGCACTGGCTGAAGTTGCAGATGGCGTAGACCACTGCAAACAACACAACAACACCACAAAACAACAACAATAAAAAACGAAAAAAAAAAACAACCTGTTAACCCTACGACCTGCTGCCCGTAAGCTGACAAACAAAATGACGGAATCTAAGCCCCTCCCCTTCCCCCCCCCAGCAGCGTGAAACGATTGAACGAAAAGCCTTCGAGGCTGACAGGGAGTATGATAGTCGTTTCCACTGACGTATGAAGCGAGCCTGAGTTTGTGCGAATCTGTGACGTGGCAGATTAATTAAAAACGAATACCGCGGGCTAAAGAACCTACAGACGTGGTAGGTGATGTATGTAAGTATAGGATTTGTGGAAAACAGACCGTATGACGTATGACACTAGTCTACGAGATGAAACGGGGTGTGTATGTCGTGCGAGCGTGTAGCTGTATTGGCGGATGTACGTATGCTAGAGGTGTATGGATGAAGCTTGGTGGATAAAGTGTTTTTTTTTTTTTTTTTTTATTTATTTAACAATCCACTTGTACCCTTTTTTTTTTTTTTTTTCATTTGAACAACCCACTTTTTTTTTTTTTTTTTTTGTTTTAACTTTATTTAACAATCCACTTGTACCCCTTTTTTTTTTTTTTTCATCAAACTGCCTGATGTGCGAACTATGTGTCTAAGGTATGTATGTAGTGTATGTGATGAGTGTCAAACATGTGCACAAGCAGCAACTTTGTAAGTAAGCAGCGTGAAACGATTGAACGAAAAGCCTGCGAGGCTGACAGGGAGTATGATAGTTGTTTCCACTGACGTATGAAGCGAGCCCGAGTTTGTGTGAATCTGTGACGTGGCAGATTAATTAAAAACGAATACTGCGGGCTAAAGAACCTACAGACGTGGTAGGTGATGTATGTAAGTATAGGATTTGTGGAAAACAGACCGTATGACGTATGACACTAGTCTACGAGATGAAACGGGGTGTGTATGTCGTGCGAGCGTGTAGCTGTATTGGCGGATGAACCTGTGCTAGAGGTGTATGGATGAAGCTTGGTGGATAAAGTTTTTTTTTTTTTTTTTTTTAACTTTATTTAACAATCCACTTGTACCCTTTTTTTTTTTTTTTTTTTTTTCGTCAAACTGCCTGATGTGCGAACTATGTGTCTAAGGTATGTATGTAGTGTATGTCATGAGTGTCAAACATGTGCACAAGCAGCAACTTTGTAAGTAATCAACTCAGTAATGGCACCAGGACCCAGCTGCCAGAGTTTAACCTGCTGAGCCCAGATGACTCGCAGCCCCTGTATGAACTTAGATACAGGTTATGCTGAGACAGGCAATGAGCTCCAACTATGTGACAATGCTGCCCATTGGTGCCAAAACTTGAATTGCATGTGCCTGAACGCAGTGAGGAGAAGCGATCCTCCGGCACACTTCCCCCTCTCTACACACCCTCCTACCCTCCTCCACGTTGCCACGCTCCCCAAACAAACCAGTTATCTTGGAAAACGACCTGAACAGCTTGCAGACTGAAGGGAAAGGTACACCCGGCTTCTCTGAGATCTGACCCGTGCAGGACGCTTGCTGATGACGTCACACCCGGAAGTAGCAGACGTCCGAATGCCGACGTGCTGCCTGGGAGAGCCAGACTGCTTAAGACAGGTACCGGCCCCTCCCACAAATCCAGGCTAGCCTGCGGCCAGCCTTAACACTTACAATGTGCACATTTTCTTTGCTGAATTTAAGGCACTAGTCCCTCTTCTCGTGAGGGGTTGGGTCCGTTCACTATATACATATATGTCCTAATTTGATGCACTGGCAGTGGAGATACATGCGTATATATCAGCATAGTTTGTGGATATTTGTGATATATGTAGAGAACATTTCTGTATGTGAAACAGGTCCTGTATATGTATTTATATGTTACAAGCTTTGAGATATGCACTTGCACTTTTTCTAGCACTTGTGAACCTTAGCTGAGGTATAGCTGGGTATTGACCTCATCGCCCCCCCTTAATTGTATGTTTGTAATCATGTTATGTCCTCTCAGGCAGTGGCGTACGGATCGCCATAGCAGCCATAGCAATGGCTATGGGGCCCTGCGCCACTGGGGGCCCGCCGCAACTGAGGATAAAAAAAATAAAAAATGTGGCGAGTGGGCCAGGCGTGGCGCTGTGATAGGGGCAGGGCTCCAGATGGTCTCTCCCTCCCCCTGTGCTGCTGCCGCCGCGGCCAATAAGAAGAGGGACAGGGCCGGGGGAGGGGCTGTGGCCACTGCGCCACCAATGAAGATATCTTCATTAACATTGAGTGCGGCCCCCCCCCCAGTATAATAAACATTGAGTGAGGCCCCCCCCCAGTATAATAAACATTGAGTGCGCCCCCCCCCCAGTATAATAAACATTGAGTGCGCCCCCCCCCCCAGTATAATAAACATTGAGTGCGGCCCCCCCCCAGTATAATAAACATTGGTGGGCAGTGGGCAGTGCCAATGAGGGTTAAAAAATAAAAAATTAACTCACCTCCTCCAATTGATCGCGTAGCTGCTGCCGGTCTCCTTGTAATTTCTTCAGGACCTGTGGTGACGTCACTGAGCTCCAGCCTCTATCACATGGTCCATTACCATGGTGATGGATCATGTGATGTATCATGTGATGAGCTCAGTGACATCACCACAGGTCCTTTGACAGGTCCTGAAGAAAGTACAGGAGACTGGCTGCTACGCGATCAATTGGAGGTGGTGAGTTAATTTTTATTTATTTTTTTAACCCACATTGGCACTGCCCACCAATGTTTATTATGGTGGGGGGGGGGGCGCACTGTGCCACCAATGTTTATTAAAATAAAAGAAAAGGTGTCCCGCGGCGCAAAAACCACCCAATAGTTGGAGTGATATTGGTTAATATTTATTTGAGCAAGTGGTACAACGCGTTTCGGGGTTTAACCCCTTCTTCAGGTACAATTGGCTTGGTTCGCCCCGGGTGCCAAATGCTCTAGGTACGCCCCTGCTCTCAGGTGTAGTCCATCTTTTTATCTGATGTGAAATATCACCCAATAAAATATTAATTTTTTATGTATTGTTAATAAAGTATATGTATATATTTTTTCTACTATTCCCGTCTAGTCTCAGTTTATCCTTTGTTCGTGTATCCTTATGTACACTAAGTGGGTATCGCACTATATATAGGGTACTTCCCATCACATAGGATCACCAAAAGTGAACACAAATCTATGTGTTTCCTGTGACTGTTGTTTTCTAATCTCCCTGTTATAACTAGTAGACAGGTAACATTCCACAGATACGTGGACCAGTAAGCACGGCCAGGGACGCTATATCTCCCTAACTGCACACTGGGTAAATGTAGTGGCGGCTGGGCCCCAGGCGGAGAGCTGTTTGGCGCACGTCCTTCCGCCGCCAAGGATCGCAGGGCAACATTCTTTGCCTCCTGTCTCCTCCTCCTCCTACTCAGCTTCCTCCTCCTCTTCTTCCACCTGCTCATCCAGTCAGCCACACACCTTCACCACCAACTTCAGCACAGCACGGGGTAAACGTCAGCAGGCCATTCTGAAACTCATATGTTTGGGGGACAGGCCCCACACCGCACAGGAGTTGTGGCGGGGTATAGAACAACAGACCGACGAGTGGTTGCTGCCGGTGAGCCTCAAGCCCGGCCTGGTGGTGTGCGATAATGGGCGAAATCTCGTTGCAGCTCTTGGCCTACCTGGATTGACGCACATCCCTTGCCTGGCGCATGTGCTGAATTTGGTGGTGCAGAAGTTCATTCGCAACTACCCCGACATGTCAGAGCTGCTGCATAAAGTGCGGGCCGTCTGTTCGCGCTTCCGGCGTTCACACCCTGCCGCTGCTTGCCTGTCTGCGCTACAGCGTAACTTCGGCCTTCCCGCTCACCGCCTCATATGCGACGTACCCACCAGGTGGAACTCCACCTTGCATATGCTGGACAGACTGTGCGAGCAGCAGCAGGCCATAGTGGAGTTTTAGCTGCAGCACGCACGGGTCAGTCGCACTGCGGATCAGACACACTTCACCACCAATGACTGGGCCTCCATGCGAGACCTGTGTGCCCTGTTGCGTTGTTTCGAGTACTCCACCAACATGGCCAGTGGCGATGACGCCGTTATCAGCGTTACAATACCACTTCTATGTCTCCTTGAGAAAACACTTAGGGCGATGATGGAAGAGGAGGTGGCCCAGGAGGAAGAGGAGGAAGAGGGGTCATTTTTAGCACTTTCAGGCCAGTCTCTTCGATGTGACTCAGAGGGAGGTTTTTTGCAACACCAGAGGCCAGGTACAAATGTGGCCAGACAGGGCCCACTACTGGAGGACGAGGAGGACGAGGATGAGGAGGAGGTGGAGGAGGATGAGGATGAAGCATGTTCACAGCGGGGTGGCACCCAAAGCAGCTCGGGCCCATCACTGGTGCGTGGCTGGGGGGAAACTCAGGACGATGACGATACGCCTCCCAAAGAGGACAGCTTGTCCTTACCTGTGGGCAGCCTGCCACACATGAGCGACTACATGCTGCAGTGCCTGCGCAACGACAGCAGAGTTGCCCACATTTTAACGTGTGCGGACTACTGGGTTGCCACCCTGCTGGATCCCCGGTACAAAGACAATGTGCCCACCTTACTTCCTACACTGGAGCGTGATAGGAAGATGCGCGAGTACAAGCGCACGTTGGTAGACGCGCTACTGAGAGCATTCCCAAATGTCACAGGGGAACCAGTGGAAGCCCAAGGCGAAGGCAGAGGAGGAGCAAGAGGTCGCCAACGCAGCTGTGTCACGCCCAGCTCCTCTGAGGGCAGGGTTAGCATGGCAGAGATGTGGAAAAGTTTTGTCAACACGCCACAGCTAATTGCACCACCACCTGATACGGAACGTGTTAGCAGGAGGCAACATTTCACTAACATGGTGGAACAGTACCTGTGCACACCCCTCCACGTACTGACTGATGGTTCGGCCCCATTCAACTTCTGGGTCTCCAAATTGTCCACGTGGCCAGAGCTAGCCTTTTATGCCTTGGAGGTGCTGGCCTGCCCGGCGGCCAGCGTTTTGTCTGAACGTGTATTCAGCACGGCAGGGGCCGTCATTACAGACAAACGCAGCCGCCTGTCTACAGCCAATGTGGACAAGCTGACGTTCATAAAAATGAACCAGGCATGGATCCCACAGGACCTGTCCATCCCTTGTGCAGATTAGATATTAACTACCTCCCCTTAACAATATATTATTCTACTCCAAGGCACTTCCTCATTCAATAATATTTTTAATTTCATTTTACCATTATATTGCGGGGCAACCCAAAGTTGAATGAACCTCTCCTCTGTCTGGGTGCCGGGGCCTAAATGTGTGACAGTGGCCTGTTCCAGTGGTGGGTGACGTGAAGCCTGATTCTCTGCTGTGACATGAATACAGATTCTGCGCTGACATAAGGCCAGATTCTCTGTTACGGGACCTCTCTTCTCTGCCTGGGTGCCTGGGCCTAAATATGTGACAGTGGCCTGTTCCAGTGGTGGGTGACGTGAAGCCTGATTCTCTGCTATGACATGAAGACAGATTCTGCGCTGACATAAGGCCAGATTCTCTGTTACGGGACCTCTCTCCTCTGCCTGGGTGCCTGGGCCTAAATGTGTGACAGTGGCCTGTTCCAGTGGTGGGTGACGTGATGCCTGATTCTCTGCTATGACATGAAGACAGATTCTGCGCTGACATAAGGCCAGATTCTCTGTTACGGGACTGCTCTCCTCTGTCTGGGTGCCGGGGCCTAAATGTGTGACAGTGGCCTGTTCCAGTGGTGGGTGACGTGAAGCCTGATTCTCTGCTATGACATGAATACAGATTCTGCGCTGACATAAGGCCAGATTCTCTGTTACGGGACCTCTCTCCTCTGCCTGGGTGCCTGGGCCTAAATGTGTGACAGTGGCCTGTTCCAGTGGTGGGTGACGTGATGCTTGATTCTCTGCTATGACATGAAGACAGATTCTGCGCTGACATAAGGCCATATTCTCTGTTACGGGACCGCTCTCCTCTGCCTGGGTGCCTGGGCCTAAATGTGTGACAGTGGCCTGTTCCAGTGGTGGCTGACGTGAAGCCTGATTCTCTGCTATGACATGAATACAGATTCTGCGCTGACATAAGGCCAGATTCTCTGTTACGGGACCGCTCTCCTCTGTCTGGGTGCCGGGGCCTAAATGTGTGACAGTGGCCTGTTCCAGTGGTGGGTGACGTGAAGCCTGATTCTCTGCTATGACATGAAGACAGATTCTGCGCTGACATAAGGCCAGATTCTCTGTTACGGGACCTCTCTCCTCTGCCTGGGCCTAAATGTGTGACAGTGGCCTGTTCCAGTGGTGGGTGACGTGATGCCTGATTCTCTGCTATGAAATGAAGACAGATTCTGCGCTGACATAAGGCCAGATTCTCTGTTACGGGACCTCTCTCCTCTGCCTGGGTGCCTGGGCCTAAATGTGTGACAGTGGCCTGTTCCAGTGGTGGGTGACGTGATGCCTGATTCTCTGCTATGACATGAAGACAGATTCTGCGCTGACATAAGGCCCCGATTCTCTGTTACGGGACCGCTCTCCTCTGTCTGGGTGCCGGGGCCTAAATTTGTGACAGTGGCCTGTTCCAGTGGTGGGTGACGTGAAGCCTGATTCTCTGCTATGACATGAATACAGATTCTGCGCTGACATAAGGCCAGATTCTCTGTTACGGGACCGCTCTCCTCTGTCTGGGTGCCGGGGCCTAAATGTGTGACAGTGGCCTGTTCCAGTGGTGGGTGACGTGAAGCCTGATTCTCTGCTATGACATGAAGACAGATTCTGCGCTGACATAAGGCCAGATTCTTTGTTACGGGACCTTTCTCCTCTGCCTGGGTGCCTGGGCCTAAATGTGTGACAGTGGCCTGTTCCAGTGGTGGGTGACGTGAAGCCTGATTCTCTGCTATGACATGAATACAGATTCTGCGCTGACATAAGGCCAGATTCTCCGTTACGGGACCTCTCTCCTCTGCCTGGGTGCCTGGGCCTAAATGTGTGACAGTGGCCTGTTCCAGTGGTGGGTGACGTGATGCCTGATTCTCTGCTATGACATGAAGACAGATTCTGCGCTGACATAAGGCCAGATTCTCTGTTACGGGACCGCTCTCCTCTGTCTGGGTGCCGGGGCCTAAATGTGTGACAGTGGCCTGTTCCAGTGGTGGGTGACGTGAAGCCTGATTCTCTGCTATGACATGAAGACTGATTTTGCGCTGACATGAAGCCAGATTCTCTGCTATGGCATGAAGAGACTGATTCTCTGCTGACATGAAGCCAGATTCTTTGCTATGGCATGAAGAGACTGATTCTCTGCTGACGTGAAGCCAGATTCTCTGCTATGGGACCTCTGTCCAATTGATATTGGTTCATTTTTATTTTTTTAATTTTAATTTTAATTCATTTCCCTATCCACATTTGTTTGCAGTGTTCGCTCAACTCTATTCACTATAACCCACCCAATAGAAAAACCATATATATCCATCATAAAAGCAATAGCTGTAATGTCATACAGACCAGGAGTACTGCGGGACACACCAACTCCAACGCACATTTCGCCTAAGCTTCTGCCTGGGGGCGTAATTTTACACAACCTCATTCTCGGAAATACTTATCAAATAGTATTTTAAATTCTTTACATAATCATTCAAATGACAGTTCAATTTTGCAATGTCATGCCCAGGCAAGACATAACATTCCGCATACAAATATAACTGAAATAATGCTGCCATTATGCAAGATGGGTGGAGTGCATGTATCCTTCCAATTACTTTAATATATAAACAACAGTTGTTTCAGTTAGGGACTTTGTAACCAGGAGCAAATATTTATTCCATATCTCTTTGGTTGAGAAGGGAAGAAAAGATGTTTTGAAAAGTCATTGTCCCTATGTTTATTAAGACTGCATGTAAAGACCTGTGACTGCCATAAGCATTGTCTGATCAATAGTAATCTTTAATAGGCAATTGAACAATATGTTTGCCTTCTGCTGTAAGTAACAAGCCTATGAATAGTATGTCAATTAGATGACTATATTGACAATTAATAAATAAGACCATATTGCCTTGATTATTATATTTATTCTTATATTCAATTATTGTGCTGATTTGTTGCTAGGGGTCTGATCTTAGGGTGGAGGGCTGATCTGAGGCTGAGGGGTCTGATGGGGGTCTCATCTGAATCTAGGGAGGGTCTGATTGGGGACTAATCTGAGGCTGGGAGGTCTGAGGGGAGTCTGATCTGAGGCTGATGTAGGCTGGGGGGTCTGATAGGAGGCCGATTTGAGGTTGATGGAAGTGGGGGGCAGATCTGAGGCTGAGAAAGGGACAGTGGCAAGGAGAGTGAAAGCTAGGTGAACCCCTCTCTGGACCCCCTGGGTTGAGCTTGACTGCCATTAATGCCAAATAAAGAACTAAATATGTAACATTCTGAACTTAGAAATTACATTGCTATGTGTGGTCAAAATGGCACCTGTACTATATGTAATATATATAGTGCAGGCGCCATTTTGTGCTGCAAAAATCCAGCAATTTTTTTTTTAATTGAAGCGCAAATTCTGTAACTTACCCCTAAGTCAGTTATATGTTTGACCAAGTACAGCAGTCAAATTTTTAAGTTGAGGATTTTGTATGGCCTCCGAATGTTGTTACAAATATCCAAATGGCCTTCGGCAGCAAAAAGGTTCCCCACCCTGATTTAAAGAATCACTGTGAGCAGAACAAAAGCTATAGTATGAATAGTGTAAAGCAATATGGGGAGTAACATAACACAGGGATTAAGACAATCCCCAAGTCATGCGGTGGCCTATCCACATTTGCACTATGCATTATATAGTATACATTTTGCCAGTAGTGTTACTGTGAATGGTTTATTTCCACTCCACATAGTAATTTATTGCAGCCTTAATACAAGGAAGGTCAAGGAAGTGTTGCAATTTACTGGAGACATTCCTGGGAAACCATTACTGTATGTGGGCGACCATTATCCTGCTAAAAAATATCCGAAGCCCTGCCAACACATGTGGCTGCTGGATGTCCTGCGACCTGCATGTATTGCTGAGCTGTTAGTTTCCCTCGTATCACTACTAGCAGTGACTGACTGTCATAGTCAATGCCCCCCTGGTTATCACACCAGCAGCTGGGGCAGTGTGTCACTCCAAGCAAAGGCAGGACAGAAGCATTCACCACAAGGCCTCCATATGGGAACCCAACCACCGATCAATCTCAAACAGAACTTGGATTTGTTGCTGAAGACAACATGGTTCCAGTTCGTAGCAGTCCAGGTTTCTCATTCATGACATCACTGCAAAGGTGACAATAATTTGCTGTCAATGGCAGGACATGTAATGGGCTCCAGGACACCTGATTTCCTTCTGCTAAGCACCTGGAAATGTTCCTGGCAGAGACAAGGGTGTGTAATGAAGGTGCCACCTGTGTCTGGATGGTGGACAACAAAACAGTGAGAGCTGCACATGCTTGTCAGTAGATCAAATAATCCTCTCTACTTGTGTGGTCTGACTCGGCTGCAGGTCCGTCTTTAAAGAGGTCGTCCGGTCACAAAATCAAACATCTTTTTCTATGCTCCTAACACCCCTCACCTTCCATACATATGCCCCCAATACCTGTTTTTCATGCCTGATCTTCTTTCCCTTAGTTAGACCAACCAATAAGAAAAACCCTGATAAAGTGCATACAATACACTAGGGTCTAGCATAAATTACTATAATCAAAAAAAACGAACCAATAACCCCATAAGAAATGAGGAAAATATATGTAGTTCTATTAAGACATAAAGTAAACATACAATGACATAAGGCACAAGGCAATGGCTGGATGGGACACCCCTGTATCGGAGCCATAGAACCCCCACCCTCACATATACCGTACTGACAGGGGAACGTGCCAGAAACACAAGGTGCTAAACCACACTGTAGTGGGTGAGATGTGAAATCACATGTAGATAAATGCATACCACAGATATACAGGGAATAACCTGATCACACATACATACACAGTGAGTGGCGGCCGTGGTTTGTCACTTGTGATGTTGAGGCCCTCTATACGTCGATATGCCACAACCACGGACCAGAGCTTGCCAATATTTTATGCAGATGGCAAATCTGGACCCAGAGATTATTGATTTTGTGATTGAGATTCTGGACTTCATTTTAAGACATAATTATTTTACATTTAAGGATCGCCTCTTCCTACAGCTCAGGGGAATAGCGATGGGGGCGACTTGTGCGCCCTCTTACTCAAATCTGTTCCTCGGACTGTGGGAGAGGGAAATAGTCCAGAACCTTCCTGACTATGGTTCGGTGGTCTCGTGGTCGCGGTATATGGACGATGTTCTGTTCATTTGGCAGGGCGACTGAATGAGAACACCCTTAACATCAGGCTGACATGGCATGAGTAGGGTTATTGGCTATGCTCGGGTCCCCTACCAAACCATTTAGCTAATCTAACCACCCCACTTCCCTTTCCAATAACCACACACAGCCACTGTTTGGATTAAATCGGCCACAGCAGCCGTTTTTTATTAAATAATATAAATAACATGAACAAACATAAACAATTGATATAACAATGACATATATATATATACTGTATATAAATATATATATAAATATATAACTGACGAGGGAGGTCCTAGAAGCCACCTAACTGCACCTTAAACGACCACAAACCACCACGGCAATTCCATCTTGCCCCCAGCCGAGTACCACAAGCTCGGGGACACCAACTGACGGACGCCATACCAAGCCAACCAGGTGCCCCAACTCTGAGAGTCCAGCCCCACCATTGAGGCCCTCTCATTCACCGTTACCATCCAGTAGCCCCAGCTTCTATGACCTCCCCCCGCCAACAACGCGCAGCTTGACAGAAACCTTAAGCTCGCGCGTTCCGCCACACCCGGAGGGCTCTTTCAATACCTCCCTGTAAATCAAGTGACCACAAATCAATGCCCACCGCGTTTAGGTGGACCCCATCCTGTCTCCAGAAACCTCCTGTCCCTGCTTCCAAATCTGGGTGCCGCACCACCACTGCACCATGCTTGGCACAAAATCGCCCAATCACCCTATTCAGCTTAATCCTAGCCTTATTCAGCTTGTCCACAGATCTCGCCTCCCTCCAGACCTTCCTGGGTACAATGTCGGACCATACTGTGACAACGGACGGGAAGAGGGACCATAAACGCAAAAAATCAAAACGAATATCCCTAATCAATTCTCTGCAGGGACGGACCCCGAGGTCATTTCTCCCGACATGTAACACCAAAACATCTGGGACCCTATCCAACCTGACATGACGATGAACCTCCTGCAAAACACTACCCCACAACATACCTCTACGTCCGATCCATCTCACTATGGCCATCCCCCGATCAAGCCCCAACTGACGCCCATTCTGCCGTACATCCGCCCGCAATGCCCCCCAGAAAACGAATGAATGGCCCAGAATCCATACTAACAACGGGGCGTCACCTGAAAAAGAACAAGACAAAACAATGGTTAGACACAGCCCTAAACAGCCCCTAAACGCACATACAGTCAAAAACGCTCCGACTCCCACCTTCCAATACGTTTGATCACTTCATCCCGCACCCCTAACCGAGCAGCCTCCGTGGCAGCACCAATTCTGAAGGAATGACCCGTAAAATTGCCAGAGTCCATTCCCAGGTTACGTAAACATTTCTTGAATACTGCTATAAATTGAAATCGCGATAAAAAGGAGGCATCCTTGTGTCTGAGAAGCGGGCCAGCCGCGACCCCGGACCCTCCTTGGAAATCTCGCAAACACCGTACCGGACACAACAAACATCCCGCCACCTCAAACAATGAAACTAAATTACCCCTCCCCTCCCGATCCATCTTGGAAAACCTCAGATAAATCACCACCCTGTCGTCATATAAACTTACATCCTCACTTCTCAGACCCCCCTCCCGCCGCACACTCGCACACACTAACTCCCCTAAACGAAAAGCCCCGAAAATGCCAGCGCAAAGGCTAATCTGAACAATCTCGCCTCCCAAACCGAATGACACACTTCAGACACCTGCTCCCCTAACTGCAACAACAACGAAAAAGACACAGGAAGACGAGAATCTTTGACGCGTTGAAACCTTCTGTACCCCTTTAAGACTTGCCGGACCAAAAAGGACTTAGTAATGTCCGGGGAATTCCGCAATTTGAATCCAAAGGCCAGGCCTGCCATGCAACCATTGATCTTCACCACCGACCAACCCTGTTACTTCACATGGCCAATGAAAAGCAACAACGGAATTTCCCCGCCCAGCACCTCGACCCCCAGGTCCTTACACCACCGCTGCCACATACTCCAAGCCTTATCATACATTCTCCAAGTGCCTTCACTTAATGACGCCTGCAATAGAACCGCTACGGTACCTCCAGGATCTCCCACAACGACTCCGGACACACCAACCCGACCTGACTCGCCTCCGGGGCCAACTGGCGAAACCGCTCCCACTGCAAACGAGAAAGTGCGTCAGCTATACAATTAGAAGAACCAGGCACATGCACCGCAAACACCCAAGCATTAAGGGACAAGCACCGAAGGACCAACTGCTGTAACAGGCAAATAACCGGGGGGGAAGAAGCCATTACACTATTGATGGCTTGCACAACGCCCAGGTTGTCGCAATGGAACCTAACCTTCTTGTGCTGAAACTTCTCCCCCCAGAGCGTGACTGCCAACACAATGGGAAAGAGTTCCAACAATGCCACGTTTTTAACCCACCCCTTCAGCACCCAAGTGTCACAACCAGACAGCGGAGAAGCTCTGACAGGAGCTTTCCAGATCCTCCTCCTTGAGTTTCTTTGTTTTGGTTAAGTTCCTCATCTCGTTAGTCTATCTCAGCTGTCATGCAGTTGGACTGATTGCTTCCCTTTAAGTTCCTCCCCATAATGCAGTAGTGTGCGGCTTATACAACTTCCTGGAGTGTGTGTGCATGCTGTTTCTATTCCTCAGTCCTCTGCAAGATAAGTGCTGTTCCTTTATTTGTGATTTTCTGTCTGCTGGATTTTCAGGTGACCCTGACTCCCTCCGTGTCTTGTGTAGGGAGCCGGTGGTCGTGTCCCCTCACTATTGTAGGGTCTTCAGGTATTAGATAGCCGAGGTACGTGGATATGCGCCCATCCACCTTTGGAGTGTTCGCATAGGCTGAGCAATTAGGGAGAGTGGCAGGTCTCATGTAGGGGTCTCCCTTTTGTTCCTTAGTTGTGGATCCAGTGAGTCATTAATTGTATTGCATTGTCTTGTTTCCTGTACACCATCCGTGACACCAAGACTCCTGCCACTTCCCCGCACACCACTGTCCCTCACAGTACGCCCCAAAACCAACTCCACCTGCAGCATCCGTAAACAATTCTAAATCAAAGGCATCAACAACCCCGCCCATAACTAATGCTCTGCCGTTAAACTGCTGTAAAAAAGAATCCCAAACCTTCAAATCCCCTTTTAACTCCCTGCCTAGCCTAATAAAATGGTGCGGAGACACAACACCCCCCGTCGCAGAAGCCAACCTTCTACTAAAAATATGGCCCATCGGGAGGATCCTGCATGCAAAATTTAATTTGCCCAACAATGACTGCAGGTCCCTCAGGCAAATCTTTTTTGCCCCCAATGCAGCCGCCACCCCTGCTCTCAAATCTGACACTTTGTCTGCCGGTAGCCTACACTCCATCCGCTGCGTATTGATGACAATACCCAAAAAACTTAGTTCAGTAGCTGGCCCCACCGTCTTATCCACCGCCAAAGGGACTCCGAAACATTCAAAAACAGACTGCAATGTAGATAACAGCAACAAACAAACTCTAGATCCTCCCGATCCCAAGCACAAGAAATCATCCAAGTAGTGAATGATAGAGTGACAACCTGATTCCTGAACAACTACCCACTCCAGAAAAGAACTGAAACGCTCAAAATATGCACACGATATTGAACAGCCCATTGGCAAACACCTGTCCACAAAATAACCGCCATTCCAAAAACAACCCAGTAAATACAAACTATCCGGCAACAATCGGAATGCCGCTTCAATGTCACATTTTGCCAACAGGGTACCCGGACCCAACTTCCTTACCCATTCAACAGCCGCGTCAAAGGAAGCATAAACCACGGAACAAAGTTCCGGGTCAATGCCCTCATTGACCGACGCACCCTTAGGGAATGATAAATGGTGGATAAGCCTAAATTTATGTGGCTCCTTCTTAGGGATCAAACCCAAAGGGGAGACACGCAAATTACTGATGGGTGGTGTAACAAACGGACCATCCATCCTTCCCAGAGAAACCTCTTTAGCTAACTTCTCTGCCACTATGTCCGGGAACTCCAATGCTGAGCGCAAATTCTTTCGCTTCTCCGTTACTGGTAACGGGTGAGAAGGAATATGAAAACCAAACTGAAATCCCAAACACAAAAATTCCGCTAATTCCCGGTTCGGATATCTATTTAGATGATCCACCATCCTTTCCACTCGTACTGGAGTCAGCCCCTTTTGCAAAACTATCCCCTCCCCTTTTTCTGCCCCCTCTAAAACATCTGCTAGCCCCATGGCCCCCGCCACACACGGAACATTCATGCCTAAATTTGCATTTTTGCCCGAATTTGCAATTTCCCTCATTGAAAAGGAAGCAGAAACCCTGTACCTTGCTGGACCCCAACCCCTGACTCACTCCGAAAGGACTGACCACTCCTACCTGGCTCTGTCACTCTCATCCATAACGCAATGTCTTTATGGTCCCATCTCATATTAGGGCGGACCGCCTTTCTCTGACGAAACTGTTCGTCGTATCGTAACCACCCTGATCCCCCATACACCCTATAGGCTTCCCCAATAGCATCCAGATAACAAAATAAAGGGGAACAGCATTCCGGACTCTTCTCCCCAATTACACTTGCCAGAATAGCAAAGGCCTGCAGCCAATTACTAAATGACCTAGGGATAAGGCGAAAACGACGCTTATCATCATCTTCCTTCCTTACTCCATCCTTCTTTACCACGTCAAGATTGAAGCGTTCCAATGGAAGCAGCGAGAAAATTTCTATATACTCTCCCTTCCAAATTTTTTCACGCACCTCAGCCTTCAAATGCGCTCCCAGGGGACCCTCAAAGCACACATACACTTCCCCTTTTGCCGCATCATCTAACCTGGGCCTATCCTCGTCACCTCCCGCCTGCGTCTGCACTGACACTGACTCCGCCATACTTGTGCTAGCGGTCGCCGGTATATTGCTATTTCCTGTCCCCAACCCCCACGCTGTTAAGGGGGTGGCCCCAATTCCCCCCCTATCCTGACTAACCCCAGCTAAACCACACAGCAAGCGCCCCAAACCACCGATAATAGCACTATTGCTCCCACCCGAATTGGGCGCCCCATTAAATAAAGATATCAATGTTCCCAATGATGTCTCACCTAGCTGCCCGGGTGCTGTGAACCCGGCAGCCGAAGATCCGGATTCCTGACGGACGACTCCTGGATCCGCGACGGTCTTGGATGGTCACTGGCACTGTTCGCCGGCAGCACCCCAGCCAGATCACTGCTGGGCGCGTTAGGGATGACTCTGGGAAGCCCTCTGTCCTCCACGCTGTCAGGACCAGCAGCAAGCTGTCCGCCCTCAGAAAAAGGCCTGCGCACATCCCTGTCCTCTACATACGCAGCCTCGCGCCGGTCTTCCCGCCCAAGAGGCCTGCTCTGGGGAGGGGGCCCATCCAGAGCAACCTCGTCCTCCTCCTCTGAAAGAAGTAAATCCTGGCAAGGCCTGCGCCCATCCCTGGCACCGCCAGGTGCAGCCTCGTACGCCAATGAAACGGGCTCATCCTGTAAGGGCCTGCGCCGGGCCGCCCTGGCCGACCGCGCAGCCCCGCTGCCGCCTCTGCTGCCGCCACCGTTCCCACGCTGAGCAGGTCTCCGCCTCCTGGGGACAGGAGGGGATCCTGCAGAACCTGGTCCTGACTCCCCTGACGCTGCAGCAATGGGCTGAGGGGAAGGCCCCACAGCCTCCACAGGGTCCCGCCGGACATATGGATTCCTCCCACGCCGGGAGGCCGCAGGAGCGCTGGAAGGCCCCCGGCGTGGAGGGTCCCTTGTGGGGCTCCTGACACGGCGCCAGACCCGGGGGGGTAAATCGGGGCTAAGGCGCGCCGGCGGCCGTACCCGCCGCGGCCGTGTAGCAATCGGATTGGGTCTAGATGTACCCCCCTCCGCCCCCCCCCTAACAAGGCAGTCACCTGCTGCGCCAGCCAGTCGGGGCCCCTGGTGTCCGCCGCCTCTCTTAAACGCCGCAGCATCGCTTCCACTGTTTCTGCCATGGCAGTATGCGATGCTGCAGATGACGGCTCTCAACTCCTCAAAATGGCGGGCGCTAACCCGCCTCACCACTACTTAAGCCTGCCGCTCCCCGCCCCTTCCTGGCTCCCCCCCCCCTGCACGCCTCACAGTTAACCCCTGACCTACCCTAGCCCTCGCTACCCAAACCCCTCATGCCGGCCTCCCCAGAAGCGTACCGCTCCGTCCGGCCTTACTTTACAGCCAGGCTAGGATTGAGTTCCTTGACATTTTGATCAGTAAGGAAGGGGACGGGCGGATCTCCACGGATCTCTACAGGAAGCCGACCTCCACTAATACCCTTCTTTATGCCAAATCTTCTTATTACCCACAGACGGTTAGGGCGATCCCGGTGGGACAATTTCTGCTCCTTCGTCATGTCTGCTCAAGCGACCAGCATTTCGAGGCCCAGTCCAGGAGATTTCAAAACAGAGTATACAACCAACGGGATATAAGGAGGGGCTATGCACGTGCCAAGTCTACAAATAGGGATTCCCTTCTGGTAAGCAATAATAAAAAAAAGGTCGGTTCATCACGCCTTTTAATACACAATGGCACAAAATACGTGAAATACTCACCAATTACTGGCCCATACTGCTCTCAGATAATGAGCTGTGGGCAGCACTTCTGGACTATCTGCAGATTACATGGCGACACTCAAAGAACTTGGGTGATATGCTTACCAATAGCCATTATGTATCCCCATCTCCATCCTATATCTTTGGGAGTAAGGGTCCTAAATGGGGCTCCTTTCCATGTAATAACTGCCAGGCGTGCAGATACATGGTCAGGACCTCCGCATTTATGGACTCTGAGGATCTACGTGACTATCAAATTGTACATTATATCACGTGTAGAACTACATCTGTGATATATTTGATCACATGCCCCTGTAATCTCCTGTATGTTGGGATGACCACCAGGGAGTTACGTGTAAGGACCGTTGAGCATGCTAGCAAGATCCGCCAAGCAAGCACCACGGAGATTGAGGAGTTGACCAAACTACAACCTATAGCCCTACATTTTAGGGACAAACACAATTGTGATACTCGATATCTACAAATTAGAGGCATAGATAGGGTCCAAATGGGCCGTAGAGGAGGTGATATTAAGAAGCGCCTCCTGCAGCTAGAAACAAAATGGATAGTATTACTCAAAAGTGAGATCCCAAGAGGTTTAAATGAGACAGTTAGCTTCAAGTCTTTTTTGTAAATCGTGTTTTTTATCTATTAGTTGTCCTTATGTAGTATATTTATTGTTTGTTATCTGTCTTTTTATAGTACATCTAACTATGCTGCGATATTGTGTGATTCAACTGGAGACATAGGAGAACCAGGCCTAGGGAAGAAAAACTGCTAACATATACAGTATGTGTGGTGTCTATCGCTCTATACAATATTCTGCTGACCTTATGATGCACTTGTTATGATTACATTCGTAATTGATTATGCACTTAGCACTTTATATTGGTAGGTTCTATATATGTTGTATGTATAACCACCAAGAGTGGTTGCTTCACTGTATAATTGCACATTGCACTTTTTCACATATTTTCATATTTTTCTAGCACAATATCTTGTATATTATCAATATGATTCTACCACTGTGTTAGCTGATTGACATGTGTAATACGTGTCAGTATCGTAGCACTTTATTATATGAATTTTGTATTATTCACTACAAATATTTTTATTATTATTTTATCATGATATGTTGATTTACTGTCACAGGTGTATTTAATATGTTTTTTTATCTATTCAGCACTTTTAATCACTGGGTAATATCATTATTTTTAGTAATGCATCATGTGAAGTGTATTGAGAAAGATTCTCTCTTTTTTGTCAATATCGCTTGTATGATTTTTTGGTAACTATTTTATTCTGTAGGTTGTTTCAATATGTATTGTATTGGATCTGATAATTGTACTTGTGGTATGTCAATACAGAATAGTATTATTTATTTGTATTTGTTCCATTGCCCAGACAATATTATGATATTTGCCCTATTTGTGTTCTCCATGTATTGTCTCCACCAGGCATTTGCGCATCGCACTGGTGCGCTGTGGTGCGTCATCATGGGGGCGCTCGTGTAGCTGGTCTCCATGGGAGCTGGGTGACGCGCACTCCGTGGCCGTCCGATCGGGCTGGAGGGGGTGTGGCTGCGCCATGTTTTAGAGTGACTCCCTCCTCCTGGCTAGGTAGCGCGGCGCATTGGGCGTAATGCGCATGGTTTCTAGGCGACCGGTAGCGCGCTCCTATGATGTCATATCCTCATTCACTGGGCGCATGCGCAACGATAATGCCGGATGTGGACCTCACTATTTAAGATGGACACCTGTGTTTATTCCTTACCTTCTGACGAAGCCCTTTCCTGGTGAAACGCGCGTCGAGGTGCAGCTCTGGTCAGACACCTGGTGCTTCCACACATTATGGGTAACTTATGCATTCCATAGTTCATGCTCAGTGCTTTTATTTGGTTGTTACTTCTTGCACATGCCATTGTTGCTCTGTTATGATTTCATCATCCACTGTGACCTGGTGTTCTGCTCTACTACATAGGCAGGCCACGGCTGCCACTCACTGTGGTGGGCAACCATGGTATGTGTGATCAGGTTATTCCCTGTATATCTGAGGTATGCATTTATCTACATGTGATTTTGGGTGATTTCACATCTCACCCACTACAGTGTGGTTTAGCACCTTGTGTTTCTGGCACGTTCCCCTGTCAGTACGGTATATGTGAGGGTGGGGGTTCTATGGCTCCGATACACGGGGCGTCCCTTATGTCATTGTATGTTTACTTTATGTCTTAATAAAACTACATATATTTTATATGAGTGTTTTCCTCATTTCTTATGGGGATATTGGTTGAGCTTTCTTTTCCCCCTGGAAGACATCACATTATCCTGGCAGATCTGTTTACTTTCTCCCCTTCTTGTTTTGTTGAATACATAACTTTATTGACACACAAGCCTGGCTGCACTGCACAGTGATGAGTCACAGGCTGGACACAGTGCATTCATAACAGTGACATCCACAGCGCCCCCATAACAGTGACATACACAGCGCCCCCATAACAGTGACATCCACAGCGCCCCCATAACAGTGACATCCACAGCGCCCCCATAACAGTGACATCCACAGCGCCCCCACAACAGTGACATCCACAGCGCCCCCACAACAGTGACATCCACAGCGCCCCCACAGCAGTGACATCCACAGTGCCCCCACAACAGTGACATCCACAGTGCCCCTATACCAGTGACATCCACAGTGCCCCCATACCAGTGACATCCACAGTGCCCCCATACCAGTGACATTCACAGCGCCCCCATAACAGTGACCTCTACAGCGCTTCCATAACAGGGACCTCCACAGCGCCCCCATAACAATGACATCTAGAGTGACCTATAACAGTGACATCTAGAGTGCTCCATAACAGTGAAATCCACCGTGCCCCATATGCCATCCACAATGCCCCGAGTGACATCCAGTGCCCCCTGTGCCATCCACAGTTCCCCATATGCCATCCAGTGCCCCCATGTGCCAGCCACACCGCACCATGTGCCATCCACAGTTCCCCATGTGCCATCCAGCATGCCCCATGTGCCACATGTGCCATCCAGTGTGCCCCCTGTGCCATCCAGTGTGCCCCATGTGCCATCCAGTGCCCCCATGTGCCATCCAGTGCCCCCATGTGCCATCCACAGTGCCCCATGTGCCATCCACAGTTCCCCACGTGCCATCCAGTGTGCCCCACGTGCCATCCATCGTGCCCCACGTGCCATCCAGTGTGCCCCATGTGCCATCCACAGTTTCCCATGTGCCACCCAGTGCCCCCATGTGCCATCCACAGTGCCCCCATGTGCCATCCACAGTGCCCCCATGTGCTATCCACAGTGCCCCCATGTGCCATCCACAGTGCCCCCATGTGCCATCCACAGTGCCCCAGGTGCCATCCAGTGTGCCCCACGTGCCGTCCAGTGTGCCCCACGTGGCTTCCAGTGTGCCCCACGTGCCATCCAGTGTGCCGCACGTGCCATCCAGTGTGCCCCACGTGCCATCCACAGTGCCCCAGTGACATCCAGTGACCCCATGTGCCATCAATAGTGCTCCCATTGCCCCAATTGCCATCCAAAGTGCCCCATGTGCCATCTGCAGTGCCCAATGTTCCATCCACAGTGTCCCAGTGAAATTCAGTGCCCCCATGTGCCATCCTCATTGCCCAAATGTGCCATCCACAGTTCCAGTCAGTTCCCCCAGTGAGATCCACAGCATAGCAATCAGCCACTGTGGCTGATCACTATGCTGTCATTCCTGCCCAGCTCTTACATCGCGCTGTGCAGGAGTCAGTACAAGCTTCACATAAAAGCCTGAATGCTAGTGTGCATGTGCGGTGAGTGAAGATGGCCGGTTGGAACTTTCTTTTGCAGGAGGCAGTGATGTCATTCATGACGATTTGTCTCCTGCTCAAGAAAGGAAGAGAAGAAGAAGAAGACGGAGACTTAACGGAAGACCAGAAAGCCTGACAGGTGCAGTCACGTGACTGGGTTGGCGAATCTTGGAAAGGGGTGCACTGTGGAAGGTACCAGACCTACATTCTTCCCTCCACAGGTTAGAATTATACCCCAAATTTAGGGTTAGCCCGGAGAACCCCTTTAATATTGATTGAACCCTGGGCGAGAATTTATTTGGGCCCCCTGGATCCCACCTTCCCACAACCTTGCATGCAGTCACACCCTTCACCACAACACACACAAAAAAAATCCACACATCTGGTAGAGTACAGTGAATGACTGTAAATACCTACAGTTCTGAAGACTCCAGCGGCTCAGGATCAGTGCTCAGGGCTGGAAGAGGGCACCGTTCTGCAGTTCAGGAAGGAGACCGGGGCTCGACTCAACCTAGCATTACAGTGCACCCTAGCACCCCACAGTATGCAGTATAGCACCCTTTGGTATACAGCAACCAACAGTATGCAGTATAGCCCCCTATAGTATACACCACCCCACAGTATGCAGTATAGTACCCTATAGTATACAGCACCCCACAGTGTGCAGTATAGCACCCTATAGAATAAAGCAACCCACAGTATACAGTATAGAATCCTATAGTATACAGCACCCCACAGTGTGCAGTATAGTACCCTATAGTATACAGCAACCCACAATATGCAGTAAAGCACCCTATAGTATACAGTACCCCACAGTATGCAATACATAGTATAGCACCCACAGTATACAACGCCCCACAGTAAATAGTACCCCACAGTATGCAATATATAGTATAACACCTCACAGTATGCAGTATAGCATCCTATAGCATACAGTATAGCACCTCACAGTATACAGCACCCCACACTATACAGCACACTACAGTATACAGCACCACACAGTATACAGCACCCCACACTATACAGTATACAGCACCCCACACTATACAGCGCCCCACAGTATACAGTAGATCAGTATAGCACCCCACAGTATACAGCATTCCACACTATACAGCACCCCACACTATACAGTAGAGCAGTATAGCACCCCACAGTATACAGCACCCCATAGTATACAGTATAGTATAGCATCCCACACTATACAGCACCCCACACTAAACAGCACCCCACACTAAACAGCACCCCACACTATACAGCACCCCACACTATACAGCACCCCACAGTGTACAGTAGAGCAGTATAGCACCCCACAATATACAACACTCCACAGTATACAGCACCCCATAGTATACAGTAGAGCAGTATAGAACCCCACACTAAACAGCACCCCACACTATACAGTATACAGCCCCCCACACTATACAGCACCCACAGTATACAGTAGAGCACTCCAAAATATACAGCACCCCAGAGTATACAGTAGAGCAGTATAGCACCCCACACTATACAGCACCTCACACTATACAGTAGAGCAGTAGAGCACCCCACAATATACAGCACCCCACCATATACAGCACCCCACAGTACACAGTAGAACAGTATAGCACCCTACACTATACAGTACCCCACTATACAATAGCTTACAGCATATTAGCATAACAGCCCCTGTCACCTTTTCCTGATGTAATCTTCACAAAAAAAGCTCCACGATTATGGCAAACTTCTCCTGCAGCAACTCTCCTGGTAGAAAGAAAGGATCTTTGATTACCTCATAGCCATGTGACCAGTAATATTGCTAGGTCACTGGTCACATGGTGATGATGTCATCTAAGGTCCTTTCTCCTAAGAGAACCACAGCTCTCACAGTTCACTGCCTGGAGTGCCCGCACGCAGGCAGGCATAGCAGCACCCCCCCTGTGTAGCTCACAGCCTGACACCCGGGGTGGACCGCCCCCCCCCCCCCCCCCCCCCCCCCCTCCTAGGCACATCACTCGATGTCATTAAATTTGTGGGCAGTGGCCAGCGGGGCTCAAGAGGCAGCTGCCTTTGCCCCCCAGGAGCAACTGGGCCCATGTCAGCTTCCCTTTTTGCCCCGCGTTAAAGACGGCCCTGCTCGGCTGTCCTGAGCCTGTTCACCATGTGTCACTACTGCTCCCAATACCTTTTAGCAACTAGGTCAGAACGGTCTAAATGGTGTGCAGTTTGTCGGAACAACCATCCTGTTTCTCTCTAAGTCAAATGATGCATCCTCTCTCAAAGTCTTTCAACCGGGCAAAATGTCATTGAGTGCATCGTAGATGCATGTATAGCAGTTGGTGATCTCTCACCAAGAGGTACACTACCTAAATGTAGCCTCTGAGAGCCTTTTTTTAGGGCAGTGGGAAGTACTTTTTTAAATAATGTAAACAAACAATCATAAATTTAATAAAAACACCCCACTTTCCTGTGTTCCCACCCACTCCCCTCTCTGGGACAAAAGCTGCATACAATAATGCAAAGTATTGACAGAAAATTGAGGACAGAAAGACATAGATAAGACATAGTAGTTGGCAAGATTGGAAAGGCAATATTTCTGAAAAGGCAGACCCCCCTCCTCCCCTTTCACTTTGATAATTATTATTCTGGAAGCGTCCCGAATAATAACTAGATACGTTCAGCTATCACAAGGCAGTGTATTCCTAGGCCCTGGTATCAACAGTTAAATGTGTACGACGACTGTAAACTGATGTGAATGCAGGGTTATCTATCCGTGGTCCCTAGATAGACTAACATTTCACCTTCATTCTACAGTTTTTATAGACCCCGTTTTCCAAAATAATCCCAGCATTCATACAAGCCACAAATTCTTCCCAAGTAGGCACTACTGGTTAAATACGATATTTCACTATTCGTTTTCTGCCTGATTTTATACTGATACAAATCTCCCCTGAAATAGTATCACCTGAAGGATTCCCAAGAGACATACAGCTGGGAGCCATATACCATATACTCTATATATAATATCAAGAACTGCTAGCCAGAAGATATCAGGGGAAGTACTTTTATGCCCTCTTGTGACAAGAGCCATCATCTAATCAGACCACACGTATAATCATTTACATATCTGCCTGAGACATAACTGCATGCTGAGTTTTGTGTCAATCCTACTTTTCTATCTGGTGTTTTTTTGTTTTGTTTTTTTTGTCAATGAGTCCGTGATATAGGACCAGGCAGTGTTTTTTGGAACTTTCTTCTTTCTTATCAAAACCAGTGTTAGACTTAATAACGATTGCCTCAGAACGTGGTGTAAATTGAATGAGAAATTTCCCCAAATATTCTATACATCTATTCAGTCACCTCTCGCCTCTTTTCTAGTTTTACATTTCACTTCGGTTGATTGTTAATAAATAGGGATGAGCGAACCCGAACTGTATAGTTCGGGTTCGTACCAAATTTTGGGGTGTCCGTGACACGGACCCGAACCCGAACATTTTCGTAAAAGTCTGTGTTCGGGTTCGGTGTTCGGCGCTTTCTTGGCGCTTTTTGAAAGGCTGCAAAGCAGCCAATCAACAAGCATCATACTACTTGCCCCAAGAGGCCATCACAGCCTTGCCTACTATTGGCATGGCTGTGATTGGCCAGTGCAGCAAGTGACCCAGCCTCTATATAAGCTTGGGTCACGTTGCGCTGCACGTCACTCTGCTGATTGAAGCATAGGGAGAGGTTGCAGCTGCGACGTTAGGGCGAGATTAGGCAGTGATTAACTCCTCCAAAAGACTTCATTCTGTGATCGATCTGCAGCTGTGGATCATTGAAGTGCTAATATTGACTTGCTCACTTTTTTGAGGCTGCCCAGAGCGTTTTTAGATCACTTTTTTTCTGGGGTGATCGGCGGCCATTTTGTGACTTGTGGTGCGCCAGCACAAGCTATCACCAAGTGTATTTAACCATCAATAGTGTGGTTATTTTGTGCTATATCCTACATCAGCTGCAGGCTGAGCCTGTGTCACCGAAGTGCATTTAACCATCAACAGTCTGGTTATTTTTTGGCCATATACTACATCAGCTGCAGGCTGAGCCTGTGTCACCGAAGTGCATTTAACCATCAACAGTCTGATTATTTTTTGGCCATATACTACATCTGGTGCAGGCTGAGCCTGTGTCACCCAAGTGTATTTAACCATCAACAGTGTGGTTATTTTTTGGCCATATACTACATCCGGGGCAAGTTGAGCCTGTCACCCAGCGCCTAAAAAATAGACCTGACATTTCTATTCAACCAAATCTGTACTGTTTTAGCTGGTCAAGTTATTTGTAGTGACCGTAAAAGCACACTTTTTGTTCTGGGTTGAAAAACTATTCCCAAATTTGCCATTCTCAAAATAACTAGTTTCTGGTATATGAGGCCTACTTGAAATCTATCCCAAAAAGGATATCTTACATTGAAGGTGCTGATAGTGTCATTCAGAAAAACCTAAGACACACGCTACCGTGCAGATAGAAGTCTGATTCTGTGATTAAACCTATACCTGTCACACAGTGCAAAAAAAAACAGGTCTCACATTTCTATTCAAGCAACTCTGTACTGTTTTAGCTGGTCAAGTTATTTGTAGTGACCGTAAAAGCAAATTTTTTTTTCTGGGTTGAAAAACTATTCCCAAATTTGCCATTCTCAAAATAACTAGTTTCTGGTATTTGAGGCCTACTTGAAATCTATCCCAAAAAGGATATCTTACATTGAAGGTACTGATAGTGTCATTCAGAAAAACCTAAGACACACGCTACCGTGCAGATAGAAGTCTGATTCTGTGATTAAACCTTAACCTGTCACACAGTGCAAAAAAAAAACAGGTCTCACATTTCTATTCAAGCAAATCTGTACTGTTTTAGCTGGTCAAGTTATTTGTAGCGACCGTAAAAGCACATTTTTTTTTCTGGGTTGAAAAACTATTCCTAAATTTGTCATTCTCCAAATAACTAGTTTCTGGTATTTGAGGCCTACTTGAAATCTATCCCAAAAAGGATATCTTACATTGAAGGTACTGATAGTGTCATTCAGAAAAACCTAAGACACACGCTACCGTGCAGATAGAAGTCTGATTCTGTGATTAAACCTTAACCTGTCACACAGTGCAAAAAAAAAAACAGGTCTCACATTTCTATTCAAGCAAATCTGTACTGTTTTAGCTGGTCAAGTTATTTGTAGCGACCGTAAAAGCACATTTTTTTTTCTGGGTTGAAAAACTATTCCCAAATTTGCCATTCTCAAAATAACTAGTTTCTGGTATTTGAGGCCTACTTGAAATCTATCCCAAAAAGGATATCTTACATTGAAGGTACTGATAGTGTCATTCAGAAAAACCTAAGACACACGCTACCGTGCAGATAGAAGTCTGATTCTGTGATTAAACCTTAACCTGTCACACAGTGCAAAAAAAAACCAGGTCTCACATTTCTATTCAAGCAAATCTGTACTGTTTTAGCTGGTCAAGTTATTTGTAGCGACCGTAAAAGCACTTTTTTTTTTCTGGGTTGAAAAACTATTCCCAAATTTGCCACTCTCAAAATAACTAGTTTCTGGTATTTGAGGCCTACTTGAAATCTATCCCAAAAAGGATATCTTACATTGAAGGTACTGATAGTGTCATTCAGAAAAACCTAAGACACACGCTACCGTGCAGATAGAAGTCTGATTCTGAGATTAAACCTTAACCTGTCACACAGTGCAAAAAAAAAACAGGTCTCACATTTCTATTCAAGCAAATCTGTACTGTTTTAGCTGGTCAAGTTATTTGTAGCGACCGTAAAAGCGCATTTTTTTTTCTGGGTTGAAAAACTATTCCCAAATTTGCCATTCTCAAAATAACTAGTTTCTGGTATTTGAGGCCTACTTGAAATCTATCCCAAAAAGGATATCTTACATTGAAGGTACTGATAGTGTCATTCAGAAAAACCTAAGACACACGCTACCGTGCAGATAGAAGTCTGATTCTGTGATTAAACCTTAACCTGTCACACAGTGCAAAAAAAAAACAGGTCTCACATTTCTATTCAAGCAAATCTGTACTGTTTTAGCTGGTCAAGTTATTTGTAGCGACCGTAAAAGCACATTTTTTTTTCTGGGTTGAAAAACTATTCCCAAATTTGCCATTCTCAAAATAACTAGTTTCTGGTATTTGAGGCCTACTTGAAATCTATCCCAAAAAGGATATCTTACATTGAAGGTACTGATAGTGTCATTCAGAAAAACCTAAGACACACGCTACCGTGCAGATAGAAGTCTGATTCTGTGATTAAACCTTAACCTGTCACACAGTGCAAAAAAAAAACAGGTCTCACATTTCTATTCAAGCAAATCTGTACTGTTTTAGCTGGTCAAGTTATTTGTAGCGACCGTAAAAGCACATTTTTTTTTCTGGGTTGAAAAACTATTCCTAAATTTGTCATTCTCCAAATAACTAGTTTCTGGTATTTGAGGCCTACTTGAAATCTATCCCAAAAAGGATATCTTACATTGAAGGTACTGATAGTGTCATTCAGAAAAACCTAAGACACACGCTACCGTGCAGATAGAAGTCTGATTCTGTGATTAAACCTTAACCTGTCACACAATGCAAAAAAAAAAACAGGTCTCACATTTCTATTCAAGCAAATCTGTACTGTTTTAGCTGGTCAAGTTATTTGTAGCGACCGTAAAAGCACATTTTTTTTTCTGGGTTGAAAAACTATTCCCAAATTTGCCATTCTCAAAATAACTAGTTTCTGGTATTTGAGGCCTACTTGAAATCTATCCCAAAAAGGATATCTTACATTGAAGGTACTGATAGTGTCATTCAGAAAAACCTAAGACACACGCTACCGTGCAGATAGAAGTCTGATTCTGTGATTAAACCTTAACCTGTCACACAGTGCAAAAAAAAACCAGGTCTCACATTTCTATTCAAGCAAATCTGTACTGTTTTAGCTGGTCAAGTTATTTGTAGCGACCGTAAAAGCACTTTTTTTTTTCTGGGTTGAAAAACTATTCCCAAATTTGCCACTCTCAAAATAACTAGTTTCTGGTATTTGAGGCCTACTTGAAATCTATCCCAAAAAGGATATCTTACATTGAAGGTACTGATAGTGTCATTCAGAAAAACCTAAGACACACGCTACCGTGCAGATAGAAGTCTGATTCTGTGATTAAACCTTAACCTGTCACACAGTGCAAAAAAAAAAACAGGTCTCACATTTCTATTCAAGCAAATCTGTACTGTTTTAGCTGGTCAAGTTATTTGTAGCGACCGTAAAAGCACATTTTTTTTTCTGGGTTGAAAAACTATTCCCAAATTTGCCATTCTCAAAATAACTAGTTTCTGGTATTTGAGGCCTACTTGAAATCTATCCCAAAAAGGATATCTTACATTGAAGGTACTGATAGTGTCATTCAGAAAAACCTAAGACACACGCTACCGTGCAGATAGAAGTCTGATTCTGTGATTAAACCTTAACCTGTCACACAGTGCAAAAAAAAAACAGGTCTCACATTTCTATTCAAGCAAATCTGTACTGTTTTAGCTGGTCAAGTTATTTGTAGCGACCGTAAAAGCACATTTTTTTTTCTGGGTTGAAAAACTATTCCCAAATTTGCCATTCTCAAAATAACTAGTTTCTGGTATTTGAGGCCTACTTGAAATCTATCCCAAAAAGGATATCTTACATTGAAGGTACTGATAGTGTCATTCAGAAAAACCTAAGACACACGCTGCCGTGCAGATAGAAGTCTGATTTTGTGATTAAACCTTAACCTGTCACACAGTGCAAAAAAAAAACAGGTCTCACATTTCTATTCAAGCAAATCTGTACTGTTTTAGCTGGTCAAGTTATTTGTAGCGACCGTAAAAGCAAATTTTTTTTTCTGGGTTGAAAAACTATTCCCAAATTTGCCATTCTCAAAATAACTAGTTTTTGGTATTTGAGGCCTACTTGAAATCTATCCCAAAAAGGATATCTTACATTGAAGGTACTGATAGTGTCATTCAGAAAAACCTAAGACACACGCTACCGTGCAGATAGAAGTCTGATTCTGAGATTAAACCTTAACCTGTCACACAGTGCAAAAAAAAAACAGGTCTCACATTTCTATTCAAGCAAATCTGTACTGTTTTAGCTGGTCAAGTTATTTGTAGCGACCGTAAAAGCACATTTTTTTTTTCTGGGTTGAAAAACTATTCCCAAATTTGCCATTCTCAAAATAACTAGTTTCTGGTATTTGAGGCCTACTTGAAATCTATCCCAAAAAGGATATCTTACATTGAAGGTACTGATAGTGTCATTCAGAAAAACCTAAGACACACGCTACCGTGCAGATAGAAGTCTGATTCTGTGATTAAACCTTAACCTGTCACACAGTGCAAAAAAAAAACAGGTCTCACATTTCTATTCAAGCAAATCTGTACTGTTTTAGCTGGTCAAGTTATTTGTAGCGACCGTAAAAGCACATTTTTTTTTTCTGGGTTGAAAAACTATTCCCAAATTTGCCATTCTCAAAATAACTAGTTTCTGGTATTTGAGGCCTACTTGAAATCTATCCCAAAAAGGATATCTTACATTGAAGGTACTGATAGTGTCATTCAGAAAAACCTAAGACACACGCTACCGTGCAGATAGAAGTCTGATTCTGTGATTAAACCTTAACCTGTCACACAGTGCAAAAAAAAACCAGGTCTCACATTTCTATTCAAGCAAATCTGTACTGTTTTAGCTGGTCAAGTTATTTGTAGCGACCGTAAAAGCACATTTTTTTTTCTGGGTTGAAAAACTATTCCCAAATTTGCCATTCTCAAAATAACTAGTTTTTGGTATTTGAGGCCTACTTGAAATCTATCCCAAAAAGGATATCTTACATTGAAGGTACTGATAGTGTCATTCAGAAAAACCTAAGACACACGCTACCGTGCAGATAGAAGTCTAATTCTGTGATTAAACCTTAACCTGTCACACAGTGCAAAAAAAAAACAGGTCTCACATTTCTATTCAAGCAAATCTGTACTGTTTTAGCTGGTCAAGTTATTTGTAGCGACCGTAAAAGCACATTTTTTTTTTCTGGGTTGAAAAACTATTCCCAAATTTGCCATTCTCAAAATAACTAGTTTCTGGTATTTGAGGCCTACTTGAAATCTATCCCAAAAAGGATATCTTACATTGAAGGTACTGATAGTGTCATTCAGAAAAACCTAAGACACACGCTACCGTGCAGATAGAAGTCTGATTCTGAGATTAAACCTTAACCTGTCACACAGTGCAAAAAAAAAACAGGTCTCACATTTCTATTCAAGCAAATCTGTACTGTTTTAGCTGGTCAAGTTATTTGTAGCGACCGTAAAAGCACATTTTTTTTTCTGGGTTGAAAAACTATTCCCAAATTTGCCATTCTCAAAATAACTAGTTTTTGGTATTTGAGGCCTACTTGAAATCTATCCCAAAAAGGATATCTTACATTGAAGGTACTGATAGTGTCATTCAGAAAAACCTAAGACACACGCTACCGTGCAGATAGAAGTCTGATTCTGTGATTAAACCTTAACCTGTCACACAGTGCAAAAAAAAAACAGGTCTCACATTTCTATTCAAGCAAATCTGTACTGTTTTAGCTGGTCAAGTTATTTGTAGCGACCGTAAAAGGACATTTTTTTTTTCTGGGTTGAAAAACTATTCCCAAATTTGCCATTCTCAAAATAACTAGTTTCTGGTATTTGAGGCCTACTTGAAATCTATCCCAAAAAGGATATCTTACATTGAAGGTACTGATAGTGTCATTCAGAAAAACCTAAGACACACGCTACCGTGCAGATAGAAGTCTGATTCTGTGATTAAACCTTAACCTGTCACACAGTGCAAAAAAAAAAACAGGTCTCACATTTCTATTCAAGCAAATCTGTACTGTTTTAGCTGGTCAAGTTATTTGTAGCGACCGTAAAAGCACATTTTTTTTTCTGGGTTGAAAAACTATTCCCAAATTTGCCATTCTCAAAATAACTAGTTTTTGGTATTTGAGGCCTACTTGAAATCTATCCCAAAAAGGATATCTTACATTGAAGGTACTGATAGTGTCATTCAGAAAAACCTAAGACACACGCTACCGTGCAGATAGAAGTCTGATTCTGTGATTAAACCTTAACCTGTCACACAGTGCAAAAAAAAAAACAGGTCTCACATTTCTATTCAAGCAAATCTGTACTGTTTTAGCTGGTCAAGTTATTTGTAGCGACCGTAAAAGCACATTTTTTTTTCTGGGTTGAAAAACTATTCCCAAATTTGCCATTCTCAAAAGAACTAGTTTCTGGTATTTGAGGCCTACTTGAAATCTATCCCAAAAAGGATATCTTACATTGAAGGTACTGATAGTGTCATTCAGAAAAACCTAAGACACACGCTACCGTGCAGATAGAAGTCTGATTCTGTGATTAAACCTTAACCTGTCACACAGTGCAAAAAAAAAACAGGTCTCACATTTCTATTCAAGCAAATCTGTACTGTTTTAGCTGGTCAAGTTATTTGTAGCGACCGTAAAAGCACTTTTTTTTTTCTGGGTTGAAAAACTATTCCCAAATTTGCCATTCTCAAAATAACTAGTTTCTGGTATTTGAGGCCTACTTGAAATCTATCCCAAAAAGGATATCTTACATTGAAGGTACTGATAGTGTCATTCAGAAAAACCTAAGACACACGCTACCGTGCAGATAGAAGTCTGATTCTGTGATTAAACCTTAACCTGTCACACAGTGCAAAAAAAAAACAGGTCTCACATTTCTATTCAAGCAAATCTGTACTGTTTTAGCTGGTCAAGTTATTTGTAGCGACCGTAAAAGCACTTTTTTTTTTCTGGGTTGAAAAACTATTCCCAAATTTGCCATTCTCAAAATAACTAGTTTCTGGTATTTGAGGCCTACTTGAAATCTATCCCAAAAAGGATATCTTACATTGAAGGTACTGATAGTGTCATTCAGAAAAACCTAAGACACACGCTGCCGTGCAGATAGAAGTCTGATTTTGTGATTAAACCTTAACCTGTCACACAGTGCAAAAAAAAAACAGGTCTCACATTTCTATTCAAGCAAATCTGTACTGTTTTAGCTGGTCAAGTTATTTGTAGCGACCGTAAAAGCAAATTTTTTTTTCTGGGTTGAAAAACTATTCCCAAATTTGCCATTCTCAAAATAACTAGTTTTTGGTATTTGAGGCCTACTTGAAATCTATCCCAAAAAGGATATCTTACATTGAAGGTACTGATAGTGTCATTCAGAAAAACCTAAGACACACGCTACCGTGCAGATAGAAGTCTGATTCTGTGATTAAACCTTAACCTGTCACACAGTGCAAAAAAAAAACAGGTCTCACATTTCTATTCAAGCAAATCTGTACTGTTTTAGCTGGTCAAGTTATTTGTAGCGACCGTAAAAGCACATTTTTTTTTTCTGGGTTGAAAAACTATTCCCAAATTTGCCATTCTCAAAATAACTAGTTTCTGGTATTTGAGGCCTACTTGAAATCTATCCCAAAAAGGATATCTTACATTGAAGGTACTGATAGTGTCATTCAGAAAAACCTAAGACACACGCTACCGTGCAGATAGAAGTCTGATTCTGTGATTAAACCTTAACCTGTCACACAGTGCAAAAAAAAAACAGGTCTCACATTTCTATTCAAGCAAATCTGTACTGTTTTAGCTGGTCAAGTTATTTGTAGCGACCGTAAAAGCACATTTTTTTTTTCTGGGTTGAAAAACTATTCCCAAATTTGCCATTCTCAAAATAACTAGTTTCTGGTATTTGAGGCCTACTTGAAATCTATCCCAAAAAGGATATCTTACATTGAAGGTACTGATAGTGTCATTCAGAAAAACCTAAGACACACGCTACCGTGCAGATAGAAGTCTGATTCTGTGATTAAACCTTAACCTGTCACACAGTGCAAAAAAAAACCAGGTCTCACATTTCTATTCAAGCAAATCTGTACTGTTTTAGCTGGTCAAGTTATTTGTAGCGACCGTAAAAGCACATTTTTTTTTCTGGGTTGAAAAACTATTCCCAAATTTGCCATTCTCAAAATAACTAGTTTTTGGTATTTGAGGCCTACTTGAAATCTATCCCAAAAAGGATATCTTACATTGAAGGTACTGATAGTGTCATTCAGAAAAACCTAAGACACACGCTACCATGCAGATAGAAGTCTGATTCTGTGATTAAACCTTAACCTGTCACACAGTGCAAAAAAAAAACAGGTCTCACATTTCTATTCAAGCAAATCTGTACTGTTTTAGCTGGTCAAGTTATTTGTAGCGACCGTAAAAGCACATTTTTTTTTTTCTGGGTTGAAAAACTATTCCCAAATTTGCCATTCTCAAAATAACTAGTTTCTGGTATTTGAGGCCTACTTGAAATCTATCCCAAAAAGGATATCTTACATTGAAGGTACTGATAGTGTCATTCAGAAAAACCTAAGACACACGCTACCGTGCAGATAGAAGTCTGATTCTGTGATTAAACCTTAACCTGTCACACAGTGCAAAAAAAAAACAGGTCTCACATTTCTATTCAAGCAAATCTGTACTGTTTTAGCTGGTCAAGTTATTTGTAGCGACCGTAAAAGCACATTTTTTTTTTCTGGGTTGAAAAACTATTCCCAAATTTGCCATTCTCAAAATAACTAGTTTCTGGTATTTGAGGCCTACTTGAAATCTATCCCAAAAAGGATATCTTACATTGAAGGTACTGATAGTGTCATTCAGAAAAACCTAAGACACACGCTACCGTGCAGATAGAAGTCTGATTCTGTGATTAAACCTTAACCTGTCACACAGTGCAAAAAAAAAACAGGTCTCACATTTCTATTCAAGCAAATCTGTACTGTTTTAGCTGGTCAAGTTATTTGTAGCGACCGTAAAAGCACATTTTTTTTTCTGGGTTGAAAAACTATTCCCAAATTTGCCATTCTCAAAATAACTAGTTTCTGGTATTTGAGGCCTACTTGAAATCTATCCCAAAAAGGATATCTTACATTGAAGGTACTGATAGTGTCATTCAGAAAAACCTAAGACACACGCTACCGTGCAGATAGAAGTCTGATTCTGTGATTAAACCTTAACCTGTCACACAGTGCAAAAAAAAAACAGGTCTCACATTTCTATTCAAGCAAATCTGTACTGTTTTAGCTGGTCAAGTTATTTGTAGCGACCGTAAAAGCACATTTTTTTTTCTGGGTTGAAAAACTATTCCCAAATTTGCCATTCTCAAAATAACTAGTTTTTGGTATTTGAGGCCTACTTGAAATCTATCCCAAAAAGGATATCTTACATTGAAGGTACTGATAGTGTCATTCAGAAAAACCTAAGACACACGCTACCGTGCAGATAGAAGTCTGATTCTGTGATTAAACCTTAACCTGTCACACAGTGCAAAAAAAAAACAGGTCTCACATTTCTATTCAAGCAAATCTGTACTGTTTTAGCTGGTCAAGTTATTTGTAGCGACCGTAAAAGCACTTTTTTTTTTCTGGGTTGAAAAACTATTCCCAAATTTGCCATTCTCAAAATAACTAGTTTCTGGTATTTGAGGCCTACTTGAAATCTATCCCAAAAAGGATATCTTACATTGAAGGTACTGATAGTGTCATTCAGAAAAACCTAAGACACATGCTACCGTGCAGATAGAAGTCTGATTCTGTGATTAAACCTTAACCTGTCACACAGTGCAAAAAAAAAACAGGTCTCACATTTCTATTCAAGCAAATCTGTACTGTTTTAGCTGGTCAAGTTATTTGTAGCGACCGTAAAAGCACATTTTTTTTTCTGGGTTGAAAAACTATTCCCAAATTTGCCATTCTCAAAATAACTAGTTTCTGGTATTTGAGGCCTACTTGAAATCTATCCCAAAAAGGATATCTTACATTGAAGGTACTGATAGTGTCATTCAGAAAAACCTAAGACACACGCTACCGTGCAGATAAAAGTCTGATTCTGTGATTAAACCTTAACCTGTCACACAGTGCAAAAAAAAAACAGGTCTCACATTTCTATTCAAGCAAATCTGTACTGTTTTAGCTGGTCAAGTTATTTGTAGCGACCGTAAAAGCACATTTTTTTTTCTGGGTTGAAAAACTATTCCCAAATTTGCCATTCTCCAAATAACTAGTTTCTGGTATTTGAGGCCTACTTGAAATCTATCCCAAAAAGGATATCTTACATTGAAGGTACTGATAGTGTCATTCAGAAAAACCTAAGACACATGCTACCGTGCAGATAGAAGTCTGATTCTGTGATTAAACCTTAACCTGTCACACAGTGCAAAAAAAAAACAGGTCTCACATTTCTATTCAAGCAAATCTGTACTGTTTTAGCTGGTCAAGTTATTTGTAGCGACCGTAAAAGGCCTTTTTTTTTTCTGGGTTGAAAAACTATTCCCAAATTTGCCATTCTCAAAATAACTAGTTTCTGGTATTTGAGGCCTACTTGAAATCTATCCCAAAAAGGATATCTTACATTGAAGGTACTGATAGTGTCATTCAGAAAAACCTAAGACACATGCTACCGTGCAGATAGAAGTCTGATTCTGTGATTAAACCTTAACCTGTCACACAGTGCAAAAAAAAAACAGGTCTCACATTTCTATTCAAGCAAATCTGTACTGTTTTAGCTGGTCAAGTTATTTGTAGCGACCGTAAAAGGCCTTTTTTTTTTCTGGGTTGAAAAACTATTCCCAAATTTGCCATTCTCAAAATAACTAGTTTCTGGTATTTGAGGCCTACTTGAAATCTATCCCAAAAAGGATATCTTACATTGAAGGTACTGATAGTGTCATTCAGAAAAACCTAAGACACACGCTACCGTGCAGATAAAAGTCTGATTCTGTGATTAAACCTTAACCTGTCACACAGTGCAAAAAAAAAACAGGTCTCACATTTCTATTCAAGCAAATCTGTACTGTTTTAGCTGGTCAAGTTATTTGTAGCGACCGTAAAAGCACATTTTTTTTTCTGGGTTGAAAAACTATTCCCAAATTTGCCATTCTCCAAATAACTAGTTTCTGGTATTTGAGGCCTACTTGAAATCTATCCCAAAAAGGATATCTTACATTGAAGGTACTGATAGTGTCATTCAGAAAAACCTAAGACACATGCTACCGTGCAGATAGAAGTCTGATTCTGTGATTAAACCTTAACCTGTCACACAGTGCAAAAAAAAAACAGGTCTCACATTTCTATTCAAGCAAATCTGTACTGTTTTAGCTGGTCAAGCTATTTGTAGCGACCGTAAAAGCACTTTTTTTTTTCTGGGTTGAAAAACTATTCCCAAATTTGCCATTCTCAAAATAACTAGTTTCTGGTATTTGAGGCCTACTTGAAATCTATCCCAAAAAGGATATCTTACATTGAAGGTACTGATAGTGTCATTCAGAAAAACCTAAGACACACGCTGCCGTGCAGATAGAAGTCTGATTTTGTGATTAAACCTTAACCTGTCACACAGTGCAAAAAAAAAACAGGTCTCACATTTCTATTCAAGCAAATCTGTACTGTTTTAGCTGGTCAAGTTATTTGTAGCGACCGTAAAAGCAAATTTTTTTTTCTGGGTTGAAAAACTATTCCCAAATTTGCCATTCTCAAAATAACTAGTTTTTGGTATTTGAGGCCTACTTGAAATCTATCCCAAAAAGGATATCTTACATTGAAGGTACTGATAGTGTCATTCAGAAAAACCTAAGACACACGCTACCGTGCAGATAGAAGTCTGATTCTGTGATTAAACCTTAACCTGTCACACAGTGCAAAAAAAAAACAGGTCTCACATTTCTATTCAAGCAAATCTGTACTGTTTTAGCTGGTCAAGTTATTTGTAGCGACCGTAAAAGCACATTTTTTTTTCTGGGTTGAAAAACTATTCCCAAATTTGCCATTCTCAAAATAACTAGTTTCTGGTATTTGAGGCCTACTTGAAATCTATCCCAAAAAGGATATCTTACATTGAAGGTACTGATAGTGTCATTCAGAAAAACCTAAGACACACGCTACCGTGCAGATAGAAGTCTGATTCTGTGATTAAACCTTAACCTGTCACACAGTGCAAAAAAAAAACAGGTCTCACATTTCTATTCAAGCAAATCTGTACTGTTTTAGCTGGTCAAGTTATTTGTAGCGACCGTAAAAGCGCATTTTTTTTTTCTGGGTTGAAAAACTATTCCCAAATTTGCCATTCTCAAAATAACTAGTTTCTGGTATTTGAGGCCTACTTGAAATCTATCCCAAAAAGGATATCTTACATTGAAGGTACTGATAGTGTCATTCAGAAAAACCTAAGACACACGCTACCGTGCAGATAGAAGTCTGATTCTGAGATTAAACCTTAACCTGTCACACAGTGCAAAAAAAAAACAGGTCTCACATTTCTATTCAAGCAAATCTGTACTGTTTTAGCTGGTCAAGTTATTTGTAGCGACCGTAAAAGCGCATTTTTTTTTCTGGGTTGAAAAACTATTCCCAAATTTGCCATTCTCAAAATAACTAGTTTTTGGTATTTGAGGCCTACTTGAAATCTATCCCAAAAAGGATATCTTACATTGAAGGTACTGATAGTGTCATTCAGAAAAACCTAAGACACACGCTACCGTGCAGATAGAAGTCTGATTCTGTGATTAAACCTTAACCTGTCACACAGTGCAAAAAAAAAACAGGTCTCACATTTCTATTCAAGCAAATCTGTACTGTTTTAGCTGGTCAAGTTATTTGTAGCGACCGTAAAAGGACATTTTTTTTTTCTGGGTTGAAAAACTATTCCCAAATTTGCCATTCTCAAAATAACTAGTTTCTGGTATTTGAGGCCTACTTGAAATCTATCCCAAAAAGGATATCTTACATTGAAGGTACTGATAGTGTCATTCAGAAAAACCTAAGACACACGCTACCGTGCAGATAGAAGTCTGATTCTGTGATTAAACCTTAACCTGTCACACAGTGCAAAAAAAAAAACAGGTCTCACATTTCTATTCAAGCAAATCTGTACTGTTTTAGCTGGTCAAGTTATTTGTAGCGACCGTAAAAGCACATTTTTTTTTCTGGGTTGAAAAACTATTCCCAAATTTGCCATTCTCAAAATAACTAGTTTTTGGTATTTGAGGCCTACTTGAAATCTATCCCAAAAAGGATATCTTACATTGAAGGTACTGATAGTGTCATTCAGAAAAACCTAAGACACACGCTACCGTGCAGATAGAAGTCTGATTCTGTGATTAAACCTTAACCTGTCACACAGTGCAAAAAAAAAAACAGGTCTCACATTTCTATTCAAGCAAATCTGTACTGTTTTAGCTGGTCAAGTTATTTGTAGCGACCGTAAAAGCACATTTTTTTTTCTGGGTTGAAAAACTATTCCCAAATTTGCCATTCTCAAAATAACTAGTTTCTGGTATTTGAGGCCTACTTGAAATCTATCCCAAAAAGGATATCTTACATTGAAGGTACTGATAGTGTCATTCAGAAAAACCTAAGACACACGCTACCGTGCAGATAGAAGTCTGATTCTGTGATTAAACCTTAACCTGTCACACAGTGCAAAAAAAAAACAGGTCTCACATTTCTATTCAAGCAAATCTGTACTGTTTTAGCTGGTCAAGTTATTTGTAGCGACCGTAAAAGCACTTTTTTTTTTCTGGGTTGAAAAACTATTCCCAAATTTGCCATTCTCAAAATAACTAGTTTCTGGTATTTGAGGCCTACTTGAAATCTATCCCAAAAAGGATATCTTACATTGAAGGTACTGATAGTGTCATTCAGAAAAACCTAAGACACACGCTACCGTGCAGATAGAAGTCTGATTCTGTGATTAAACCTTAACCTGTCACACAGTGCAAAAAAAAAACAGGTCTCACATTTCTATTCAAGCAAATCTGTACTGTTTTAGCTGGTCAAGTTATTTGTAGCGACCGTAAAAGCACTTTTTTTTTCTGGGTTGAAAAACTATTCCCAAATTTGCCATTCTCAAAATAACTAGTTTCTGGTATTTGAGGCCTACTTGAAATCTATCCCAAAAAGGATATCTTACATTGAAGGTACTGATAGTGTCATTCAGAAAAACCTAAGACACACGCTGCCGTGCAGATAGAAGTCTGATTTTGTGATTAAACCTTAACCTGTCACACAGTGCAAAAAAAAAACAGGTCTCACATTTCTATTCAAGCAAATCTGTACTGTTTTAGCTGGTCAAGTTATTTGTAGCGACCGTAAAAGCAAATTTTTTTTTCTGGGTTGAAAAACTATTCCCAAATTTGCCATTCTCAAAATAACTAGTTTTTGGTATTTGAGGCCTACTTGAAATCTATCCCAAAAAGGATATCTTACATTGAAGGTACTGATAGTGTCATTCAGAAAAACCTAAGACACACGCTACCGTGCAGATAGAAGTCTGATTCTGTGATTAAACCTTAACCTGTCACACAGTGCAAAAAAAAACCAGGTCTCACATTTCTATTCAAGCAAATCTGTACTGTTTTAGCTGGTCAAGTTATTTGTAGCGACCGTAAAAGCACATTTTTTTTTTCTGGGTTGAAAAACTATTCCCAAATTTGCCATTCTCAAAATAACTAGTTTCTGGTATTTGAGGCCTACTTGAAATCTATCCCAAAAAGGATATCTTACATTGAAGGTACTGATAGTGTCATTCAGAAAAACCTAAGACACACGCTACCGTGCAGATAGAAGTCTGATTCTGAGATTAAACCTTAACCTGTCACACAGTGCAAAAAAAAAACAGGTCTCACATTTCTATTCAAGCAAATCTGTACTGTTTTAGCTGGTCAAGTTATTTGTAGCGACCGTAAAAGCGCATTTTTTTTTTCTGGGTTGAAAAACTATTCCCAAATTTGCCATTCTCAAAATAACTAATTTCTGGTATTTGAGGCCTACTTGAAATCTATCCCAAAAAGGATATCTTACATTGAAGGTACTGATAGTGTCATTCAGAAAAACCTAAGACACACGCTACCGTGCAGATAGAAGTCTGATTCTGTGATTAAACCTTAACCTGTCACACAGTGCAAAAAAAAAACAGGTCTCACATTTCTATTCAAGCAAATCTGTACTGTTTTAGCTGGTCAAGTTATTTGTAGCGACCGTAAAAGCACATTTTTTTTTTCTGGGTTGAAAAACTATTCCCAAATTTGCCATTCTCAAAATAACTAGTTTCTGGTATTTGAGGCCTACTTGAAATCTATCCCAAAAAGGATATCTTACATTGAAGGTACTGATAGTGTCATTCAGAAAAACCTAAGACACATGCTACCGTGCAGATAGAAGTCTGATTCTGTGATTAAACCTTAACCTGTCACACAGTGCAAAAAAAAAACAGGTCTCACATTTCTATTCAAGCAAATCTGTACTGTTTTAGCTGGTCAAGCTATTTGTAGCGACCGTAAAAGCACTTTTTTTTTTCTGGGTTGAAAAACTATTCCCAAATTTGCCATTCTCAAAATAACTAGTTTCTGGTATTTGAGGCCTACTTGAAATCTATCCCAAAAAGGATATCTTACATTGAAGGTACTGATAGTGTCATTCAGAAAAACCTAAGACACACGCTGCCGTGCAGATAGAAGTCTGATTTTGTGATTAAACCTTAACCTGTCACACAGTGCAAAAAAAAAACAGGTCTCACATTTCTATTCAAGCAAATCTGTACTGTTTTAGCTGGTCAAGTTATTTGTAGCGACCGTAAAAGCAAATTTTTTTTTCTGGGTTGAAAAACTATTCCCAAATTTGCCATTCTCAAAATAACTAGTTTTTGGTATTTGAGGCCTACTTGAAATCTATCCCAAAAAGGATATCTTACATTGAAGGTACTGATAGTGTCATTCAGAAAAACCTAAGACACACGCTACCGTGCAGATAGAAGTCTGATTCTGTGATTAAACCTTAACCTGTCACACAGTGCAAAAAAAAAACAGGTCTCACATTTCTATTCAAGCAAATCTGTACTGTTTTAGCTGGTCAAGTTATTTGTAGCGACCGTAAAAGCACATTTTTTTTTTCTGGGTTGAAAAACTATTCCCAAATTTGCCATTCTCAAAATAACTAGTTTCTGGTATTTGAGGCCTACTTGAAATCTATCCCAAAAAGGATATCTTACATTGAAGGTACTGATAGTGTCATTCAGAAAAACCTAAGACACACGCTACCGTGCAGATAGAAGTCTGATTCTGTGATTAAACCTTAACCTGTCACACAGTGCAAAAAAAAAACAGGTCTCACATTTCTATTCAAGCAAATCTGTACTGTTTTAGCTGGTCAAGTTATTTGTAGCGACCGTAAAAGCACATTTTTTTTTTCTGGGTTGAAAAACTATTCCCAAATTTGCCATTCTCAAAATAACTAGTTTCTGGTATTTGAGGCCTACTTGAAATCTATCCCAAAAAGGATATCTTACATTGAAGGTACTGATAGTGTCATTCAGAAAAACCTAAGACACACGCTACCGTGCAGATAGAAGTCTGATTCTGTGATTAAACCTTAACCTGTCACACAGTGCAAAAAAAAAACAGGTCTCACATTTCTATTCAAGCAAATCTGTACTGTTTTAGCTGGTCAAGTTATTTGTAGCGACCGTAAAAGCACATTTTTTTTTCTGGGTTGAAAAACTATTCCCAAATTTGCCATTCTCAAAATAACTAGTTTTTGGTATTTGAGGCCTACTTGAAATCTATCCCAAAAAGGATATCTTACATTGAAGGTACTGATAGTGTCATTCAGAAAAACCTAAGACACACGCTACCGTGCAGATAGAAGTCTGATTCTGTGATTAAACCTTAACCTGTCACACAGTGCAAAAAAAAAAACAGGTCTCACATTTCTATTCAAGCAAATCTGTACTGTTTTAGCTGGTCAAGTTATTTGTAGCGACCGTAAAAGGACATTTTTTTTTTCTGGGTTGAAAAACTATTCCCAAATTTGCCATTCTCAAAATAACTAGTTTCTGGTATTTGAGGCCTACTTGAAATCTATCCCAAAAAGGATATCTTACATTGAAGGTACTGATAGTGTCATTCAGAAAAACCTAAGACACACGCTACCGTGCAGATAGAAGTCTGATTCTGTGATTAAACCTTAACCTGTCACACAGTGCAAAAAAAAAAACAGGTCTCACATTTCTATTCAAGCAAATCTGTAATGTTTTAGCTGGTCAAGTTATTTGTAGCGACCGTAAAAGCACATTTTTTTTTCTGGGTTGAAAAACTATTCCCAAATTTGCCATTCTCAAAATAACTAGTTTTTGGTATTTGAGGCCTACTTGAAATCTATCCCAAAAAGGATATCTTACATTGAAGGTACTGATAGTGTCATTCAGAAAAACCTAAGACACACGCTACCGTGCAGATAGAAGTCTGATTCTGTGATTAAACCTTAACCTGTCACACAGTGCAAAAAAAAAAACAGGTCTCACATTTCTATTCAAGCAAATCTGTACTGTTTTAGCTGGTCAAGTTATTTGTAGCGACCGTAAAAGCACATTTTTTTTTCTGGGTTGAAAAACTATTCCCAAATTTGCCATTCTCAAAATAACTAGTTTCTGGTATTTGAGGCCTACTTGAAATCTATCCCAAAAAGGATATCTTACATTGAAGGTACTGATAGTGTCATTCAGAAAAACCTAAGACACACGCTACCGTGCAGATAGAAGTCTGATTCTGTGATTAAACCTTAACCTGTCACACAGTGCAAAAAAAAAACAGGTCTCACATTTCTATTCAAGCAAATCTGTACTGTTTTAGCTGGTCAAGTTATTTGTAGCGACCGTAAAAGCACTTTTTTTTTTCTGGGTTGAAAAACTATTCCCAAATTTGCCATTCTCAAAATAACTAGTTTCTGGTATTTGAGGCCTACTTGAAATCTATCCCAAAAAGGATATCTTACATTGAAGGTACTGATAGTGTCATTCAGAAAAACCTAAGACACACGCTACCGTGCAGATAGAAGTCTGATTCTGTGATTAAACCTTAACCTGTCACACAGTGCAAAAAAAAAACAGGTCTCACATTTCTATTCAAGCAAATCTGTACTGTTTTAGCTGGTCAAGTTATTTGTAGCGACCGTAAAAGCACTTTTTTTTTCTGGGTTGAAAAACTATTCCCAAATTTGCCATTCTCAAAATAACTAGTTTCTGGTATTTGAGGCCTACTTGAAATCTATCCCAAAAAGGATATCTTACATTGAAGGTACTGATAGTGTCATTCAGAAAAACCTAAGACACACGCTGCCGTGCAGATAGAAGTCTGATTTTGTGATTAAACCTTAACCTGTCACACAGTGCAAAAAAAAAACAGGTCTCACATTTCTATTCAAGCAAATCTGTACTGTTTTAGCTGGTCAAGTTATTTGTAGCGACCGTAAAAGCAAATTTTTTTTTCAGGGTTTAAAAACTATTCCCAAATTTGCCATTCTCAAAATAACTAGTTTTTGGTATTTGAGGCCTACTTGAAATCTATCCCAAAAAGGATATCTTACATTGAAGGTACTGATAGTGTCATTCAGAAAAACCTAAGACACACGCTACCGTGCAGATAGAAGTCTGATTCTGTGATTAAACCTTAACCTGTCACACAGTGCAAAAAAAAACCAGGTCTCACATTTCTATTCAAGCAAATCTGTACTGTTTTAGCTGGTCAAGTTATTTGTAGCGACCGTAAAAGCACATTTTTTTTTTCTGGGTTGAAAAAATATTCCCAAATTTGCCATTCTCAAAATAACTAGTTTCTGGTATTTGAGGCCTACTTGAAATCTATCCCAAAAAGGATATCTTACATTGAAGGTACTGATAGTGTCATTCAGAAAAACCTAAGACACACGCTACCGTGCAGATAGAAGTCTGATTCTGTGATTAAACCTTAACCTGTCACACAGTGCAAAAAAAAAACAGGTCTCACATTTCTATTCAAGCAAATCTGTACTGTTTTAGCTGGTCAAGTTATTTGTAGCGACCGTAAAAGCGCATTTTTTTTTTCTGGGTTGAAAAACTATTCCCAAATTTGCCATTCTCAAAATAACTAGTTTCTGGTATTTGAGGCCTACTTGAAATCTATCCCAAAAAGGATATCTTACATTGAAGGTACTGATAGTGTCATTCAGAAAAACCTAAGACACACGCTACCGTGCAGATAGAAGTCTGATTCTGTGATTAAACCTTAACCTGTCACACAGTGCAAAAAAAAACCAGGTCTCACATTTCTATTCAAGCAAATCTGTACTGTTTTAGCTGGTCAAGTTATTTGTAGCGACCGTAAAAGCACATTTTTTTTTCTGGGTTGAAAAACTATTCCCAAATTTGCCATTCTCAAAATAACTAGTTTTTGGTATTTGAGGCCTACTTGAAATCTATCCCAAAAAGGATATCTTACATTGAAGGTACTGATAGTGTCATTCAGAAAAACCTAAGACACACGCTACCGTGCAGATAGAAGTCTGATTCTGTGATTAAACCTTAACCTGTCACACAGTGCAAAAAAAAAACAGGTCTCACATTTCTATTCAAGCAAATCTGTACTGTTTTAGCTGGTCAAGTTATTTGTAGCGACCGTAAAAGCACATTTTTTTTTTCTGGGTTGAAAAACTATTCCCAAATTTGCCATTCTCAAAATAACTAGTTTCTGGTATTTGAGGCCTACTTGAAATCTATCCCAAAAAGGATATCTTACATTGAAGGTACTGATAGTGTCATTCAGAAAAACCTAAGACACACGCTACCGTGCAGATAGAAGTCTGATTCTGTGATTAAACCTTAACCTGTCACACAGTGCAAAAAAAAAACAGGTCTCACATTTCTATTCAAGCAAATCTGTACTGTTTTAGCTGGTCAAGTTATTTGTAGCGACCGTAAAAGCACATTTTTTTTTCTGGGTTGAAAAACTATTCCCAAATTTGCCATTCTCAAAATAACTAGTTTTTGGTATTTGAGGCCTACTTGAAATCTATCCCAAAAAGGATATCTTACATTGAAGGTACTGATAGTGTCATTCAGAAAAACCTAAGACACACGCTACCGTGCAGATAGAAGTCTGATTCTGTGATTAAACCTTAACCTGTCACACAGTGCAAAAAAAAAACAGGTCTCACATTTCTATTCAAGCAAATCTGTACTGTTTTAGCTGGTCAAGTTATTTGTAGCGACCGTAAAAGCACATTTTTTTTCTGGGTTGAAAAACTATTCCCAAATTTGCCATTCTCAAAATAACTAGTTTTTGGTATTTGAGGCCTACTTGAAATCTATCCCAAAAAGGATATCTTACATTGAAGGTACTGATAGTGTCATTCAGAAAAACCTAAGACACACGCTACCGTGCAGATAGAAGTCTGATTCTGTGATTAAACCTTAACCTGTCACACAGTGCAAAAAAAAAAACAGGTCTCACATTTCTATTCAAGCAAATCTGTACTGTTTTAGCTGGTCAAGTTATTTGTAGCGACCGTAAAAGCACATTTTTTTTTCTGGGTTGAAAAACTATTCCCAAATTTGCCATTCTCAAAATAACTAGTTTCTGGTATTTGAGGCCTACTTGAAATCTATCCCAAAAAGGATATCTTACATTGAAGGTACTGATAGTGTCATTCAGAAAAACCTAAGACACACGCTACCGTGCAGATAGAAGTCTGATTCTGTGATTAAACCTTAACCTGTCACACAGTGCAAAAAAAAAACAGGTCTCACATTTCTATTCAAGCAAATCTGTACTGTTTTAGCTGGTCAAGTTATTTGTAGCGACCGTAAAAGCACTTTTTTTTTTCTGGGTTGAAAAACTATTCCCAAATTTGCCATTCTCAAAATAACTAGTTTCTGGTATTTGAGGCCTACTTGAAATCTATCCCAAAAAGGATATCTTACATTGAAGGTACTGATAGTGTCATTCAGAAAAACCTAAGACACATGCTACCGTGCAGATAGAAGTCTGATTCTGTGATTAAACCTTAACCTGTCACACAGTGCAAAAAAAAAACAGGTCTCACATTTCTATTCAAGCAAATCTGTACTGTTTTAGCTGGTCAAGTTATTTGTAGCGACCGTAAAAGCACTTTTTTTTTTCTGGGTTGAAAAACTATTCCCAAATTTGCCATTCTCAAAATAACTAGTTTCTGGTATTTGAGGCCTACTTGAAATCTATCCCAAAAAGGATATCTTACATTGAAGGTACTGATAGTGTCATTCAGAAAAACCTAAGACACACGCTACCGTGCAGATAGAAGTCTGATTCTGTGATTAAACCTTAACCTGTCACACAGTGCAAAAAAAAAAACAGGTCTCACATTTCTATTCAAGCAAATCTGTACTGTTTTAGCTGGTCAAGTTATTTGTAGCGACCGTAAAAGCACATTTTTTTTTCTGGGTTGAAAAACTATTCCCAAATTTGCCATTCTCCAAATAACTAGTTTCTGGTATTTGAGGCCTACTTGAAATCTATCCCAAAAAGGATATCTTACATTGAAGGTACTGATAGTGTCATTCAGAAAAACCTAAGACACATGCTACCGTGCAGATAGAAGTCTGATTCTGTGATTAAACCTTAACCTGTCACACAGTGCAAAAAAAAAACAGGTCTCACATTTCTATTCAAGCAAATCTGTACTGTTTTAGCTGGTCAAGTTATTTGTAGCGACCGTAAAAGGCCTTTTTTTTTTCTGGGTTGAAAAACTATTCCCAAATTTGCCATTCTCAAAATAACTAGTTTCTGGTATTTGAGGCCTACTTGAAATCTATCCCAAAAAGGATATCTTACATTGAAGGTACTGATAGTGTCATTCAGAAAAACCTAAGACACACGCTACCGTGCAGATAGAAGTCTGATTCTGTGATTAAACCTTAACCTGTCACACAGTGCAAAAAAAAAACAGGTCTCACATTTCTATTCAAGCAAATCTGTACTGTTTTAGCTGGTCAAGTTATTTGTAGCGACCGTAAAAGCACTTTTTTTTTTCTGGGTTGAAAAACTATTCCCAAATTTGCCATTCTCAAAATAACTAGTTTCTGGTATTTGAGGCCTACTTGAAATCTATCCCAAAAAGGATATCTTACATTGAAGGTACTGATAGTGTCATTCAGAAAAACCTAAGACACACGCTACCGTGCAGATAGAAGTCTGATTCTGTGATTAAACCTTAACCTGTCACACAGTGCAAAAAAAAAACAGGTCTCACATTTCTATTCAAGCAAATCTGTACTGTTTTAGCTGGTCAAGTTATTTGTAGCGACCGTAAAAGCACATTTTTTTTTCTGGGTTGAAAAACTATTCCCAAATTTGCCATTCTCAAAATAACTAGTTTCTGGTATTTGAGGCCTACTTGAAATCTATCCCAAAAAGGATATCTTACATTGAAGGTACTGATAGTGTCATTCAGAAAAACCTAAGACACACGCTACCGTGCAGATAGAAGTCTGATTCTGTGATTAAACCTTAATCTGTCACACAGTGCAAAAAAAAAAACAGGTCTCACATTTCTATTCAATGGTCTGCCGGGTGTTCACTCCAAGGTCATGGAAGTCACGCCTGCGGCCACCCCGTTCTCCGAGGGATATGTCCTGAAATCCAGCTGAAAGCTGCAGAACATCAGTCGGAGGTCTCTCCACTACTGGCGGGCCTCTCTGGCGCCCTCTTCCCACAAGCAAAGGCTCGGCTGGTGGCTGCTGGGGTCTTTCAATGCGTCTAGGTTCTTGAGCCTCTTGCTCCTGTCCAGGCTGTCCTTGGCTGGGCTGCCCCCTGGCACGTGCTCTTCCACGGGCTCTGGCTCGTCCACTCATCTTCTATTTCTGAGAGGATATAAACCGCTAATAAGGTCAATCTGCCGCCTAGCAGCTCCGCCGTGGCACAATCACCTCAGAACTCGCACACTGGTGACTTTAGGTATCTTCACTGGTCACTTTGAGCAGAATGATGACATCCGAGTCACGGCACCAAATGTAATCTTCTTTTCCTTGCACCATCTGCGACACCTCCAGCTTTCACACTCACTCGGTCACCAGCTCCTCCAGGCATAAACTCTAAGTGGACTCTAAGGGACGACACTCAGGTCTTCTGTGGTTTAAAGCTTTATTGAGGTGGAGTGCACTTGGCTGGAGCCTGTAATACAACAGGGAAACACTGCCACTATGTGGTATACAGCCAGGTCACCAGCCCACCTCCTTCACAGTAAAGGTCTGCACTCTAAATATATTATAAAACAGTGATCGTATAGTGGATTTTACATTGAACAAGTATATGAAGATAACAGCAACATACCTGTAATACAACAGGGAAACACTGCCACTATGTGGTATACAGCCAGGTCACCAGCCCACCTATATCATAACAGGCAGTCATTATATTACATTCCCACATACATGTTACAGGATATAACAAAGCATACAGAAAAATGAACAAGAGAAAATCATTTACAAAGATATTGCAGCAGGGTGACCTGGAATACAGCATGTTTTGCAGCCATTTTAGGAAGAACACATGGCTCTCTAACTGTACATCATCTACTCAGCCTAGCATGTGCTGCAGGGTTTAAAGGCTGCTAAAAAACATACAGTCACCTCTTTACATTCTACAGAACTATTATGGGTATATATTATAACTTTTTACAATAGATAAATGAACTTTAGCTTTAGAGAACTTAGACAGAGATCCTACCTCCTTCACAGTAAATGTCTGCACTGAGGAGACCAAACCAAGTAGCAGAATACACAGGGGGCTTTCTGGAAGAGTCCACTGTAAAGACTCTGTCTGTTAAAACTTTCCTCAGTTATCTAATAGCACATTTGAAGAGGTTTATTTAGCATGTCCTGACTCTCTGCTAACAGCTTATGAATATATAGAACTATATTTAACAAGTGATCATTGCTGCAGCTCCTGTATATTGGTATGACCCTATTGCAAACCTGCAGACTGGATATTTGGTGAAACTTCATGTGGTTCATATCGACTGTACTACACCACTGACTTTCAGAGTTCGGAGGAAGAGGCAGTGGTGAGACCGAGCCAACAGCGTAGCAAAAGAGGGAGCAGTGGGCAAAATCAGAACACCCGCCACCAAGAGACTCCGCCTGCTACTGACCGCCGCCATCTGGGACCGAGCACCCCAAAGGCAGCTTCAAGGAGTTCCCTGGCATGGCACTTCTTCAAACAATGTGCTGACGACAAGACCCGAGTGGTTTGCACGCTGTGCCATCAGAGCCTGAAGCGAGGCATTAACGTTCTGAACCTTAGCACAACCTGCATGACCAGGCACCTGCATGCAAAGCATGAACTGCAGTGGAGTAAACACCTCAAAAACAAGGAAGTCACTCAGGCTCCTCCTGCTGCCTCTTCTGCTGCTGCCGCCTCGGCCTCTTCTGCTGCTGCCGCCGCCTCGGCCTCTTCTGCTGCTGCTGCCGCCGCCTCGGCCTCTTCCTCTGCCTCTGGAGGAACGTTGGCACCTGCCGCCCAGCAAACATGGGATGTACCACCAACACCACCACCTGCGTCACCAAGCATCTCAACCATGTCACACGGCAGCGTTCAGCTCTCCATCTCACAAACATTTGAGAGAAAGCGTAAATTCCCACCTAGCCACCCTCGATCCTTGGCCCTGAATGCCAGCATTTCTAAACTACTGGCCTATAAAATGCTGTCATTTAGGCTGGTGGACACACACAGCTTCAAACAGCTCATGTCGCTTGCTGTCCCACAGTATGTTGTTCCCAGCCGCCACTACTTCTCCAAGAGAGCCGTGCCTTCCCTGCACAAACAAGTGTCCGATAAAATCAAGTGTGCACTGCGCAACGCCATCTGTGGCAAGGTCCACCTAACCACAGATACGTGGACCAGTAAGCACGGCCAGGGACGCTATATCTCCCTAACTGCACACTGGGTAAATGTAGTGGCGGCTGGGCCCCAGGCGGAGAGCTGTTTGGCGCACGTCCTTCCGCTGCCAAGGATTGCAGGGCAACATTCTTTGCCTCCTGTCTCCTCCTCCTCCTACTCAGCTTCCTCCTCCTCTTTTTCCACCTGCTCATCCAGTCAGCCACACACCTTCACCACCAACTTCAGCTCAGCCCGGGGTAAACGTCAGCAGGCCATTCTGAAACTCATATGTTTGGGGGACAGGCCCCACACCGCACAGGAGTTGTGGCGGGGTATAGAACAACAGACCGACGAGTGGTTGCTGCCGGTGAGCCTCAAGCCCGGCCTGGTGGTGTGCGATAATGGGCGAAATCTTGTTGCAGCTCTGGGACTAGCCGGTTTGACGCACATTCCTTGCCTGGCGCATGTGCTGAATTTGGTGGTGCAGAAGTTCATTCGCAACTACCCCGACATGTCAGAGCTGCTGCATAAAGTGCGGGCCGTCTGTTCGCGCTTCCGGCGTTCACACCCTGCCGCTGCTCGCCTGTCTGCGCTACAGCGTAACTTCGGCCTTACCGCTCACCGCCTCGTATGCGACGTACCCACCAGGTGGAACTCCACCTTGCATATGCTGGACAGACTGTGCGAGCAGCAGCAGGCCATAGTGGAGTTTCAGCTGCAGTACGCACGGGTCAGTCGCACTGTGGATCAGACACACTTCACCACCAATGACTGGGCCTCCATGCGAGACCTGTGTGCCCTGTTGCGTTGTTTCGAGTACTCCACCAACATGGCCAGTGGCGATGACGCCGTTATCAGCGTTACAATACCACTTCTATGTCTCCTTGAGAAAACACTTAGGGCGATGATGGAAGAGGAGGTGGCCCAGGAGGAAGAGGAGGAAGAGGGGTCATTTTTAGCACTTTCAGGCCAGTCTCTTCGAAGTGACTCAGAGGAAGGTTTTTTGCAACACCAGAGGCCAGGTACAAATGTGGCCAGACAGGGCCCACTACTGGAGGACGAGGAGGACGAGGATGAGGAGGAGGTGGAGGAGGATGAGGATGAAGCATGTTCACAGCGGGGTGGCACCCAAAGCAGCTCGGGCCCATCACTGGTGCGTGGCTGGGTGGAAACACAGGAGGATGACGATACGCCTCCCACAGAGGACAGCTTGTCCTTACCTCTGGGCAGCCTGGCACACATGAGCGACTACATGCTGCAGTGCCTGCGCAACGACAGCAGAGTTGCCCACATTTTAACGTGTGCGGACTACTGGGTTGCCACCCTGCTGGATCCCCGGTACAAAGACAATGTGCCCACCTTACTTCCTACACTGGAGCGTGATAGGAAGATGCGCGAGTACAAGCGCACGTTGGTAGACGCGCTACTGAGAGCATTCCCAAATGTCACAGGGGAACCAGTGGAAGCCCAAGGCGAAGGCAGAGGAGGAGCAAGAGGTCGCCAACGCAGCTGTGTCACGGCCAGCTCCTCTGAGGGCAGGGTTAGCATGGCAGAGATGTGGAAAAGTTTTGTCACCACGCCACAGCTCACTGCACCACCACCTGATACGGAACGTGTTAGCAGGAGGCAACATTTCACTAACATGGTGGAACAGTACCTGTGCACACCCCTCCACGTACTGACTGATGGTTCGGCCCCATTCAACTTCTGGGTCTCCAAATTGTCCACGTGGCCAGAGCTAGCCTTTTATGCCTTGGAGGTGCTGGCCTGCCCGGCGGCCAGCGTTTTGTCTGAACGTGTATTCAGCACGGCAGGGGGCGTCATTACAGACAAACGCAGCCGCCTGTCTACAACCAATGTGGACAAGCTGACGTTCATAAAAATGAACCAGGCATGGATCCCACAGGACCTGTCCATCCCTTGTGCAGATTAGATATTAACTACCCAGATAGCAAGGATAACTTGGCACAAACTTGTGGCAGGGTTAAATTGTAAGTCTTGTTAACTTGCTGCACACATTATCTGGCAAGTTGTACACTTGCAGAGAACTTGCAGCACAAGTTCTAGTTGACACTTTTTCAACTTGCAGCAAATTTGCTTGGCAAGTCTCTAACAAGAGCATAATAACTTAACGAGAACTTGCAGCAAGTTTGCAAAAGCAAGTTAATCTGGAGACTTGCAAAGCAGACTTGCTACAAGTTTGCAACATACTTGTGAAGCTTGGCAAGTCTGCAATAGCTTAGCAAGTCATTTTCAAAATTGCAGCACAATTATTTGCTATCTGGGTACCTCCCCTTAACAATATATTATTCTACTCCAGGACACTTCCTCATTCAATACTATTTTTAATTTAATTTTACCATTATATTGCGGGGCAACCCAAAGTTGAATGAACCTCTCCTCTGTCTGGGTGCCGGGGCCAAAATGTGTGACAGTGGCCTGTTCCAGTGGTGGGTGACGTGAAGCCTGATTCTCTGCTATGACATGAAGACTTATTCTGTGCTGACATGAAGCCAGATTCTCTGTTACACGACCTCTCTCCTCTGCCTGGGTGCCTGGGCCTAAATGTGTGACAGTGGCCTGCTCCAGTGGTGGGTGACGTGAAGCCTGATTCTCTGCTATGACATGAAGACAGATTCTGTGCTGACATAAGGCCAGATTCTCTGTTACGCGACCTCTCTCCTCTGCCTGGGCGCCTGGGCCTAAATGTGTGACAGTGGCCTGTTCCAGTGGTGGGTGACGTGAAGCCTGATTCTCTGCTATGACATGAAGACAGATTCTGCGCTGACATAAGGCCAGATTTTCTGTTACGCGACCTCTCTCCTCTACCTGGGTGCCGGGGCCTAAATGTGTGACAGTGGCCTGTTCCAGTGGTGGGTGACGTGAAGCCTGATTCTCTGCTATGACATGAAGACAGATTCTGTGCTGACATCAGGCCAGATTCTCTGTTACGGGACCTCTCTCCTCTGCCTGGGTGCCTGGGCCTAAATGTGTGACAGTGGCCTGTTCCAGTGGTGGGTGACGTGAAGCCTGATTCTCTGCTATAGTGTTAGTTTTGGAGTACCGCACTCCGTTTGTTGGGTTAGCTGGTGCCTGCAAGGACTTGTTCAGTCACGTACAATTAATAGAGTAATTGCAGCACACAGTTTTGCTTGTTGCTTATCAAATTTCAAATTTTATTCAATTTTTTGTCATCATATGACCAAATTCCAGTGCACGTTAGACAGCTCAATTATATAGTTTAGATAATGACCAGACGTTTCGGCCTGTCAAGGCCTTCTTCAGTGGTCTCAAATCTAAAAAAATAATATATATTCGTTATAAGTCACATGAAATACGTATTGGGATTTCTGGTCTTGACGAAAAGAATTATACATGAAATATTTGCTATATACATATATTGAACATAGGGGAGAAAGTATATATGGTGAATATATTCTAAAAGCAAATAGACAGCTTGTAATAATCCAAGAGCGAACCTACTGATATCAGAAATACAGTATAAGTGGATATAAACCATAACAGTTTCTGTCGGGTGTTTGCCCAATATAAGACACATAGACAACTGTGACCGTATTTGTGGGATAAGTGATCCACCTAATTGGTCATGTGGTCTATGATCTAAATGTGCACATGGTCACTGCCTTGTGTAGTCATAGGGCAAACCCCCTGAGCAAGAGATCATAGTATAGCAGAGTGCAGACCTCATTATTAAAGCAGAGTGTAAATAACAAAGTGCAAGTAACAGACATAGTCTGGATGGCCTACATTACCCCCAACAATGGTCCAGACAAACTTCATCTTTATCATAATAATATTCAACATAAGCTGGAGTAGTTACCTTGCCGTGCTGTCCTTCAGGTGTGTGCGCCGGATGCACCTGGAGGACGCTGGCTATGTGCTTTTTATATCGGTGGTGGGCGCCATTATCATGTACGTCACATGGGACGTCTAAGTCACCTGATGCTGGTGGAACGCACGTGCGTTCCACCTGCGTCTCTGTTGTGCCGGCCGGCCGCTCAGTCTGTGCTGTTGCGCATGCGTGCATCGCGTGACGCAGGCGGAACTAACCTGCGTTCCACCTTGCGTGTCACCGGCTCAGGCCGTGCTTTAACAGCATTAACAAGAGGGCTTACTGAAATGAATAGATATTATGGCATTTCCGATAATACATATGGGTAGGCACTCTGTAGCTGTTGATGGGGATAAATGGGTACTGGATAATCAATAGTAATACATCACAATGATTTGCATGCTGATAATCAATAAGAAATAATCTATAATATCCCTATAATAATAAGTAATGGATTGATGAATGATGGATGGGGTGAGAAAGGGGGGGGGGGAAGGGGAAAAGGGAAAAGGAAGTGGAGGGGAAGGAAAAAGGAAGGGGGGGAAAAGGGGGGCAGGTGGGGTGGGGGTGGGGGTTTATCTCACCCTTGCAAGTCGTGATTTCAACGGGTCTGTAGAGGAAAAATGAAGATATTGTTAATTGCATATAAATTTTTTTTTACAAAGCTGTACAGTTACATCAGATATTGATAGAGAAGTCGCATTCCCGGTTGAGGCCGTGTGGTGAGAGGGTTCCGAGTGTGTGGATCCAGTACGCCTCTCTTTGTTTTAGATGCGTGATCCGGTTGCCGCCACGTCTTGGATGATCGATTTGTTCCAATACTTGGAAACGTAATTGGGATACCTGGTGGTTTTTTTCGTTAAAATGATGTAAAAACAGTTAGACTTGAAGAAATGAAGGAAAAATTCCAAATTAGAGGTTATCCACAGACTCTCTTAGATTCCACATTGAATAACATTACCGAAGGAGCACAATTATGCAAAAAAGAACATAAAAGATTAGCTTGCGTAACTACATACCATCCCCTGGCCCCCAAAATCCACCAGGCATTAAGGAAACATTGGCCATTACTCACTAAAGCATACCCTAACATCTCGGAATTCAATGAACCCCCACTCACCTGCTACAAGAGACCCCACAACATCAGAGATAAATTGGTTAGGGCCGATATAGGGAGTCTTACCAAGCTACCTAAACAAACTTTTTTGAAAAGCCAAAGACTAGTAACATTTCCTTGTTTACATTGTGCGCAATGCTCAAGTGTAATTAGAGGTGAACATGTCACCCATCCAAGAACTGGTCGACTATACCAGATTAAGGGTTTCTTCACATGTGAATCCAGTTTTGTGATATATGTATTGAAGTGCCCATGCGGTTTGGCGTACGTGGGAGAGACAACCCAACACGTGCGTGATCGTGTAAGTAAGCACAAATCCACCATTAGACTTGGACACACAATGCTACCCGTCCCACATCATTTTAACGATAATAAAAAACACCAGGTATCCCAATTACGTTTCCAAGTATTGGAACAAATCGATCATCCAAGACGTGGCGGCAACCGGATCACGCATCTAAAACAAAGAGAGGCGTACTGGATCCACACACTCGGAACCCTCTCACCACACGGCCTCAACCGGGAATGCGACTTCTCTATCAATATCTGATGTAACTGTACAGCTTTGTAAAAAATTTTTTATATGCAATTAACAATATCTTCATTTTTCCTCTACAGACCCGTTGAAATCACGACTTGCAAGGGTGAGATAAACCCCCACCCCCACCCCACCTGCCCCCCTTTTCCCCCCCTTTCCCCCCCCTTTTTTCCTTCCTTTTTCCTTCCCCTCCACTTCCTTTTCCCTTTTCCCCTCCCCCCCCCCCCTTTCTCACCCCATCCATCATTCATCAATCCATTACTTATTATTATAGGGATATTATAGATTATTTCTTATTGATTATCAGCATGCAAATCATTGTGATGTATTACTATTGATTATCCAGTACCCATTTATCCCCATCAACAGCTACAGAGTGCCTACCCATATGTATTATCGGAAATGCCATAATATCTATTCATTTCAGTAAGCCCTCTTGTTAATGCTGTTAAAGCACGGCCTGAGCCGGTGACACGCAAGGTGGAACGCAGGTTAGTTCCGCCTGCGTCACGCGATGCACGCATGCGCAACAGCACAGACTGAGCGGCCGGCCGGCACAACAGAGACGCAGGTGGAACGCACGTGCGTTCCACCAGCATCAGGTGACTTAGACGTCCCATGTGACGTACATGATAATGGCGCCCACCACCGATATAAAAAGCACATAGCCAGCGTCCTCCAGGTGCATCCGGCGCACACACCTGAAGGACAGCACGGCAAGGTAACTACTCCAGCTTATGTTGAATATTATTATGATAAAGATGAAGTTTGTCTGGACCATTGTTGGGGGTAATGTAGGCCATCCAGACTATGTCTGTTACTTGCACTTTGTTATTTACACTCTGCTTTAATAATGAGGTCTGCACTCTGCTATACTATGATCTCTTGCTCAGGGGGTTTGCCCTATGGACTACACAAGGCAGTGACCATGTGCACATTTAGATCATAGACCACATGACCAATTAGGTGGATCACTTATCCCACAAATACGGTCACAGTTGTCTATGTGTCTTATATTGGGCAAACACCCGACAGAAACTGTTATGGTTTATATCCACTTATACTGTATTTCTGATATCAGTAGGTTCGCTCTTGGATTATTACAAGCTGTCTATTTGCTTTTAGAATATATTCACCATATATACTTTCTCCCCTATGTTCAATATATGTATATAGCAAATATTTCATGTATAATTCTTTTCGTCAAGACCAGAAATCCCAATACGTATTTCATGTGACTTATAACGAATATATATTATTTTTTTAGATTTGAGACCACTGAAGAAGGCCTTGACAGGCCGAAACGTCTGGTCATTATCTAAACTATATAATTGAGCTGTCTAACGTGCACTGGAATTTGGTCATATGATGACAAAAAATTGAATAAAATTTGAAATTTGATAAGCAACAAGCAAAACTGTGTGCTGCAATTACTCTATTAATTGATTCTCTGCTATGACATGAAGACAGATTCTGTGCTGACATCAGGCCAGATTCTCTGTTACGCGACCTCTCTCCTCTGCCTGGGTGCCTGGGCCTAAATGTGTGACAGTGGCCTGTTCCAGTGGTGGGTGACGTGAAGCCTGATTCTCTGCTATGACATGAAGACAGATACTGTGCTGACATAAGGCCAGATTCTCTGTTACGCGACCTCTCTCCTCTGCCTGGGTGCCTGGGCCTAAATGTGTGACAGTGGCCTGTTCCAGTGGTGGGTGACGTGAAGCTTGATTCTCTGCTATAACATGAAGACAGATTCTGCGCTGACATAAGGCCAGATTCTCTGTTACGGGACCGCTCTCCTTTGTCTGGGTGCCGGGGCCTAAATGTGTGACAGTGGCCTGTTCCAGTGGTGGGTGACGTGAAGCCTGATTCTCTGCTATGACATGAAGACAGATTCTGTGCTGACATGAAGCCAGATTCTCTGCTATGGCATGAAGAGACTGATTCTGTGCTGACATGAAGCCAGATTCTTTGCTATGGCATGAAGAGACTGATTCTCTGCTGACGTGAAGCCAGATTCTCTGCTATGGGACCTCTGTCCAATTGATATTGGGTCATTTTTATTTTTTTAAATTTTATTTTAATTCATTTCCCTATCCACATTTGTTTGCAGGGGATTTACCTACATGTTGCTGCCTTTTGCAGCCCTCTAGCTCTTTCCTGGGCTGTTTTACAGCCTTTTTAGTGCCCAAAAGTTCGGGTCCCCATTGACTTCAATGGGGTTCGGGTTCGGGACGAAGTTCGGTTCGGGTTCGGATCCCGAACCCGAACATTTCCGGGAAGTTCGGCCGAACTTTTCGAACCCGAACATCCAGGTGTTCGCTCAACTCTATTAATAAACACTCCCTTTACTCCTACTACTCCCCCAAATCATCCCTTGATTCTGTTTAGTGTAAGACAAGGATGCTCAACCTGTGGCCCTCCAGCTGTTTTAAAACTACAGTTCCCAGAATGCCCTAATAGCTGTAGACTGTCCAGGCATACTGGAAGTTGTAGCTTTTCAACAGCTGGAGGGCTGCAGTTTGGGCATCCCTGGTGTAAAATAACTCATGGTGCAGTCTACTGCTTGGGAGCCAAAGCACATATCATTTTAACAAGGTGTTACTAGTAGGGATGAGCGGACCTGTGGATGTTCGGGTTAGGCCAAACTTGGGGACAAAGTTCGGGTTCGGGACCCGAGCTTGACCCAAACTCAAACCCAAACCCCATTGAAGTCAATGGGGACCTGAACTTTGGTGCACTAAAAGGGCTGTAAAAAGAAACAAAATGGGCCCTGCAAACAAATGTGGATAGGGAAATGACTTAAAATAACATAGAATAGAAAAAAATAAAAAATAATAATCTTGAACTAGGAGGTGGAGGTCAAAGTAGAGTAGGAGGTTGAGGAGGTGGTGGATGTGGCTGTGTAGGTGGAAGCCTTTATTTTTTATTTATTTTTTTATAAATTTGGGAAGACCACAAAACATTGGAAAATAGAAAAGAGAATGCAAAAAGAAAGTGCGCTGGAGTATAACAATGGCTGGGTGCGGTCAGTATACTTGTCTACTCAGCACAAAGTAGGACAAGTCTTGTGGGATCCATGCCTGGTTCATTTTAATGAACGTGAGCTTGTCCATGTTGGCTGTGGACAGGCGACTTTACTTGTCTATGATTACTCTCCCCCCCCCTGCTGCGCTAAACACACATTCGGACAATACACTGGCCACAGGGCAGGCCAGCACCTCTAAGGAATAAAGGGCAAGCTCAGGCCATGTGCCCAATTTGGAGACCCAGAAGTTGAATGGGGTAGACCCATAAGTCAGTACATGTAGGCATGTGCACACGTACTGTTCCACCATGCTGCTGAAATGCTGCCTCCTGCTAAGACATTCTGTATCAGCTGGTGGTGCTGGTTCTTGTGGCGTGTTGACAAAGCTTTTCTACATTTCGGCCATGCTAACCCTCCCTTCTGAGGTGCTGGTGGTGCCCCAGCTGCGTTGGCGACTTCTTCCTCCTCCTCCTCTGCCTTCGCCTTGTGCTTCCACTGAGTCCCCACTGTCAGGTGTGAATGCCATCAGCAGTGCATCTACCAGCGTGCGCTTGTACTCGCACATCTTCCGATCACGCTCCAGTGACGGAATTAAGGATAGCACGTTGTCCTTGTAGCGGGGATCCAGCGAGGTTGCCACCCAGTAATCAGCACAATTTAGAATGTGGCCAACTCGGCGGTCGTTGTGCAGGCACTGCAGCTCATGTGTGCCAGGCTGCCCAGAGGAAACGACAAGCTGTCCTCTGTGGGAGGTGTATTGTTTGTGTCCTCTGTATCCCCTCAGCAACTCCCCATTGATGCCCATAAGCTGCTTTTGGTGCCACCCTGCTGTGAACACGGTTCCTCCTCCTCATCCTGCAGAACTGTGCCCTGGCTAGACAGTTGTGTACCTGGCATCTGTTGGTGCAGGAACCCACCCTCCGAGCCACTTGTGAATGACTGGCCTGATAACCGTGGAAATGATCCCTCTTCCTCCTCCTCTTCCTCCTGTGCCACATCCCCTTCCATCATCACCCAAAGTGTTTTTTCAAGGAGACATAGAAGTGGGATAGTAACGCTCAGGACTGTGTCATCGGCACTGGCCATGTTGGTGGAGTACTCGAAACTGCGCAACATAGCACACACATCCCGCATAGAGGCCCACTCGTTGGTGGTGAAGTGGTGCTGTTCCGCAGAACAACTCACCCGTGCATGCTGCAGCTGAAACTCCACTATCGCCTGTTGCTACTCGAACAGTCTCTCCAGCATGTGCAAGGTGGAGTTGCACCTTGTGGGTACATCGCATATGAGGTGGTGAGCAGGAAGACCAAAGTTACGCTGCAGCGCAGAGAGGCGAGCAGCAGCAGGGTGAAAACGCCAAAAGTGCGCACAGATGTCCCACACTTTCTGCAGCAGCTCTGACATACCGTGGTAATTTTTCAGGAACCTCTGCACCACCAAATTCAGCACATACGCCAGGCAAGGGATGTGCATCAAACCGACTAGCCCCACAGCTGCTATGAGATTTCGCCCATTATCACACACCACCAGGCCAGGCTTGCGGGTCAGTGGCACCAACCACTTATCGGTCTGTTGTTCCATGTCCGTCCACAGCTCCTGCGCAGTGTGGGGTTTTTCCACCAAACAGATGAGTTCCAAAACAGCCTGCTGTCGTTTCCCCCTGGCTGTGCTGAAGTTGGTGGTGAAGCTGTTACACTGACCAGATTAGGAGGCAGCAGAGGAGGAAGCGGAGTAGGAGGAGGCAATAAGAAAAGTCCTGCAATTCTCGGTGGTGGTAGGACATGCGCCAAACTGCTATCCGCCTCAGGCCAGCCGCCACTGCATTTACCCAGTGTGCAGTTAGGGAGATAAAATGTCCCTGACTGTGCTTACTGGTCCACGTATCGGTAGTTATGTGGACCTTGCCACAGATGGCGTTGTGCAGTGCACACCTGATTTTGTCTGCCACATGGTTGTGCAGTGCAGGGATGGCTCGCCTGGAAAAGTAGTGGCGGCTGGAAACCATGTACTGTGGGACAGCCACCGCCATAAGGCTTTTAAAAGTCTCTGTCGCCACCAGACGGAATGACAGCATTTCAAAGGCCAGGAATTTTGAAATGCTGGCATTCAGGGCCAGGGATTGCGGGTAGGTAGGGGGGGTACTTCCGCTTTCTCTCCAGTATTTGGGGAATGGACAGTTGAACGCTTCCATGGTACAGTGTGGACATGCTGGGTGACGGTGGTGGAGGTGGTGTTGTTGCTGCCACATCCTCTGTTTGCGGGGTGGCAGGTGCCACTGTTACTCCAGAGGGAGAGGAAGAGGCCGAAACTGTAGCAGAATAGGGAGCAAGGGGAGCCTGAAATATTTTGTTTTGTTTTTTTCAGGTGTGTACTCCACTGCAGCTCGTGCTTTGCATTTATATGCCTGGTCATGAAGGTGGTGCTCAGGTTTAGAACATTTATGCCTCGCTTCAGGTTCTGATTGCACAGAGTGCAAACCACTCGCATCTTGTCATCAGCACATTGTCTGAAGAACTGCCACGCCAGGGAACTCCTTGGAGCTAGCTTTGGTGTGCTCAGTCCCTGGGTGTGGTGGGCAGTAGCAGGCATACTGGCTAGGGGACAGCCACTCTGTTTTTGCACCCTGCTCCCTCTTTTGCTGTGCGGCTGGCGCTGTGTGACCACCACCTCTTCCTCCGAACTGCACATGTCACTCGCCTGACCTTGATTCCATGTGGGGTCTAGGACTTCATCATCCTCCACATCATCTTCCACCCATTCTTCACCCCTGCCCTCCTTGCCGGTCTGCACACAGCAGAAAGCCGCAGCAGTTGGCACCTGTTTTTCATCATCATCAGAGACTCTCTGCGGTGGTCTTCTCATGTCCACATCCTGAAACATAAGTGGTTGGGCATCAGTGCACTCAATCTCTTCCCCTTCTAAGGCATAGCTAGGTGGATGGTCCACGGAAACCCTGACAAATCTTTCCTCTTCTTCTCCTATTAGACCAGACCACCATGGTGACTTCTTTCAGCCGCGCCTCCTCTCTGCAGAGTTTAACAAACATACGTCTTATTTTCCTACTTTTCCATCATCCTCCCACTTTCTCAACACCCCATCCTGCTCACCCCCAATACTGTGTCCACTGTGCTCCCCAATACTTTCCTGCAGAAACAGTCCCCCTGTTCTGCCTCTCCAGTCTAAGCATTACAATGTGATCTCTGAACTTACAGTTCTGCTGAGATGGCGATAACCGTAACCTTAAGTGAATTGGCTGACAGTGACTCGATCCAAACGACAGCAGAGTCATCAAAAAGCATAAGAGACTGCTGCATGACTTGGGGCTCAGACTGCTTGGCTGATTTGCAAGGAAGTGAGGTGAAAGACAGATGCCCATGGGCTGCAGGTGCCAACTCTGGTTTCAGCAGGGGATTGGATGGGAGTCAATGTGAAGGAACTGCAGGCACTGTCAGCCATCCAATCTACTACCAGATGGGGTCAGTTATCCACCAATCAGCTGCCTTTGCTGATGATGTACTCCTACTTATCATCAACCCAATCCGTGCCTTTCCAGCAATTATGTCTACTCTTCAGACTTACCACTCACTATCCAATTTTTCTGTGAACTTATCTAAATCCACAGTTCTAAATGTGACCCTGAGGGCGAAAACTGTGGCCTCTTTACAAAAAAAAAAACCCTTTTCAGTGGACTAAGGAATCTATAGTATTCTTAGGGATAACTTTGACCCCGGACTTCTCGAACCTATTTCGGGACAACTTCCAGCCACTGCCAAAACGTCTAGAGGATCTGTTGGGTTCTTGGGATATTCCATTTATTTCATGGTTCGGACGAAGAACGCTGATTAAAACAATACTGCTACCCACTGTTCTTTACTATCTGCAAGCATTGCCGATCCCAATCCCAAAGGCTTATTTTGTTAAAATGCAGGGAATCTTATCTAAATTCCTATGGGGTGGTAAGAGATCTAGGTTACCTTTCACTCTTATGGTGCAACACCCTAGAAATGGGGGGCTTGGTATTCCAGATCTATATTCCTACCATAAGGCAGTAATTGTACTTAGATGCCTAGAATGGTTGAGAGACCTTACTCAGAACGGTTAGACCTAACTACAGAAGATAATATGTTAAATCTCCCACTTCACTCCATCATTTTCTTGGACCAATCCCCAAAACACGTTAAATTACAAACATACAACAGCATCACTAAGTATGCTTTGGACATGTGGAAAGAATCTAAATGGAAAAAGCATTTATTAACTAATTATCTCGACCTGATGCAGGTTCGAGATGTACTTTGCCACTCTTCAACCCAGTTCTGGGAAACCATATCGGACAGAGCCAAAGCTATTGCCACTCCGGTTTTATCGCTATGCCCAGAGAATGATGTCCCAACTTTCGAAGATCTGGGAAAACACCCTACGGTAGCAAGCCTTTCAAATTTCCAAAAAGCTCATTTTATTCAATCTATGAAATACCACCTTAAAAATCTTAGTGTACATTTAGAAAAGACAGTTTTTGAGAAAATGGCTCTGCAATTAAAAGACTCAAAGGGTAAGGTATCTAAATTATATAGCCTTCTATTGACCCTATCACACCCAGACAAGTTGTCTTTCATGTCAAAATGGGAGAGTGAGTTAAATATCCAGTTTTCAGCTAAAGAAATACATAGTGTCTTGAAAGCTCCCCATGGGGTGTCCAGGTGTCTCAAACTACAAGAGAATAGCTATAAGGTACTTACTCAATGGTACTATATGCCACAAAGAATTAACCGCATGTTCCCTGAATGCAGCCCAAATTGTTGGAGATGTGAACAGGACGTAGGCACCCACAGCCATTTATGGTGAAGTTGCACCAAAATTGCTTCCTACTGGCGTGAGATATGTAAGGTCTTGTCTGAGATCTGTAAGATGCCGTTTCCAGCCTCTCCAAAGGTGTGTCTCTTTGGGGTGTTCGGGGATCTCAGGTGCCCTAGAGATTCGCAAAGGTTGATTCAGATTCTATTGGCAGCTTCCAGAATACTCATCGCAGTTTACTGGAAAAAGACTGAGATACCCCCAATAAAACAATGGATTAATAGATGCGATCAATTGTACCGCCTTGAGCAGATAGCTCACTGGGGAGCCCAAACACCACACAGATTTGAGACAATTTGGAAGCCTTGGAAGAAATTTAGAGGTTTCTCAAACTGAATTACATAGCATTATGGTTTGTGAACATCAAAAGTATTATTGCATTATTTCTCTGGAACAAGTCCTACCATTCCGCAACATTATAGATGCTTCCCCCCCCACCCCTTTCCTTCCCTCAGACTCTCCTACATCCCTTCCTCTTTTTGTTTGTTATTCTGTGATTTGTTTTTTCCCTTTTGATTGTACTGTATCAGATGTATTCTTTTATTGGCGCCCTTGTAGAGCTAACAAAGAATGTATGTCCTAACTGTTGTAAAACCAATAAAAATAATTTTAAAACAACAATCTACTACCAGATGGTGTTGCGCAGTGCACACCTGATGCCTCTACTTGTTATGGCCTCACCATTCGTACACCGGTATTCGGGCCTACAAAATGACGCTGAACGTTCTGTCGTCTACGTGCACCTGAGGAAGGTGTTTCATTTTGGCGTGTAGCTGGCACAGATCAACCACGTCCTCTCCCTACAACAGGGGCTCCACCAGCAGCACCAGGACCAGGGCCACATCCCTTATTTGATGCTCTCCTCATGCTTTGAGGTCACCCACCGAACTAACATACAGATTAACTACAGTATACTAATTTCCCTGTCACTTATGCAATGCAGGTGTACCTCACACCAAAAATGGGAATACGTCACCCACCGAACTAACAGATGGATTAACTATATTAATTTTCCTGCCACATATGCAGTGCAGGTGTACCTCATACCAAAAATGGGAATATATCACCCATAGAACTAACAGACAAATTAACTATATACACCAAAAATGGGTATATACCACTGGCCAAACTAACAGTCAGATTAACTATATTAATTTCCCTGTCACGTATAAAGTGCACATGTATCTCACACCAAAAATGGGTATATGTCACCAACCGAACTAACAGACGGATTAACTATTATATTTTTGTGTCAGGGGTACAAAATTGGTGCATTGTACCCACAAAAAAAATCACTTTAGGTCACCCACAGAATAAAAACCCAGATTCATTATTATATTTCTGTGTCAGGGGTACAAAGATGGTGCATTGCACCCGCAAAAATCTCTATAGGTAACCCACAGAATTAACAGCCAGATTTATTATTATATTTCTATGTCAGGGGTTCAAAGCTCGTGTATTGCACCCACAAAAAATCATTATAGGCAGGGGCTCATAAGCCCTGGTGCAAGAGTTCAGCTTCGGTTCCCCTTCACTCTGCGTTGGTACACCTAGTTTTTCTGCTGCGCGAGGCAAATATTGAAACACCCCCCATGCCAAATTCTCAACCTCACCCCTTCCCTACAGTCCTACTGTTAAAGGGGTTGTACTTTTTACTACTGATGGCCTATCCGCAGAATAGGTCATCAATATCAGATTGGCCGGTGTCCTCCGGCACCCCCAAAGATCAGCTGTTTGAAGAGAGGGCAGCGCTCATATGAGAGCTGCTTTCTCTGTTCTATTCACCTGCTTGCCGTAGCATTTGCAGTTATGAGCAGGTAAAAAGAGCAGAGAAGGCAGCGCTCATACAAAAAAAAAACGGACAACCCCTTTAAAGACATACTTGGAAAACATTACATACAGCGCTACAGAACATACAGGTTCATACAGCGCCACATATGTACCTCTTACATCCAGTGGCATCTCCTCTCTGATGTAGATATTCTCTTTCCTCTTCTTCTCCTGTTAGACCACCATGGTGACTTCTTTCAGAAGCGCCTACTCTCTGCAGAGTTTAACAAATATACGTCTTATTTTCCTACTTTTCCATCATCCTCCCACTTTCTCAACACCCCATCCTGCTCACCCTCAATACTGTGTTCACTGTGCTCCCCAATACTTTTCTGCAGAAACAGTCCCCCTGTTCTGCCTCTCCAGTCTAAGCATTACAATGTGATCTCTGAACTTACAGTTCTGCTGAGATGGCGATAACCGTAACCTTAAGTGAATTGGCTGACAGTGACTCGATCCAAACAACACCTTGTAGATCGTGAAGAAGTGTATTCCAAACTGTGCAGATCATACACCAATGAACAAATAGATAGGTCAAAAAATCATGCTGTGAGCAGCTAACAGGATTAAGTAGCTGAGATGAGGGATGAAGCCAGAATGAAGAAGAGGGGAGGAGACAAGAGAGAGAGCAGAAGCTAGGGGAAGAATGAAGGGACACACATAATGAAAAGGCAAACCATGCATGTGTAACATGACACTCCCCATTGAAATCTATGATTTCTAATAACATTTATAACAATAATAACCTTGTTCAAGTCCATGAAATATAGATGTTTTTCTACTGGAACACCTGCAACAAAGAACAAAGGAACATAAACAAGAAACCATTACTACAATACTTGTAGAAAAGTTCTTGAAGTGTGGAACGGTAGGAAGTAGATAGATCCGTGAGTCCATCTTCAGAGGGGAAGGCAGCAACAGCACCAGTCCTTCTTACCTCCCTTTGTATCAACCTGGAGTGAGGAGTTCATCTTCCTGTTTAGGCAGAAGCAGTACTAGCTCGTTTATGGGTATGAAGTAGTGTCTAGCAGAACCTTCTTTCATTACCTTGACTTCTGCTTTTCGTACCTTGCCATCGTTACTTGGATTAGTCTTTGTGATAAGACCCATAGGCCAATTATTACGATGAACGTCCTTATCCTTGAAGAGAACAATGTCTCCAACTTGCAGGTTGGGTTTGCTTACTTGCCATTTTCTGCGACTTTGAAGGTTGCAAAGGTACTCCATCTTCCAACGGCTCAAAAATGCATTAGCAAGATGTTGAACTCGTTTCCATTGGTGTTTGTAAACACTGGTAAAACCAAAGTCCTGAGGAGGAATACTAGCTATTCCGATCTTTTGAGTTAGAAGGGTAGATGGAGTTAGCAATACTGGAGACTCTGAGTCCGTGGAAACAGGAACCAGAGGTCTAGCATTGATTATGGCAGACACCTCGGCAAGGAAGGTGACCAAGACTTCATGTGTAAGTGGAGATTTGTGATCCAGCAGCATAGAGTCCAGGATTTTTCTGGAAACCCCAATCATGCGTTCCCAAGAACCTCCCATGTGAGAAGAATGAGGCGGGTTGAATTTCCACTTACACTTGTTGGTATTTAAGAAGTTCTCTATTTTCTCTGCTCCTGTAAAGTTTGTTCCGCAGTCGGATCTAATTAACTTAACAGGTCCACGTATGGAAACAAATCTTCTGAAGGCATTAATGAAGCAAGAAGAGTCCATAGTTTCTATAACTTCAATGTGCACAGCACAAATGCTCAAGCAAGTTAACAGCACGGCCCAATGTTTATTATTAACGACACCGCCACGGGTCTTACGTGTAACTATGGTCCAGGGGCCGAAAACGTCAATACCGACATTGGTAAAGGGTGGTTCGGTACTCAATCTGTCTGTTGGTAGCTCTGCCATTTGTTGATTTAGATGCTTTCCTCTTAGGCCTCTTTCACACTTGCGTTGTTGGGATCCGGCATGCACTTCCGTTGCCGGAGGTGCCTGCCGGATCCGTAACAACGCAAGTGTACTGAAAGCATTTGAAGACGGAACCGTCTTCCAAATGCTTTCAGTGTTACTATGGCACCCAGGACGCTATTAAAGTCCTGGTTGCCATAGTAGTAGTGGGGAGCGGGGGAGCGGTATACTTACAGTCCGTGCGGCTCCCCGGGCGCTCCAGAATGACGTCAGAGCGCCCCATGCGCATGGATGACGTGATCCATGTGATCACGTGATCCATGCGCTTGGGGCGCCCTGACGTCACTCTGGAGCGCCCGGGGAGCCGCACGGACGGTAAGTATGCTGCTCCCCTGCTCCCCGCTACACTTACCATGGCTGTCAGGACTTTAGCGTCCCGGCAGCCATGGTAACCACTCTGAAAAAGCTAAATGTCGGATGCGGCAATGCGCCGAAACGACGTTTAGCTTAAGGCCGGATCCGGATCAATGCCTTTCAATGGGCATTGATCCCGGATCCGGCCTTGCGGCAAGTCTTCAGGATTTTTGGCCGGAGCAAAAAGCGCAGCATGCTGCGGTATTTTCTCCGGCCAAAAAACGTTCCGTACCGGAACTGAAGACATCCTGATGCATCCTGAACGGATTACTCTCCATTCAGAATGCATTAGGATAATCCTGATCAGTATTCTTCCGGCATAGAGTCCCGACGACGGAACTCTATGCCGGAAGACAATAACGCAAGTGTGAAAGAGCCCTTAGTCTTTGGCACTTGACACATTTATGGAGTATGGAGGATATACATATTTTCATCCCGATTATCCAGAAACCAGCAGACCTCATTGTGCCTTCGGTGAAGTCCCAGCCTTGGTGTTGAACTTGCTCATGGTAATGTCTGACTATGAGAGCAGTAACGTGGTGACGGCCTGGAACGATGAGAGAATTCCGCTCCTCGCTAATCGCAGTAGACCTTGCAATGCGACCGCCAACGTGAAGTCGTTTATTATGATCAATTATAGGATTCAACTGGTATAGAGGGCTATCCTTTTATAGGTTGAGTCCTTTTGACAAGTTGTGGATCTCTTGCGATTATACTTCATGTTGGACACATTGGATGATGACCCTTTCCGCTTGAGCAACCTCTGCAATAGTGGGGAGTCCTTTACAAATGTGCCACTTATGACAATCTTGATTTGTGCCATCTTTGTTTGCGAAGTGATAAGCAATGTGAATAAGACTTGCAATCGCTCGTACAGCCGAAGACCACTTAGAAAACCGCTCAAATCAATGAGATTTCAGTTTTACCCTTGCTTCCACAGAGGTGTTAAATGTAACTGCAATGGTCTTGATTTCCTTATCAGAGTCCGGATGGACAAGTTCAAAGAAAGACTCTACAGGCCTTAAGAAGAATTCTTCATTCAAGAGTACTGGTGGAGATATCCATGATATATCCAGAAATGTAGAAGCAGGCACTGCACGACTGCCTAAGTCGGCAGGGTTAAGGTCGGTGGGTACATAGTGCCATTACTCTGGCGTGGAGAATTTCCTGATGCGTTCCACTCGATTGCTGACATACACATGGAATTGTCTTGTTTGATTATGTATGTATCCTAGCACGATTTTGCTATCTGTGTAAAAGTCAAAGGAATCAATGTCAAGGTCTGTTTCGTGCTCTATAAGCTCAGCAATTTCAACAGCTAACATGGCTGCACAGAGTTCAAGCCTTGGGATGATACAGTATGTGCAGGCTTGGTTTTGCCCATGACAAATCCTACTCCTATTCCACAGTTAGAGTGCACAGCTCTGAGATAAGCTACAGCAGCTATGACTTCCATGGATGCATCCGAAAAGACATGGATCTCTAGTCTGGTGGCATTCTTCAAGGATGCAGGAGTGTAAGAGCGTGGTATCTTAAACTGTTCAAATGTCTGGAGGGACTGCTTCCAGGATTCCCACCTTTGTTGTTTCTCCTTGGGTAAAGGGGTATCCCAGCCAGTGTTCTCTGTAGTGAGTTGTCTGAGTAATATCTTACCCTGAATAGTAAAGGGTGCTATGAATCCCAAAGGGTCATAGATACTGTTCACTGCAGACAGTACTCCTCTTTTTGTGAAGGGCTTTTTGCAAGCTGATGTTTAAAATGTGAACGTGTCTTGCTTAACATCCCACAGCAATCCAAGGCTGCGTTGTGTGAGGGAAAGGTCAGACTCTGGTTGGAATTCCTTGGCACTGACAGCATCATCATCGGAAGGAAATGTTCCCATTACCTTATTGCTGTTGGAGACGATTTTGTGTAGTCTGAGGTTGGCAGTGGCGAGCATGTTCTGGGTTCTGGTGAGAAGGTCAATGGCCTCTTCTTCCGTAGGTAGGGACTTAAGACCGTCATCCACGTAGAAGTTCCTTTCCACAAACTGACGTGCATCCGTCCCGAACTCCTGTTCGCCTTCTTGGGCAGTTTTTCTCAGTCCATAAATGGAAACTGCGGGGGAAGGGCTATTGTCGAACACGTGAACTTTCATCCGATAGTCTATGACCTCGTTGTTGACATCATTATTGCGATACCATCGAAACCTGAGGAAGTTTCTGTTATGTTCACGGACGATGAAACAATTAAACATTTGTTGAATGTCGGCCATAATGGCAATTGGCTCTTGTCTAAAGCGGAGTAGGACTCCCAAGAGGTTGTTGTTCAGATTGGGTCCAGAGAGAAGATTGTCATTGAGAGAAACAACTTCATGGCGAGCGCTTGAGTCAAAGACCACTCTAATCTGGTCAGGCTTACGAGGATGATAGACACCAAAACACTGTAGGTACCAGCATTCTTCTCCTTGTATAAGAGGGGGTGCAGGTTCAGCATGATCTCTCTCAAACACCTTCTGCATAAAGTCGACAAAATGTTTCTTCATCTCCGGTTTCCGGTTCAGGTTGCATTCTAAAGAGATGAACCGTGAATCTGCGTGTTGTCTATTATTTGGAATTCTCTTCCTTGGAGTGCGGAATGGTAGCGGCGCCACCCAGCTGTTAGAATCATCTTGATAGAACTCTTTACTCATGGTTCTCAAGAATTTCTTGTCTTCCATTGTGGCTGTTAACTCATTGGGCCAGATTTATCATTACTCTGACAGCTCACTCCACTTTCACATATGGCTAAAGTCAGTTTTAGCCAAGTCATATTTATGATCGGCCCTTTAAGACTGTAATAAATGTGGTTTGACGGTAGCAGTTTATCTGTCAGTAAGCAGCTTTACAAAAGTCGCACGTCCTTACGAAAAAGTCGCATGTTCTATTAAAAAGTCTCATAAGATAAGCATGGTCCTTACTGGAGTGAAATTGCGAATTTTTTTGCGACTTTTTTGCGACTTTTTAAATAGTCCCAATAGTAAATCTGTCTAGAGATTCATTTACATAAGAAAACACGCCCACTTTCAGAAAACTGGCGAGCATAGTGCAAAGCAGAAAAAAGTCGCAAATTTGTGCGCAGTTTTAGCGTTTGCGCATTTTTTTGCGACTTTTTCACTCCATTATTCTGACTTGAGCTAATGATAAATCTGACCCATTGTCTTTGGTGGTTACTTCAAACACTGTGTTACCGATGTTGTCATTACGAAAGATAAATGCTTTCCTATCATCGAGTATGACACACAGTCTTTCTTTCACACTATAGTGATGTTGTCTTGGAAAGTAGTGCGTCCATTGGGCAGGACATGAGTTTTAAAGGAAGAAACCGAGAGAGGTTTCCTGGAGTTGCTACGACAGACGTTGCCAATAATGACCCAGCCTAGATCCAGACGCTGGGCGTAAGGTGCATCATGTGGGCCGTTGATTTGATGTCGCACCTTGTGCACCCTTAGGATGTCTCTCCCGAGTAGCAACATGATATCAGCATTCTCATCAAAGGCTGGTATTTGATCAGCTATGTCTTTCAAGTGAGTATGGTGCAAGGCAGCTTCAGAAGTGGGGATCTCATCCTTGTTAGTTGGCATCTGATTACACTCAATGATAGTAGGCAAGGGTGTTTCCAAGCTGCCATTGAGAGGAGTAACTACAAGGTCACTGGCTCTTCTACCCCAGACTTCTGTAATCCCTGCACAAGTACCTAGGGTATAAGATAGAGAACCTCCTGCTATGCCTAAGAGATTAAAGAACCTTGTACTTGCGAGAGAACGGTTAATCTGGTCATCGAGAATGGTATACAGTCTTATGGCCCTTTCAGGTTTGCCCTTTGCGTATACGCGAACCAAGCATATCTTAGCGCAGGATTTCCCACAAAGTCCTTCCCCACAGACTTCAGTGTATATTGAGAACACTGGGGTGGAGGTTGCTGTTTGTTCAGCATGCTCCCCGCCAAGCTTTGTCCTGGGGGGAATGTCAGTGGATGGAGTAGTGCTGTGTTGGTACAGATAAAGGGCTTGAACGTGGTTGTCACTACCGCATTCTATGCACTTAATGATGGCCTTACAGTCTTTTGCCAGGTGTTCTGTGGAAGCACAGCATCTGAAACAAACTCCAAATTCCTTTAAAAGTTCCTTGCGTTCCTGTAGAGGTTTCTTTCTGAAACCGATACACTTCTTAAGTGGGTGTGGCTTGTTATGTATGGGACATTGGCAATTCGGATCCTCAAGTTTCTTGTTTTGTCCAGTCTTCGGAAGAACCGTAGCAGGTGCAGGTTGAACATCAGTCCTTTTCACTGACACTGGACCCCTGCGGTCTCTGTGCGTTATTCACATGTTTGCAAGTCCTGGAGAAGGTGGACTAAGAGGGTTACAGTCACTGTAGAAGAAACTTGGGTCATTTTTAGAGTCCGCAATTTCCTTTGTGAGATACAGAAGTAGGAAAAGGGAGGAAAGGCTACTCCATACCTTTTCTTGTAAGTAGATCCTTGACTAACCCATTTTTCTTGGATGCCATATGGTAGCTTAAGGACAATAGGGTTGATGCCACGAGGGGTGTCAAGGTAACTAAGACTGGGTAGGTGGGTGTTAGCCTTAGCTAGTTGAAGCTAGAACCTAGAACAGCATATTTAGCAGACAGTCTTTGGTACTTCTCATAGGCAGCATTCAACTGCTTAACAGCGCCCTCTAGGTGCAATACCTTATGAGTTGGTTGAGACAGAGCTGACATAGCATTCCATAGATTTAGACCATGAGTGGCTGATGTTCTGCAGCAGTTCTTTGTTAGCCTCATAGTTCTCTTGGACTTTCTAGGTTGGCTTCACTAAACGTTTTTGTTTTATGTGGCCTTGAGGATCTGACTCCTGATCTGTTGGAAGTTCAGGTTCTTTCTGTGTATTAGGTTCCTCAGATTGTACATTGCCTTGCTGGTGCTTTGTGATAACAAGCAGAGGGTTAAATCACAAGGTATGTGTTTGCATAGAAATGTATCAATCTTCTGGTTCTGGGAGAGGGTTTCCTAGGCAACCAGTGGGAGGGGAGTCAGAGAGACGTTTTATCAATGGCTGCTGCAAAGTTAGTTTTGATTGCATACAGAGCTTAGAATGACTTGCAGGCAGATTGCATGTGACAATACAGACAGTCTAGGAGCTGATTAAATAACAGTTGCATGAACAGTTTCTTCAATAATCTGTGCAGAAAACTGATGAATCTTATGCTGAGATTTACTTGCTGGCTGGAGTATACAGGCTTGTACATATATTCTGCTATATTCCAGTGTCCATATACATCTCACTATACATGCATAGCTAGCAAGGATCCCTTGAAAGATATTTTGCAGATCTTGTAAGATCCCTTCACTGATTTTTTTACTGTTCTGCCTCTCCAGTCTAAGGCTACTTTCACACCTGCGTTAGGTGCGGATCCGTCTGGTATCTGCACAGACGGATCCGCACCTATAATGCAAATTTTTTTATTCATGATAATGCAAACGGATCCGTTTTGACTTTACATTGAAAGTCAATGGGGGACGGATCCGTTTGAAAATTGAGCCATACTGTGTCAACTTCAAACGGATCCGTCCCCATTGACTTACATTGTAAGTCTGGACGGATCCGTTTGCCTCCGCACGGCCAGGCGGACACCCGAACGCTGCAAGCTGCGTTCAGGTGTCCGCCTGCTGAGCGGAGCGGAGGACAAACGGAGCCAGACTGATGCATTCTGAGCGGATCCGCCTTCACTCAGAATGCATTAGGGCTGGACGGATCCGTTCGGGGCCGCTTGTGGGAGCCTTCAAACGGAGCTCACAAGCGGAGCCCCGAACGCTAGTGTGAAAGTAGCCTAAGCATTACAATGTGATCTCTGAACTTATAGTTCGGCTGAGATGGCGATAACCATCTCAGCAGAAGATGGCGATAACCATCTCAGCAGAAGATGGCGATAACCATGGCGATAACCATCTCAGCAGAAGATGGCTATAACCATGGCGATAACCATCTCAGCAGAAAACTGATGAATCTTATGCTGAGATTTACTTGCTGGCTGGAGTATACAGGCTTGTACATATATTTTGCTATATTCCAGTGTCCATATACATCTCACTATACATGCATAGCTAGCAAGGATCCCTTGAAAGATATTTTGCAGATCTTGTAAGATCCCTTCACTGATTTTTTTACTGTTCTGCCTCTCCAGTCTAAGCATTACAATGTGATCTCTGAACTTACAGTTCTGCTGAGATGGCGATAACCGTAACTGAAGGATTCTATTTCAGTTCAAAACCTATTTTTATATAAGTTTATATTACATCATGTCCCATACATTAATATATTACGTGAGCATGGACACGTAGCAGGTTGAAGTCCATATGATAGCTATTACTAAGAGGTTTTTCTCGTATGTATGAATAGCCTTCGACTCTGGTAGAAGATAAGATAATTATCTGGCTAAAAACATGTGTTATTGTTTAACTTAAATATCACGCCATTGAGTACTATATATATGTGTCACAAGGATAATAAAGTTCAGAGTCATTTTGAAATTACACAGCACTGTGTCATATCTCATTATCATTTGCAAATTTTTATAGCTTTTGACCTCACAGTACTTGTCAACGTTTTAGACTTTACATTTGCTAGCTGGTGGTCCCTAAGGACCTATTTACGTTCTTGGATCAAGTACTGTTTTTTTCTTTTAAAACTTCACTTTTATTTTATTATTTTAATAAATACTGACCTTTTATTCAAATATTCATATTATTACTATGCTAAAGACGTGTTTAAAACTATCAGTGATGCGGATTGGCTCTATATTCTTTGCTCTTTGTGATATATATTCTTATAGTAATATATAGCATTTACTGCGACCTTCCTGATATATGGCTCTTTTTTCCTCCTATTCGTGTGTAGCAACTATTGAGAACAGGGGGGAGGGCAGGGGGAGGGGAGGGAGGGTGAGGGGAGATTGTTCTATTATTTATTACCCTCTCTAAGGGGACGATATGCTAGAGGAGCGTCACGATCTATTAACTATTACCATTCCCTTAGTATATAGGGACATGTATTGTGCTTGTGCACTGGTAGTAACACTTATTATTTGTTAATACGTTCCTCCTCTCGCTTCATATCAGCACCTCTCCATCTCCTATATACTCCTTATATCCACTGCCATCTATGCTGACTGCATCTATTCAGGTCTAAGCCCTATGGTTCGCTGCTGCTATAAAGATATCTCTATTAGCACTGTTATTAGAGCTTCTCCCGCATATCACTGCCTAAAAACTAACTCTCACACACCCTGCATCCCAATATCTCATTATCACTCTCTCTGGCCAGATAAGGATCAAATCAAGCTGAATACCGAAATCTTGTACCGGGGGTACACATTAAGGGGAAGATAAGAATAATTCCTTACAATTTGGGGGCTTTCGTCCGGAATTGGGAAGGTCATCCCTGATGTTTGGTAAGAAGAGACACTGATTTTTGTCCTTTAGGCCATTCCAGGGGCACTGACCACGTCTCGATTCAAGTAAGTACATAAGGGACCCTTAGATAGACTTCGAAGTACTGTGTCAGGGATACAGTAAGCATAAACTCAGGGAGTTTTTGCCTTAGGATTCAGGGAATCCGGTAATAAGACAAGTGCACTTCAGAGGGCTCCGGGAGCCCCGTAAAAAATCTGTTCCGGGAACAGAAAGGATTCCGGGAATCCAGTAACCAGGAAAGTGCACTTCAGTGGGCTCAGGGAGTCCCGTAAAAGATCTGTTCAGGGAACAGAAGGTCTAACAGCTTGATTTGATTCTTAATAAGATAATTGTAGAAGTTTTTGCATGATAAGTTGTTTGGTAATTGTAGAAGTTTTGCATGATAACTTGTTTTGTCTAATAGTTATATCAGGGGAAGTGACAGACTGGGTCGTAAGTCTACAGCTGTCGTCCCAAAACTAACATTCTGTTTTGTTTTTTACTAATACTGTTTTGAATTATTTTTGTAAGAAAATAAGTTTTAATAATGGGTAGTCAAAAATCTAAGATAGAATACCCTAAACCAGAACCAGGAGAAATATGTAAACAATATGTTGCCCGAGTCAGTCCTACACAGTATTACCTTGTTAACCCATGGGTAGATAAATTGGCAGAGTGGACAGAGGCAATGGAAGCGGTAGACCCCTTTCCCAGGGAAGGAGACAATAGCATATATCACATGGACATGGTCAAGGGTCTATGCTTAGGCGACACTGCCGCCAGACCGTATTTTGAACCTAACCCTTCATGAGATATCGATTATATGCAGAAAGGAGATAGAAAACACATGATAGAGGTATTTAAACAAAAGTCTTCACTCCCAGTAGCCGTAACATGTAAGCAAAAACCCTCAGAAAGCTCTATTGATTTCTGGAGATTTGTGGATTGCTGGAAATTGGAGGCAGGGCTACTGGTTCTCCAGAATGACAGTCTAATTATTTCCACATTTATTAACAATCTGATAGACTAATGCTTACCATAAAAAAAGAACGTCTCCACGTGGACTTCAGACAGCATCAGTTAATGGATAAGAATTGTATGTATCTAGTGTGAGCTATAGAAATCCACTTCCCCCGCCTTCACAAAAACACATTCCTGAGATAAGGGAAGTGGGCAGAGTAAGTAATCTGTAATATATTATACAAGATGAAGAATTGTTTGGTCATTTTCTTCCCCAGGGAATCCAGCTTTTAACAAAATGACTGTGATTATAACATGTATATTGTCTTCTTTAAGAGTTGATTAATCACAGAGGGAAAACCAGAAGAGATTGGAAAACGCAGCAACAAACTGTGTGTGGTGTGGCTATCTGTTTCCAGGAAAGCTGTGTTTGTCTGTGCTGCAAGTTTCGGGATGAAACAATGTGGGTTGGAAGACATGAATGATTCAGTGGAATGTGAATGGGTGTGGCTTTGAGTTGTAATTGAGGCGAATATGTGTGAAGACTGATTGTGAGCTGTTTTAAGTACATGAAAATGTATGTGAATGTGTATGGAATACGGTATTTTGTTTTTATATATGATGCGCATTGAGAATTTAATTTTTATTTATTTTTTGGACGTTTTTGGTTTTTATTGGTGCCAACAGCATTGATCAAGCTGTACATTTTTTTATTGAAGTCAATGAAAGTTTTTATGGGCCCTTTGTGTGTTCATGTCTGTATTGTCAGATCTGTTTGTTTCAATGTTTTCAGTTATGTGTTACATGTTAAGTGTTGTGCTAAATATCTGAGCTCTGTTCTTTTGGACAGCTAGGATACTAATGACAGACAAAAAGGAGGACCACAGCGTCCGACTAAAAGGGTGGACTTAGATGACTCAGAGTGGGAGGAAGGAAGTGTGAGCCTTCTATGTGAATTAATGGAGTTTTGACAAAACCTTTCAAAAACTGACTCACTACCACTCGAGACCATGGACAGGGAATACGTCACAGATCATGTCTTCAGCATTATACCAGATTGCCCAGTCAGCCTATTAGGGAGAGATTTGTTCATTAGGCTTGACTTGCAGGTATCAGCAAAGAATCAGGGCATAAGAGTACACTCAGGTCTCATTCCAGTCTCTACACCAGTGCCACTGATTCTTGCAAACATACAGGACCACCCAGAACTTAATAACATTAACCCTGCATTATGGTCTTCAAATGAATATGACACGGGGCTCATAGATTGCACACCTTACAAAGCTACTGCGAAACCAGGTGTCATCTCAGTGTTCCAGAAACAATACCCGCTGTCAAAAGAGAAACTTGACGGACTTAGGCCAGTGATAGAAGAATTCCTACAAAAGGGAATCCTGGCAGAGGTGATTTCACCCTACAGCATGCCCGTGAATCCAGTGACAAAGGCAGATGGTGCTACCCACTTTGTACAGGATTTAGGGGCCATCAACAACATCATTGTGCCTATAGCCCCTGTTGTACCTGATGTCACTCAATTATTATCTGCCATTCCAGCAGACGCTGTTTGGTTCAGTGTGATAGATCTGAAAAATGCATTCTTTTCTATCCCAGTTGATAAGATAACCAGACTACTTTTTGCTTTTTCCTTTGATGGACGCCAACTGACCTGGTGCAGACCCCAGGGATATGCTGATTCACCTGTAGTGTACAGCATAGTCCTCCAAGCGATGTTAAAGCCATGGTACATCCCCCCAAGGTTCTGTGCTGCTGCAATATGTCGGTGATTTGTTACTGTGTAGCATGTCAGCGGAGGCCAGCATTCAGGATGGTTTATCACTGTTATAATGATTGTCAGGATGTGGTCACTAAGTGACACTTAAGAAAATGCAATGGTGTAAAAAGCAGGTTGAATACTTGGGCTTTGTCCTCACAAAAGGTGAACGGAGAATCAGTGCAGAAAGAGTCCAGTCTATTGCGGGTTTGGTCGCCCCGCACACCAAGAAGGAAATGTTATCTTTCCTTGGTATGATAAATTATTGTAGACAATGGATTCCTGATTGCTCCCACTATTGACAATGTTTTGAGGCAAGCCACTCTGGAAGAAAATCCAGATTTGATTAAATGGTCTTCTGAAAATGTACAATGCATTTGATTATCTGAAATGTTCACTCATGTCGAGTCCAGGGCTGGGCCTCCCTGACTATAATATGCCCTTCCACATGTTTGCACGCCAAAATTGTAAAACCATGGCGGGTGTACTGACACAAGAAAACGGAGGCAAGTTGCGTCCTTGTGTATTTTTCTCAAAGGTAATGCCCACCCCTGTTCAAGGGATGCCGGCATGTCTGTGTTCTCTTGCAGCCTGTGCTATGATGGTAGAGTTGGCAACTCCTTTCACAATGTGACATTACACCATTTTGCACACCACTCATGATGTTGTAGGCCTACTCAAGGACATCCACACTCAACACAGCAGGCAGCTGAGCTCATTGCACTCACTAGAGCATGTATTCTACATGCTGACAGACCTGTCACTATTTATGCTGAGAGTAGGTACGCACATGGGGTAGTGTGGGACAATGGTATGATCTGGCAGAGGAGAGGATTCACGGCAGCAAATGGTAAGGATCATGTCTCACAGGGCAATGCGCTGGCAGATAAGGTGGCGAAACGAGTGGCCAAATGCAACCTCACAGGTTTGTGTAACCATTGGACGATGCCATGTTTGGCACCTCCAACCCCTGAGATGTTGCAAATACTTACTGATCTTCAGTGGTATGCCACTGAACAGGAACAGCAAGACTGGTGTTATCCAGTATTGCAGAAAAATCCTAAGACAGGATTAGAATTAGTCTGCAAAGAGGGGAAGTTATGCATTCCCCCAATACAGTGCTTCCATCTTAATAGCACATTTCTACGGAGTAGGACATAACAGCATTGAAATCCTTATGGGTAGGCCCTTTCCAACTCCTTGGGCAAGTCACCCCCTAGTGGTACAGGAAGGCAACATAGACCAGATTAGGGAAGACTATGTCACCAAATTGATACAGGTACTTAACAAAACTGAGGACAAAGTTGCTTGTAAGTCTCCCTCTTTTCCACAGGAACCCACCCACCCATATAGGGTGGGGAATGAGATGGTGGTCGAAACACTGAAGAAAGGAAGAGCTCAAGTTGATTTCGTATACGGCCCACCTACTACCGTCGTTGCAGTAACCAGAACAGCTGTGCTGACTGAACAATCTCCAATTTGAATCCACGCCACCCGAGTGAAGCTTGTGAGAGAAGGACAGGAGGTACTAACGGGGGCAGACAGCCTTGGCCTTGAAGAAGGACAGGAGGTACTAACGGGGGCAGACAGCCCTGACCTCCAACGAGGCCCAGAGGTACTAACGGAGGCAGACAGCATGACCTCGAAGAAGATACAGAAGGGGTACTAACGGAGGCAGACGGCCTTGACGCCCAACGAGATGACGCAGTCGGGAAATTCCTCGAGATGGCTGAAATGTAGTGCCTTGATAATTGCAGTCCCTACCCCAGTAGATGTATGGACAGGGCTCCTACGTTCCCAATCAAATGACACAGATTTGCAGGATCATGATGTTAAATATGGATATGTAAATCCTTATCATGCTTGTTATAACTGTCCTACATATGAGACTCTGCAAAGTAATATGATAGAAATCCAGAAAGTTGTAAAAAGATAGTATCAGGAAAAAAAAATATATATATACACTGTATATGCAATGTAATATTACAAAAACAGTACCATCCCTAGACATACATGTACCTCTACCAGCAGGATGGGTATTGGCCTGTGTAAATACTAGTCACACATATATACCGGCCAATATTACAGAGGGACCCTGTACAATAGCTAGGTTGACATTAGCAATGATACCACTATTCCCAGCAATGCAGACACGACACACGAGAGACACTTCCCTACAGCTACCAGAAAATTGTGATTATAATGTGAATCTCCTCTCTAGAACAGAATACATGAGTTAAGGGGTATCTTTGATAGGAGTACCAGGGTTGGCCATATATAACCACAGGACAATATCAAAACTTGCCTGTTGTATGGTAAAACAGATAGATGTCACTGGTGCAGTTCTGCAAGATATGCTGCTGGATATACAATCATATAAAAAGGCTATCTTGCAGAATAGGGCAACTATTGACTATTTATTGTTTCAACATGGTATAGGATGCTCAGCGTTCCAGGGATGTGTTGTTTCAATTTATCAGATCACTCCCATGGAATAAAAGATAAAATAGGCCAACTAGAAGAGATGATAAAACATATAAAACAAGATGTTGACCAAGGTTGGTGGGACTGGCTTTTTGGCTGGATACCTGACTTTGGTCAAATAAGATATGTTTTAGGAGTGGCACTCGCCGTGATCGCTGCAATAGAGTGTCTGCTGTTGTCTGCAGTGTGTGCCCTCCCTTCTTACCTGTCACAATCAGACAGTTGAGAAGCTCTGACAGGAGCTTTCCAGATCCTCCTCCTTGAGTTTCTTTGTTTTGGTTAAGTTCCTTATCTCGTTAGTCTATCTCAGCTGTCATGCAGTTGGACTGATTGCTTCCCTTTAAGTTCCTCCCCATGATGCATTAGGTTGCGGCTTATACAACTTCCTGGAGTGTGTGTGCTTGCTGTTTCTATTTCCCAGTCCTCTGCAAGATAAGTGCTGTTCCTTTATTTGTGATTTTCTGTCTGCTGGATTTTCAGGTGACCCTGACTCCCTCCGTGTCTAGTGTAGGGAGCCGGTGGTCGTGTCCCCTCACTATTGTAGGGTCTTCAGGTATTAGATAGCCGAGGTACGTGGATATGCGCCCATCCACCTTTGGGGTGTTCGCATAGGCTGAGCAATTAGGGAGAGTAGCAGGTCTCATGTAGGGTCTCCCTTTTGTTCCTTAGTTGTGGATCCAGTGAGTCATTATTGTATTGCATTGTCTTGTTTCCTGTACACCATCCGTGACATTATAAGCCGCCTAAACCGTCTCAAGCATGGATCCGGTTTCACTTTTGGCTGAGCGCTTCCAGGGTCTTTCATTGGAGGTAGCTGATCTCCGTAAGACTTTTTCTCAGTTTCAAGTGACCGGTTCAGCTTGCGTTCATGGAGTTTGTTCTGAGCCTAAGATCTCGCTCCCGGATACGTTCTCCGGGGGTAGTGAGTATTTTGTGCGTTTTAGAGAGGCTTGCAAACTCCATTTTCGCCTCTTCCCCATTCCTCTGGTGATGAAGAACGGAGGGTGGGGATCATTATATCGCTGCTCAGGGGTAACGCTCAATCCTGGGCCTTTTCGCTGCCGGAGGGGGCGCGGCCCCTCCGTTCAGTGGATGAATTCTTTTTAGCCCTGGGTCAGATATAAGATGATCCGGATCGTATTTCTCTGGCTGAGTCTAGACTACGTCTGTTATGCCAGGGTAAACAATCCGCAGAGATATACTGCTCAGAATTTCGGAGATGGGCAGCTGATACTGGTTGGAATGATGCTGCACTCCGAAGTCAATTTTGCCATGGTCTTTCAGAGGGATTGAAAGATGCACTTGCCTTTTATGAGAGACCTACCTCCTTGGATTATGCTATGTCTCAGGCCGTTCGTATTGACAGGCGTCTTAGAGAGAGAGGAGAGATCTCTCCTTCCTGTCATACTCAGTCCCGGGACAGTGCAGCGGTCTCTTTCTGTGCGCAGGGGTCTCAGTCGCTGTCAGCCCCTTCTGAGCAGGAGCCCATGCAGCTGGGGTTGATTGCCTCTGACAATAGAAGATTCAGCCCGCATGGGAGGGTTTGTTTTTGTTGTGGAGGTATAAATCATTTGGCAAATGTTTGTCCCTCTAGGAGATTCAGGCAGTCTTCTGGGAGTAATAAAAAAACAAAAAGGAAAAAAATCTTTTAAAAATGTTCCGTCTGTTACTATTGGCAGGGTTGAGGCGGAAATTGAAGGTTTTCCGTTTGCTTGTAGTTCCCGTTTTGTCCTGCCTGCTAGGGTGGCGCTAGAGAGCAATAGCATTTTTTGTGAGATTTTTGTGGATAGTGGAGCAGCTGTCAATCTCATTGATAATCAATTTGCAATAACTCATGGTTTCCAGGTATGCACTTTGGGAAAGGATATTCCTGTTTTTGCTATTGATTCCGCTCCACTTTCTCAGAAATCATTAAAGGGCATAGTTCACAATATCCGTTTAATTGTGAGTGATGCTCATGTTGAGGATGTGTCATGTTTTGTCCTTAGCGGTTTGCCTACTCCTCTAGTGTTGGGGCTACCCTGGCTCACTAAACATAACCCCACCATTGATTGGCAAGCGAGGCAAATAAATGGTTGGAGTGACTTTTGCAGAGAGAATTGCCTCATGACATCTGTTTCTGAGGTTTCTACTAAGACTGTACCACCTTTCCTCTCTGAATTTTCGGATGTCTTCTCTGAGAGTGGAGTTCAGGATTTGCCCCCGCACAGGGAGTACGATTGCCCTATTAATCTCATCCCAGGCGCCAAGCTGCCTAAATCTCGTTTATACAATCTTTCCCAACCTGAGAGGGTCGCTATGCGTGCTTATATCTCTGAGAGTCTGAGAAAGGACACATACGACCCTCGAAGTCACCTGTTGTCGCTGGTTTTTTCTTTCTTTAAGACCTTGTCTGGATTTCAGGGAGCTGAACAGTATCACTATTCGTGACCCTTATCCGCTTCCTCTGATCCCGGACCTGTTTAACCAGGTTGTTGGGGCTAAAGTCTTTTCCAAATTAGACCTAAGAGGGGCATACAACCTGGTCAGGGTCAGAGAAGGAGACGAATGGAAGACGGCTTTCAATACCCCTGAGGGCCATTTTGAGAATTTGGTTATGCCTTTTGGTTTGATGAATGCCCCAGCCGTTTTTCAGCATTTCGTGAACAGCATTTTTTATAGTTGAGGTTGATGCTTCTGAGGTAGGGGTGGGTGCGGTCTTGTCTCAGGGTTCCTCTCCTGCCAAATGGCAACCATGTGCCTTTTTCTCGAAGAAACTCTCCTCCGCAGAGAGAAATTATGATGTGGGAGATAGGGAATTGTTGGCCATCAAGTTGGCTTTTGAGGAATGGCGGCATTGGCTAGAGGGAGCCAGACACCCTATTACTGTGTTTACTGACCATAAAAATCTGGCCTACTTGGAGTCAGCCAAGCGTCTGAACCCGAGACAGGCCAGATGGTCTATGTTCTTTTCAAGGTTTAATTTTGTTGTCACGTTCCGCCCTGGGGTTAAGAATGTGAAGGCAGATGCCCTGTCACGTTGTTTTCCGGGAGGTGGGAATTTTGAAGACCCGGGTCCCATTTTGGCTGAAGGTGTGGTGGTCTCTGCTCTTTTTCCTGAATTGGAGGCAGAGGTGCAGGCAGCCCAGTCAGAGGCTCCTGATCTTTGTCCTCCTGGGAGATTGTTTGTGCCTCTCGCTTTGAGACACAAGATTTTTAAGGAACACCACGATACGGTCCTTGCTGGGCACCCGGGGGCAAAAGCCACACTGGATCTCATCGCTCGGAGATTCTGATGGCCTGCACTTCGTAGGTCGGTTGAGGGTTTTGTGGCAGCTTGCGAGACTTGCGCTCGTGCCAAAGTCCCTCATTCACGTCCATCAGGTCCTCTCCTTCCATTACCCATTCCTTCCCGTCCTTGGACACATCTGTCCATGGACTTCATAACGGATTTGCCTCGTTCCTCGGGGAAGACTGTGATTCTGGTGGTGGTGGACTGTTTTAGCAAAATGGTGCATTTCATCCCTTTTCCTGGTTTGCCCAATGCTAAGACGCTGGCGCAGGCATTTATTGACCACATTGTCAAATTGCATGGTATTCCTTCAGACATAGTCTCTGATAGGGGCACGCAGTTTGTTTCCAGATTCTGGAAGGCTTTCTGTTCTCGCTTGGGGGTTCGGTTGTCATTCTCTTCTGCTTTCCACCCTCAGTCGAATGGCCAGACAGAGCGCGTCAATCAGAATCTGGAGACATATCTGCGCTGTTTTGTGGCGGAGAATCAGGAGGATTGGTGTTCTTTTTTGTCCCTTGCTGAGTTTGCTTTAAATAACCGTCGTCAGGAGTCCTCTGATAAGTCACCATTTTTTGGTGCATATGGGTTTCATCCGCAGTTTGGGACTTTCTCGGGAGAGGGGTCTTCTGGTTTACCTGATGAGGACAGATTCTCCTCGTCTTTGTCATCTATTTGGCAAAGATTCAGGATAATCTAAAGAGCATGAGTGAGAGATATAAGCGTTGTGGCAGATAAGAGACGTGTGCCTGGTCCGGACCTGAATGTTGGTGATCTGGTGTGGTTGTCTACCAAGAATATCAAATTGAAGGTTCCCTCCTGGAAGTTGGGTCCTAGGTTTATTGGGCCTTACAAGATCCTGTCTGTCATCAATCCTGTTGCCTACCGTCTTGATCTTCCTCAGACTTGGAAGATCCATAATGTTTTTCATAAGTCCTTATTGAAACCTTATGTTCAACCTATTGTACCCTCGCCTTTGCCTCCTCCTCCGATTATGGTTGATGGAAATCTTGAATTTCAGGTCTCTAGGATTGTGGATTCTCGTCTTGTCCGCGGTTCCCTCCAGTACCTCGTTCATTGGGAGGGTTATGGTCCTGAGGAGAGGATGTGGGTCCCAGTGACGGACATTAAGGCCACTCGTCTCATCAGGGCTTTCCATAGGTCCCATCCTGAGAAGGTGGGCCCTGAGTGTCCGGAGTCCACTCGTAGAGGGAGGGGTACTGTCATAACCAGACAGTTGAGAAGCTCTGACAGGAGCTTTCCAGATCCTCCTCCTTGAGTTTCTTTGTTTTGGTTAAGTTCCTTATCTCGTTAGTCTATCTCAGCTGTCATGCAGTTGGACTGATTGCTTCCCTTTAAGTTCCTCCCCATGATGCATTAGGTTGCGGCTTATACAACTTCCTGGAGTGTGTGTGGTTGCTGTTTCTATTTCCCAGTCCTCTGCAAGATAAGTGCTGTTCCTTTATTTGTGATTTTCTGTCTGCTGGATTTTCAGGTGACCCTGACTCCCTCCGTGTCTAGTGTAGGGAGCCGGTGGTCGTGTCCCCTCACTATTGTAGGGTCTTCAGGTATTAGATAGCCGAGGTACGTGGATATGCGCCCATCCACCTTTGGGGTGTTCGCATAGGCTGAGCAATTAGGGAGAGTAGCAGGTCTCATGTAGGGGTCTCCCTTTTGTTCCTTAGTTGTGGATCCAGTGAGTCATTATTGTATTGCATTATCTTGTTTCCTGTACACCATCCGTGACATTACCATATGTAACAATGTGGCCAAAAGAGGGGTACACCCAACATTCCTCTATACTGCGGTAGAGGTAGAAGAGGCAAACACAACCTCAACAAAGCCTCAGGATTATACTCCTGAAGGGTACATGGAATACCTAAAGGCTTACAAGCAAACTGAGGAAAAAACTAGAAAGGAACAAAATGAAAAACCCACATTATATAGATATATGTAAATAGGTTTTAAAGAGAGGATTGAAGGATTCTATTTCAGTTCAAAACCTATTTTTATATAAGTTTATATTACATCATGTCCCATACATTAATATATTACGTGAGCATGGACATGTAGCAGGTTGAAGTCCATATGATAGCTATTACTAAGAGGTTTTTCTCGTATGTATGAATAGCCTTGGACTCTGGTAGAAGATAAGATAATTATCTGGCTAAAAACATGTGTTACTGTTTAACTTAAATATCACGCCATTGAGTACTATATATATGTGTCACAAGGATAATAAAGTTCAGAGTCATTTTAAAATTACACTTTACTGTGTCATATCTCATTATCACTCTCTCTGGCCAGATAAGGATCAAATCAAGCTGAATACCGAAGTCTTGTACCGGGGGTACACATTAAGGGGAAAATAAGAATAATTCCTTACAGTAACCTTAGGTGAATTTGCTGACAGCGACTCGATCCAAACGACACCTTGTAGATTCTGAAGAAGTTTATTCCAAACTGTGCAGATCATACACCGATGAACAAATGGATAGGTCAAAAAATCATGCTGTGAGCAGCTAACAGGAGCAAGTAGCTGAGATGAGGGATGAAGCCAGAATGAAGAAGAGGAGAGGAGACAAGAGAGAGAGCAGAAGCTAGGGGAAGAAAGAATGGACACACATAATGAAAAGGCAAACCATGCATGTGTAACATGACACCCCCTGAAAATACTGGTACCACACAGATAGGGCATGTAGCTGGCTAGTCATATAACTGTTATATTTTGTGTTCACAGAAAAGATAGTATGCCTTTAAGATTCATTATATAATGTAAGGTAAGCTCAATGACACAGCAGAAACAACAGAAAGCATAGAGTTAAACTGTTGTTGCTGGGCAGGAGTCTTGACCAATCACAGCCAGCCTCACACACAGCAGGAGTTTTGACTAGGGTTGAGCGAACCCGAACTGTAAAGTTCGGGTTCATACCGAACTTTAGGATTTTTGGACCCCGGACCGAAACATTTCAGTAAAAGTTCGGGTTCGGTGTTCAGCGCTTTCTTGGCGCTTTTTGAAAGACTGCAGAGCAGCAAATCAACAAGCGGTTAACTGTCTGACCTTAGAAGCCATCACAGCCATGCCTACTAATGGCATGGCTGTGATTGGCCAGAGCAGCATGTGACCCAGGCTCTATATAAGCTTGAGTCACATAGCGCTGCACGTCACTGTGCTGTTACAAGTGTAGGGAGAGGATGCTGCTGGACTTGTGATTTCAGGCAGAGAACAAGAGAATCTAACTCAGCGATCTACAGAGCAATAGTTGTGTGGGTGCAGGGCACAATCGTTTTATCCTGCCCTGAGCTCATTGAGCAAAAAAAACTAACTTTTATAATTCTGTTAGTTAGGTGGGCGGCGGCGGCGGCCATTTTAAGAAAGCTCAGTGCACCAGCACTGCATCTGAGCTTTTGGGACATTGCAAATCACAATTTTTTTGGCAAACTACAACATCTGGAGTAGTCAGTGTGCAATTGAAGGTAGAAATACAGCCATCATTTTCTGGGGTTATAAAAACACACTTTTTTGCCAAAAAACAGTATTTTCCTGATCTGCAAGTGTTAAATATATACAGCTTTCATATTCTGTTACCAAAAAAAGACTTTTTTGGCAATCTACAACATCTGGATTAGTCAGTGTGCAATTTAAGCTAGAAATACACTCATCATTTTCTGGGGTTTGAAAAACACACTTTTTTGACAAAAAACACTATATTCAGGCCTTGCAGCATCAGCACGTGTGAAATTACAGGCTTATATACTGCTGCCAAATTCAGTTGTTAAACAAACACTCGTTTGGGCCAAAAAATTTTGTTGCCAGCCTTTAATGCAGATGTCATTGTGAGATACACCCTTAATTCATTTGGGTTAGATTCAGAGATTTGAAATACAGCCATTTGGTGCACCAATATTGAATTCAGCCCTACACTGATTCATGCCCTGTGAGATACTCCCTCTACATATAGGGGTTTGATTCAGGCATTTGAAATACAGCCATTTGAAATATAGCCATTTTGGGCAAAGAAATATTTATTTAGGCCTACACTGGTTCAGACCGTGTGAGATACACCCTCTACATACAGGGGTTCGATTCAGGCATTTGAAATACAGCCATTTGAAATACAGCCATTTTAGGCAAAGAAATATTTAATTTATGCTACACTGGTTCATGCCCTGTGAGATATACCCTCTACATACAGGGGTTTGATTCAGGCATTTGAAATACAGGCATTTGAAATACAGCCATTTTGGGCAAAAAAATCTTTAATTGAGGCCAAGTCTGGTTTAGGCCGTGTGAGATACACCCTTTACATACTGTCGTTCTATTCTACTATTAATTAAACACCCATTTAGGGAAAGATCCTAAATTCGAAAAATATGAGGAGAGAGTCAAATAAGGGACGTGGCCCAGGTCGTGGTGCTGCTGGTGGAGCTCCTGTTGCAGGGAGAGGACGTGGACGATCTGTGCCAGCTACACGCACAAGTGAAACCCCTTCCTCAGTCGCGAGTAGGCGACAAAACTGCAGCGGTATTTGTACGGGCCTAATGCTGCTCTACGAATGGTGAGGCCTGAACAAGTACAAGCTATAGTAGATTGGGTTGCTGACAGTGGATCCAGTTCCTTCACATTGTCTCCCACCCAGTCTCCTGCTGAAAGACCACAGTTGGCACCTGCAGCCGATGTCCATCAGTCTTTCACCTCACCCCCTTGCAAGCAGTCTGAGCCCCAAGTCATGCAGCAGTCTCTGCTTTTTAATGACTCTGTTAGCAGGGTTTCCCAGGGCCATCCACCTAGCCCTGCCCCAGAAGTGGAAGAGATTGAGTGCATCGATGCCCAACCACTTATCTTTTAAGATGACTACATGGGAGGACCATCGCAGCACGTCTCGGATGATGACGAAACACAGGTGCCAACTGCTGGGGCTTTCGAAAGTGTGCAGACCAACAAGGAAGGCAGGGGTGAAGACTGGGTGGAAGATGATGTGGAGGACGATGAGGTCCTCGACCTCACATGGAATCAAGGTCATGCGAGTGACCTATGTCGTTCGGAGGAGGAGGCGGTGGTCGCACAAAGCGACCAACAGAGCAGAAGCAGGGTGCAAAAGCGGAGCGGCCGTCCTCTAGACAGTACGCCTGCTACTGCCCACCGCAGCAAGGGAACGAACACACCAAAGCCAGCTCCAAGGAATTCCCTGGCGTGCAGTTCTTCAGACAATGTGCTGACGACTAGACACGAGTGGTTTGCACGCTGTGCAATCAGAGCCTGAAGCGAGGCATAAACGTTCTCAACCTGAAAACAAGCTGCATGACTAGGCATTTCAGTGCAAAGCACGAGCTGCAGTGGAGTAGAGACCTCTTCTGCTGCAGTCGCGGCCTCTTCATCCACCTCTGGAGTGACAGTGCCACCTGGCACCCCGCAAACAGAGGATCTGCCAGCAACACCAACACCTGGGTCACCAAGCATCTCCACAATGTCCCATGCAAGCGTTCAGCTCTCCATCTCCCAAACACTGGAGAGGAAGAGGGTGTACCCCCCTACCCATCCGCGATCCCTAGCCCTGAATGCCAGCATTTCTAAATTACTGGCCTTTGAAATGCTGTAATTCCGTCTGGTGGAGACGGATAGTTTTAAAGGCCTTATGGCGGTGGCTGTCCCACAGTACGTCGTGCCCAGCTGCCACTACTTTTCAAGGCGAGCCATCCCTTCCCTGGACAACCAAGTAGGGGACAAAATCAGGTGTGCACTGCGCAACGCCATCTGTGGCAAGGTGCACCTGACTACGGATACGTGGACCAGTAAGCACGGTCAGTGTCACGACCATGGTTGTGGTCGTGACTTCTTGGTTCGCATGCAGTTGTCAGCGGTTTGTTTTATGTTGTCAACCACAGGTGTGAGCTCTGTATCTTGCCTCACGTGTGGTTGCAGTTGGCAACATTAAGTTGTTGGCAGTGGAGCGGCCTGAGCGGTTGCTAGGCGCTCGCTGTCACGGCATGCGGTTGCCTCTGGTAATGTCTGGTTTTAGTGTTCACTTTCTATGTCTGGTGTGCACGAGGTTTATGTAGGTGTGCACTGTGACACTTCCCTTCACTTGTGGCTGCCCGTGGCAACGTGTGGTATTGTGTACATGTGGTGGCAGTGTCTAGGCCTTCGGGCTGACTCCCAGGACATGGTTTCCACGCATGTCGTTGCCTGCGGTAACAGCTGCAATGTAATTGTTTATTGTACACTTCCCCTTTAAGTGACACTTACCTTGTTTGGTGATGGAAGGGTTAACCCCTTTCCTAGTGTGTGTGTGGGTGTGGCCGCTTGGGCTATTTAGCTTCCTGCTGGAAGGCAGTTGCTGAGGGGTACTTCAGCCATGCGCTTTGCTGGAGTCATCCTCCTGGTTCATATACCATCTTTCCAGTAAGGGCCACCCTTGCGGTCATAAAACCAATGTATGATGTTAAGTTAATGTTTTTATGCTCTTGATATTTATTGCAGCTATGGATGTCCTGGGAACCTGTCTGTTTCGATGTGTGTGCTGTCGCCCTTGTGTTTGTGTGGACAGCGTATTGAGCACGGGTTCCAGTCAGCAAGGCTGTGGCAGGTTAGTGTGGAACTGCTTGGTTCACCTGTCATATCCATATGTCTGTTTATGTTCCCCTTCTCCTTGCAGCTTGGCCAGTAAGACTCCTGTTCGTCCGTGCCTACGAGGAACATGTCATCTTACCCTGCTCCTAGTTCAGGGCCACCCTGAGGGCTAGTAGGGACCCCTAGGTTCCGGAGTATGAGCCCTCCTACCATCAGGGTCGGCTCATACAGCTAGGAGTCAGGGTCAGAATTTGGGATGTGATAGGAGGTGACCTGCTCCCTAGTTCTGTCGTCCTGGCCGAGCAGCGACTAAGTTTTCTGGCATCGCACGGCTGAGGGTTTCCCCCATCCTCAGCCGTGACAGTCAGGGCCGTTATATCTCCATAACAGCACACTGGGTAAATGCAGCCTGAGGCTGATAGCAGTTTGGCACATGTCCTTCCACTACCGAGGATTGCAGGACGCTTGAGTTTGCCTCCTGTTGCTTCCTCCTCCTACTCTGCTTCCTCATCCTCTACCAGCTCCTCATCCAGTCAGCTTAACACCTTCACCACCAACTTCAGCACAGCCAGGGGTAAATGACATCAGGCAGTTTTAAAACTTAACTGTTTGGGGAACAAACCCCACACCGTGCAGGAGCTGTGGACAGGGCTTGAACAACAGACCGATGAGTGGTTTGTGCCATTCAGCCTCAAGCCCGGCCTGGTGGTATGCGATAATGTGCGAAATCTCGTAGCAGCTCTGGGACTAGCCGGTTTGACGCACATCCCTTGCCTGGCACATGTGCTGAAATTGGTGGTGCAGAGATTCCTTCAAAATTACCCCGATATGTCAGAGCTGCTGCATAAAGTGCGGACCGTCTGTGTGCGCTTTCGGCGTTCTCACCCTGCTGCTGCTCGTCAGCGATGTAGCGTAACTTTGGCTTTCCCGCTCACCACCACATATGCTATGTGCCCACAAGGTGGAACTCCACCATGCACATGCTGGCCAGGCGATAGTGGAGTTTCATCTGCAGCACGCACGGGTGAGTCGCTTGGCGGAACATCACCACTTCACCACCAATGACTGGCCTCCATGCGAGACCTGTGTTCCTTGTTGCGCTGTTTCGAGTACTCCACCAACATGGCCAGTGCCGATAACGCCGTTCTCAGCGTTACTATCCCACTTCTACGCCTCCTTGAAAAAACGCTCCTGGTGATGATGGAAGAGGATGTGGCACAGGAGGAGGAGGAGGAAGAGGGATCATTTTGTAGGGTTTCCGGCCAGTCATTCCCAAGTGGCTCCGAGGGTGGGTTCCTGCACCAACAAACCCAAGGTACACAATTGTTCAGCCAGGGCACAGTTCTGGAGGATGAGGAGGTGGAGGATGAGGATGAGGACGATACACCTCCCACAGAGGACAGCTTTTCGTTGCCTCTGGGCAGCCTGGCACACATGAGCGATTACATGCTGCAGTGTCTCCGCAACGACCGCCGAGTTGCCCACATTCTAACTTATGCTGATTACTGGGTGGCCACGCTGTTGGATCCCAGTTACAAGGACAACGTACCGTCCTTAATTCCCTCACTGGAGCGTGATCGTAAGATGCGCGAGTACAAGTGCACGCTGGGAGACATGCTGCTGGTGGCATTCCCACCTGACAGTGGGGACACAGTGGAAGCACAAGGCAAAGGCAGAGGACGAGGACGAGGTCGCCAACGCAGCTGGGGCACTGCCAGCACCTCAGAAGGCAGGGTTAGCATGTCCGAAATGTGGAAAGGCTTTGTCAGCACGCCACAACAACCAGCACCACCAGCTGATATGGAACGTCTTAGCAGGAGGCAGCATTTCACCAACATGGTGGAGCAGTATGTGTGCACACTCCTACACGTACTGAATGACGGGTCTGCCGCCTTCAACTTCTGGGTCTCCAAATTGGGCACATGGCCTGAGCTTGCCCTTTACGCTTTGGAGGTGCTGGCCTTCCCTGCAGCCAGTGTATTATCTGAACGTGTTTTTAGCACGGCAGGGGGCGTCATCACAGACAAGCGCAGCCGCCTGTCCACAGCCAATGTGGACAAGCTCACGTTCATTAAAATGAACCAGGCTTGGATCCCTCAGGACTTGTCCGTACCTTGTGCAGAATATACATGTATACCGGCACTAAACAGCCATTGTTATACTGCAGTGCAATTGCTCATTCTTGTATTTTGGATATTTCACACTCTTTTAGAGTGTACCCTAATTTTAAATAATTAAAATTAAAAACAAAAACCTGTGTTGGCTACCTCGTCCTCCTCCACCGCCGCTTCCACCTACACCGCTACGTCCACCGCCTCCTCAAACTCCTACTCCATATGGAACTCCACCTCATAAATCAATTTTTTTTTTATTGTACGTATTTTATTTTATACTCATTTCACTACTTTGTCATTAACATTTTCTGGTGAAATTAACCAATTTTTGGGTGTATAGTACCAGTGTTATACCTAGTAGGCCTTTTTTTTTTATAAAAAATTGTCATTAACATTTTCTAGTGAAATTCACCAATTTTTGGGTGTATAGTACCACTGCTATACCTAGTAGGCCAGTTAAAAAAATTAAAATAAATTGTCATTAACATTTCCGGGTGAAATTCTCCAATTTTTGGGTGTATAGTAACACTGCTAAACCTAGTATGCCGGTTAAAAAATAAATTGTCATTAACATTTTCGGGTGAAATTCACCAATTTTTGGGTGTATAGTACCACTGCTATACCTAGTAGACCGGTTAAAAAAAAATAAAAAAAATTTCAGTTACATTTTCAGTTGAAATTCAAAATTTTTGGGTGTGAAGTACCACTGCTATACCTAGTAGACAGGTTAAACAATAAAACAATTTGTCTGTTACATTTTCTGGTGAAATTCAGCAATTGTTTGGTGTGAAGATACCACTGCTATACCGATTAGACCGGTAAAAAAAAAAACAGAAAAGAAAAAACATTTGTCAGTTACATTTTATGGTCAAATTCATCAATCTTTGGGTGTAATATACCCCTCCTCTACCTAGTTGACAGCTTAATAAATTTCAATAATTTTTATTTTCGGGTGACAAACAATTGTTTTCTGTCATAGACCCCTGCTCTACCAAGTAGACAGGTTAATTCATTTCTGTAATTTTTCTGTTGCATTCTTGGGTGGACATTATACAATTTTAGACGTGAATAAACCCCTGCTCTGCATAGGTGACAGGGAATAAAATTTCTGCAATGCTTCTTTAATTGATGCGCGCCACCTCCTTTGATTCAATGCTTAAACTTAAACAAGTTGTACCACATTTAAGCTTCAATACTTTGTCCCACATTTCCGCTATACTCTTTTGGCCAACATTTGCGCCTCAATAGCTTTTCCCACAATTCCGCTTAACTCTTTTAGCCCACATTTGGGCTTCTGTAATTTGTCCCACATTTGCGCCTCAATAGCTTTTCCCACATTTCTTCTCTATCCCCAATTTTTTAAATAAATTTTTCTCCCTTAAATTTGGTCTCTTTTTCTCACGCTGCCTCTCCGGCCTGGAACCCTGATTTCACTCTACTCGTAATCAGCATGGTAGGCGCATAAAAGAACATCGAAAGTTGATAGAGCAGATATCAAATTGGATCGTGAACATCACGGGGACGTGCGACATGGTGGGGCAGTAAGTATGCATACGCCTACACGAACTAACTGACAGTGGTCAGCCCCTACAACTTCTGAGTCTCCAAATTGGGCACATGGCCTGAGCTTGCCCTTTATGCCTTGGAGGTGCTGGCCTGCCCTGCAGCTGGTGTATTGTCTGAACGTGTGTTTAGCACGACTGGAGGGTTATATTTCCCAATGTTTTGGGGTGTACCCTAATTTAAAAAAATATTAATAAATTTTAAACCAAAAAGCCACTTCCACCTACACAGCCACATTCACCGCCTCCTCAACCTCCTACTCTATATGGACCTGGTCCTCCTAGATCAAGATTATTATTTTTTATTTTTACGTATTTTATGTTATTTAAAGTCATTTCCCTATCCACATTTGTTTGCAGAGCACTTGCCATGCTCCTAACCACATTTTGATGACATTTGCAGCCCTCTAGCCCTTTCCATGACATTTTTACAGCCATTTTAGTGCTCAAATTTCGGGTTCCCATTGACTTCAATGGGGTTCGGGGTCAAATTCGGGTTAAGTTCGGGTCCATCCAGGTGTCCGCTCAACTCTAATTTTGACTAATCACAGCCAGCCTCACACATAGCCTATGTGGGTAATACCCCTAGCAGGAGCTGCTAGGATCATTACACCAGAGGAGAGGAACTGAACAGACATTCACTCCACTAAGAGCTGTGTTTTATGGAAGCAGAGAGGTCAAAATAGGTATGTAAAACAGTTATATAATGTTTCTACTGTTAATATAGTGATTAGAACTGTATACTGAACCAGTTATATGTGTGCTTACTGATAGTTCCACCAATTGCAAACTACAAAGTTCACAATTGCAAATTCAAATTCCATATTGCAATCCAAATTGCATACAACCATACCAGATCATACTCAACCAATCTGCAAATAGTTACTGCTAGCTGCATACTGCAATTGCGACCAAATTCAGCAAGTAGAACTATTAGTTAGACCTCAGATATACCTCTGAGAGAGATCATAAAGTGCTTAAATAACTCAAAGTGAGAGTACAGATACTGAAGAGAGAAAAATATTCACCATTTTATGTTGAATGACAAGATTGAACAGTTGAACCACCATCTTATGCATACCGCCATTTTATGATACTTTATTTAACACGTGTTTGGTACATGGATTATCTGCTGTGGAGGCAGCAGTGTTATATGAAGAAAAGTTGAAGTTAATAAAGAAGTTATTTGAAGCATTTGGTGTTCTCTTTAAACCTACTGTTTCCATAGAACGGAGCTAGAGGAATTACAGAGTAATAGACAGTCTGACTAGACTAAAATGACAGATATCCAAATTCTTCTAATGCCACAGCACAAAAGGCACTTCATAGTGCTGCGCCAGCCACAGGTCGTCAGTACAAAAACACCCCTTTATATTGTGCGCTAGTACAAAAAAATCCCCCTTCCTTTCAGATCAGACCCCCATATAAAATCCTAAATGAGATCCCCCCATCTCAGACCAAATCCCCTATGTCAGACCCCATTTAAGACCCCAGTTTTAAGCCTCAGATCAGACCCCATTAGACCTCCATGTAAGACCCCGACCTAATATCAAACCTCGGATAAGACCCCCATTAGACCTCCAGACCCCCATATCAGACCTCCAGACCCCCATATGTGAGCCCATTAGACCTCCAGACCCCCAATCAGACCTTTAGACCCCAGTCAGACTCCCATTAGACCTCCAGACCCCCATTAGACTTCTTCAGACCCCCCAGTCAGACCTTTAGACCACTCCAGACCCCCCAGTCAGAACTCCAGACCCCCCCAGTCAGACCTCCAGACCCCCCATAGACCACACAGACCCCCATTAGACCTCTCCAGATCCCCCATTAGACCTCCATATCAGACCTCAGATCAGACTGTAAAAAAATAAAGTAACTTACCTCTCCTGCTGCCATTCTTCCTGTCCTGACTGTCTTCTCTTCTCAGGGCCGGCGCTGCAGTCACCTAGCCTCCTGCAGAATCAGGTCAGAGTGTGCTCTGTATGGCCTGACGCTGCAGGAAGCCAGGACACAGCAGCGCGGGCCCTGAGTAGAGCAAGCAGGAGGAGGGGTAAGTACTGTACAGTGCTCACAGCGCTTCTCTCCCCCTCCTCCTGCAGACTAGTGAGTGTGCAACCAGCCGGACACTGGGTCATTGGGGCTGCTATGCAGTGGGTCAGATTTAGATGTAACTGAGTTCGTGACGCCAGTTGCAGCTTGCGCAGGTACTGTAAAAGGGCCCTTTAAGATGGTATAGCTCATGTACTAGGTTAGGAATGCCAGAGGGGGATATTGTCTCTGTATTGTGTCAACGGTGTCTCCTACCTTAGTACGGCTGGACTGCTGTATCCTGGCTCACATGCAACAAAATTGAGTGCTGTAAATAGGAGTAACTGAGGAATGATGGAATTCCACACAGAAGAGAGGGTCCAACTTGTCTTTACTTGATGTTATAAGTGGCAGCTTTAGATCCATACAATTATACAGCAATAGTATTGGGGTCCCAGCAGGTGTTGGCAATATGTGGCAGGAATAATATATATCTATTATGCATCTGAACATACGTCTATAGATCTGGCAGGTATCTGTCTTCTGCTCTGTCTTGGGTTCTGCTTAGTTTGTGCCTGACTAGCTATGGAGGTACTTATCTTCTCCTTGTATTCGGAATCTGTTACTTACAGGACTGCTCGCAGGGAATGGTGGTTTCGTCCTGGAGATCTAGAAGTTCTGCAATTGCTGCTTTCTTTGTCATCCAGCTGAGGTAAGAAACTCAGGCTGGGAAGGTTGCTTTGGGCCTCAGATTAGGCCTGAATCCTTTGTTGGGATCCCTGTTTCTGGGAGCTCCTATTCACACACAGCCTACCCCAACAGGGGAGCTGGTGCACACTGCACACACTCTGCCTAAAACCTTCTGTCCTCCCTCTGAAGTAAGAGTGGGAACATTCCACTCCTCAGATGGGGGAAGCTAGGCTGGAATGGAATATTCCAGCTAGGTATACTAACTTTCCTACAGACTATCTGCTACATACTGCTGCCACCTGCTGGTGTACATGGAAATTACAGCAAATATATAAAATACAGACATAGAGATGACAATGCACAGTGAGATTACATCAGATATTAACACATTCACATCTTAACATAATGAAGCTGGGTGACAGAGTTTAGTGACATACTCTGGGATGTTACATACCCGCTTACTTTAAGTGAAGCCGTCCTCGGCGCAAGATAGGCGGTAAAGGAATAAGCTCTGGGTACCCAATTAATACAACGTGCTGCATGAATTTACACATAAGACATTACATAGACAAACATTTAACGGTTTCCTCGAGGTTCCTGCCCGCTAGCATAAGGTGTCCAACACACAGTTTCCTTATCTTGGTATAACCAGGTAACCTAATACTGCACTAAGCAAACATTACTGACTGACTTTGTATGTTCTGGATCCTTTAAACATCAAAGAAAGTATGGGGGGGTCTTTACTCCGTAATCCCACCATTGTGTAATGCAAAGCCCGCAAATAGAAGGGTGGCGTTATCCTGTTGTCCCTTCCCTGCATCATAGCCTGAAGAAATTTGGCTTATAGCACGATCACTATGATGTCTATGAGGAAGCTAAGTTGTGGCTCTAAGGTTTGAGGCGCCTTACCTTAGGCAAAAAGGCTCAGAAGGGGAGGCTCAGAAGGGGCACGTCGTCTCCGTGTCTTCTGGCAATGTCACAGGAGGAGGGTCTTTAATCCCGTGCGCTCCTGGAAATGAGACACCTCTGGATGGGAACAATCCGGAACATAAAACAAGCGGGAAGGAGCAGCCTAGGGCTTCTAACGATTCCCGAAGCAGCAGGGGTACCTGTGTAACTAGACCTGTCAGGACTTACCATTTGGTCCTACCCTGGGTACCTATGGGTATACTTCACCGGGAGTAGGCCATTGGTGTACAACGTCCGTATAATGACAGTCCGTATAAGGGGGAGAGAACAAGAGCTGTGAAAAGGCACACTTTAGGTAAGTTGCTAAATTTTTTGTTAAGTGCAATGGTAAGTGCAATCATTCAGAATAGTACATAATTTCACATTGTGGCACCTGGAAGAATAATACACACAATGGGCAGGATACTTGAACATTACATAACATATGTAATCTGGTTACAATGACATAAGTTATTAAGTGCAAGCTTTTATGTTGCAATAAAACATTTTATCAAATAGTGCAAATTTATAAGTGCAAGGGTTAGGCTCAACAACAACTTGAGTCCGTATTCCTGGAAGTGCTTGAAGTAGAATCCTCTGGAAACTGATAAAAATTTCCTTTGCAATCCACAGAGCAAAGAGTCAATTGTAATCCAAAGGGTTAAAATGTTAATAGCAGCAGGCTATCAGGTAACCTGAGAAAGGGGATAAAACATTCAACTTGGAGTTGAGGGGGTTAAGTGCTGATGGGGGGAGTCCTAACTGACATGACCATCTGGATGAGGACAACAATGGCAACCTGGAACACAAACGGTTAAAATAGCACACAAACAATGCCAACAGGTCCTCACCCGTCAGGTTGCAGTCCACGGAGTGGCTCCCAGAACAATGTCACTTGTTGACTTTTCTGATGGGGACACCCTAGACATAGGCATCCATCTCCTCGTCACTGCTGGAGCTGCTGAACCTCATAGAGGTGGCTCTAGCCTCTGCTGGTGGCTGAGAGTAGTATTCACTGTTGCACGCCAGCGACCTCTACCGGTGACTGTAGGAATAGGCTGCACTGCCAGCCTGGAGAAGGTAGCTGTTGCCTGTTGCAAACCGGAATCCACAGCCGGTGCAGGGATTGGCAAAACCACTGGTTGCATGGGTGCAGGGAGAGCTGGAACAGACTGTGCAGGCTGCTTGCAAGGGAGAGTATAGGGAGGCATAAAACACGGCTGCACCTTGGGGTTAAATGTCAGCACGCTATTATTGATTTGTCCTACCCTCAGGGTTGGTGGTGGTGACAAACCCGGAATGAGAGGTGCAGGTTCCGGTTGAGGCTGTTCCTTGAAGATTAAAACGGCCGTCTGGGGTTTCCTGCAGGCATCTGGTCCTGGCTGCAGAGCCTGGATCTTCCTGCCAGTTCTCTGGGGTTATGGCAGGGACAAGTGGCTTTTGCAGCATGGTGACTCCTGTAGCAAATAGTCCTTGCATGGACCGCATGGGGGTAAATTCAATCTGTTCCCCTGAATGCAGATTATGCCGGGCCTGGGGCAAGTAGTGCCTTTTAACTGAGCGGCTGCCTACAAATAATTTGGTGCCAGAGTGATTGTCCTGCACAAAACCGACACCACGCTCCACTGAGAACCACAGGACGGTTCTGGTTCGGCGGGTGAGCTGGGATCTCTGGCCTGGGGGTTGTCGATGACCTGTTTTACCCACTCTTCAACCGCAGATTTATATTCCCACACGGTCTGGGCAAAGACTGTGATTTCGCAAGGGACCTCCGGATTGAGGCTGCGGAGCTGCTCATAGCTGGGCGGTGGAGTGGAATCTCCAGCCGCCTCCGCCGCACCAGTTGGCGGTAGTGGCGTGGCAGGCCTCAGGTTAATGGCCGGTGCTGGGGTTTCGGGACGTGGTGGATGGATGGGAACGGACCGGACCGGGGCCTCAGGGAGCGCGGAAGCTCCTACCGGTGGTTGCGGCCGGTTCCAGTGCCTTCTGGACGTCCTCAGGAGAGCCAATCTTGTTCTGTGCTGCAGACTGGTTGCAGACTGGAGTGGCTGACGTCAGCGAGGTCAGCGACGTCCTCAGCGGACGCAGACACGACATCCACGTCCATGTTCAGAGATGCGTCACCCTCCGCTGGAGCACTTGACAGCACGGAGGGATCCATGGCCTCCGGGAACTCGATCAGGTTCGGGTCTTTAGAAGCAGGAGATGGGACTTCAGTGGCGGTCTCCTCCGGAATGCTAGGTAAGGTGAGGGGTGTTTCGGCCTTGGCCTGGGAGGAATCCACAGCCTCCAGCATAGTGGCGAATATTGAGGGCCCTCCTTTCTTTGTTATTTGGGAGACATGGATCTCCGGTGGGTGTTCCTCATAAACAGCTTCTCCACAGATGGCCATTTGGTTCCATCTCGGCTGGGGAAACACCATCTTGCTCTCTTCTTTCTCCTGGCAAATAGCTGGTTCTGAGGGTGCAGCCCAAGGGGTGGAGACTTTATCACCTTGGTGCACAATAGGAAGTTCAAGGTGGGCAGGCTCAATTTTTCCCACTCCTGAGGGGGCGTATTCGCTATCTTTGCGCCGTTCCTGAAGGGGTGTAGTCACATTTTCCCGCTTCTGGGGGGCATATTTCTAATTTTCGTGCTCCTGGGAGGGCGTTTCTGACTTTCTTTGTCTTTCTGCATGAAGACGCCGCGCCATCTTGGAACGAATATGGCGAATCTTCACAATGCCGAATTAACACTTTGTGTGCAGCAGCGCACATGCAGCGCTTTCTCTGACACAGCAATGCAAGTAAGCAATTCACTTTTTAAGCGGTTTTGGTGCAATCTTCAGCCTTGCTAATATTATGAAACATGCAGACATGAAACATCCAGATCCTGTTCGTGACGCCACTTGAATGCAACGAGCCGGACACTGGGTCATTGGGGCTGCTATGCAGTGGGTCAGATTTAGGTGTAACTAAGTTCGTGACGCCAGTTGCAGCTTGCGCAGGTACTGTAAAAGGGCCCTTTAAGATGGTATAGCTCATGTACTAGGTTAGGAATGCCAGAGGGGGATATTGTCTCTGTATTGTGTCAATGGTGTCTCCTACCTTAGTACGGCTGGACTCCTGTATCCTGGCTCACATGCAACAAAATTGAGTGCTGTAAATAGGAGTAACTGAGGAATGATGGAATTCCACACAGAAGAGAGGGTCCAACTTGTCTTTACTTGATGTTATAAGTGGCAGCTTTAGATCCATACAATTATACAGCAATAGTCTTGGGGTCCCAGCAGGTGTTGGCAATATGTGGCAGGAATAATATATATCTATTCTGCATCTGAACATACGCCTATAGATCTGGCAGGTATCTGTCTTCTGCTCTGTTTTGGGTTCTGCTTAGTTTGGGACTGACTAGCTATGGAGGTACTTATCTTCTCCTTGTATTCGGAATCTGTTACTTATAGGACTGCTTGCAGGGAATGGTGGTTTCGTCCTGGAGATCTAGAAGTTTTGCAATTGCTGCTTTCTTTGTCAACCAGCTGAGGTAAGGAACTCAGGCTGGGAAGGTTGCTTTGGGCCTCAGGTTAGGCCTGAATCCTTTGTTGGGATCCCTGTTTCTGGGAGCTCCTATTCACACACAGCCTACCCCAACAGGGGAGCTGGTGCACACTGCACACACTCTGCCTAAAACCTTCTGTCCTCCCTCTGAAGTAAGAGTGGGAACATTCCACTCCTCCTCAGATGGGGGAAGCTAGGCTGGAATGGAATATTCCAGCTAGGTATACTAACTTTCCTACAGACTATCTGCTACATACTGCTGCCACCTGCTGGTGTACATGGAAATTACAGCAAATATATAAAATACAGACATAGAGATGACAATGCACAGTGAGATTACATCAGATATTAACACATTCACATCTTAACATAATGAAGCTGGGTGACAGAGTTTAGTGACATACTCTGGGATGTTACAAGTGCTTCCATTATGGAAAGGGAAAAGTACAGCACCACTGGCTTAGGGGCCCGGTCGCAACTGCGACCGCTGCGACCCATATAGTTACGCCAGTTGATTATAGGTCACCCACAAAACAAATAGACAGATTCCTAACACTCTCCCTCGCTTCAGCTTTCTGCTTCCTGTCCCTGCACTACTCAGAGCTGATGGACGGTGCTACACATGATCCAGCTTGTATAGAGGCTGGGTCACATGATGCACTGGCCAGTCACAGTCATGCCATTTCTAGGCATGGCTGTGATGGCTTCTAATTGCCCACAGTTTAAAAGCTTGTTGATTGGCTGAATTAACTGAAGACTAGATGTTGTGTTTACGCTAAACAAATAATGAAGGGTTAACTTGAAGGTTGATAGTGTTGCAAACAAAAAACAAAAAAACTTTATTGGTATCAAGAATATATAAAAGGCCATCTGCCCAGTAAATAGGTTAAAAAGTGAGGGTCCAGGATAGTGTGGGACTCCTAATATGATATACTTGGCTGCCCAGATTTATGCCCGCAAGCATCACCCACTTGTCACTGACAGCCACTGTGTCAGCACGCAGACATTTATTGCAGGTGTACCTTCACACACACCAAAGGTCAGGCATCCATGAGCACATTAACCTGTGCCCAATCTGTCTCTCATGAGAACTAAGGTACACTGGACTTGCTGGAGCTCCCTAGACCAGGTAACTTTCCCTGCCAACCCCTCACACTGTAGGCTATCCTGTTGGTACTAATTCTCCTCACTCGACGCGTTTCTTTGCTGTAACCACAGCAATTCATCAGGAGTATAAGCAGAGATTACTTAAATGTAACATGAATCATGCGCCACTGATGGCATGCCCGCCATCCCACATAGCCTCCGGCACTGTGACGGCTGTAGCGCGGCCGCCGAGTGCCTCTGCTAAATGGCAATAGCCACACCCACCAGGAGGAGCCTCCCTGCAGGCCAGCCATTCAGACCAGGAAGGCTGGAAGAAGACTCGCCTCCCACGAGCATTGACAATAAGAGGCATGCTCCTGGGGATCACCGATATGAAGTTAAAGGTGAGTAGACGGCTGTACAGTACGTGCCTGGTTAAGAAAACAGCCCATATAATAACACTGGATAAGTGAAGGGATGAATAAGGGGAAGATCTATGATACCAGACATAGGAGCTAGTGTCGTGGCTACCAATGAACAGAACGGTAGTCACTTGCAAGGTGACACTAATCAAGCACATATAAAACTTTAGGGATCATCCACCTACTGAAATTTCATGTGGGTCCTACCGGTGGCTAAACATAATAACTACTTAAATTTATGACAGATAGTTCACATAGTCATTAGTGCTGATATTAATGCCAGAACTGGTAATATAGGTGTTTAAAGAAAAAAGAGGGCACATTCAACATCAGCGTCCAGTTTCTGACCCCCTTTTCTGCTCATAAGAGGTAAATCAGTAAGATGTAAAGTCACCTACAAATCTGTGGGTATGTATGCCCACTGGCGTGTATAGCCTAGACACACCTCCTATGGGCAACTACAGCTCACCAGGGTCAAGAGGTTTATCACATATGATGCACTGAGTATACAACCGGATACACGACCACACAACGATAATATACATTGTTACCAATGGAAATGAAACAAAAGCAAAGAGAGTATAAGGATAACCCCCTTCTTAGGGACAAAAATGGATATAGGGACAAGCTATCCATATGTCCCCAGATCTCATGTCAAGAGATCTCCTGCACGATAACACCTCCTAGAATCACATATTGGCAGGGAGGGCCAATATGTCACTGTGGCATCACTTGAGGGGGCCCTAGATGAAGCAAGAATACGAAATGAATTCATTGAGGCCTTTAGGTTTTAATGTTTGTAACCTGAAAGTCCATTCAGTCTCCTTGCGTAAAAGCTAGTTGTCCAGGTCACCCCCTCTTGGGGATGATTTAATGTGTTCAATTCCCTGAAAGCTCACACAGTCAAGTCTCCCGGCATGGTACATAGCAACATGTTGTGCCAGTGGGGTGTCATCCTGTTTGGAAATATCTGAGAGATGTTCGCCCACCCACCTTCTAAATTCCCTTTTGGTCTTGCCCACATATTGCTTGTGGCAAAGGCAGGTGGTCAGATATATCACACCCACTGTTCTGCAATTGATGAAAGATCTAATATAGTAGTTTTGTCCTGTCACAGAGCTAGTGAACATATTGCCTTTCTTAATGGCCTGGCAGGCCACACAGTTGCCACATCTGAATGTCCCTGCTGGCCTTTTGGAAAGCCATGTATCACTGACGGGAGTATTGAACGTACTGTGGGCGAATATTTCTCAAATGCCTTTTCCCTGTGTGATTCAGCAGAGGGCAAAGGAGAGCATCGGAGCATGAAATGCTCCGATGCTCTTGTCAGGGGGGCTGCCTGGGTGAAAATATGGGTACTGAACCCGGACAACCCCTTTAAATTCTGTGAAAGTACAGTGAAAGTGACTCTTTTCTCCCTGCACTGTGGAAGTGCACGCAACGTGCTCAATAAAGGACATGAAGGATGCTATCAGTTTATTTAGATTATGCTTGCATATAATTCTGACCATGTTTAGTTAGTTATCTGTGTAGAAATCTATGTAATTCCAGACAATTTACTTACTTACTTCTTGCGAATGTGTATCTATCCTAAGATACCACCCCAGTGAAAATGAAGCATTTTGTACAGTAGTTCCTGATGAAATCAATGGTCTGTTTGCCTTATCCGTGGTCATGATAAGTCTTCCAGATAGTGGTGTACCGTCAAAGGAGGCACACCACACTACTACTACAGGGCCCAAAGTACAGGGGGGCTGACACGGAACTCTTTTTCTTTCCAATGTGAAAACACTACATTTTCATGCAGCCACAACTAGAGGGAGCTCAGTACAAACAGATGATTACAACTTCCATTTCAGTCAATTGTAACTACATAAATTCTTATGCACTGAGCTCCCCCTAGCGGTGGCTGCAGACATCCATTTTTATGATAAATGGGAGGCTAGAGATTTATCAGTGTATTAATGCACGTCTTGTGTAAATGCATTGAGAAATATGGTGATAAAAATGAGTGCCATAGTTATGAAGCACCTGTTTCACTTTACTCACACAGAAGGTGGATAAAATGGGTGAGGCTAAAGTTGGCTTTTCTTACAATTTTTTAATTAAAATTTTATTGGCTTAATAAAAATAAAAAAATTCATTAGAAATCTAGGGCGTTGCAATTTGTATTCTGCATTGCCTGGAAATGATTGACATACTGGGAAACTAGGTGGGGCAGGGGATCTATATAATTTGTAAGTTTTGCTATGGACCCTATGAGATCTGTGTACACCCCTGCCTCCCGAACAGGAGTATACCACTTGAGGTGGTTTCTTGTATAGATTGTTTTGCCTGCCATTCACAATATTTATCAAATCTGACTGTTGTGACGCTGCTAAGGTGTCAAATACAGTATATGAATATTGTATTGCTATATTATGTGGCAAAATTTGAAATAGGAAAATAGATTGTTAACGTAGTAGACAAAAAACATTACTTATTATAGTCATCTACACTTGAGCTTTTCAGGGCGTTGCTTGCTAGGCTAATCTTTATAGAACAATATTTAATTTCACACCTTAGGGACTGGATGAAACCGGTTTAAAATCTGCTGGTTAATGTCAACTGAAACACCCTGCGTAACTACTTCACACAGTTATGCTGCATCACTTACAGTTTACTACTATGCTTTCCTAATATTAGTTTGATAAGGTTTTTTTTTTTTTTTAGCAAAGGAACAAACCATGTTCAAATGTCATCACTTCAACTGACCATCATACATGTAGTAGAAAATACATGAAGACATCACATTATATGAAGTTGTATAAAAGATCACATTTCAGCTGTAATAACTGGTGCAAGTAGAAGAATATACCACCAAAGCAAAATGGCATAATACCAAGAGAACAAACAAATAACACTATGTGACCGAGCAAGTCCTCTGCCCCTCTACCCATGTGGTTTTGTACAGCACCTGATAGGCTTCACTCTTTTAATTTCCCTAGGGTAACCTTCAGCTCCTCTAACAGGTACCATTTTGTGAGTCGAAATGGATCCACTGTTTTCTCTCCCGGTCCTCGCAGCATCCTGTAATAAACATCTTCCATCTTTTAAAGAACCGTTTCGTCTGAGTTTCTTTGTCTCTGGACGCTAATAGTTGTTCTGTCCACAATATTTTTTTTATGGAAAATAACACCTGGGTGACTTCAGGGAGATGTGGCAAAATCCAGTTTCCCAGTATGCATTTCTTTCCCGCCATAAAAATGATATGGATTATAGGGGGCAAATGCGAAGAGTGTTCTGCTGAGTCAATCAACCCATCCCTACAGGAATGGAATAAGACCATGTTACGACTAATGTGGCCCTTAAAGCCACTGGACCTTCTAACAATGGTATGAATGTTCTCCCATAAAACGTTATGCTGTTTGCAGCCCCATAGGCCGTGCAACAAATCAGAATTTGGTTCATGACATTTTGGACACTTCGTTTGCCTATTCGGCATTGAGGCGGATAGCGGCAAATTAAATGCATAAATAGCCCTGTGCATAATTTTCAATTGTGTTTCCCTCCAGGTTTCACAGAACACATGTTTTCTGAAATCAGTTCATCCACCCATAATCTCTTTCCCCACCTTCTCTTCTCCTAATTGCTTAGCCCACCCCTTGTAAACAGATTGGACGGTCCCAGGGAGAAACTTGGGCATTAGGTAGGCATATAAATCTGATATAGAATATCTGTGAGTCGAGCAGAGGAGAGTGTCGAGAGCATTTACCAGGATTTCTTTAGCGATGTCCGATATCTTGGCCTTGCAATAATGTAGAACCTGTTTATAGGGGAAGAATTGGTGGCCCTGGAGGTCATACTTTTCACAAAGCTCCGGTAACGTTAACCATCTAAGTCCACGGTCATGAATCAGGTGTCCTACTCTATTTATACCCCGTTCCTTCCATCCATTGAATAAGCAGCTCGAGCACCCATCCATGAACTCTGGCGAACCCCACAGGGGGAGATGTTTCGAACACTGATAGGAAAGGCCAAATAATTTTTGTGTTATCTTCCAAGTAATAAGAGTGTCCATAAGAAGGACAGAGCGTTTTATGTCCGAGGGAAGCTTAGAGAACGTAGAATGTACCAGGGCTATCAAAGTTGATTCCAGAAAAGGCCCCAGCACGTTCTCACGTCTCATCGGTCCTCGGCGATTTTGCAGTAATGAACCCCTGCTGCGGTCAAGGTCAGGGTTCACCACCATGTTAAAGTCTCCTCCAATCAATGACATTCCGGTCAACTGGGTTATTACCCTTGATTCTACGTTATGAAGGAACTCTCTATTTTCATTATTTCGGCCGTACACATTAAAAACATCTAGAAGGCCGCAAGGTTTCTCCACAGTTATGTGTGAAAATCGGCCCTCGGCATCCGATGCTGCCAAAAGAATCTTATGAGGCAGAGACTTGTGGATTAACATAATCACCCCGGCTGTTCTACCTAGGGCCGGTGAGCCAAAAACCGATCCCACCCAAAGTTTGCGCGTGTATTTCCATTCCTCTTCCCTTAGATGAGTCTCCTGCAATAACGCTATGTCCGCTTTCAGCCTTTTAAATGACGAAGGACCATCATCCGCTTTTCTGGGGAGCGGAGTTTCTTATTGTTTTAGGTAACTACTCTCATTAACAGGTCTAGAGAAAAGGATAGTTAAACGCGATACAATAGCATCGCTCCCAAAAGAGCGCCCCCTCTTAGTGGCCCTAAAACAGACAGACATTCTCCTCTGCTCTGCCCACCCCCGAGGTGGTAGACCAGGGCCAGCGGCAGGAAAAAAGATGCTCGGTTACAACAAGAACAAACACGTGCAACAAAAAAAAATGTTAACATTAACAAACCCTCCTCCATTCCTAGCATTCCCCTACTCAATATTGTATTCCTCTCTTTTCATCTATCTCTGGACTTCACTTTTTTCTGAAATATAGGCTATAAAATCCTCCGCTCCTCCCCTCCTCATCTGTCTTCACTCGTATTTCGCTGCCCCACAGCCTAGATACAGAAAAGTAACAGCACGCCCCCTCCCGCCGGGTACAAACAGCACACCCACAATACTTATCAGTCCACACATAAAGGTGCATAGCGGTTCATTCTTTGGGGTCTCTTCTTCTTTGGTGATGCGCCTCCTTCTGCTCTCTGTGGTTCTTTCTCGGAAATCCTCTTCCAGGTAGACCACTTTTGTCCTAAGACCGAATCATGACCTGTAGGCTGATGTGAGGCGCGTCCGTGGTCTTCCTGACGATAAGTTGGACAAGATCTCTTGTCGGTCTGGTCGAAATCCCTTTCCGTGGCCCACCCTTGAGCCACAGCGAACCTTTTTGCCTCCATGGGTGACCTGAAAATTGCAGGTGGTTCACCGACTACTTGAATCCGCAGCGTTGCCAGGTACATCAGTTGAAATTCGATTTTTTTTTGCATAAAGAGAAGAACATACCGCACTATACTCTCTCCTCCACCGCACCACTTCCACGGAAAAGTCCAAATATTTGACTATGAATTGACGAGGTTTACTCCCCTGTGGTGAGGAAGCGGGCTTCTGGTTTGTAGTTGCGGACTGTGCAGGTCCCACCCGATGGGCCCTTTCCACCCTCTTTGAGCTCGAAATCCCCAGGGCCTGAGGGAGTTCTCCTTCACAAAATTCCTGAAGCTGTGACGGTTTAATGGAGTCCGGGGCCCCCAGGACACGCAAATTGTTCCGGCGTGACCTGTTTTCCAGGTCCTCCATGCAATCCCTCAATCTGCAATTTTCTTTTGAGATTTCTTTAAATCTGTCATGGGACCCCACAGCTTCCTTCTCTAAGGCCACTATCCTGTGCTCCATCTCCTCCAATCTGGAAGAATGGGATTCTACCTCAGCCCGCATTTCTTGGAAAGAGGCTGATACTGCATTGACCAGGGAGTCTTTTAAATCTGTAGCTAGTTGTTTAGCTACTTCCACTGCCAGCTTTTTGTAATCAATAAGGGCCCCCAGGGTGTCAGCACTTGCCATTTCCAGGTCTTTTGAGAGCGGAGCCTGATTGGGAGCCCTCTGTGTCCTGGAGTGTGGTAGTCAGGAGTCTCCTCCCTCGTGCAGTCGTCCGGCGCCATCTTGCCTTCTCTTCCGATTTGGCCCTATGAGTGGGGTGCCGGCTTGCCGCTGCTCCGAAGCAGGTACTGCTCCATGAAATCACACCCGAGCGGGCTGAGGGCGTGTTGCAGTCGCTCGCCGACTTCAGCGAGCGGCTGAATTGCCGGTATGTGCAGGTCAGCGGAGGGGTTGTAGCGGAGCTCCTCACCGCACCTGCCTACATCACAGCACCGGAACCGGAGTCTTGATAAGGGTTTTAACAGTAAGATATAGTATATGACTGAATACATAAAAAACACAAAAGAAAACACTGAAAATATGAGCAAAATGTTTAGTAATAATATAAATAAAGAACAACTAAACCTCTAGCAGATGTACTGTATTTGTGCAAACAGGGGAATAACTAGAGAAGGATGGGCCCCATAGTACACTTTTGAATGGGCCCTTAAGCATAAACATTGCACTGCTAAAAAGAACTGTTGTGTGCATGAGGCCTAAATCTTTTAAAGCAGTAGCATACCAGTATGGGATGTGATAGAATAAAATAAAATTAACCATTACTCATCTGGTAAATCCACTGGTCTCCGTACAGCATTAAAATAAAGTTGGGAAACAAATCATCTTCAGATCTTGGATCCGAAGTGCAATTTGCTCAAAGTAAGGCTACTTTCACACTGGCGTTTTAGCTCTCCATTTGTGAGATCCGTTCAGGGCTCTCACAAGCGGTCCAAAACGGATCAGTTTTGCCCTAATGCAAAGAAAAATTGGGGGTCAGTCAGCACATCCAGTGCGCAGGTGCGCGTTGCCATGGCTGAAAGCACAAAAGGCAAAAAAATATACAATGCAACAGCACTCTGCAAACCAAATAAAGTACAATAATGCCAAAATAATAGAAAGTATTCTGGTGCAAATGCTACGCTAATAAATTTGAGATGCTTGGCAAATCATTTTGTACAAAAATATTTGGGCCAGTCTGCCAAATGTCAAGGCGATCTCAGTAAGACGGAAACCTAACACTAAATACCACATTAACTGGTGCCATACTGGCCTCCATTACATTTAGGGAATGCAGGTTCCACATGCATGCCGAGCCCACATTATATTATGCCTCTTATGGTGCCAAAATGGCCTCCAATATATTCAGGGGATGCAGGCTCCTCATGTATGCTGAACCCACACTATATAATACCTCTTTGATGCCGGCCTCCATTTTGTTCAACGAATGCAGGTTCCACTAGCATGCTGAGCCCACTCTGTATTCCACCTTAGAGGCCTAGTCTGAAAATGTCTGTCATTGCATGCATGTAAAATTCCCTTTCTGCAATGCATAACTTATTGCATAGCAACTGATGTCTTTAACATGTTAAAAAAAAAAAAAAAAATTCTAAACTTTAATAACCACATTTTCTTCTACAGTATATTACCAAATGTCTTTGATATGAATTGAGTTTAATAGGCTTCTTTCACAAATTTGATTATTTAACTAGAAGAATGTTTGTATCATCCTCATAGACACGACTGTATGCCCTCCGAGACATATGGTCCATGAGCGGGCCATATGTCCCAGAACAGCATTGATCATGTGCACGGGAGCACACAGCATCATAGGTCAATGTGATGCTGTTCACATCGATCAGCCCGCAGACTATAGTCCCGCACTCATAAGATCATTTGTATTCGGGTCGTCTATGCGCGTGAGACCTACCTACCTACTTCTAAAGCAGTAGAGGTGTGCCGAGACTGCTGTACGGAGGGTAGTCTAAAGGGGCCCACCCCCAAAGAGTTGTTGTAATAATGGGATTGGGAGAGTGGGGCAAACGAGCTGACGCTGGTGAGGATAGAGGGGGGAAGGCAGAGCCTTAAAAATGCTAAACCCCACCTCCCCTCATACAAACACAGCAAATATACATTTGCTTATCACTTGTATTCGGGTCGTCTATGCGTGTGAGACCTACCTACCTACTTCTAAAGCAGTAGAGGTGTGCCGAGACTGCTGTACGGAGGGTAGGCTAAAGGGGCCAAAAATCACAAACATAGGTTAAATGTTATATGTTTATTTATAATTACAAAACTAGATTACTGAAGGCACTAGACATTTCAACCTGCGGGTTTGGTATATACCGGGCATAACAAGCCGACTTCCACCTGCCTAGCTTCTTAATTACATGTACCGGGACATTGTGCTTAGATGCAGCGGAGGCCGCCCCGATGCGCATAGAATGCCCCGTAATCGAGCTGGGGTCAACACCAATGTTCCTCAACAAAATACAGATAAACTTGAGGAAATTTGTGCAACTCAAAGGAGCAGAACCTAACCTAAGGAGAGGTGCCTCACCCGGGGTTTCTTTAATAAACTGTAACCACTCTCGAATGGTTTTCACAGGACACCATTTATTACCAGTAGTAAAGTATTTAACTTTAGTCAGCTGTCCTGGGCGTGTCGTCTTTGTAGAGGTTAGCGTAAGAATGTAACAAGACCCGTCCCAAGAGAGCTGACTCTTCCTCAGATAATTTTTACAGCTCGCGGCGCAGGTGAATTCGCCTGGTCTAAGGAAACCATAGAAAGCCAGATACATGGTTGTCTTTATCAGTAAGCTAGTATATTCACCAAAAGGATATCCTTGCAACATATCAGATAAGGACCTGAACATCTTCCCCGTAAATGGCTGCCGGGAAGGACGGGTGACAGCAGAGCCTTTCTGTATACCCCTCAGTAACATTCTGATAGGATGCGCAGAAAACAATGATGGTAGATGAGGATGCTTCAAATACAAATGATGTTGTATACCGGCCAGATATGACTTAATAGTACTGTAAGACAGCTTCAGGTGTGAGTGGCAAAATGCACCAAATGCCAGTAGATAAGATATATATCCTGCTCCACCTGAGGGGTGCGTTCTCTTAAAGTTACAGAATGACGCCCAAGCTTTCTTATACATCCTCAGGGTGTTATCGGACAGTGATCTAGTCATAAGAGACCTAGCAGTGGCAAGGTGAGCCGCTAGTCCATCACCAATTGGTTGAACTCGGGAATGGTTGCCGGTGTGTGGTCTGCCTGTGGAGAGACCTGAAAGAAGAGCGACAGGTTACCCCTAGATAAAGCATCCGCCGCTACGTTAGCTTGCCCCTTAATGTGATCACATATAATATGGAAATTATATTGAAGTGATAACCAAACGAGTCTCCTCACAAATGACATAATCTGAGCAGAGGCTGATCTACCCTTAGTGAGTATCTCTACTAAGGCCTCATTATCTGTCAGGAAGAGCACTGACTGATTCCTCCATAGTGGACCCCACACCCGAGCTGCCGCCACCAGCGGGTATATCTCGAATAATGAGGAACACCTGGTGAAGCCCTCCAACCTGACCACCTCCGCTGGCCATTGATCTGCCATCCACCTATGACTGAAAATAGCTGCAAAGCCTACTAGGGATGAGGCATCCGTATGGACTACTGGAGATTTACTTGAAACTGACGGAACGAATAACGATATGCCGTTCCACTGTGACAGGAACTCATCCCACATAACTAAATCTGCCATCGCATTCTGATCTATGACTACCAGGCTATCTTGATCGTGAGCATGTTTCAAGAGCTTCAACAGTCTAGCGATAAACGACCTGCCTTGTGGAATAATGCGTGTAGCGAAGTTAAGCATACCAAGCAGTGATTGGAGATCTGCTTCGGTGACAGTCCTGACGCGTGCTAACCTATGAACTGCTTCCTTAACTCTAATCAATTTGTCCTGCGGGAGACTAGCTTCCATATTAACGGTGTTTAGGCAAATGCCGAGAAAGGTGATGGTAGTATCAGGACCTTCCACCTTGTGTGGGGCAACGGGGACCCTGAGATCTGCAAACATCGCTTGCAGCACCTGCAGGTCCTGAGGAGCATGGTTCGGGGATTCTATTAACAGAAAGTCATCCAGATAGTGAATTACGTGATTGACCCGGAACAAATCTTGAAGTATCCAATGCAGGGCTATGGCAAACTGGTTAAAAATCCAGGGGCTAGATTTAGAACCAAAGGTCAATTTGTTAGCGAAGTAGTACTTATTTGATGTAAAATAAAAACAGGCACTCACCGGCTGGCAGGTCTATAAGTAACTTTATATACTAATAAAATGGTTATACATAAAATTTACACATAAAATATACACATAAAATATAAAATATAATGCACTGGGGACAATATAATGGTACATACAGGTCTACTCCAATATATTCTCTATATTAGCAATCTGATATAACGCTCTTTATCAATTCATAAGATGGGTAAATAACTGTGCAAATAGAACACTTGTGAATCAAGTCCCATAACCTGTGAATAAAAATCCAAAGAAGTCCGGTGACGTAATTTAAGATCCTATATAAAGGAAATAATAAGTATCCTGTAAAAAATATATATATACTGTGTTGTGAAATGGAAATTATAATATATAGATCCTGTGTAAGAGTTCTGTGAAGAAAGTCTTATGAAGACTAAGTAGCAGTTACTTGAATAAGAGATATAACTGTTTCCATCCGATAAGGCTCTTTTTGTATCAATTCCTCTAGGCACACATGCAGTTAGGGTTAGGTAAAATATGGTCGGGTTTTAGAACTGGGGCGTCCCCCTAGTTTTTCAAACCCTCTTACCTTGCCCTTAAGAGTGAGTGTCCTTTATGGGGGTGCCGCTCTGATAGTTGCCGAAGCCTTTGTATCTCCCGGTATATGTTCGGGTTCGTAGCATCCAGCTAGACGCGTTTCGAGGGTCCACCCTCTTCCTCAGTAGCTACTGAGGAAGAGGGTGGACCCTCGAAACGCGTCTAGCTGGTCCTGCGAGTATTCAACTATCTACCCGAACCCGAACATATACCTACTAACCTTATTATTGGTTATCGGAAGATTCTCATACAGCTCGGAAATATTCCATTGAAAGTACAGCCGGCTTAAGCTATCGCGTGATTACGCGAATCCTGCAGATTGCTTCCTGGTCGGTGACACGCAAGGAAGTAACCACGTGGAACGCGGAGACCAGCGAGCAGCAATTTTGAATTATTGGATTTCGCATTAATCCGGGAGATACAAAAGCTTCGGCAACTATCAGAGCGGCACCCCCATAAAGGACACTCACTCTTAAGGGCAAGGTAAGAGGGTTTGAAAAACTAGGGGGACGCCCCAGTTCTAAAACCCGACCATATTTTACCTAACCCTAACTGCATGTGTGCCTAGAGGAATTGATACAAAAAGAGCCTTATCGGATGGAAACAGTTATATCTCTTATTCAAGTAACTGCTACTTAGTCTTCATAAGACTTTCTTCACAGAACTCTTACACAGGATCTATATATTATAATTTCCATTTCACAACACAGTATATATATATTTTTTACAGGATACTTATTATTTCCTTTATATAGGATCTTAAATTACGTCACCGGACTTCTTTGGATTTTTATTCACAGGTTATGGGACTTGATTCACAAGTGTTCTATTTGCACAGTTATTTACCCATCTTATGAATTGATAAAGAGCGTTATATCAGATTGCTAATATAGAGAATATATTGGAGTAGACCTGTATGTACCATTATATTGTCCCCAGTGCATTATATTTTATATTTTATGTGTATATTTTATGTGTAAATTTTATGTATAACCATTTTATTAGTATATAAAGTTACTTATAGACCTGCCAGCCGGTGAGTGCCTGTTTTTATTTTACATCTATTTTACATTTTTTTATACCGGATGAAGAGGTGAATCATCCAAAAAACAGAGCACCTTAACCATATTAACAGATACGGGTGAGCCACGATATATATACACATTTTAGTACTTATTTGACCACTTAATCCCATACCATTGCCACAACTCTGGTTGGACAGGGAGCAACTTAAAGGCATCAGTAATGTCGGCCTTAGATAGCCAAGCTCCCCTACCCAGACTGAGAATAACCTGGATAGCTTCATCAATGGATGCATATTTCATAGAAAATTCCTCTGAAGGAATTAATAGCCTCTTTTTATTGCTAAATTTGCCAGTCACTACACCAACTGGGTTAATCCTCCAACAATCAAAGGGAGGTTGATCAAATGGCCCAATGAGATACCCCTTATTGAGCTCGGCCTGAATGAGCTGAGAAACTGCTTCGGGATCCTTCGAGGCTGACAGTAGGTTCCTACATTCATAGTTGGCCTGAGGAAGAGCCAGTAAACCTGTATGGAAACCTGCTGACAAACCCTTAATGATGAAACGCACCCAGTTGGTATCTGGATGCGAACCTAACAAGGACTGAAGGAGGCTGACATTCACCATGCCTAATCATGCCGGTTCCTGGTTTCTTTGTGGGCAAGATGCCCGGGGATGGGCTCTAAAACATATGGCACATAAATGCAATAGCCTACATTGGTTGAAATGACAGACCGCGAAATTGAAATTATTACAGATTTGGGATCTGCCCAAATACTTGATGGGTCGCCCCAACTTGTCTACCCCCGAAGTAGCCTTACTGACTGACGGGCCAGGAGTACTACTCGCCTGTGACAGAGCTGGGTAATCACCGACTGAGCACCAGTCCGTCATATGCGAGTATGAATTGCATTTGGAGCAGGCTGAGGCTTTTAGACCGGCAAAGTGTCTACAGAATAATTCCGTATCAATATTAGACCAAATTACCGTATGTTGGAATTGAGCCAACGCCGCTGCAGCTTTTGCTGAGAAGGAACGGTGATAGTCGTAAAAGGCTGACCCAACATACTTATAAGCAAAATCCACCACCTTGTACATATACAGGTCTAACTCCTCCCTGCGCTGAGGTTTAGTTGAACAAACAACATCCCTATATAAGCTGAAAGCTAAAACAAACTCTGGGATGCTGAGTTTCCTGCTCAACCGCACATCTTTGGACCTGAGCACAACCGAAACCTCACCGCAGACTATGGTTTTGTTGTCCGGTGCCTCATGTGCTGCTATTAGCAAGGATGCTAAATTAACATCCTTGCCATCAATTATATCCTGCCTAATGTTAGCAGGAATAAAATGAGAAGGTGCTATAGAGGGTGTTAGACCTGACCCACCAGTTATACTATTGCGGGAATTAGAAGATCCCGCCGCACTCTGTGCCATCAACCGAGTAGCTGTATTGCCAGCTTCGACCGACTCTAATCTATTTTGAAAGTCCGACATAGATGATGCCATAGAGTTGATGACCGCGTGCAACTGGGTGAGCGAGGTCTGGATCGTAGCCATGGAAACCGTCTCCTGACTCTGGCCCGCCGGATCCGAAGACAGCAATCGAAAAAGTTCCACCTTCCTTGCGGAGGCTGGGAATGGGATGCCTCTTTTGGTCAGCTCTGCCATCAACTTGGGCACTGTCCATGATCTTAACGACTGCCTGGAGTCTCTCGCTGAACCTGATGCCACGCTTGCATGGGAAGATGACGTGTCGCCCACCACAGATTCTTGAGACATCTTTAACTAAAACATGACATGGTTAATGTAGAACAGAAATCCACCACCTGAATTCACCTGAGCCAAGACGTGCTAAGAACCCTCGTATCCACACACACGTGACTCGAGTCGTACCCAGCACACAATTCACCCTACAACCACCCAATGGCCGAACCTGAATGTGGATACCATAGAACTTATTGTGAAGCACCCAGCGAGTATCGGCTGACCCAGATAGTAACGTGAGGCATGCAATTCGTAACTGTAGTGAGGACAGGACCTGAACCTGTCTGTAGTCGTGACAGGCGTATCGAATCGTTGCCTGTAGTCGTGACAGGACTTAATGAGTCTGTAGTCGTGACAGACGTATCGCATCGTTGCCTGTAGTCGTGACAGGACTTAATGAGTCTGTAGTCGTGACAGATGTATCGAATCGTTGCCTGTAGTCGTGACAGGACTTAATGAGTCTGTAGTCGTGACAGACGTATCGAATCGTTGCCTGTAGTCGTGACAGGACTTAATGAGTCTGAAGTCGTGACAGACGTATCGAATCGTTGCCTGTAGTCGTGACAGGACTTAAATGAGCCTGTAGTCGTGACAGACGTATCGAATCGTTGCCTGTAGTTGTGACAGGCTATAACATAATTGTGGACCTATCAGACATATTCAAGTCCTATGTAAAGCTATATGCTGAAAACATTACATATACACATGTTTTTTTTTTTGTTTTTTTTTTACGCATGAGTTGTGGCAGACTACCACAATAGTACTATACCTGAAGTTGTCTGCTTGTGGATGCCAAAACAGCTATAAGACTGAATACATAACAGAGTGTTAGCTACTACTGGCTATAACCTCAACCTACCCTAGTCTAAGATAAATCGTAGCTTACATGCCCCGGATGCCTGCGTGTCAGATAAACTCAGCCGCTTCTAATCGCAGAAATCCTTATACGCCAAACCGTATATCTAGGAAAATCACAGTAGTGCTATAAGTACTAAAATATACCCCCCCCTTTTTTTTTTTTTTTTATATATACATACATATATATATATATATATATATATATATATATAGACACACCTACACATATACGCCTGACTCCATGTGACTGCCTAATAATAATTATCCTAACTAACAATACAAATACACATTCAATTTAAGTAAACCATGAATACTAATGCTTATAAGGATTTGTATAGTAGCACTACTGACTTTGACCAGTAGATGGCGTGCAAGTACAGTTTAGCCAGCAGAGCACGATAGAGCAGAGAGATGCCGACAATGAAAACAGAAGAAGGTTGGTATGATCGCATGCTGAACACCCCCGTTCTCTCTCCCCTGTGCGCTGGCCATACAGCCCCGATCTTACCGCTATCTTGCAGAAGTAGTAGGGTAGAAAAATGCCAATGAACGCCGAACTTGCTGCTGCTTGTGAAACGACGTACCGATACCAGGAAGTGACGCAGACGTGCACCACCAGCCGCAAACGAGCTGACGCTGGTGAGGATAGAAGGGGGAAGGCAGAGCCTTATAAACGCTAAACCCCGCCTCCCCTCATACAAACACAGCAAATATACATTTGCTTATCACATAACATATAACGACATGCACAGCATCATTGTAATCTATGAAACTGTGCACTCCCCTGCATACAATCATTGCTGCTCCGGGACATATGGCCCGCTCACGGACCGTATTTCTCGGAGGGCATACGTGTGAATGAGGCCTTCTGCAAACCTTCTCAATATGCAGGCATCAGCCATGTGCTCTAGGCATCTCAGATGTTGACCTATTCACTTGAATGGGTCCGCAATCCAGAAGGATGCAGAGCAGAACAGAGGCACGTAACCCCGGGAACTAAATTATTATTATTTTTTTTAGAACATGGATCAATGACCCATTCAAGCTGAATGGGTCTAGATTCGTCTCAACATCCTTGCGGATGCCCGTTCATTATTGACCGCATATTGTGGTCTCCAGTGCACGTCTTAATATTCATTTACATAAGTTAATATTCAATATATAGTATTAATTAAAATGATAAAATTCACTTACCTCAAGGTGACTATCAACCTTTGCTCTGCCGCGATGCTGCATACTGCTGTTCATGAAAGTCAGGTCAGGATGAAGACAGACCAGCAGTTGATCAAATGCTTCCATGGAGATCCGGCAATAGTATTTGAATTTGATGGGGTTACATCGCAGCTCGTTATACAAGGTATGAAATTGTCCTTTGTGAAGGCGCTGAGCAACAATGGTATAGACCCACTGCCATCTCCTCTTCCTCCTCGATTCTTCGTTCGGAATCGCTGACTGCTGTCCAAATCACCAAGAAAGAATCCTGTGAAATAGTACTTCATTTATAAGGTCTTCTGCTATGATGATCACTGAGAAATAGGAAGAAAACAATGCCAGCCAAGCAAAGGTTTCTCACACAGCTCTGAAAGACACCAAAAGCACATTAAAATGGCGCCTGTACTATCACATGTCCTCTGTTTAAAAAAATATATTTTTGGTACCCTAGCAGCATATATTCCTCCTTCCGTTTTTTTGGCAGAAAAGATCAAGTGATTATGTGGCTGGAGGTATATTAGACAGTCATTGGATAACGATTTTACTGTAGTCCAGTACAAATACATGTCAAATACATATGTTTAAAAGAACTAAAAATATTAAATTGGATTAAAAACATGGTTAACGAAATCCCCCCTCTTAAATAAACCCCAAATGATAATAGTTAAAATTCGATAACACGTGGTCGTCACAAGTGTTGAATTCCTCCGAGGCCCAAACAATTAGGCATTCACCGTACAGAAAAGATCAAGTGATTATGTGGCTGGAGGTATATTAGACAGTCATTGGATACCAATTCTACTGCAGGCCAGTGGAGTACAGGCCCCAAACATTATTCACCGAACAGAAAAGGCCTTTTATGCAGCTGTATTTACATAAGACAGGGACCATTCTTTGTTCTGGATGGTGGCGGATATGTGTGGGCTGGCATGAGAAAATTCAATTAAACGTGGTCGTCACAGGTGTTGAATTCCTCCGATATCCATGCCTCATTCATTTTTAGAAATGTGAGGTAGTCCACACTGTCGTGAGCTAGGCGAGTACGCTTATCGGTCACTATCCCCCCAGCTGCGCTGAACGTCCTTTCGGACAGGACACTCGATGAGGCGCAAGCCAAGACTTCCATGAAGCCTGTACACCCAGTAGTCCAGGGGTTCCTCGCTTCTCAGAGCATCCGCATCGGCTGTTAACCCGATGTAGTCGGACACCTAGAGGCTGGATCCGGAGGGCAGCTGTCAATGGCCTGGAAATGCTGCATTCTGACAGCCCTCTGTGATGCTGGTAACATGTCCGCCATTTTGTGTTTGTACCAGGGGTCTAAGTACGTTGCCACCCAGTACTGGTCCTTGCCCTTTATGCTTTTTATACGGGGGTTCCACTTCAAACACTGGAGCATGAAGGCCCCCATTTGCACTTAATTAGAAGCGGTGGAGCGCCCTGGCTCCTGCTCATCGCCCAGGAGAATGTCATCCTCGGTCTCCTCCCCCCAGCCACGGACAACATCAGGGATCCCCAAAAAGTTTAAAGTCCCCCTCAAAGCCTGCTCTTCTTGCTCCTCCTCCCCCTCCATCCAGCCACCATCCTCCTCTGACTCCTCTGCTGACTCCTGCTGGCTTGTCTCAGATGGAGTAGCATCCCCTGGGAATTCATTTAGCATTGCGACTTCTTCATCTTCCAGCTCCTGCTCCTCGACGGCTTGATCAATGACACGACACGATGCACACTCCAGAAAGAAGGCGGAAGGTACGATGTCACTGATGGTGCCCTGTCTGCGACTGACCAGTTTGGTGATCTCATCAAATGGCCGCAGAAGTCTGCATGCGTCGTGCATGAGCAGCCACTGGCGCGGTGAAAAGAAACCACGCTCCGCAGAACCTGCCCTGCTGCAGAGTTTGTACAGGTAGTTGTTAACGGCACGTTGCTGCTGGAGCAGCCTATCAAGCATATACAAGGTGGAGTTCCAGCATGTTGGGCTGTCACAAATCAGATGTCTGACGGGCAGGTGGTGTCACCGGTGAACGTCAGCAAGGCAAGCGATGGCTGTGTAACATCTTCTAAAATGGCCAGAGATTTTCCTGGCCTGCCGCAAGACGTCCTGGACCCCAGGGTATTTGGCAACGAATCGCTGCACGACTAAGTTCAGGACGTGTGCCATTTTGCCCTGTTTCAGCACGCTCAGCAGATTGGCACTGTTGTCGCACACCAGTTTACCAACTGTCAAATTAAGTGGGATTAGCCACTGATCGGCCTGTGACTGCAGAGCTTAAAGCAGTGCAGGACCAGTGTGGCTCTTGGCTTCCAGGCACAACAGCCACAGCACAGCATGGCAACGTCTCACCTGGCATAGGTCGAATAGGTTCTGGGGAGCTTGGAGGGTGCAGCGGAAGAGGCGGTAGCAGTGGAAAAGGAGGAGTCAGCCGAGGAGGAGACGGAGGATGGAGTAGGAGGAGGAAAAGAAGAGGCAGGCCTGCATGCAATCCGTGGCGGTAACACCAAATCCACACGGGTGCCACGGGTTGCCTGCTTAACAGCAGTCAAAAGGTTCACCCAGTGGGCAGTAAAAGTTATGTACCTTCCGTGCCTGTGTTTGCTAGACCACGTGGTCAGATGTATCTTGGCACCGACTCTGTGTGCCAGAGATACTGTAATGACCGATGTCACGCACAGGGAGGAAAACAGGGAAAGCCCTGCCCAAGGGAGAGGGAAAGGTGGTGACCCCTAACTCACCTTGCGGCTGTCACCTGACTGCCCTGACGTCCCTAGACGGGTTCCTCACCCGTGCGGCGATCACGTGCCTAATCCCTGGCTTTCCCTAATATGAGCCCTAGATAGTGAACGGGCCGATGGGATCGCTAGTCCGCACCACTATCACTAAGAGGGAAACACCAGGGAGAGGACAGACAAAACAGACAAACACATACACCCAGGTGGGCGACCACAATATACCAAAAAGGTCCAACAGGGATCCGGAGGGTAGCGTTCTGGACCAACTACCAGAGAACGCAGCAACACAGCTCCAGAAGGTCAGAATAGATGTCCAGGCAGGAAGCTCTATCTCTGGCAACCAGAGAAGTGTGAGAGAGGAATATAAGGAGGTTTGGGAGTGCTGGACAAGGAACAGCTGAGGAGAAGGAGCTACGGATCCCTGAGTGAGCCAAAAGGGTTTGCAAAGCAAACCCATAAAGCTACCATAAGGAAAACAGCCCTATCTTAAATAGAGCGTGCAGCCAACCGCTGCGACTTCCTGACCCCGGGTATAACGGAGTCAGGCGTGGTTCTCGATACCCTCGTGACAGTACCCCCCTCTCTACGAGGGGACTCCGGACACTCAGTTCCAGGTCTCTCAGGATGAGAGGCATGAAAAACCCGAACTAACCTGTCGGCGTTTACTTCAGACGCAGGAACCCACATTCTTTCCTTGGGACCGTAACCTCTCCAATGTACCAGATATTGAAGAGAGCGGCGGACCCGACGAGAATTAACAATTTTGGATATCTGAAATTCTAGATTACCATCCACGACAACAGGAGGGGGTGGCAGCGGTGATGGTTCTAGAGGTGGAACATATTTTTTGAGTAACGACTTATGAAAAACATTATGAATTTTAAAAGTCTGAGGTAACTCCAGGCGAAAAGCCACGGGGTTGATGATGGCTACAATTTTGGAAGGGCCAATAAACCTAGGACCCAGTTTCCAAGAGGGAACCTTCAATTTAATATTCCTAGTAGACAACCACACATAGTCATTCACTCCTAGGTCCGGACCTGGCGACCGTCTCTTATCAGCCATGCATTTGTATTTACCTCCCATATTTTTCAAGTTAGCTTGCACCTTCTGCCATACCGATGAAAGAGATGACGAAAACCGTTCCTCTTCGGGAACCCCAGAAGACCCCCCCTCTTTGAAAGTACAGAATTGGGGATGAAAACCATATGCACCAAGAAATGGTGACTTGCCAGTGGATTCCTGACGACGATTATTTATGGCAAACTCAGCTAACGGTAAATATGATGACCACAACTCTTGGTTTTTAGACACAAAACATCTTAGATATGTCTCAAGGTTTTGGTTGGTACGCTCAGTCTGTCCATTCAACTGAGGATGGAAAGCTGAGGAAAAGGACAAGTGTACCCCCAAACGGGAACAAAAAGCTTTCCAAAATTTAGAAATAAACTGGGTACCCCGATCCGAAACAACATCGGAGCGGACCCCGTGAAGCTTCACGATTTCACTGACGAATACCTGAGCAAGAGTCTTAGCATTAGGTAGTGCGGGTAACGCAATGAAGTGTACCATTTTGCTAAACCTGTCCACTACTACCAAAATAACTGTTTTACCCGCAGACAAAGGTAAGTCAGGTAGAACAAGAAGACACAAAATCCAATACATCCTGACGCAACCTTGGCCACCAAAAACGACGAGACAATAGCTCCAAGGTTGCTTTACTACCCGGGTGCCCAGCAAGTCCCGAATTATGATGTTCCTTTAATAATTCGAAACGTAAGTTCAACGGTACAAACAATTTCTCTGAGGGACAAGAGACCGGGGCGTCCCCCTGGGCCTCTAACACCTTCCCCTCCAAAACAGAGTGTACCGCAGAAACAACCACTCCTCTTTGAAGAATGGGCACCGGATCACTCACATTACCCCCTCCAGGGAAACAACGAGATAGTGCATCAGCCTTGGTGTTCTTTGCCCCAGGACGATAAGTAATCACAAAGTTAAACCTGGTAAAAAATAGCGACCACCTAGCCTGTCTAGGGGTGAGACGCTTAGCTGATTCGAGGTACAGAAGATTTTTGTGGTCCGTAATCACAATGATGGGGTGGACTGCCCCCTCTAAGAAGTGACGCCACTCCTCAAACGCAAGTTTAATAGCTAATAGTTCCCTATTGCCAATATCGTAGTTCTTTTCTGCTGCAGATAGTTTTTTAGAAAAGAAAGCACAAGGACGCCATTTGCCAGGAGACGGACCCTGAGACAGCACCGCCCCCACTCCCACCTCTGACGCATCGACTTTAACAATAAAAGACTGAGAGACATCAGGTTGGACTAGTACAGGTGCTGAGGTAAACCTCTCTTTTAGAGAGGAAAAAGCAACTTTAGCGGCGTCAGACCATTTAGAAAAATCAGTCCCCTTCCTAGTCATGTCAGTAAGCGGTTTTACAATAAGTGAATAATTTTTAATGAATTTCCTATAGAAATTTGCGAAGCCCAAGAACCGTTGTAGTGCTTTGAGGTTCTCAGGAAGATCCCAATCTAAAATTGCCTGGACCTTCCTAGGATCCATACGGAAACCTGAAGCAGATAAAAAATAACCCAGGAATTGTATCTCCTGAAAGGCGAAGACACATTTTTCAATTTTAGCATATAATTCATTCGTCCGTAGGACCTGCAGTACTTGTCTGACATGCACCTCATGTGTTTTCAGATCAGACGAATAAATTAAAATATCATCTAGGTATATTACCACAAACCTGCCGATTAGATGACTAAAAAGTTCATTAACGAAATGTTGAAAGACGGCAGGAGCATTGGTCAGACCGAAAGGCATAACTAGATTTTCATAATGCCCCTCAGGGGTGTTAAACGCTGTCTTCCACTCATCCCCCTCCTTAATACGAATCAGATTGTAGGCCCCCCTAAGATCAAGTTTGGAGAACCACCTAGCACCCGCAATCTGATTAAACAGGTCAGGAATGAGAGGAAGAGGGTATGGGTCTTGGATGGTTATCTGATTTAATTCGCGAAAATCTAAGCAAGGACGCAGGCCCCCATCTTTCTTTTTAACGAAGAAAAACCCTGCAGCCACGGGTGAAGAAGAGAGTCTGATGTGTCCCTTAGCCAAGCTCTCGGAAATATAGGCCCCTTTCACACGAGCGAGTATTCCGCGCGGATGCGATGCGGGAGGTGAACGCATTGCACCCGCACTGAATACCGACCCATTCATTTCTATGGGGCTGTGCACACGAGCGGTGATTTTCATGCATCACTTTTGCGTTGCGTGAAAATCGCAGCATGCTCCTCTTTGTGCGTTTTTCACATAACGCAGGCCCCATAGAAATGAATGGGGTTGCGTGAAAATCGCAAGCATCCGCAAGCAAGTGCGGATGCGGTGCGATTTTCACGCACGGTTGCTAGGAGACAATCGGGATGGAGACCCGATCATTATTATTTTCCCTTATAACATGGTTATAAGGGAAAATAATAGCATTCTGAATACAGAATGCATAGTAAAACAGCACTGGAGGGGTTAAAAAAAAATCAAAAAATCATTTAACTCACCTTAATCCACTTGCTCGCGTAGCCGGCATCTCCGTCTGTCTCTTTTACTGTATAGGACCTGTGGTGAGCATTAACTATAGTTCAAGGACCTGGGATGACGTCACTCCGGTCATCACATGGTACGTCACATGATCTTTTACCATGGTGATTCACCATGGTAAAAGATCATGTGACGTACCATGTGATGACCGGAGTGACGTCATCCCAGGTCCTTGAACTATAGTTAATGCTCACCACAGGTCCTATACAGTAAAAAAAAGACAGACGGAGATGCCGGCTACGCGAGCAAGTGGATTAAGGTGAGTTAAATGATTTTTTATTTTTTTTTAACCCCTTCAGTGCTGTTTTACTATGCATTCTGTATTCAGAATGCTATTATTTTCCCTTATAACCATGTTATAAGGGAAAATAATACTATTTACAGAACACCGATCCCAAGCCCGAACTTCTGTGAAGAAGTTCGGGTTTGGGTACCAAACACACGTGATTTTTCTCACGCGAGTGCAAAAACGCATTACAATGTTTTGCACTCACGCGGAAAAATCGCGGGTGTTCCCGCAACGCACCCGCACATTTTCCCGCAACGCCCGTGTGAAAGGGGCCATAATCTTGCATGGCTTGTCTCTCTGGACCCGAAAGATTATATAACCTGGTCTTGGGTAATTTTGCGCCGGGAATAAGGTTAACCGGGCAATCATAAGGACGATGAGGTGGTAACTTCTGACAACCCTTTTCAGAAAAAAAGTCCTCAAAATCCGAAATAAATGTAGGTAGGGTAGTTATGGAGGCGACTAAGCAATTGCTATTTAAGCAATTTTCTCTGCAATGCTCACTCCACTCTGATATCTCCCTGGCCTGCCAATCCACCACTGGATTGTGCGCTACCAACCAGGGAAGACCCAGCACTACCGGAGTGGGAAGCCCCTCCAGAACATAACCTGAAAGCATCTCGTTATGGTGGTCCCCTACCCGAAGGTGTAAATTATGAACAATGTGGGTGAGGTTTCTCTGAGACAGGGGAGCAGAATCAATAGCGAATATGGGAATGGGTCTCTGTAAAGTACAGAGAGACAAACCCATAGTGCGGGCATCTATTAAATTTACCCCTGCTCCACTGTCTAGAAAGAAAGAAATAGTCTCCGTATTATCACCAAAAATAATAACCGCTGGAAACACAAATTGCGAAGTTCGTATGGAGGAAACGTATACCCCCCGGCTGACATCCTCCACACATCCTGGGGTTAGTAGTTTTTCCGACGGTCTTTTGTTTCTGAGGAAAGAAGGACAGACATTAATGAAATGACCCCTCCCCCCACAAAAAAAACAAACCCCATGCCTACAGCGAGCCTCAGGAGGACGGACCTGACGAGTAGTTCCTCCTAGCTGAATAGGCTCGTCTAAGTCCGTACAGACTAACTGCTGCTTGGGAGGGGTTACCAATTGCTCCGGTTTTTTCAACCTGTCCCTAAGGCGTCTCTCTATACGGATAGAAAGGGACATAACCGCATAAAGGGAAAAGGGGGTCTCATATAATGCAAGAGCATCCTTAACCCTTTCGGATAACCCAGAGCAGAACTGACTCCTGAGAGCCGGGTCGTTCCATTGGGTATCCGTAGCCCACCTACGGAATTCAGAGCAATACTCCTCTACCGGCCGCTCTCCTTGTAAGAGTCTTCGTAATCTTGATTCAGCCAGTGCGACTCAGTCAGGGTCGTCATATATGAGCCCCAAGGCCCCGAAGAACTCATCCACTGACCGAAAAGCCTGGGAATCAGTAGGTAAAGAGAACGCCCAGGACTGCGGATCCCCCTGCAGCAGGGAAATAACAACCCCCACCCGCTGATCTTCATTACCAGAGGAGTAAGGGCGCAGTTTAAAATATAACTTACAGGCCTCACGGAATGTCAAAAACTTGTCCCTTCCCCCAGAAAATCTGTCAGGGAGAGGGACCTTGGGTTCCGCAACAACCTGGTTACCAGTAGCAACCGCTGGGCTTGCGGTCACTTGTAATTGCTGCTGTTGCTGGAGGACCGACGCCTTCAATCCTACCACCTCCAAAGACAGGCCATGAAATTGTTTGGACAGAGCAGCAATTTGATCCATACTGGATTCTAAGTAGGTAAAAAAAAAAAAAAAAATTTTTATTTTTTTTTATATATTTTTTTTACCTACACAAAATAAGGGCCAGAGATAATGTAATGACCGACGTCACGCACAGGGAGGAAAACAGGGAAAGCCCTGCCCAAGGGAGAGGGAAAGGTGGTGACTAGGGATGAGCGAACCCGAACTGTATAGTTCGGGTTCGTACCGAATTTTGGGGTGTCCGTGACAGGGACCCGAACCCGAACATTTTCGTAAAAGTCTGGGTTCGGGTTCGGTGTTCGGCGCTTTCTTGGCGCTTTTTGAAAGGCTGCAAAGCAGCCAATCAACAAGCGTCATACTACTTGCACCAAGAGGCCATCACAGCCTTGCCTACTATTGGCATGGCTGTGATTGGCCAGTGCAGCATGTGACCCAGCCTCTATATAAGCTTGGGTCACGTTGCACTGCACGTCACTCTGCTGATTCAAGCATAGGGAGAGGTTGCAGCTGCGACGTTAGGGCGAGATTAGGCAGATTTACTCCTCCAAAAGACTTCATTCTGTGATCGATCTGCAGCTGTGGATAATTGAAGTGCTAATATTGACTTGCTCACTTTTTTGAGGCTGCCCAGAGCGTTTTTAGATCACTTTTTTTCTGGGGTGATCGGCGGCCATTTTGTGACTTGTGGTGCGCCAGCACAAGCTATCACCAAGTGTATTTAACCATCAATAGTGTGGTTATTTTGTGCTATATCCTACATCAGCTGCAGGCTGAGCCTGTGTCACTGAAGTGCATTTAATCATCAACAGTCTGGTTATTTTTTGGCCATATACTACATCAGCTGCAGGCTGAGCCTGTGTCACCGAAGTGCATTTAACCATCAACAGTCTGGTTATTTTTTGGCCATATACTACATCTGGTGCAGGCTGAGCCTGTGTCACCCATCTGCATTTAACCATCAACAGTGTGGTTATTTTTTGGCCATATACTACATCAGGGGCAAGTTGAGCCTGTCACCCAGCGCCTAAAAAATAGACCTGACATTTCTATTCAACCAAATCTGTACTGTTTTAGCTGGTCAAGTTATTTGTAGTGACCGTAAAAGCACACTTTTTATTCTGGGTTGAAAAACTATTCCCAAATTTGCCATTCTCAAAATAACTAGTTTCTGGTATATGAGGCCTACTTGAAATCTATCCCAAAAAGGATATCTTACATTGAAGGTGCTGATAGTGTCATTCAGAAAAACCTAAGACACACGCTACCGTGCAGATAGAAGTCTGATTCCGTGATTAAACCTATACCTGTCACACAGCGCAAAAAAAAAACAGGCCTGACATTTCTATTCAACCAAATCTGTACTGTTTTAGCTGGTCAAGTTATTTGTAGTGACCGTAAAAGCAGACTTTTTGTTCTGGGTTGAAAAACTATTCCCAAATTTGCCATTCTCAAAATAACTAGTTTCTGGTATATGAGGCCTACTTGAAATCTATCCCAAAAAGGATATCTTACATTGAAGGTGCTGATAGTGTCATTCAGAAAAACCTAAGACACATGCTACCGTGCAGATAGAAGTCTGATTCTGTGATTAAACCTATACCTGTCACACAGCGCAAAAAAAAAAACAGGCCTGACATTTCTATTCAACCAAATCTGTACTGTTTTAGCTGGTCAAGTTATTTGTAGTGACCGTAAAAGCAGACTTTTTGTTCTGGGTTGAAAAACTATTCCCAAATTTGCCATTCTCAAAATAACTAGTTTCTGGTATATGAGGCCTACTTGAAATCTATCTCAAAAAGGATATCTTACATTGAAGGTGCTGATAGTGTCATTCAGAAAAACCTAAGACACACGCTACCGTGCAGATAGAAGTCTGATTCTGTGATTAAACCTATACCTGTCACATAGCGCAAAAAAAAACAGGTCTGACATTTCTATTCAACCAAATCTGTACTGTTTTAGCTGGTCAAGTTATTTGTAGTGACTGTAAAAGCAGACTTTTTGTTCTGGGTTGAAAAACTATTCTCAAATTTGCCATTCTCAAAATAACTAGTTTCTGGTATATGAGGCCTACTTGAAATCTATCCCAAAAAGGATATCTTACATTGAAGGTGCTGATAGTGTCATTCAGAAAAACCTAAGACACATGCTACCGTGCAGATAGAAGTCTGATTCTGTGATTAAACCTATACCTGTCACACAGCGCAAAAAAAAAAACAGGCCTGACATTTCTATTCAACCAAATCTGTACTGTTTTAGCTGGTCAAGTTATTTGTAGTGACCGTAAAAGCAGACTTTTTGTTCTGGGTTGAAAAACTATTCCCAAATTTGCCATTCTCAAAATAACTAGTTTCTGGTATATGAGGCCTACTTGAAATCTATCTCAAAAAGGATATCTTACATTGAAGGTGCTGATAGTGTCATTCAGAAAAACCTAAGACACACGCTACCGTGCAGATAGAAGTCTGATTCCGTGATTAAACCTATACCTGTCACACAGCGCAAAAAAAAAACAGGCCTGACATTTCTATTCAACCAAATCTGTACTGTTTTAGCTGGTCAAGTTATTTGTAGTGACCGTAAAAGCAGACTTTTTGTTCTGGGTTGAAAAACTATTCTCAAATTTGCCATTCTCAAAATAACTAGTTTCTGGTATATGAGGCCTACTTGAAATCTATCCCAAAAAGGATATCTTACATTGAAGGTGCTGATAGTGTCATTCAGAAAAACCTAAGACACATGCTACCGTGCAGATAGAAGTCTGATTCTGTGATTAAACCTATACCTGTCACACAGCGCAAAAAAAAAAAACAGGCCTGACATTTCTATTCAACCAAATCTGTACTGTTTTAGCTGGTCAAGTTATTTGTAGTGACCGTAAAAGCAGACTTTTTGTTCTGGGTTGAAAAACTATTCCCAAATTTGCCATTCTCAAAATAACTAGTTTCTGGTATATGAGGCCTACTTGAAATCTATCTCAAAAAGGATATCTTACATTGAAGGTGCTGATAGTGTCATTCAGAAAAACCTAAGACACACGCTACCGTGCAGATAGAAGTCTGATTCTGTGATTAAACCTATACCTGTCACATAGCGCAAAAAAAAACAGGTCTGACATTTCTATTCAACCAAATCTGTACTGTTTTAGCTGGTCAAGTTATTTGTAGTGACTGTAAAAGCAGACTTTTTGTTCTGGGTTGAAAAACTATTCTCAAATTTGCCATTCTCAAAATAACTAGTTTCTGGTATATGAGGCCTACTTGAAATCTATCTCAAAAAGGATATCTTACATTGAAGGTGCTGATAGTGTCATTCAGAAAAACCTAAGACACACGCTACCGTGCAGATAGAAGTCTGATTCTGTGATTAAACCTATACCTGTCACATAGCGCAAAAAAAAAAACAGGCCTGACATTTCTATTCAACCAAATCTGTACTTTTTTAGCTGGTCAAGTTATTTGTAGTGACCGTAAAAGCAGACTTTTTGTTCTGGGTTGAAAAACTATTCTCAAATTTGCCATTCTCAAAATAACTAGCTTCTGGTATATGAGGCCTACTTGAAATCTATCCCAAAAAGGATATCTTACATTGAAGGTGCTGATAGTGTCATTCAGAAAAACCTAAGACACACGCTACCGTGTAGATAGAAGTCTGATTCTGTGATTAAACCTATACCTGTCACACAGCGCAAAAAAAAACCAGGCCTGACATTTCTATTCAACCAAATCTGAACTGTTTTAGCTGGTCAAGTTATTTGTATTGACCGTAAAAGCAGACTTTTTGTTCTGGGTTGAAAAACTATTCCCAAATTTGCCATTCTCAAAATAACTAGTTTCTGGTATATGAGGCCTACTTGAAATCTATCCCAAAAAGGATATCTTACATTGAAGGTGCTGATAGTGTCATTCAGAAAAACCTAAGACACACGCTACCGTGCAGATAGAAGTCTAATTCTGTGATTAAACCTATACCTGTTGTGACGCTTTGCGATACTAGGAAATCGCAAATGCGCCATATCAACATAGAAATATAGAAACCTAGAATGTGTCGGCAGATAAGAACCATTTGGCCCATCTAGTCTGCACAATACACTGAATACTATGGATAGCCCCTGGCCCTATATTATTTCGCAATCACAAAGACAAAAGAGCCTTCACTAAGAATCTTCTCTCTTGACTAAAGGAGTAATTCACAGAGCAGAGGTGCCATTATCACCACCTTGTGACAAACCTTTCCTGCCCATGCCAAGTTGAGTAGCCATCAATCTAGTTCTCTTATGACAGAACCTCATAAACCTGGTCTTTCTGCAGCCATAGTGTCTCCAATACCAGCAAGGGTCTCACACCTTTAGCCTGGGCAGCAAGCTTCAGAAGAAAAGGACAGATCCTTATCACACAGCTGGTTGGTACAGGAAGGAAGATGACCTGAAAGTCCCCTTCAATCCATAAGCTTCATATTTTTCCCATATTTTCCTAATATTTCATGGGTTATGGAAATGTGAAAGGAACCATCTTTTCAGAGATGGTTTTGGTTCTTCTAACCCACCTTCTAGGAAACCCGCGGGCAAATCAGAGATTCCCGCTCTGAGATATAAAGGTTCTCAGGCACCCTGTATTATCTTTTAGTCGTATTTGTTATCAGATGATGCGTAAAATTGTACTGATTATCAATATCAACTATATTTCTTGATTGGACTTATGGAATATGGAGAAATGGGCAAAGCAAAGATTCTGCCAGATTTTCTCCCTATGGGGCAAAGGACTGCCCCTGTTCCAATTACACAAGGCTGGACCTGAACGTGTCATAACCACTCCCCGCTTCAGTGTGGGTAAAAACAGTGACACACTCAGGTCCTGCGTCCTTCTTCTACCATCTGACGTCGACTAACATCACGACCGCCCACTGGACACGGGCACACCCCACCATCTTGGATTATTCTACAAAGACTTTGCCTTTTACTGGACTATACCACGGTAATTCTGAACTTACAGACATTCTATTCCCTTCCACCTCTTACCTATTTCTATCCAAACCAATCTGTTCAACTGGCAGGTATATTTATCTGTCAGTTATAATGTATATATTTTTGTGTATAGTTTTAGAATAAAACTAACGATTTCATCGTTCCAGTTTTGCCCTTGTTACTTGATGACCTGATCTATGCTAAGAACTCTGTCCTCAGAAGACATACTACCAAATTGTTTTATTTTTATAAATTGTTAATTTACTAGCTAGGTTGCAAATAACCGTTTCGTCCCTTTAGGATTAGCTAGCCGGGGTCTCTTCGCCCCGATTCAATACGAAGAGTGGTGGCAGCAAATTAAGTTGATTTCCAGCGTGAAATCAGTAATTTTATTTTTACCGATTGTACATACAATCGTGATTGTATCATGTATGGGCACACCAACCAATCTTAAACGTCTTTTGTGCTCACAGTGGATTCGCCTCCAGAAGTCTCTAGTGGAGACCTGTATGGCAACTGTGGCATAGTACGACGGGATTGGCGGGTGGTTGTCACATTGTTGGCAGCTAGTGGGATAGCAGAACCCAAAACCAGGCAGAAGTCAGCTTTTGGGAGATCAGAGCACAAAGAACTGACAAGTGCAGCTTTTTGAGCAATCATAACAATAGGACAGCGGTTACTTAGTATCCTGTCCTGCGGAACTTGAGTTCCGGGCGCAAAACGGTACACATTGATAGGAATAGATTGGTTTACATTTCTCCACCTTTTCTTTGCTATATCATATTCTTTTTCTGTTCTTTTCTGAATGTCTGATTCAGTTCCAAATTACCTAAGTTGGTCTGTCGCCGACTTACAAGCCGTGTGTGAGTCGCAAGGCATTGCCATTCTACACAAAAATCGATCACAGCTGATCGAAGCTTTGACGGAGAGAGACGGCCAAGCGATGGAGGATTCCAATCCCATGCGGGAGGCTTCGCTGCCCCTTCGTTCAACGTCACCCAGCATCACCAGCTATGGGAGTGCTGATGTTGCCACTTCAGCTCCGGGTGATGCAGGTACCCTGGATAACAGCACGTCCACAGCTCCTGCTAACCCTCAGCAAGGAACAAGCAGCTCTGGACTAAACTTCACTGCCTTGGGCCCTATGAGCCAGCAGTTGTTACCGGGCCTGACTGGCTCGGAATTGCGTTTATACCTGGAGATGCAGCAACAGCAGCAAAGAGAGGAGCGGCAGCAGCAAAGAGAGGAGCGGCAGGTCCAGCTTCAGATGCAGCTTGAAAGAGAGGAGCGACAGCAGCAGTTCCAGCTTCATAGAGAAGCGCTGCAACACCAGCGTACACTAGAACTGTCCCAAGTGAGACAGGCCGAGCGGTCTTCCTCTCCTAACACTCCTGCTGCAGGAGGCATTCCTCTACCCGTGGTCCCCAAAGCAAGGTTTCCAGTTATGGAGAAAAACGGGGACATTGATTTATATTTACGCTCGTTTGAGAGAGCATGCCGCCAGTTCTGCATCCCTGAGGATCAGTGGGCTCTACACCTGACGCCTCAGCTGACTGGTAAAGCGCTGGATGCTTTTGCGGAACTACCCACAGACCAAGATTGCGATTATCAGACTATCAAGGATGCCATAATTGCTAAGTTCCAGTTAACCCCTGAGGTTTACCGGAGAAAGTTTTGTGCCACCCAGAAAGGATCCACAGACTCTTACGCGGATGTGGCTAGCCGCTTATGCACCACATTCCGCCAATGGAGTAGAATTCTTAAAGAAAAGACTTATGCTCACCTTGAGGATTTGATGATCCATGACCAACTCCTTGCGATATGCCCTACAGATGTGAGACAGTTTGTGCTGGAGCGCAAGCCCCAGTCTGTGAAAGAAGCTGCTGAGCTGGCAGACATGTTTGTCGCAACCCGGGTACCGGACATTCGCAAACCTGTGAAGTCGGACATCCGCAGGCCGGTAGTATCAGACATCCGCAAACCCCTGGTACCTGACAGCCGCAAAACTCCAGTACCCAACCAGGACAGAGCCATGTCCCAGAACTGGAGAGAAGGCAGGCCCGCTGGCCCTGTGAACCGTGAGACAACCAGGCCCTGGTGTGAGCTGTGTCGCAGGCCCGGTCACACCAAGCAAACCTGTTACGCAGGGAAGCCGGCCCAACCTGCTAGCACCACGACGACGCCAAGCCCTAAGGGGGCCAACGCTTCCACACCTACCTCGTCTGCTGTATTGCTGGTCGGAGGACCCAAGGTGCACCGCGGATCCCAGAATCACCAGCCTGTAACTGTGAACGGCCAGACTGTTATCGGATTCCGTGATACCGGTGCAGATGTTACCTTGGTCCGTTCACATCTTGTTACGGAGAAGGATATCCTTCCAGGAAAGTACCTCGCTCTGACCGGAGTTGGGGGCACTCGCACTCATGTGGCCCAAGCCCAAGTCACCATTGATTGGGGAATGGGACAGCAAAAGCGGGTTGTTGGGGTCCTGGATGATATTCCCGTTGCCACAGTGCATGGCACTGATTTGGGCACCCTTGTTTCCCATTACGAATACCCTGCAAGCGCGCAGGAGGCCCAAGCAGGACTCCCTGACCAAAACCAGGTACTGTACCGCCCTTTGGGGAAACAGGGAGACGGGGACACTTTGCCTGCTATTTTTACTGTCCCTAACGCACCTAGGGAGGTATCAGATTTAAATGTACAAGCAACCGAATGTCATTTGCCTACTTCTGCACCTGTCATTGTTGATCCGAATGCGTGTGTTAGTGTTAGCAATGGTGATATAATTGATGCTGTACCTGTTCTGGCCATTACACGTTCCATGGCCAGCCGCCTGAACTCAGAACCGACCGAAGGGACCCCCTCGGGCGATTCTGACCCTCAGGCGGATGACAATGCGAGAACGACCTTCTCATGTGATGATGATGATTGTGTCACTGCGCTGGTAGACGCTTCCAGTGTCGCCAGTAACCTGGGCTTAGATGGGGCTGCGGGGACAGAACCAGCCGTCTTTCCACCCACCTCTGACCCCAGCATTGAAGGTAACTCTCCACAGCTGACTTCATATGTCACTGGTCAGCTGGAGGAGACCGGTGGCGCTGCATTCGTGCAGGCCTTGAAGGGTGACCCTAGTCTGGAGGCCCTTAGAGCCCAAGCCGGCCAGCCTCCAGGTGAGGGCACTCCATATAAAATCTATTGGGGGAACAACCGACTGTACTGTGAAGCTGTACAGCCTACAAAAGGTGGCGCAGGTGAGAACACGAGACAGCTGGTAGTCCCTAGGGAATTTCGGGCACAGGTGCTCAAAGCAGCCCACGACATTCCACTTGCAGGACATTTGGGTATCAGAAAGACCCACAAACGTGTTCAGAACCATTTTTACTGGCCCACGATGGGAACGGACATAAGTAAGTACTGCCGATCGTGTACCACTTGCCAGAGGGTTAAGAAGGCTGGAGGACCCCGCAAAGCTCCTTTGCAGCCACTGCCCGTGATCACAGAGCCCTTCCAGAGAGTGGCAGTGGATATAATTGGTCCCCTTCCCATTCCTAGCAGTTCTGGCAAGCGCTACATCTTAACGGTCGTGGACTATGCCACCCGTTATCCAGAGGCGGTAGCACTGTCTTCCCTTAGGTCGGCCACGGTGGCGGACGCCTTGATCAGGATTTTCTCGCGTGTAGGTTTCCCCGCCGAGATGATCTCTGATCAGGGCTCTTGCTTCATGTCGGAGTTAATGGAAGCCCTCTGTGAGAGGATGCAAATCAAGCACACCACTTCCAGTGCGTATCACCCGCAAACCAACGGCCTTTGCGAACGTTTCAACGGAACGTTAAAGCAAATGCTGGCCACTTTTGTGGAATCGCAGGGGAAGGACTGGGAGCGGTACCTGCCTCATTTGCTGTTTGCTTACAGAGAAGTTCCACAGGAGTCCACTGGGTCCTCACCCTTTGAACTCCTATATGGACGAGACGTCCGATGGCCCTTAAAACTGATTCGGGAGACCTGGGAGGGAAAAGGTGACCCCTCAGAAGTCTCTGTGGTTGAATATGTCCTAAAATTTCGGGACAAGATGGAGTCCCTCATGACCATAATGACGGAAAACCTTGCAAAGGCACAGGCCAAACAGAAGGCTTGGTATGATCAGCATGCCAGAGAGCGGTCATACCAAGCAGGTCAGAAGGTATACGCCCTACTCCCTGTCAGGCAGAACAAATTGCAGGCTGCCTGGGACGGGCCATACGCCATTCTGAAACAGGTGAACCCAGTCACTTACCTAGTGAGTCTCGGGGGTAAGCGACAGAAACTGTTCCACGTGAACATGTTAAAAGCACACGAGGAAAGAGAGCAGTATGTATTAGCAGTGTGTAGCCAGCTAGAACCCGAAGAGCCAGATCCACTGATAGACTTGCTAGCAGAGCTACGAGACGTGGCAGATGATTGGAACATCAACCCCCACCTCTCGTACCCACAGAAGCTTCAGCTCACCACTCTCCTAAGTGCGCACAGCGCCACATTCTCAGGCATCCCTGGCCAAACCAACCTAGCAGCTCACCGAGTTGACACAGGGACCCACCAGCCCTTACGGCAGGGCCCCTATCGCACCTCACCCGAAGTGCAGGCTGAGATCAAACGAGACATTGATGAGATGCTACAGTTAATGGTCATACAGAAATCCTCTTGTCCATGGGCCGCCCCGGTTGTTTTAGTCCCCAAAAAGGACAAGACAACCCGGTTCTGTGTCGACTATCGGAGACTGAATGACATCACCATAACCGATGCGTATCCCATGCCTCGAATTGATGAATTGCTGGATCAGCTGGCGTCCGCCAGCTATCTAACAATCATGGACTTGAGCCGTGGATACTGGCAGATTCCGCTTGCGCCAGAGGCGAGAGCGAAATCCGCATTCGTCACCCCTTTTGACCTCTATGAGTTTACTCGTATGCCCTTTGGGATGAAGAATGCGCCCGCCACATTTCAGCGGGCCATGAATAAACTGTTGGAAGGAATGCAAGGTTATGCCCTAGCATATCTGGACGATATAGCCATATATAGTCCAACCTGGGAAGATCACCTTGACCATCTGTCACAGGTATTGGGAAGACTGTCCGCTGCCAATCTGACCGTTAAGCCCAACAAATGTCAGATTGCCATGACAGAGGTTCAGTACCTTGGACACAGAGTAGGCAGCCAGACCCTGAAACCTCAGATAGGGAAGGTCGATGCCATTGTAGCATGGCCACGGCCTAACACCAAAAAACAAATACAGGCATTTTTGGGAACGGCAGGGTACTATAGGAAGTTTGTTCCATCCTATGGTACTCTGGCTAAACCGCTGACCGATGCCACGGGCAAAAAACAGCCCAACACGGTCACATGGAACTCGGAACTAGAACAGGCATTTCGGGCCCTGAAGGAGGCGCTAGCTAGCGCTCCTGTCCTTCAAGCTCCCGACTTCTCCCGTCAGTTCCTAGTACAAACTGACGCCTCAGACCACGGTCTGGGAGCCGTCCTTAGTCAGGTGGACACAACCGGGAATGAGCACCCTGTCCTCTACCTGAGCCGAAAACTACTTCCGCGGGAAACCGCATACTGCACCACTGAGAAAGAGTGTCTAGCGATCGTATGGGCCCTACAGAAACTACAATCGTACCTATATGGACGATCCTTCATGGTCATCACAGATCACAACCCTCTCAGCTGGCTGAAACGTACTTCTGGTACCAACGGAAAACTTCTCCGCTGGAGCTTAGCGCTCCAACAGTACGATTTCACTATTCAGCACAAACCGGGAAGTCGCCATCAGAATGCGGACGGACGTTCCCGCTGTAACGAGCTCAAATAGGGAGTTGGGATTGCTTCAGTCCCAGTCTTGCTGACCACTCCTTCCCCAATCTTCCAAAGGGGGAGGTGTGACTCTTTGCGATACTAGGAAATCGCAAATGCGCCATATCAACATAGAAATATAGAAACCTAGAATGTGTCGGCAGATAAGAACCATTTGGCCCATCTAGTCTGCACAAGATACTGAATACTATGGATAGCCCCTGGCCCTATCTTATTTCGCAATCACAAAGACAAAAGAGCCTTCACTAAGAATCTTCTCTCTTGACTAAAGGAGTAATTCACAGAGCAGAGGTGCCATTATCACCACCTTGTGACAAACCTTTCCTGCCCATGCCAAGTTGAGTAGCCATCAATCTAGTTCTCTTATGACAGAACCTCATAAACCTGGTCTTTCTGCAGCCATAGTGTCTCCAATACCAGCAGGGGTCTCACACCTTTAGCCTGGGCAGCAAGCTTCAGAAGAAAAGGACAGATCCTTATCACACAGCTGGTTGGTACAGGAAGGAAGATGACCTGAAAGTCCCCTTCAATCCATAAGCTTCATATTTTTCCCATATTTTCCTAATATTTCATGGGTTATGGAAATGTGAAAGGAACCATCTTTTCAGAGATGGTTTTGGTTCTTCTAACCCACCTTCTAGGAAACCCGCGGGCAAATCAGAGATTCCCGCTCTGAGATATAAAGGTTCTCAGGCACCCTGTATTATCTTTTAGTCGTATTTGTTATCAGATGATGCGTAAAATTGTACTGATTATCAATATCAACTATATTTCTTGATTGGACTTATGGAATATGGAGAAATGGGCAAAGCAAAGATTCTGCCAGATTTTCTCCCTATGGGGCAAAGGACTGCCCCTGTTCCAATTACACAAGGCTGGACCTGAACGTGTCATAACCACTCCCCGCTTCAGTGTGGGTAAAAACAGTGACACACTCAGGTCCTGCATCCTTCTTCTACCATCTGACGTCGACTAACATCACGACCGCCCACTGGACACGGGCACACCCCACCATCTTGGATTATTCTACAAAGACTTTGCCTTTTACTGGACTATACCACGGTAATTCTGAACTTACAGACATTCTATTCCCTTCCACCTCTTACCTATTTCTATCCAAACCAATCTGTTCAACTGGCAGGTATATTTATCTGTCAGTTATAATGT